>NW_027273865.1:18965000-20165000 GCF_046630095.1 Trachinotus anak | reverse complement strand
GCTGAGGACAGTGGCAGCTATGATAGATTGGGACTGGCTGTGGGGAGTAATGCAAAACAGCAGAACTGAGAAAAAACACAAATATACGCACTCGCACACACCAACAGTGCATGTACACATTCACCACAGAGACAACAAACCAGTTCCAGAGCCTGGTGTTTATCTTCCCCAACTCCTGCACACACATACAGAGAGATGGCAGCAGCAGCAGCCATTGGCACGGTTTCTTATTCCCTCCCTTACAAACATAATTTATCACCTGCAGGAGCCTCCTCAGTGTGTGTGTGTGTATATGTGTGTGTGTGCGTGTGTGTGTGTGTGTAAAGACATTCTGACCTGATCCAGTGCCACCCTAACCTTATTAAGAGACAACACAGGAGAATGTTCTCCCTAACCCCAGTAGGTAAAATTGGCACAGCAGTCAACTGTCCCTCAAAGTCTGTCCCTAAGCACACATGCACAAATGCACACACACTTAGAAACACGCAGCCAAAGGGATCCAAGCAGACTCCTGGTGAGAAGTAAACCAAAGTCACCATTTGTCTTCCCCTCCTGTCCTCATCCTTTGCCTGTCTGATCGTTTGTTTTGTACCTTCAGCTAATCCATCTGCAGGCTTTTATCTCACAGCTGCTTCCCATACACTAGAGTAATGTAAATATAGTGCACAGAAAACAGACAGATACAAAAAGATAGACAAATCATAACTCAGATCAAAACAGTCTTTAATCACTTGCCAGCAATGTTTTTCAAAGCATTACATTTTCATCTATTTGCACAACAACAGTTCCATGGAGATTTAGTTTGAGGTTAAAGGGCATCTGCGCCAGCCTTTATACCACGTGAACACAATTTAAATTACATCCATTGTGTCTTTTTGCTTGCTTTACTCTCTCATAAATATGTATATGTGCATGTGTACTTCAGGGTAGTAAGAGAACACTCTGCCGGTCTCTCTGTGCAGCCTCCTCCTCTTCCTTTTGTTCCTCACTGACTCTGTCCCTGCAAGACACAAAGCCACCAATCAAAGACAGAACATCCTCCAGACCTACACAGCACTAAAATTCCAGCCTATGATTAAAGGACAGATGTACTAAACCATTTTCTAACTAGTTTCAGATGTAGACATTCATTGATTTTGCTCCAGAAGCATTTGTGACATGTATCAGACAAACCACCCGCTGAAAGTGCAGTTGGTGTGTCATCTGGTTATGGAGTTAGAAAGTATTTTATCAAATCTGAATCCAGTTCAGGAATAATTTACAACTCCACATAGTTAGATACTTTGACTTGTGGATGAAATGTCTTTGCCTCTAAAGAACAGGAAGATGAAAACAAAAATGTAGTAAATAAGAAGGCACTGACTATTTTTTTTTTTTTTAACACTCACATAGAGGAGGTACAATTTACTGCACCGAAGGTGCCTGCACACTTTTTTATTGAGGCAATTAGGAGAAGCCTCTCCCACTTTGCATTCAACTGCAACGAGGACAAATTATCTTTGGATTCTATAAAGACAGCAGGCGTATCAATGCCGCCCACACCACCCACCTGATCTGACCCTGGTGTCAGAGCAGGAGTTGTTCTCAGCCTGCAGAGATCCTCCAACAGGTGAAGTGGCCCTGGTTTTATTTTTCTTTTGTATATATGTTTTTATGTCATGTCTGTTAAAAGATTTGGTATTTCATTACTTCAATCAGTAATCAGTTATATTCTGAAGCATCACTGCTTTTTTTTCTTCTCTGAGCTTCTTCATTATTAAGTCCACTATCCAGAGTCAACATCTGAACTGTGCTTTTTGAGGTCTACCTTACTTGCAGAATGCTTGTATCATCATCTACAGCTAATGTGAAGATGTCAAATTCATGCATTTTGGACTTGCTAACACACCCCCATCAGGCTTCAAATTGTTCTCTTCTGTGTGAACTCCTTGCCCTTAGTGTACCTGCTAACGAGAGCAGAAGCTGACATTTAGATTTTACAGGAAATCAGCTAAAATAGTCATAAAGAACCAATTATACTGCATGTTTCTCATGTTTTCAAACATATTCAAAAGTATGGCTTTTAAATACAGCTCAGTTTAGGAGTGAGTCCAATGGTAAATGTCAATATATACATACATTTAAATTACAATCTTAATATTACAATATCAGTCCAGTAAACACAGACTAAGCTGTAAATATACCTCTGTCTCTCAGCTAATAATGGTCAATCTCAGATGCCTAACTTTTATAACCAATTTAAAGCTTCTTGTTAGCTCATTGTAAATCCTGTGCTGTGTAAACTCTACATGAGAAAATGAAGTCCACTTTCCAAATATTAATGTGACACTGCTGCGCAATCATGCACTGACTCAAGGTTAGATCAAAGACAGCCAATAAACTGAGGCTATGCTAAAGCACATCCAGGCAGCTGGAAGCAGTTGAGTCCAACCGAAGATAAATGATGAATAGTCGTCTGGATATGAGGTAAACATAAGGCTAGGTCATTGTAGACACACACATCAGTTGATGCACACCTACTGTATGTGAAAAGCTGTGTTACAGCATTAACTTGTGTGCTGTAAAGGTATACTTTAAAATAAATGTGTAAAATAATACATAAATAAATTTCAAAGGTTCTATTCAGGAATGAATCATAAACACACTCAGTTTTTCTGATTAGACTGTTATTCTGTATGATGGTGGGCACCACAGACACACATTATCATACATCTACTCTGTGATGAAACTGCAGCCAATACTCAACATTGTATAAAAGCTATCTTGTAAAAATAAATATTATGCCTCCGTGAGCACATGGTGGCTGTGAGGAGGATAAAACTGAAGTGCCCTGTAAGGATGGTAAAGTAAACCAATATTAAAGGAGCAGAAGTTTTTCAGTTAAACCTTTGCAGTGTTTACTGTACCAACTGCCTTTAGAAAAGAAAGTGAAAAATCACTGAATTTTCTTAAAAGTTAGTCTGTTGTTTTTGGCTTTACCTGGGACAGCAAAACATTTGGTCTATAGTACAGGATGGTACTAAATGTGTATTTCTCTGTTTTGATCAATACTGTAAAATAGTGTTCAAGCTGTGATACAATACAATTCATTGCACTGCACCATATTTTTTAATATTCTGTAAACTGAATATTGTCACATCACCAATTGATGTGAGGAAAAGTGACAGTAATGACAAATATGTATATTTGTATATATATGTATATATATTAACAATGAGAGTTGGGTATTCAAAAACAAAAAAAGATACCTGCACCGGTATGTTAAACTAGCCTAATGAAATGAATCTGTGTGTTTATTACCTTTTGGTGTGAATGTGTGTATGTTGGAGGGATGTAAGGAGCTGTTTTGGGAGCCCTCTGTGTAGTATGTGTTAATCTGGTTATTACACGTCTCAATGTGATATTCACAGTGCTCTGCTCAGCACAAGGCCTCTAGCGCAGATTATACCCGCTACATGCACACACACAAAACATCAACAACGTGCAGACACACACATTCAGTTTCTGATATATGAGAAAAATACATTGACACACTCTCTCGCGCTGTCTCACACACATACAAACATTAAGCATCACATTAAGGCCCAATATCCAACATGCTGTCAAAGCTAAAGTTGTTCTGCTGGCTAACGATCCATTACACCCTCCACATATCCGACAGAGAGAGGGATTGACTGAGCACAAAAAGAGAGGGATTACCCCCCATCGTGACTACTGAATGGTAGAGGAGTGAAGGGAAGTGTATGGGGCAAGAAAGCAATGGATTACATGCCTATCATGGTGAAAAGACACAGATAAGAGTATGAAAACAGGAAGTCACAAGGCCTCACTCAGATTCTCACATCGAAAAAAGTGCCTTTGCCTTTCAGGATATCAAATCGGGATGGAAATTTTGACAGCTAGAGAATGCAATATATTAACATTTCCAGGTACAGTAACAATAATGTATGGACTCCAGTTTTCCCTTTAGATTGAGGTTATGTATAGTGTATGCCTTGAGCTACTACAATTATTAGGTGGAAATGGGTTTAGTGAGTGTGCATGATACCCACCGTGTCAAATTCTGATTCCCATGGCGGTCTTCACTTCCACTATTTGCAGTACCGAATACTGAAGCCTGCATTCCAGTTTCTGAGGTGGATATGAAAGGAGATTGATGCTTATGGCCTTATTTTAAAACCATCATCACAATAGCTCATAATTTCATCAAACACTACTGTGGTTCACATCCAGACATCCTTGTTTGGTTATCATTGTCAAATGAAAAGTTGTATTGATCACAGACGGCATGACATGTACAGTTTGTGTGCGTCTGTACCGTCAGCTATGAGCCTTAGTTCTTGCTCGAGACCGTGGACTGTGTGTGCAGTTGTGTCGGTGTCCAGGTCAGGGTCCTCACAACCTGTCTGGTCCACACTGCAGATCTCCATGATCTCTTGGGCTGCACAGGACAACGGACGATATGCTGGACCCAATTCTGAGCCCAGTGTGGGATGTGACAGGGAGGTAGAGAGAGGAGGAGGAGAAAGGAAATGAGAGAGGGAGGGAAAGACAGGTACAGGAAAGGGACTTGGAGGGTGAGACAGAGTTGGTGTGGATGTGCCAGACCAGTTTGAACCTGAAAAAAATTAAACAAGTTAAGGGGGCAGGGGATGTATATATGTATGTATGAGGACATAAAGTGAAATGTATCTTATGAGAACTGCTACATAAAGCGTGAGTGGAAGAAACAGAGAAGGGAAGATGTGGACAGGAGAAACTAAGAGGGAGAGAGTGTGTGTGTGGGGGGGTGTTATTCAGCTCAGGATTCAGGGAAAGAAGGTGAGAGACAGAAACGATCACAACAGTTAGTGGAATGGGTGGTGTCTCATCCCACTCTTCTGTGAGCCACATCAAATTGAATCAGATTGAACATCCATCCCCACCTGCTCACTGTAAATTACATCGAGGCCCCCATTGAGAAGCTATGATGGCGTGGGTGTGTATGTGTGCGTGTGCGGCACACTGATTCCTCATGCTGCGTGCTGTCTAACCAGTTTCAGCTCCAGTGTTAAGTCTTTCATTCTTTCAATCTTCTACTGCCCCCCCCACCTCTATCAGTGCCTGTCTCTGTCTTTCAACTGACACAGAACCTCCACTTAGTGCTTCACAACCACCTGCACTGTCAAACTAAGCAGCATGAGGAAATGATGCTGATTGAGTACAGCGCTGTTAACACATGAACTTGCACATACACAGACCCAATTTACCTCCATTTCGAAGCAGATATGACATATGTCTAGATTTCAGTTACTAGTTAAGTTCTTTACCAGTGTAAAATGAGATAAAGATTAAAATCTGATCTCTCCAAAATGCCTCCCTCAGGTCAGATTTTAATCTTTCTTGATTTGCATGCACTGCATACGCAATGTATTCATAGCCTCAAGTCATCTTAGGATGCTAATATACATCTTTGTCATGATAAATTATAATGTCAGGTATACCTCATGGTTTGGACTGTCATACCTAAAATGAAGTTTAAAAAAAGTTTGCTGAAAAGGAGTTCCCCACTCACAAAGATGCTCAGGAGCAAATAGGTATTTCAAGACATTCATTAATGGCACTAGGGAGCCAAAGCACAGATGTCTTGGTGAGACGCCTTCTTCAGTGTGCTGTCAGACAGCACACTGGAGCGGCACAGTGATGAGACGGCACAATGAGGCCCACACCTTGCTGAAAAGTCTGTACGTAGATTCCCTTGTGGAATTAAAGACACTGAAAACACGTTGAGCACTCAAGTGTCCTTCTGTTGCTATACTTAAATATGTTGAAAAGCTTTTGAGCTCTTGAGTGGTTTTACAAGTGTGAACCTGCTTTCACAGTATTCAACTTAAGTGTAGGTAACTTAACTACACCTCAAGTCAAGTGATAATGATATGATAAAGAATTCCATACATGAGTAGTTTGAGGATGTTACAAGAAAGAATGGATAAGATTCATGCAGAAAACAGCAGGGTTAGATGGCTTGACAGTATGAAAAGAAGAGAATGGAGGAATTCATGGTCGCATTTATATTAAACACAGTTGTTTACAGTAAAATAAATGGGGAGGGAAAGAGGAAGGGAACTGATTACCAGTGGGAGATTAGATATTATATTAAATATATATCAGTGAATAAAACTGATCATCATCTTGTCTTGTGCATAAATGCAAATGTGCACGTATCAGCGTAAACAGATTAATGCAGTGTTTCTGGGAGTGAGGGAAGTGATGAGAGGACATATTCCTGGACTGACTCCCAATCCTGCATAAACCATGTGGGTATATGGCGTGTGTGTCTGTTTGTGTTTGAGAGCGATACAGTATAATCGCTTTAAGAAACCTGCATACTCTGTGCCAAGAAAGTATATGCCGACATGAGGTGTATCAATTGTGTATGAAATTGAGTTCTGTGTGTAATAAGTAAGAGGCAGAGCACAGTGTTCACACAGACACACAGACAAAATAAACACAAGTTTGTATGTGAGCACGCGCGCGCGCGCGCGCGCACACACACACACACACACACACACACACACACACACACACACACACACACACACAGACACAGACACAGACACAGACACAGACACACATATAAACTTACCAGATGTTCCTAGTTCATTTGCTGGTGTTTCTCCTCTCCTGGTGGGTGTGGTTGAGCAAATTTGAATTCCAGTTGGCTGCATGTGGTTGTCCTCCATCACACTAAAAAACAGGTGTTTCTCAGAATAGCTACTGAGGCTGCTGCTTGGTCCCTGAGACTCCGACCCTGAAAGAGTGAGAGATAAAGGAAGAGAAGGGGTACACCAAATCGGATTGCAAAAAACCCTTAAAGAACAGCCATATATAAATGCCTAGAAACATAAAATGTATAAATATTGTATATATCAGTGTGTAAATATGTAGAATGCTGTTTTATATCCCATCAACATTGCTTCTAGTTGCTGGCCCTGTTTTAAACGCATCCATCACCGTAACTACTTTCATATTGTTTTATAGCTCTTTACATGCATTAAAAAAACATTAGGATTCAAAATAAATGAAATCCATAGATAAAGATCATTAGTTGGACATATGGCAAGCAAATGGAAACAGCAATGCATTCGATTTGCAATGTAACTCCAACAGTGTGTGATTTTGTATATTTGCACATTGTATATAGATTCAACACATGAATAACTTTTTGGCTACAACAGTGCATCAGTGCTACACATAACATAAAGTTGCTGAGTGAATTGTAGAATATGGTTATTCATTTTCATGGTAGTTTATCAATTTAAAAAAGTAAAATTAGGCTATGGTTACACATGGTTCCATTCATTAAATGATTTCACCCTGACAGTGTGCATTGTTTTCAGTCAGTCTATAGTTTAGAGTTGCATTTTCAAATCCTGTAAACAGAGGTTTTAGAAATCAGGGCACTTTCACTTCATACAGGAACAATGAGAAAAGAAAGCATGGCCATGAAGAGGTCCCCAGTTAATCTATTAGCCAATTAATGCTCATAAATATATAAATGAATTTAAGTGAATATATTCAATAATATTTGATACAATAATCCATTTGTCCATCCAGGAGCACCATCTGTACCAAACCAATATTGCTAACCAAGCCTGTCCAGCCAATCCTGGCAGCTGCAATGCAATTACTGCTGCTTTCTTCTTTCTCTCCAGTGGTTAACTAATCAATTAATAATATTGAATGGATGGAGAATCTACTAACTAGTCTAAATTAGCTGCAAATGAAAGGAGGAAAGGGGGAGAGGAGTCAGACAGCCAGCTTCTAAACTGACAAAAATAAAAATGAGCGGGTTGAAGTTGTTTTGGGAAACAACAGTTATTTAAAAATGCACACAAAGATACCACTGGAATTCTGTCAGTCTGTTGGTCTGTTCTTTTTTCATCGTGCCTTTTATCTTCCAAGGTAGCTGTTTATTTGTCTACCTGTCTTTGTGCCTGTTTCTTCATTCATTTGTCTGCTTTTCATCTTACAGCTCGTGTCTACATACAGCTGCCAGTATCTCTTCTCTCTCTCACACTCTTTATGGAGGTTTGTCTGTCTATCTGTCTCCTGTCTCTCTCTCTCTCTCTCTCTCTCTCTCACACACACTAACAACCTCATTTTCTGACCGACCAGGTGACAGGGAGTAAGTGCAAAAAGGAGAGAGAGGTGGAAAGGTAGAGCAGCAGACATATAAAACCTGTTGGACCTCAGCCCTGCCTGGAAAAAAAGAAGAAAATAGAGGAGACAGATGGAGGAATGGAGGGACATAAATGAATGTGGAGTGTTGTCAAGGTGATGTCTCTCCCCTCTAACCTTTCTCTCTCATTAACTTTGGGGCTTTAACAATGGTGGCAGAGACAGTGTGGGGTTTGACAAGCGGCTGGCTGCATGGTGTGAGGACAGTAGTGGTGCCCTTGTGGGAGTCTCTCACTGTCAACCTCATTCATTTAACGTAGGCTTGACAATGAAACAAAGAAAAGCTGAGCTTTAAGACCTGATGGAAAATGTTGATTCATTTGGGGCGAAAACAATTTACTTAAGCAAACTAAGTACAAATTAGACATCCTTGTTGAATCAAAAAAGTAACCTTTGTTTGAAACACATGTAATCGAAAAGCCTTGGAGAAGAGTACAAGGTGTAATGAGCACCATGCGGCTGGATAAATTATTGCTTCTGATTTGATCCAGATATTATTACTTTAACTCTGATGCAATTTGGAGGTGCAAGCTAGCCTTGTTGAACAACCTGTGCACAGACGTGGCCAATTTACAAATCACTAGCTGTAAATGTATTTCTGAATGCCAATGCTGTGGTCACAAATAGGAAATTAATCATGTACCTTGGAGGCACTTTCCTCGCCATGGCAACATCATGGTCAACCAGACAGAGTTAATATCAGAAGGTTTTAAAACCATCTTGTTACAGCAGTATTTTTCTGGTGTAGTTCAAGGTGAAACTTGGCAATAAAAAATAGAGGAGGAGGAGGAGGAGGAGGAGGGGAAAAGAAGCATGATATTAAATGTCTATGTCTTCTCGCAGGCAAGGGGTAGTAATAGAAAAATAACTGCATTACAAAAAACTCCCCAAAAAGTTGCACTTCACTGGGCTTTGTGTATATTTGAAAGTATTTTTCCAGCACTTTCTGTACAATAGGATGCTGTAATAGAAATATGACACTGACGATATGATACAACACTGACAATATATGCCTTCAACCTTTGTCTCAAAGGTAAAGTCAAAGTGAGATGAAGGACGCAGGCATTGTTACCTTTACTTTTAAGCTGGAAAAGAAACAACAACAGACAATGTTGAATACATGTGTCTCTGTGATGAAACATGGATATTCACAAGTTTTTGGGTGGTGTCTGTTTAGGTCTGAGTATATGTCTGTGTTTACCTACACTTTAAGAAAATGGAGGCGCTCAATATAAGTTCAAATATTTAGAAAAAAGAAACACGTAGGCTAAGACATATGTGCAAAAAACACACTAATACACACACAAAATAAAAAAGGAATCTCAGGAAAGCTCCCCTTAGACCCACCAGTAGTAAATTATCAGTGTTGTCCCCCATCTCTCGTTTTCCACCACGCAGCCAATGATCCTCTGGGTTTAAAACTCATTTTCATCTCTCTTGTAAGCTCTATGTTTTTACATATTTGTTCTAAATCCTATTATGTGGCCTTTGTGATATGAATAACGCTCACAAATTGGAAAGTATCTCCAGGCAAAAGTTGGACACAGAGGCAATCTTCAAAATCTAATCTCTTCAAGCACAAAAACAGCAATGGCACTTTCTGATGTAGTCTATAGGAAACCGTGAGCCATTTTAAAGAGAAAAATCTCAATAATAGGATCATAAAAACTCACACACATGTACACATCAAAACACTTCCCTTGTTTGGCATACCTGTTGGGTCTGAGTCATGTGGCGAAGTTTGGCATGTGCGCAGTGGGTCACAGTGTGTGTGTTCTGGTGTGTCACAGTGACCAGAATTCAAATCCAAACCCAGAGGGGAAAACCCATCCAGATCACAGAATTGCTCTGATCCACACCCAGCACACTGGTTGTGCATCACCTAAGGGAAATGGAAACAGATGGAGGGACACAGGAGATGGAGGGATGGAAGGAAGAAGGGATTAGTAGGTATAAAAGGGAATAAGTGGAAGGAGTGAAACAGAATGACAGATCATGGGAGGAAGAGAGAAGGAAGAAGAAGAGGAAGAAGAATAAATTATGGAGGGGGTTGAGGAGAGGATGGGATGGAGGGTGTATTGGGGGTAAAGAAAGGGCAGGGACATGGAAATAGAGTGAAGAGAATACAGGAGAATAAGGAATTAATACTTTGGTCTCATGGCTTGAGTTTAATTTCTGTCCAAACGACATCAGTTCAAAGGACAATCTGAAACTCAATATCAATATAACTTTTATTAAGACAGGTAAGTGTGTTAAGACTAGTATTTTTTTCATTTTCAACAATGTATGAAAACACTAAGTCAGTGTCTTTCACTGGAGATTATTCCCTTCCGTCCCTGTTTCCTTTTTTTCCACTTGATGAATTGATTTTTAATTAACCCCTGGAGCTGGTGAGAGCATCTCACAAAGGCATGGTGGGCTAGCTGCTCTTCCCATGCAAGTGTCTTCCTGTGAGACGGGGGTAAAATGAGGAAGCTCTGTTTAGTTAAGATTAGATCTCATGCATTAGCATGCCAGCCGTAGCACCGCAAGACACACTGCAGATGGGCCAGGAGAAAATAGGAAGGAAGGCATGTGGGAATACTGTTGTTGAGAGCTAGGAAGGACCAAGGATGGAGAATGACAAGAGGAAGAAAGAGGGAAAGAAAGAAGAGAGGCATAACAATGAAACAGCGAGAGACCGAGTACAATGATACTGGGAAGCGGGAAAAAAATTTGAGTTGTCTTTGTGCAGACGAATGTCCCCTCATACAAAAAGAATTCAGAAGTTGACTAGCTGTATGAACTATAGGGTCATACTATATACTATAACTATAGGTAAAACAAAAAGGAGGAAGGGCAGAAGAAAAGGGGACAGAAAATATGACAGAAAAGGATAGGTGAAAGGAAAGAGAGGGGGAGAAAGTATGAGAAATACATGGAGGACAAGAGAAGAGAAGATTTTGAGTCCAAGATACAAAATCTAATCATTTTCGGAGCAGTCTGATTTAGGTCCAGAGGCCACGGATAACCACCATCTTCACAATCATGAACCTCATTTTGCTCCAGCTTTTTAATAAAGCTCTACCCCCCGCCTTTTTTTTCATTCCTCTGTCACAGTATAAAGTATTCATACCATTAAATGGCTGATAGGTCATTTGGGACCATTCAAGCAGTGTCTTTTTAATCCACTCAGTTTCTCTTTTCTTCCCTCAATGGTGTGCACCTTTAACACCACAGTCTTAGGTGTCTCTGAGCTATAGATGAATAATGTAAAGTAATTAGTGTGATACAAATGTTATCTAATAGATCAGGTCAGCTACAATAGGAAACTCTAACTGTATGTCACTGAAGTCTTCTCATTCTATGGAGTGATTATGTCCATTGTAATGGTGTGGTTCTTTAAAAACTTCTCAAACTTGCCCATTTATTCCTTTTATTACCCAGCCCTGAGATATTTCAAAGATAAAGTTTAGTATTTTAGCATATAACTATTACAGCCTTGATTCTTTGATTCATTTATTGGTAATCAAATATTTTAAATACTGTAATAATATCAATATAAGTCAAGTGTCTTGCTGCAGCCCTTATAATAAATATACAAGACATTCCCTTTTTATGCAAAACTAGAAAATGCTGCCGATGAAAAACGAGAGACACTTTCTACACAAGCTTAAGTTGGCGTTGTACTACTGGATTTAGTAGGCTAATGTTTGCTAAACTAGTTTAAACTGAAATCTTTTATATTGCTGGCTTTCTGTCAGCTTGACAACTACTTTAAAACATACTTATATTTGAGTCCTGTGAATGCTTAATATCCTGAACTAAGACTTGTGCTCCACAAGAAAATAGTGCTATTACATCCCTCTAGCCCAATGTTCCCCCTCAAAGAAGCAGAAAGTAGCAGGAATATGAAAACATCTTACCGAGGAAGGTTCTGACGGCTGTTCTGGCTCATCAGTCCTCAAATATTTTTCTCTTTCTGCATCTGTAGGAACAAAGGAATCTCCTAGATGAGATATGGCAGAAATGCCTTGCTCGTCTTCTCTGGATTTCCCTCTTGTTAAACATCCATGCATCTGTGCTTCTTCGTCTGAGGAGCCTTCCTCATGTGAAGCCAGACCCAGGCTATCACTGGACATTTCATCTCCACTGTCTTCATGAAAACACAGACACATTTGTTTAGAGGAGAAAAAGTGTACTTTGAGTTATGATTCAATATGTAAAAAGATTATTTTTTCAACAATAACATTGTATTTCTGTGGCTCAGACAATGTTGTCTCATCTTTGAAGGTGAATTGTAAGAGCACATCGACTCCCCTTGATTAATCATGCTTTGAACCACTGAAGCAAACTTTTAATCTCAAACATCCAAGGAAACATCTAAAATGTGATGTAAGTGTCCTTGACGTTGCCACACGCATCAAGCTCTAATAAGCTGATAAAGCAAGCATTCAGTGTCAGACTGGTCAAAGAGCTTTAGGAAGGAAATGGAGTGAAGGATGAAGGAAAGTACAGAGATAATGGTTGAATAGAGGAAGTAGGGTAGAGGTGTGAAGTCAGGAACTAAGACTGAGAGAAGCAGAAGTAAGAGGAGGAAGAGCTGGGAAGGAAGAGGCTACTTTGAACTGTCATCACACTTTAAGTCAAACGAGTCCCTCTATTTAAAGACCAGTTTTTAGCACAATTTTGAATTCTAAAGAGACATAATACATTCCCTGATCTTATTGATCAAAAAAAAAAGTGCCGTCAGCAAACCATATCCTAAAGTAAAACCACATTCCTAAAGCTGGAATGTATGCACACCCAGACCCATACAAACATAGTCAGCAAAAAACACTGGAAAGAAATTGCTCTGAGGTGTGTATATGAAATACTCTTGTGTAAATGCACAGTTTAGTCTAAGTGCATGTGGTTGTTGTGTCTGTGCGTGTGTGCTCACCTGCATGTATGACAAGGATTTGTGTGCAGTTACATCAGTGAATCCTACAGAAAGTGTGTATGTGTGTGCTTTTTTTTGTGCGTGTGTGTGGGTGCTGTATATTAAGGGAATTCAGCGCCATCCATTACAGCATAATTACCCTCCTGTCGGTTGTTGCATTATGTCAGGTATTTACTTAAAACTCTAATCGATACTAAAAAAAAAAAAAAAAGCAACACTTTTTATAGCAGGATCTAAATTGGCTTTGACAGCCCAGTGGAATAAACGGAAGCCATTACTGCTGAAATCCACAAGCATTTCATTCGTATAAGCTGCCTCGCCATTGAGAATTGTGTTCAGGCAAAATGAAGCATGACAATGTGTTCTATCAGGAATCTCTGCAAAGACCTGTGATTCCCCATCCATAAAGATGTATATGTTTCTTTCTTTTTATCCCTGTTTTCTAAACCAGGTATTGGCCCCTGGAAATTATTGTTTTTTTCTCTGAAAGTTTTACCAAATAATACTGTCATTAAATGCAAAATTAAACTAATGTATGAGATACTACCACGATGATGGAAACATATTTAAACTGCATGTACGAATAGTAGTAATTCAGCGGAAAGTAAGTATGTTTACGGCAGATGGGAAATTGCTTATAACCATTACTAGTTTAAAACTGTGTCCAGCTCCTTTCAACTGCCTACTTGGAAAATAATGCATGCCTCCTTAAAGACTTCACATTCATTATTGCCTCCCTTTTTCTACATTGCTGGTGGGTGAAATTATACCGGAATCCTTTCTTGACAATTTCAAGATCTATGCCATGAGAATTTTTTATAAAATGCTAAGCAGAGGTGGAAATGTTCTTTTCAAATAACAGGATCCTAGTTAGAGTTGTTAATTATTTGAGGTGTAAATTGGCAAATGCTTTTTGAATAATGAGGAATCTTTCATGGAGAGAACAGAATCTCAGGAGGGAGCAACTGAGCAAAGAACTGTATCTCTGGCGTGGATATGAATGTGGGAGGACTGATTTGAAATTGCATGTGTTGTTATGTAAATAGTGAGGAGCTTTGTGGTATACTCTTGGTGATGGGAGTAGGTGTGGCATTTGATGTTCCAGTTGTAGTCACTGCCCCCAATTAGATACACATTTTGAGATCTGAAGTTGAAGTCCAAACCACACCACCATCAAAGTAGTGGTGCATCATACAGAGAAGAAGTATAAATATGATGATACAACCATAACAGAGATAAAACCATAATTATTCTTGCATGAATAGAATAATTGGTGCTCCGATTAAACACAATTGGTGCACAATCATGCACACTCGCACACACAAACACACGCACTCAAAGCTCATTATTACAATTCACTAACCTATTGATAGATCCTCTTGTTCCTCCATTTTCACAGC
Organism: Trachinotus anak; assembly: GCF_046630095.1. Classification (NCBI taxonomy): domain Eukaryota; kingdom Metazoa; phylum Chordata; class Actinopteri; order Carangiformes; family Carangidae; genus Trachinotus; species Trachinotus anak. The sequence continues at coordinate 20,150,459 of NW_027273865.1, read as the reverse complement.
TAAAGGGGGATCCTGGATGACATTTAAGGGATGAGGTGAAAGTGACGGGATGCACTCTGTATCCTGATGGGACAGAGCTGATTCATGGTCACCAGTGATGGAGATAGAGGAGATAAAAAATGGAGAATCCCTATATATTGAACTTAACTTGTAGCTAGAATATGCATCTGGAGGGCACTTATTAAATAGAGATAAACCTGATGGGGCTTTTACAGGTACCCTTAACGGCACAGGGTTTGTTTGTGATAGACTGGGTTCCAGGCATTTTGTTTGCGGGTTTAGCCTGGAAGACTGAGGCAACTGGAGTTGATTAACTGATAAGAGAAACTCTGGATCACACAAGGAATCTCGGGATTGCTTTAGGGACTCCAGATTACTTGGTGGTGATTGAGATAGCTTTAGTGATGAGATTGGTTCTGGGAATAACTTGGAAGATTGGAATTGTTCTGGCAACAGAGGAGGGTCTTTTTGTAATGGGGTTGAATGGTGAATTCTGGGCAAAAAGGTTGACTCAGTAGAGCTTGATGGTGAGACTGTGAATGTTGACCTTAGCGAAAAGGATATGGATGGAGAAGGAGAGAGATGTTCTTTTGGGGTTGATGATCTGGTACTAGCCAAGGGAGACACATCAGATGGAAATGAGAGAGGGGACGAGAATTTAAGGATCTCAACTTGGGAAAGTTGTGGTGACCCATGGTCAGCTGTTGATTTGCGGACAGTGGTGGAACAATTGGACTTTTGCGACTTTGAGATTGGTGTCTTGATTGATGTCTGTGAAGTCCTTGGAGTCTTAGCAGTGGGGCATGATGGCATACTCTTAGAGGATAATGCTGTGGAGAAGATAACACACAATATTAAGGATGTTAGTTACTGTTATAGTCATATGGTCAGAATTTTTTTTTCATTTTAATTAAAACACTCACGTATACACACAGATACAAGGACATTTTCACCAGTATAGGGATTATTAGGTCCGTCCTTGACTAAGGCTACACTGCAAGCTGTAAGTGCTCAGTACTGATTTACCATTAACATCCAATTTTTTCCATTGTATTTCTCAATGTTGCCAGTATTCAATACACATGATCAATTCTCAATCAGGATGCTCATGACAAATTTGAGGTCACAATCACCACAGTCACAGTGTCGTCACACACAACCACTTCTTGGAGCTTATTTCATTAAATTCCATCTGGCTTACTGTAAAATGGGCATCTTATACAGCCAGGGCCAGTTTTTTTTTATTTTAACCTTTGACTTCTTTACAGTTTATTTTTAGCTCTTTCAGCCATCTTTTTCATACATGTTTCAACCTGCACAGGTCACACGATTTTGAGTTTTGCTGCATCTGCAGCACAAACTAACCTTTCTCTAAACTGGAGATCCCATCACTTGGATAGTGTATTCAAACTCACTGAATTAAAGCCAAAATATGTATTTGTGCAAGAATCTGGTTATTTCAGTATATGTTTGTAAATATGCACATAAACAACAAGTATTAAGTTAAAATAGTGCACCTTTAAAATGTTAATTCATTGCATATGCTCTCTGAACAAAAAACTCTGCAGGAAGCATTTCCCTTCAACTCATCTTTGTAAAATACACCATGCTTATATTTCATTGAGTGTTCTGATTGTGAAGTCTGAGGCTTAGAGGGATGGAGCTTCTGAGCTGTTTTCATCTGTGTTGATGCTCTTGACTGTCTGAATGGTTGGGTTGGACTGGGAGAGGAGCAGCTGACTCTTAAGGACTCACCACTGGTTAAGGATGACTGGGGCATCAGTGTTCTTCTGCTGCTGGTAACTCTGTGTGGAAGAATACAGAACATTGTGAGTGAGTCTATGTCCGCTGTCTATACATATCTTCCCTGGGACTTATCATTTTAAATTATTAGCAACCTTGGAAAAAATTTAACAGATTGTACCTTAATTACATGATTCCTCATTAAATAAATACTGACTTATTTTTTATGCATGCTACAAATAAATGTACTGTTTTTCCCTCAACCACTGACTGTTGACACCAAGGATGCAATATATAACATGAACTGACTAGACATGACAATAATTATCATCTTCTCCCTTATATCAAGAAAAAACACAAAGTTAATTCAGTTAAGTTCAAACCGTTCATCTAATTAATTTGTTCAAGCAAACAAATGTTTTAATACCTTTATAACACTCACCAATACATACACTGACACATCATTGCACATCTGCGGGGTTACATTAAAGACCCTCTTCAATAATTCCTTTAGTATAGGACCAGCACACCTTGAACTCACAGTGTTTATATAAAGTTAAAACACACCTTTTTCTCAGAGGCACAGGTCATCACTGTGGTATGTTCTCTTGACTGCATGCTGAAAGCTTGCTGAACAAGATCTGATCGATAATAAATGGAGGTACTGCCAATCTTGTTTAGTGAATCAACAGTTTTCAAAAAACTTTTGTAGAATTCCCTTGTATATGGATACAAAAGCCTTGTTCTGTCTTCTGAGACAGATAAGACAGATGTAGTCATTTAAACTTGTGCCTGCTTTTTTCATACAGGCCAGTGTCAGAGTGGTAGGTACCTGGTGAGTTCACGGTAGACACATTTTGTTTTATTGAAACGTACTGTCTGTTGTTTGACCTATGTTCAGCATCAAAGACTCCATGTATGTCTCCATATGTCTGTATGAAACAAAAGAGATCAGATCTGTAAAACATGAATGAGACAGTAAAAGAATATGCTGTTGTCTATCAAATCTAAGTTTGTGTGTCTTCTCCCCCCGTGCTTTGTCTAAATTCACTCTGCCTGTTTATGTGGGTAAAATATTTCTGCTATAATAAAATGCTTGAGTCAATCTCACTTCATCCAGTACTTCTATGACGAGGCATGGTTCAAGTGTAGTATTCTGAGCCTCAGTCCCAACCCTGCTGACAGGGACAGCAAACAAGGATGCACAGTAGCGTCGAAAATCCTCTTCCTGAGCTATAAACACAAGAGGAAGAGGTTGAGAGTCACATTGTGTGTTGCATTGTGAGAGACTGTTTATTTTCTGTGTATTCTTAAACTCATTCAAGCCTCAAGTCAAAAAATTACCTTTATTTAATTGCCTTACTGCAATGTCATTTTTGGCATAAACTTGTTCTTCTTTAACTGAGTGCCTGTGGCAGAAAAAGTGTTGGAAATGTCTGCATACTTGACACCAGCAGGGAAAGTTATCCCCTCCCCTTCCTCCTCCTCCAGGGATCAGAGGCTGAGGTCATAGAAAGCTGCACACTTGGGTCTGTATTAATTTATCATCTTGTTTCAGCTGAAAGATGTTGCTAACACAGCAGGGGATGAACAGCAAGTAATATGGGATGATTTCAGGTCATATGGTTATTTATGCTGCAATCCACATGTGGGATTACAAAGTCTTCCCTTGACAGGCATGCAAACACATATTGAATATCCAGAATATCCAGAACAGTTTCTTCTTGGTAATTCAATAATAATGCATTATATGTTGAAATCTTTTATTTTCCTTGATTGGTCATTTTCTCGGTCTGTGTCTTTCACTGCAAGTTACTTGTCTGTGACACCTCCCTATCTCTCTCTCTCTCCTCCTCTCTTACTAACAATTCTCCTATCACATCACCACATGAGTCTGACAGCTCAGGAAAAAGAGAGTTTAAAACAAAGGAGGGCTCCCGACGTGATGCCAGAAAACTGTTTTTATAATTAATGGACACACACATCGCCCACCTTTTCATATTCAAAGACAGGAGAGGAGGAGAAACTCTGCAACCTGTTGTAATTGGCATGCGTTAGAAAAGTTTGGAGCAGGTGGAAGGAATAGTTTATCAGCTGCTGAACAACTCTACACTTCGCAAAGACACTGCTGTCTTCCTCACATCTGCATATCACTGAAACAATGGAATATTAATTATCAAGTTGTGAGCGGAGAAATGAAAGTCATGATGCAAAAAACTGTGTTTTTAGTAAACAATGATAGGCATATTAAAGAGCTGGATAAAAATATGAATGTAATGAAGTTGTCAGCAAAGTGAAAGAGATGTTAGGAAACAATGACTTGTGTGAGTCTCTATCTTGCCTTCAAGAATTTGGTAAGTGGTGTGAGTGAATACAAAACACAGTTTACATAGAATAGGTTACACATAATAGTGTATATGAGTACTTTAGAGATTCCTAACCCTCCTCACATGCTTCAGTGCAAAATTCCACCACCGTGGGTTCAGGAATATAAGATTTTACAATGTGTACCATACATATTTTAATACATCCCTTCATTTGCTTAAAAATATGACAGAAGTGTATCATACTCAAAGTCATAAAAGTGGTCCACTTTCTGGGTTTATCTTGAGTTAATGACAATTTTGCAACAAAAAACTGGGTCATGGGATAGAGAAGGCTGAGAGACCCTCCTTTGGGAAGGCCCCTGGTGAGAGGTTCATTTCCCACTAAATATGACTTACAACTGCTTGCAAAGAATGGCCTAATTCTCTGAAGTAAATGGCTCTGATTGAACTTTTAGCCTTCAGCTTAATGAAGACTAAGGTCTGACACAAACAGTTTGTTCCTCCAATAGCTTTCCAGACACCAAGTGTCAAGAGGTTATTCTTGAGTTCATATGTTATTCTTGAAGTCTAAATTTTTGAAGAGCAACAAATGTGGAATTCACCTTGAATTCACTGTTGTGTAATAAAGTTTTTTCTTTAAAACAAATCTTCTTGTCCTCGGTCATAGTGGTAGCTACAAGTTTGTTTGAAAAATCAAGCAGAATTCGGGAAGGAGAGAGAGTGATCTGTGTGTTTGGAATGGAATTTATAAAAGTGCAACCCATAGTTGAAAGGCAGGGATTATTAATGTTGCTGGGACAGAGAGAGCCAGAGGTGATAAATGTGCAAAGATGCCTATGTATAAAAGTTGTAATACTTAGGAGACAAAAGCTGTGTCAATTGGAATAATGTTAGTTTTCAGAATGTTGTTAAGGTATCCCTGATTTATTATATAAGGCACAGTGGAGAGCTGCAATACTTGTTAATCTATAATATGTATCTTAGTTCTTTAAGCAACAAGGACACTCTAGTTACTTCGAAATATTAATTTATATGGTTACCTTGTCACATATTAAACATTTCTTTGGGGAGCACAAAGAACCAGTTTGACCATGGAAATTTTGAAAGAAACAATTATTTGAGATCGAGCCAGCTATGGTGAAGGGGGAATGCAAGGACGTGCAGATCCTAATGAGGCTGGGATTGGAATGAATCTTGATCGATGAGATGAGAGTGAGTTGACAGTCCCAGGGTCCAGAGGTTTGGAAGGGGAGAGATAACCCTGGTCTACCCATCTCCTGACAGCCTCGGCTAGGGACCAGACAGCCAGGGCACTGCTCTGACTGATGAGCGCCATGCCCTGAGATCCAGACTATAGGCCAACCCCCACCCCATTCCTTACCCAGGCAGAGTGCAACCTGTCAGGCATGAGCCGCCTCTAACAGCCCTCTGCCCACACAATCACAGCCAGTGATTACCCATCACACCACCACGGATGGATGGGCAGGCACTGATATGTCAGACCCGCTGAGAGGGAGAGTTTTTTTACTTTTGCTATAGTGTGTTTATGTCTGTGTGTGTGTGTGTATGTATATGTGTGTGTGTGTGTGTGTGTTTGTGTGTACTTGTACTTGCTACATAGTAAGGACCAAAAAAAGTATTTTACTAACAGAGTGAGGACATTTTGGGAAAGTGAGGACATTTTGGCCGGTCCTCACTTTTTGAGACACCTTAAAATCACATTTTGAGGGTTAAGACTTGGTTTTAGAGTTATGGTTAGAATTAGGTTTAGGTTAAGGTCAGGGTTAGGGTTAGGGTTAGGCACTCAGTTGTGATGGTTAAGGTTAGGGTAAGGGGCTAGGGAATGCATTATGTCAATGAGTGTCCTCACAAAGATGGAAGTATAAGTGTGTGTGTGTGTGTGTGTGTGTGTGTGTGTGTGTGTGTGTGTGTGTGTGTGTGTGTGTGTGTGTGTGTGGAGGTAATCTGCCAAACAACTCTGTCCTTAGTTGCTTCTTTATTTGGTCTGAGAGCCAGTTTGGGTATGTGTATCAGAAAGGTGTAGTGTACACCGAGAAAACACAATTGTAAATGCTGTATGTCAACATTTAGTATTAAAAGGTATTAATGGATATACAGACATTTGTGTGTATGTGGATGTGTGTATGCAGGTGTATTACCTGTTAGACTTCTGTCTTCCTCAGTGTTTGTGTTAGGTAGTGATTTTAAATCTGAATCAAAGGCCAACAAAGGATCATACGTTTCAATTGGTGTTCTGGAAATAAAAAAATCATATATAAATACATAAATAAATACTAAACAAAACATAAGTAAGAAAAGAAAACATAAACCCACAGACCTTAGGCCAGACCCTGTTTTATTTTCCTCTTTTCAGTAATATGATCCTTTTCTTTTACTCCTTCATCCTAGAGAATGAATGGCTGAATGGATGAATGGACAGACTGATGGATACATGCATACATGAATACTTTATGATTTTGTTTTCTGTTTTCTTGTCTGATACTTCTACCGTAGCCCCACCTAAACAGCAAACCTGTGTCCTTCACACATCCAGTCCCTCACCTCTATTCCCTCCTTCCCAGCCTAATCATGCCAAAGTGGGTGGCCAGTGAAAGAGATGTCAAAAGTAGCTCCCATCTGCCCATAACAGGGGACTGGGGGAAATTACCTTTAGTTTATATCCTTTCCTCTTACTTAGTGCATGTCCTCAAACCTGGCGATGTTTATATTATCTCTGTCTATTTAATATACTGGGGTTATATTTAATTCTGTCCATCAAATCCCCTTTCATATCCTTTGCTCCATCTATCCAACTGTTTTCCTCCACACATACAGTACTTTACATGCAGTAGCCTCACTAGCCTTAGGCTGTTTGCATTTAGGCTTTTGCCAGGGCACAGTGAAAAGAAGGTGAAGAAGTGAAAATACATGTTTGAATTCATCCTAATACAGAATATATATTATACATAATATTGAATTGCACTCTGTAAGGAAGAGCTAGAAGTTATGTTTTTTTTAAACATTTCTTAGACTTAATGTAAATGCTCAACTGATGCAATAAAGCAAAATAAAAGCAAGAGGGTTTTCACAAAAATTAGTCCAAAGTAGGATAATTATTGCTGTTATATTTGCCTTGCATGTGGACAAATGTTAGCTCAATCAAATCTGACATTTCTGCCAAAAGTGTTTTATGGAAGCTACTACTTCTGTCAGAGCTAATATTTTGACCATTATTCCAGCTCCTCAGGCCTAGTTTCTGTACTCAAAGCTAAAACTTTGGCTCTAAGTAATTCTGGGGCACAGGTGAAATTATTTGCTTCATACCTGTCAGACCTGACTTCACTTCAGAACACAATTGGCAGTTTGTAGTCAGAAAAAGTGTGAGGATCTACAGTATCTCAGGAGAAATAATGGAAAAATTGGGCGTGACAGAATAACAATTTTTGTTGATCGAGTTGTTCAGAGCCATCCTTGCATCTATATACGCTCAATCATAACATTTCCTTTAGATGCTTAAAAATGAGAGACTTTTCCCTTTTCCATCAAATAACCGAGTGGCTCTGCCCAAATTTGTCCTTTTCTTTCTTATCACCTCATTGGAGTTGTGTTCAATAAGACAACAATGGCTCTATGGCCATTATAAGCCATTTGTGTCTTGTATAGGCAGACCACTGTGTTACCACACTTGTTGTTACTCAGCCTAAATGGTGGCAATTCTTTACTTCGATATGGCCTTTCTAAGTGTCTAAAGTAAGCATACGGTATATGCCTATACTTTGAAGTACTTCTTCCGTAGATAAGAGATAACTAAAATATAACGTCTCATCAGACCAGATTTGAGTTTTAAATCTGGCAATCTGGCAGTACAGATTGGGTGCAGTCAGATCAGGTTACAGAAGCTGGTAGGGGCCAGTTCAGATCTCAGTTCCATACCTGCACATACTTTTATTTCAGGGTTCAGTGCCTTGATCACAGATATTTTGACTCTGGCAGATGAGCAGTTGATGGAAGGGGGAGCATTCACTTACCCCACCCACAATGCCCAGCCAACTCAGGCAACCAGATTGATGCCCCCCTGGTCACAAGCTTGCTTTCTGTAACCCACAAATCTAACAAGGTGATTGAGTTTACGACTCTAATATATAACTGAGCACTTTTAGCAAATTCTTTAAAACGCCTTCGTCATCCAGGCACCCTCCCTCCATCACTCTCTTTCCCATTATTATTGAGGCTTGTTATAATTCAACTTCTCACTATTTCTTTCTGCCAGCCAGCCAGTCTCTCTGTCTCTCCATTAAGCTCTGCCACCATCGCTGCTGCAGGCTTATTGCACTCTAGATTGGCTCTCTGGTCTATTCCACAGTTAAAGGGTTGCTACAGCTGGGGACTTAGAGCATTCCAGCTCATGCAGTCATCGGGCCCAAAGCTGCACTCTGCTCTCCTCTCCTCTGGCCTGCTCTCCAGTGGGCTACTCAGCCCAAAAGGAGCTGCTTAAATAAAGGGCTGTAATAATGGGACCTGCTGAAGCCAGGCCCTCAGGCAGTCTACTGCACAATAAGTGCTGAGAAACTGCTTTGTACACTGGTGGGTTATGTAGGCTGACTGCAGAGACGCAGGAGAGGCAAGTATGGTAGCAACAGAAAGTGTGTTTGATGTGAAAACTGTGTGTACATACTGTTCTACGGATGTATTGGTGTTTCCAGCAATTGAAGTAGCAAGAGTTTGTGTGATGTGAGAAGGCAAGATTGAGGTGAGTATTGTCACTAAGCAACTTCTGTAGTTGTGTTTAAGTGTCTAAAAATGAGGGAAAAAATGAAAATAAAAATTAAACAATGTGACAGAACAGTTTAAATGAAATCACAATGGTTTTGTCTGTTTTTTGGGTTTTTTTTTTTTTGTTTTTTCAAAAGCACAATTTCAGAAGTACAATGCCTAAGATTGTGTTAGATTGACAGAACTGCACAGCACTATAACTGTCATATTACTGCACTAAATGTATTCAACTTAACAACCAGTGACAGGCATGACAATGTTTGTACTGTGTACAGAGATAGAGATAGAAAGAGATGGAGTTTTTTTTTCTAAATAGTTTCACAATGGCAACAAATTGTCAAGTCCACCCAAAGCCTCACAGCAACATAGTGTATGTGTTGTGTTTTAGTTGTTAATAGTGGAATAACAAATACAGTATTAGTCCCAATTCACAATTTATCTGGAATATTCACCTATTGCAAAGTTCCTCAACTTGTCAACAATGAAACCATGGTTGGCAGTAAAATTCTTTGGTTTTGTATTACTTCCTGACTGATTTGTGTGCTGCATATAAATACTCTTTCTTATTGTCTCACAAACTAAGTTGCTTCAATTTTTTATAGTGCAAAAATGCAGCCATGACACAAATTCTCATGGGAATTCTATTGCCTCTCCCCCATGACAGAAGCCTCTAAGCTTAAGAATACATATGTGTGTGTGTGTGTGTGTGTGTGTGTGTGTGTGTGTGTGTGTGGTCCATGCACATTGTTGTCTGTTTGCCTGTGTACCTGCGGTGCTTCTTGAGAAGCAATCTGTCCATGTAGGTAAGACTGTTTTCTGTGAACTCCACCCTGACAGGTACCCCCCTCTGTCCCCCTCCGCTTCCTCGTCCTTCAGCTTCTCTGTCTGGAGGGAGGTCAGCCTGGGTCGCCATAGCTGACACTGATACTGGAGAAATACAGGGTGGGGGAGATCGCACAAAAGTAAAGTTAAGGCAAGAGTAGGAAAACATAGCCAAAAGGAAAGAAAGAGTTAGACAAAGGTAGAAGCAGAAAACATCATCCGCCAGCTTCTCAACACCTTCCTCAAAACACCTCCCCTCAAGAAGTGAGAAAACACCTTGTCACTACGCCAAGAGTGCAAAAACACAAACAGACAGGAGAGAGCCCCCTGGGAATAAGAAGAAGATGTACACAATACAAAACGAACATAGAGAGTGTAAGAGAGAAAAGAAAAGATAGAGGTAAGAAAGAGAAATGTTAGGATTGTACTGCAGATACTTTGGCAGTCCACAGTGGCAGCTTTAAATTGGGCCTGGGTGCCTTTGGCCTGACAGAAATAATTAGGGCTGGAGGGGCTAGCAGCAATTTGCAGAACAGAGCAAAGGGAGAGAGGAACAGAGTCTGTCCAAGCAGTAAAGCAGAGAAAATAGGAGGCCTAATAAAAAACACAAACACCTAGACACATACACACAGAACCTAGAATAATAGTGCTAATAATACACACCCACATAAACCTGGACACACAAACACTGTTGCGCATGCGTACATGTAGAAACACAGTATGTGTGAAAAGGCATAAAAATTGCTTGACGCAGTGGAGCTTGTACATATACACATACACACAGCTGAGGCGATTAGTGCTGTGGTGTGCAGTAGGGCCACTCGTAACACACCTCTCATTATCTCAATATGCAACAGCCATGGATTACCCTCCTGCAGTGGTAAGCACTTTCTATAGGGCCTTAACAGATCAGCGCATGGACAGAGAAAGGGAGAGCAGGAAAGCTGAGGAGCAAGTGAAAATGGGATAGAAGGAGGAGATGGAGGAAGAGTTAAGAAGAGAAGGAAGTAAAGGGCAAAGAGCATTTACTCAAGGACTACTGTGTACATCCAATAAATACATGCATTTTGCGAGAAAGACGCTGTATTCTAATCTTTACTCCTCTATATTCACCTGATAGCCACAGTCAGTCTGTAGAATTTTACATGCAAAACCCATTAAATATGATACTCTCTTTATAGTCCACTGCATGGTGCATCCGACTTGGCACCACTTGGACCATCTACAACATTCTATGGGTGTGGTACTAGAGAAAAGTTGCACATCCATAATAAAGAGAGGGGAGAATATAGTGAAGGACAAGATACAGGGTGTGGTCATATCATAAACAGTTGTTCCATCTAATGCCATCTTATTCTAGTGCCCTGCAACAGATCGCCCACCCGTGCACTATAGCTTAAAAGACTCATAGTTGAAACTCTAGTCTAAACACAAATCAAGCATTACAAGGTTAATAATGGAATTATTTGCTGCAAGGCTGTTGCATTGCATTGCATTAGATGGTACATCCTTACATCCCCTGGAAAGAGGAAGTGAAGGATAGAGCTGAGGATGAGAGAATTGGAGAAAATTAAATAATCAGAAAAAGTGATATGGAAATAAAATATGGGTCTTTTATCCTCATTATACTTATCCTAATCCTGGATACATTTAAATCACTGTGGATCCTTGCCAACAATAGGATTAAACCTGGTTGGATGGTCTTTCCAGCCAGCAGGTCATCCTGGTCTTTGTCACCTGGTTGTGACAAAAGCCCACTCCTTTACCCACCTTTATCCTGTGTGTATGTGTATGTCTGTGTGCCTGCAACTATGTTTATGCAGTTCACCTGGTCGGACAGGGATCCACATTGCCTCCTCACAAATGAAATCTCCTGCTCCATCACTCGTCTCTCCTCCTCTCCACTGTCTGAGAGCCTCCTGGAAAGATCTCGCTGACTCCTCCTCATTGTATTCTCCTCTGAGAAGGGAAGTGGGAAATCCCTTTTCATCCTCTCTATTCATCCCCTCTTCAATCAAGTTTTGCTCCTCTCCATGATTAAAAACCAACACCTGCAACAAAAACAATATCCCATGACTTCAATTATATTAATGTGACCTTGGTTATACTTTCGTTGATACATCCTAACAAAGTAATGGCGCAATTGCCTTGATGTATTTATCTACATAGTAGACCTCCAAGGTAGCAGCTTCATTAATAAATGTGAAAATATTTTTTTCCGATAATGTTCATCATTAGTATTTTTTACATATTCAGCATAACACTAAATGCCAGTGTTTAAAAAACATTAACTTCCGTGTAAAGTCAGGCAGTTGTGGTTATTGCTTCTGAGGATAGTGGAATTTTGATCGGTATCTATTTTAAGTCTGATATATACAGTGTACCAATCTTTTCAGTACCTTCTGACCCAAGCTGTTTGAAATGACTGCTGTGTGAACAGGGTCAACTGAGCTCTGTGGTGTAAAAAGTCTGAAATGTCAATCTAACTGTTTTTGCCGAACCTGGACTGTTGGGGGGCATTTTCTAGTCCAAACGTACACGCAGTTCACAAGCCTAACTGTAGATACAGCCTGTGGATATACCATCAATTAGGGTTTGTTTGAAGTCTCTTCAACTGACTTACAGGGTGCAGAGATAAAACTCACATGGTGTACAGGCTTGTTTGACATGTTTCTGCCATAATGTCACAGCAAGTGAACTGTAAATGGAGAGAAACTTCATTCCAAATGGGTAAATAGCCATTTGAAAAAAATATGCCTATTTTTGGTTAGTATAATTGTAAAAATGAAGCACTTTTTTAATGGATTCTCTTACAATGTATGAAATGTGTGCATAAAGTTCAAGCAATTTAGTGCAACACATAGCTATAAAATAATATTTGTAACTGCAGATTGTGCCTTGCTCCCGAATAAAAAACAATCACTTGAATTTAATGGAATCCCAAGCAGCAGATTTGGAAGATTGAAGTTTTGATTTAAATAAGCTTAAGGCAAATGTAGAGAAAAAAATGAATGGATTACTGTATTCTTGACTTATGTGCTGATTTACCCCAGTACCTTTTACATGTAAGACTTTGACCTGATGTTCTTGTCCAGAGCAAATACTTCGTCAAACTGCACTTTTTTATCACAAGCTGAAAACAGCAAGAGCCAAAAGAAAGGCCACTTAACCAGAAAGCAGTGTTAATAACAGCTCATGTGTCACTTTCAGAAATATGCAACTCATAACTCATCTTACTGTTAACTGTTGTTTCAACTGTACAAGAGTCACTTATTTCTCTCATTTCCATACAAACGTAATACAACGAGCCGTTTCTGTCAAATAGTGCCATAGTGGTTCCTACAATGTGTAGAATTTGTAGTTAGGTAGTTAGTTAGAAGTTGCATGTTGACTGTGCTTGTGTGTTTTAATAGATGGCCTGTGTGTATTGTATATGTTAGATTAACTGAGTCAGAGTATCTCCCCACAGTTATATCTTTTCATCAACTCAGCCCTTGATCATTTATACATGTAGTTTAGCCCTTGATCATTTATACATGTGTGTGATTAAGTTGCAGTTGAAAAAGGTATAACAGCAGAGGTTACCACCTACCTGGCTGGTATCAGGGTGCAGTTGCATGGCTTTTGCCACTGCCTCTTTTCCTTTGTCTGGGCTCCGATCGCCTTTTATGGTACTTGCAATGGACGTGGAGGTGTGACTGGGGTTGGGTTTGGAATTGGGACTGGGATTATCACTTGTAAAGGTGCTGGGATTGTAACTGACAATGTCTCGAGTGCTCACATGGGTCTGTAAATCTGTCTGTAAAAGAAGTACATTGTATATGAGATGAGATCAGCATTACAGCCGGCACTTCGTGAGAGAGATATGAAATATTATATACAAAATACACAAAACAGAAGAGGAGGAAAATTAACTGAACCGGGAGCAATGAGAAAAAACAAAATGATTTGCATACAGTGTATTAAAGCAAGAGATAATACTGCATGATAAATTGCATAAAAGCAAGAGGCAATATTGCATAAAATAAGAAATTAGTAAATGCAAAGGCTAGAAATTGCTCCATGAAGCAATCCTATAAAAATATTTTCTGTTTTAAAGTTGAGAGGATGAGATTATTGAACTGTCTTAAATTCCTCTGGAATGTTTCACTACCTTAGACTCAAATCAGTTATGTTTTAGTTTCGGAAAGTCAAAGCTGTGCACTCTGTTAGAGAAAAATAAATCCACAAGAGTGAATAGGTAAACTCCTCTTTGTCACCACTGCCACCCCAAATCATCAGAACTGTTGAAGTGTTTACAAAATACACCTCAGTCACAACTTCTCCACAAATGAAGGTAGTAAGTATCTAACCAAGAAAGTCCAACTTGATGTACGCTGATGAAATGAGGCCACTGTAGACAGCTGCCATGACCCCCTTTAGAGGGTACAACCTAATTATTTTAAGTGCTTATCCTTACATCACTGGCATAACCTTGAAAGTCACAATGATAAACTCCATTTTATACAGTTAATGTATTCATCTTTATTTTATGTAAATGAAACCACAAAGAGCCATGTCACAGCTCAGGCCATGCCTCCAGTTTTCCCTTAATTGTGTTTTCCCTGTATCTCTTGTGTCTCCACCTCCCCTGACTGTCTGTGTGTGTGTGTCTGTGTGTGTGTGTGTCTGTGTGTGTGTATATGCTGATGTTAACCCGCCTGTTTACTGTTATCCTTTCCTTAAAGGTGTGCAACAGAAATACACAAACAAACATGGTGTCATGGAAATGTGGAAGACCAGAGACAATGAGAGCTTGAGAGAGACAGATGCAGAGTTCAGAGGCTACAAAGCTTTGTTATAATTTTCGTTATTTTTTATGATGCATTTTCTTGCTGGTTTTCAACTCTTTTCACCTTTGCTGCCACTCACAGACTATGACAGAGACTAGAATGAGGCTTTTGAAAAGTTCAATAAAAAGATTGTTTTTCTCTAACGTGTGCTGTTTCTTCTACTGCTGAAATGCTATTTATTTCTCACTCACTCTGTTGTTATTTTGTAATAACCAATTTCTTTCACAGACATCCACGCAGAGAGGACAACTGTGGTCATTATATATAATTCATTGGGAGTCTGAGCTACAGCTTTGCTCCATATTGATATGTTGCCATGCAGAAAAGGTGGTGGGCAGCAGACAAAATATAAAGCCTATGGCAAACAAAGCCTATCAACATATTGGTCAGTGGGCGACATAAGTAACAGTGGGGAACTGGCTTACAGCATTTAGGCACCAACAAAAGCTGTGTTGGTGGGAAAGATAACAGGCTTGCTTTCCTTAAATAATGCCTTACTGAGGTGAAAACCAAATACCATCAAGTTGGTCTGTGGTCTGTGATTGACCATGTGGTTAAACTGCTTAGACCCAAAGCATGTCTTCAGCCACTGCTATAGCATGTGACATGGTGATTATCAGACGCAGACACAGAACTATGGGTCACACAATTTGACATGTTTGTATGTTATTTTTATCATACATCTTTTATCTTAAATTATTTCAATTTGGGATTACGCAAGTCTCTGCACAATTATGCTTTGACAACATTTCTGACATAACAAAGAGCTGGGTTGACAACCTCCCTGTGTCCACATCCCCACTGTACATAGGGGAAGTGGACATCACATTGGGATGATGACAGCTTGTCTTGTCTTTCAAAGATCACAGTTGGCTGGTCACACCATCAGCTTAGCTCACGTCAGATATGATAAACCACATGATAAGCATCCATGAGCTCTTGTGAGTTTTTCCTGTATTTATTTATTCTTTTTATTTTTTTTTTTAACAATTCCTCAGGTATCAGAGGATATTGTTATCATTTACATATTAGGTGCTGGTGAGTGATTGTTATATTTCAGATACACTGTGCTTAAAAATTGTTTACTCCCAGTGCCAATGGAGAGTTTTTTTTTTTTTTGAAAACTAAGGTCAGAATCCAAGATAAGGATTTCACCTGGGCCTTGGTAGGAGGGGCTAATGACTGAGGATGCACTGACCATTGCTCTAAGGGCTTTTGCCCCAAATATTATGATCTCTGTCTTATCTTAATTTAGCACTAGGAAGTTGTATGACATCCAAAGATTTATGTCATATGAACATTTCACCATCCCATGGGGCTAAAATCAGGAGGGCATACAGAAAGAACAGTTAGGTGTTATCTGCATAGCTACGAAACTCCAAGTGGTAGCATTTAGCACATAGAAGGTTTTAACACAGAGACCACCTTACTAATCATCTCTGTATCCACCAGAGTAAAAGAGGGCAAAGTATATCGAAAGTGCTTAGTGCTACCTAAAATAATATACAACCTTGCCTGATTAATATTAATTCTAAATGTTGTTATCTTATCTCTGAAATAGGCTGAAAATGTGCTGCACTTACTATTTGAGAAAAAAAAATCACTGGGGCATGCAAGTTTGGGATTTATCAGGCTGTCAATGGTTGTAAAAGGACCCTCGGATTGTTTTGGTGTTTCTTTATGAGTTCAGAGAATTGAGCCTGTCTGGCATTTCTCAGCACAGAATTGTATTCTGAAAGGTGGTCATGTAGAATATTATGGTCAATCTGAACTTTTCCACCATCTGTGCTTGGCTTTTTGACAGTTTCTTATAAGTTTGTTAACAGTCTCCTTTTTGACACTGGCTTACAGTTTGTTTTGGGAGCACAACAAGGTCATCAGAAATCAGCAAGTTTCTAATAAAAACACACAATCGATGTGGTGCTCTACAGTCAGGTCATAAACCAGAAAAGTATTGTTTGCCAAGGATCTAATATTCAAAAATGCCATTTGCGGTTTCTGTGGCCTATGCTGCTTTGCATACAGTGTTTTATGATATTTTTATTTTTAGCTTTGCTGCAGGATATACAGTATATCTGTCAGTGATCCTCATTGGAATGTCCATTGGTGTGTGAGTAGGAGGGTTAGGACTAATAGTAGAAAAAATGAAAAATCAGTGTGATCAAATAGGGGTAGAAATGACAGGACAGACCTGTGGGGGGAGCTCATATGGGAAACAGTATGCTGAGGCTGTGACATAGTGGAAGAGGCAGGATCCTGGGGGTGTACATGAAACCTAAATAGTCAGTCACATGGGAGGGACTGCACTGCATTCTGCAAGTTAGCCAATAGCATTAGGCCTACAGTTCCTTCATCCAGACCTACTAGAAAAACACTGACTAAGGTGCTGTTTGCTCTGTCGTTGTGGTGTTTGCTATACTGAGTGCAGTTTGGCTTCAACAGTTTTGATACAGTAAGCCAACATCACTTGATCTGATGTTGTGGGCACAAACAGACTTTTATTACAGACTGGACAAACAGAGCAGCATCACATATCCAAGGCTACCATAATCATGGTAGTGGGCAAAGTAATCCCCACTGCCTGCATGAGCATCAGCTCTTAACTGTGCACAGAAAGACTGTCTCTCTTTTGGAAAATGTGGTGTTCAAGCCACCACATATTAGTATCAACCAAATCTAAGTGGAGCAACCGCTACATTACCAACTCTGGGATTCTGTTCAGCAGTTCTCTTTCCCTTTTTGTGGTGGACAGAGAAAATAAAATTTCCCACTCCACAGTTTGCAAAGGATGTAGGACAGGCTTTTGACTTCTTCTGTGATCAGGCTTTGCGTCACAGCGATACAGAGTAAATGCTTCCAGTCACAACCCTCTGTCTATTATTTAACTGTTAGAGCTTGTGTGGTTTCAAGTAATAAAAATAGGATGAGTACACAATTAAGAGATACTGCATGAAAACGTTTTTTTTTAGTGCCATCAAATAGCTTTTCTTAACTGCAGTGATTTATGTATGTGTGTGAGATAGAGGGGTGAGAGACAGAAAGACAGAGAGAGAAAGAGATGGTTGGGGTAAGTGAGATTTTACAACATTTAAATTTGTTAAATTAAGTATGCTAATGTCAATTTTAACAGAATTGCTTTGATACAGCATACAACACCAAGGCTAAATCTGTGTGTATGTGTCTGACGCTGGACACATGAGCTGATGAGGCACTGATGAAAGCCCCAACACAGAGTATTGATGAAATTAATATTCTTTTTGCCTTTCCGTCTCTCATTCTCTGTCTCTCCCTCCCTTTTTCTTTCCAAGGCAAATGAAACAGGATTAGCAGAGGAGAGAGAGAGGGATGCCTGCGTCAGCTGCATGTGTATAATCCTCAGTCTTTCTGTCCTGCCAAAACACACAGTTTTGTGTGTGTGATTGAATAAGAGTATGCATGTGTGTTGGAAACTGTGACTGAACTTCCACTCATGCATCATCGAGTGCTGCAGTGAGAAATGAGATGAACGCTGAAGAGGTATAGAGAGAAAATGTTGTTCTTTGTTTTCACACAGCTGTTTCAACGTGTGTACTGTCTCTGTCAGTGTGTATAGCTTTGTTCCGCCATGGTGGCTACCCAGTATATACTAGTGTGTTGACCCAGCCAGAAGTCAGGTAGTTCATGGACATAAACACTGCACAAAGAGCTGTCTACATAATCTGAGCAACACTACATAAGGATTGGTTATAGTCTGTTTGATGCATAAGCACATAAAACAGCTTCTGAAGTTACACAAACAAATGTATAGGCGCACATACAGTCATACACAAATGTAAACCAAAATATAATAAATCACATGATGTATATTCACACAACCATATCCATGCACACTTAAAGAGTACACATCATAGCATAGTCAATCTCTTTGTGAGTACTTCTAGATGACAATAATAGCACCCAAGAAAACAATAACATGGAAATAAGCTGGCGAAATCACACACATCCTGGGAGGGAAAAAACAGTACAGCTAGCAGAAAACAGAAGATGCACATAAGCCAAGAGTACATGCACGGAGTAACAACATAAAACATAGACACCAACACATATGCATGAACACAAGTAAGTAGCCAGGAGGAAACACTGAAAGAAAATGAAAACATGCCTTCTGAACATAGGAGGAGCAAAGTAAGAATAAAATCAAAGGAGTGGAAAAATAACTCTACATTTCATGTGAGATATATATATATATATATATATATATATATATATATATATATATATATATATATCACATTTACAGAAAATACAGTTGAAACCAGAATACCAGAATTACCCTTTAAAATGTAAATCTGAGTTTTTGATGTCAACTAGACAACAGAACTTTCATAGTTGGTTTAAAAAAAAAATCTCATCTCTAATGCATGTACCGTATTTTCCGGACTATAAGGCGCACTTAAAAGCCTTTAATTTTCTCAAAAAACGACAGTGCGCCTTATAATCCGGAGCGCCTTATATATGGATTAATTCTGGTTGTGCTTACTGACCTCGAAGCGATTTTGTGTGGTACACAGCGCTCACGGCGCTCTGTCAAAATGTTTTAGTACGACTTTGGTAAACCGCTTGCAGCATTACGGCTATCGTAGTCAGGAGCGTCGCGGAGTAATACATACTGTGCTTCACCATAATATTACGGTGTGTGTGTATAAGGACCTATAAGGAGTTATTGTGAATACGCTAACGTTTGATTTAGCGGTATCAGACTGTGTTTTTTTAACGTGTTATAACTGAACAAGGTTGAGAGTTATTGTGAACGCGTTTAATAAAGTTTGACTTATCTGACTGTTTTGTTTCGCTTAATGCGCCTTATAGTCCGGTGCGCTTTATATATGAAAAAAGTTCGAAAATAGACCATTCATTGACAGTGCGCCTTGTAATCCAGTGCGCCCTTTAGTGCGGAAAATACGGTACTCAAATTCTGCAGTGAAAACTGAGTAATAGAAAAAACATGCAATATGTGCTTAATACCACATTCTGTCTAGTTTAAATCTGATGTGATTTAATTTAATTTGTAAATATATATTTTTTAATTCTTATACATAAATTGTGTTTTGACAGCACAGCTTATTCTGTCTCATACAGAGTATTTGATATGCTGTGCTATGCTATGCACACAGAGTTTGGTTTTGTGTAGGTTGGTGTCTGCAGATCTGTTACCAATAGCACCAACAATGAAATTTCAAGATATATTCTCGGCAGATGTACTCTTTGATGTACTTAGAATATTTTTTTTGGATCCAACACAAGTGTGCTAGCTTAATTAAACTCTCTTCCATTGACCTGCTGTCTTGTCCCTCTGTCTTATCTTTGACTGTTGCTGGTCTTAGGTTGACTGCTGCCTGAGGCCTATCTCAATGTGAGTGTGTGATTGGGTCTTAGTTTGTGATTGGGTCTCTGTGTTAGTGTGTGTAATCTTTTATGGTATAGGCATTTACTAATGACAGACATCCATTTTTATTTTTGGGTAGCAGAGCACACCAAAACACACAGACACACACATGCAAGTACAGTGTGGCCTTTCCTTCAAGTGTGTGTGTGTGTGTGTGTGTGTGTGCTAAGTGCGATGGGGTGCAGAAGCAGAGAAATGAGAAAAAAGACGAAAGGTTGAGATAAGTAGATACTGTAGTCAGGGATGCAAGGAACACAAAAGAAAGAATGAGTGAAGTAGAATGGGATCAGAGGAGATATTATTGAAAGTATCTGTGAAAGAGAAAGACAGACAGAGAGACAGACACAGAGAGAAGAGGGGATGGACACATTGGACCATGCTCACCTGAATGGTGATCATTCTGTGGAGCTTTAGTGCCCCCTTCTGGTGAAATCTGGCGAAGCAGCCAATGCAGTAGTTTTCTGTGCATTCAGCACAGACCTAGAAAACACAGACACACAGTGCAGTCAGTGTGTGTGTGTGAGTATGTGTCATAGACTGGTGTGATTTGTATTTTATGTGTATTAGGGAAGGATAATATTAAAAATTAATCATTGTCCCGTTATCCCACTGTTCCCATTTTTGGAAAGTGAACTCAGACTTTTGGATCCCACTCTACATACATGTATAGTATGTGCATGTGCACATATATGTAACTACCTGTAATGACAAACAGAACCATTGGTAGAACTTGTTAAATATGTAAACCTGAGGCTGGATATCTTCTCCTTTCCTCTTACCTCAACCTTGCCAAACAAAGTTTGACAGGAGGGATGAATATTGAAATGGATTCTCTGGCAGGATGCTGCAAGGTGTGTGTATGTGGGTCTTTGTGTGTTTGAGTGTGTGTGTCAGAGAGAGAGAGCAAGCATTGGAGGGAGTGCCAGTGTGTACATGTATGTGTTTGTGCTAGGTGTGTGTGTTGTGTGGGTGAGTGAGTGAATGCATCTTAAGGGAGATCATTATCATTTCTATCTGTGAGAATTCGGTCTTATTAGTGGGGAAAAGTCCTTGCATCAGCAGGTTGGGGAGATAGGCCTAGACCGGGTGGA
Organism: Trachinotus anak; assembly: GCF_046630095.1. Taxonomy (NCBI): domain Eukaryota; kingdom Metazoa; phylum Chordata; class Actinopteri; order Carangiformes; family Carangidae; genus Trachinotus; species Trachinotus anak. The sequence goes on along the minus strand of NW_027273865.1, from coordinate 20,129,446 downwards.
CAGAGAACACAGGCGAGGCCAGGGGGAGTGGAGACAGCAAGAAGGCAGGATACAGGGAAGGGATGGTGAGAGAAAGAAAAGGGCCGAGGCTTCTTAAAATTCAAGAAACAACAAACAGTAAATAAACAGTCATCATTTGTTTGGTTCCTTTCATTTGGCATGCAAGTTTATTTTTCCGTTATGGCAAATGGTTTCATCATCAGCGCCATGACAAATTCAGAAACTTTAGTTTAGTGTGCTCTTTGAAGTAACAGTAGAAACACTACTTGTCTATTTTAGTTGCAGTATGATACATTTCTGGTTCTAATGACTTGGAACCTTCCTTCTCATACCCCTTCTTACTCACTTGCATATGTGCATATTATCACCTGTTTATCCATTGATTATTGTATTAGATAATTTAATAAACCAGAATAAACTAATTTGCTGATCCATACAAATTTATTGTGGATCAACAGAGGATTTCACCAATTAGTCCTGCCCCTTTATTTTTAAGTGTGGTGTCTCATCGTCTTCCTCTTAGTTCTTTATTATATAATAATTAGTGCATTTTATTGTCATTTTTGGCCTTCTTTCTCACACATATCTGTGTGTATGTGTGTGTATGCACATGCAAGTGTACAGCTGCAACATTGCCTTTTAATGGTCCCATAAAACAGGGCCTCATTTCCTCTCCCAGGCCTGAGGATAAATTACAGCCAATCCCCAGGGACTAGGCATCCCTATCAGGCTGCAAGCGGCACATCACTGCATTCTCTGTGCCACGGAAATGAGGTCCTTTTTTTGCCTGGATAACTCTGGAATCATGCACAAGGCTAGGCAGGCAGTGTGTGCATGCGTGCACATGCAATCTTGATATGGTCATGGTTTAAAACAAGCCAGGATGTGTATTTGATTGTGTGTTTGTGTGTGCTATGTGTTAAGTGCCATTCCAGACATAACGGCAAAGACAGAGTCGTAGCACTCTCCTATATTGCCATCATTATAGGGCACAGGGGCTATCCAAAATGTGTGTGTGTGTGTGTGAGTGGATTGTGTGTTTTTGCGTGTGAACTTAGCCTATGTGCTTGCCCAGAAAACTATAAGCATTACACCCATCACTATGGGGCTCTGGGGGCACAGGGCCCTTCACTGGACAATTCAGTTCCATAATAATCAAATGCACTATCAAACAAACTACCACATAACATTACACAATGTGTGTGTTGCACTTAAAATAACGTATACCAAAAAAAAAGGGGCAGAAAAATGGTGGCTGTCAGCTGAATCACTTCACCCCTTCCCTCTCCTTCATTCCATCTATCAATCTCTTTTTCTCTCCTATTTCTCTTCTTCTCTGTCTCACTGTCTGTCAGAAGCATCAGTTATTCAATACTAAACTCTGCTGGCTTTGCAGTCCAACATAGGATAGGAATTACATGAGTAGTTGAGGATTTAGAAGGCAGGGATGTGGGAGTGACTGGTCATCAAGCATGCATTACTCAGCTCAGTATGCCACAGTTCACCACACACACACACACACACACACACACACACACAAAGGCTTTTCATTTCTCTCTCTCTCCCTCTTGTTCACATATACAGTTGCAGGCCCCAGTCCCTACTAGTGGATGAAGAGCACAATAAGAGAAACAATAAACAATGTTGCCCTCAGAGGTCTCCAGTATCGATGAATGGATCCAGCTAAACTGTTATCAGTGCAAACACAAACACAGAGATAGACCAACAGATTGGACAGCAGAGCCACAGAGAGACAGAGGCAGGAGGAGGAAAGAAAAAGACAAATAAAATGGAAGAGGTGGAAAAAGAAAGACAGAATCAGGGAGGGATATGGCAGAGGGAAAAGGGAGAAGTAGGAAGGATGACAAAAAGGCATTTAAGTGTGAGAGAGAATGATGAACACATAAGCACATAATGCAAGGAGAAAGGGGAAAGCAGGATGGGAGATTGCTGGTGTCTTGATGAGAGAGGGAGATAACAGTTGATGTAAAAGGAAGTTTAGAAAGAACAGAACAGAGACAGAGGGCAGAGGAGGTGAAAGTAAAGCACCAGAAACAGATGAACAAATGGACAGATGGAGAGTGATGGACAGGTAGAAAAAAAGAGAAAGGGAGGGGAAAAAAACGTAAAAAAGTAAAGCATTTTAGTTAATCAGTGTAAGTAAAGTTATTTGACTGTTATTTTTTGGTATTTTTAACCATGTTTAAATGGTTATTTGTGTGTGTGATTATCGGTGCGAGGTATCAATTTACAAATACACTTTCATATATACACTTTTATTCTATCTGAGATGAGCTTATGAAGATATGGCAAAAAAGCATCCCCAGTGGGGTGATAGCTGTATTCTATCAGGTGAAAAGCACCAACATCAGAGTTACAAGTGTGTGTCTTTGCGTGCGTGTGTTTGTTTGTTTGTGTGCATACTACTCCAGCGGTCTTGACTTCACACTGTCCACAGATTGTTCCCCTCAGCCTGTTTTTTCTTGTTGTCCGAAGACCACTGCCAAGGGGTGGTGGTGGAGGTGGTGGCTGAGGCGGAGCTAAAAAGAGCAAGTATAGTGTTTTTAAAGGGGTTCATTTCATATAATTGCCATTCAAACATATTTATGTAAAAGGATACCTGCCATGTCCAACAATGACGTATAGACAAACAGAGAAATGAGAGAAATACAGTACAGTTTATACAAGAACATTTTACAAGAATCAGTAGTGCTTCTGGTTTTTGTCGAAAAAATATAAACAATTCACATGCTGATATAACTAGTTGGGATCCTCAGCCACTTCAGTCAGATGCTACAATCATAATTCATTTCATACAGCAAGTACAGTGCTTTTATAGTCACATTTACTCTTGCTGTTTAAAATAATAGCGCATTTTGAAATATGCTGATTCAATGTGTGATTGTGTAACTAAAGCATGTTCAAAACATCAATAATTCTGCCAAGGTTGGCTACTGCTTCGAGAGATCAATCTTTAAAGGTTCTGTAAACAAGATTAAACAATAATACAACAGCAAACAACTATTTCTATGTAAAGATATAAAAGAGAAGAGACAGAGATGAGACCAGAGTAGAGGTATACAGGTCATGGGGACTACCAGCTCAAATCCCTGGTGGACCGTCAAAGCATGGATGCTTTGACACTTTTTGAAGTCTTTACCAACTCCTTCAGTGTCTCTACCAGCTCTGTCAGTGTCATTCATGCAGCCAGTCCCAGCAGATAAGTCCAAGGCAGAATTTCTTTTGCAATCCAACTGTGGAACCAATACTTTACTGAGATGGAGAGCTCTTTGCTGTTACTGACATGAAAAATTTGTTCAGCAAATGTTGCGGTCGCTAGCTGGTTTACTGCCAGCATTGCCATGGAGCATGGGCTAATGGCTGTGGCTGGAATGTCTTATTTGTTGGGCAGAAAGAATTTCAGGGTAGTGTATCATGGACCAACGGTTTTTGAGAACACATCCTTCTGCAGTCTACCTTGGTTCAAGTAACCCACAGTTAAAGCCCAGGTTGTGGTTGTAAGCTACTGACCTGTCAGTGGCTCATCCTTTAGCACTCGGATCTTCACCTTCCCTGCTGACAGCTGTTGAGGAGACAGCGAGAAACAAATCAGTGGTGACAGCTGTATAAGCTCTCAGCTTTCGAAAACTCCTGCACAGGCTGTTTTTGTTCGTTTTTGTTAGTGTATGTGCCACCCGAGTTTGTACATATGCACAGTGGTCCAAAAGACTACTGGGCCCCACTGTATGTGAACTACTCTTACATTGTTTGCACTTTTACATTAATGCATTTTAACTTGCAAACAAATAATTAAATAAATAATTATAATTACTGCCTTGCAGTTGTGTTTTTGATGAACATCATGATGTCTCAGTGAAGTTGACCTTTGACCATTTGGATATAAAATGTCATCACTTCATCATTTAATTCTATTATATATTTGTGTCATAATTAGCATATGAATTCATGAATTTTGGCCAGAAACATGTTTTGTGAGGTTACAGTGACCTCAACCTTTGACCACAACTTGCTTTACATGGGGTTCTTCAATATAATTGACCTTTGACCTTCAACCAGCAAAGTCTAATCAGTCCATCCTTGAGTCCCAGTGAATGTTTGTGCTAAATCTGACAAAATTCCTTCAAGGCAGTCTTGAGATATAGATATGCTTTACATTGGGTTCTTCAATGATAATTTCAGTCTGTGCCATACAATCTGTTCATGTATTCTTTAGTAGTTTCAAACTGTTGACAACTGACTATAACTAACTACATCAACTTGAAGTCTACTTGAATGTACCACATAGTAGCATTTAGAAATTAAGTGTTTTCATGTTTGTATTTGGATTTTCAAATTATAAAGGTCTGCACTGTGATTATTGAATCGCAATGAGAATCAGCATTTTTTGCAAGGGGACATTTAACAGCAGGAGCTGGCCTCTGCTGCAATTAAAATGCTGAAATTTAGTCAATCATGGTCTTTTTCACTGTGAAGCCGTAGTAAACTTCAGAAAATGAGCAACGTTTTTCTCATGTAAACTCAAAGTCATTAGGGTTCCTGAGATGTATGGCAATAATTTCTCTAATTAAGGGGAGGGGTGCTAAGGGCAATCTTATGTCAAACCATGCATGTTACCCTGAAAGAGCGGTAATACGCTTTTGGTATTAGGAAAAGGGTTTGAGAACAAGCACTGAATGTTAGTGTCAGGTAGTAATGAGCATGCAAACAAATGTTTAAGCAAAGTTACAGAATTTGACAGGCCTAATTGACTGCATTAAGGTCAACAGCATAACACAAACACAAATGCGGACAAACAAATGAACACATTATACACACATTCATAGATGTATAGATAGATTTCTCTTGTACCTTTTGGAGTCTGTTCTCCTTGTTCTTCTTGGTGCTGTTTGTTAAGACATGGCTGTTTAAAGAACCATATTGTCCAGACTTCCATCTAAACCCTCCTGAATGCCTTTAACAGACAGAGAGACAAAAGGAGAGACAGTTTTTCTTTGCCAGTTGTAAATCAACAATCGTGAAACACAACCCCTGCATAGCTCATCTACAGTATCTCATAGCTATGATTTCTAAAATAAAATGAAAGGACCAACAGTGTTTTCTACAAGGACACATATTTTTCATATCCACAATTGTAACAGTCCATCAGATATTAATTCTACATTAGAAGATCTAGGTATGGGGGCTGAAAACATAACTTATATCTTTCATTAACAACAAAAGGTACACAGGCACAAAAACACACCTCAAAACACACAGATATATATTTTTTTGTCATTTTTCTAGGACAAACTCCCAAATTTTAGGGTTTTGATGTAACTGTTCCATACAGTTTATACAGTATATAAAGCATTGTGAATATAGGAGACAGATAATTATCTTTACATGTCCACATAACTGTGAAAACCGGAAAAAATCATTCTCAAACTGTTTCAGACTTTGTATTTTACAATGCAAACACTTTGCTACTGCTGCATTTCCAGTAAGGTGAACGTGAAGGCATTTCTATGACAGTGCCAAGTAAAGAAGGAACTAATGTCAAGGGATAGAAAATAATGTCAGCATGAAAAAGGTCTAACAGCATGACATAACTAAATCCTAACTCCCTCAGCCTAAATCCATGAAAAAAGAAAAACATAATTTTGAAAATCACTTTGTTCCATTAAACAGAAAAAAGTGTTTCATTTATACATCTTCCTTGTGTTGTTAAGCCAGGGAAAGCACTTTTCCACACACCCTTACATACACACAAGACTTAGGCTTTGCCAACATAAATTGTAGACAATGGAGGTCTATTGAATGTCACACAACAGAACATGAGAGGCTACAGGAATTATACCTACTCAAACATGAACACACAGAGACATAGATGCAGATTCAAATACACACAAACGCGTGCACATAGACATAAACTCATGCAGGACGTGCCTGTCAGTTACAGAATGTGAAGAAGTGGAGAGGAATCCTCATTTAGACATGAGTTATTCATGCTCATGTTGTTGAATTATTTATGCTATTTATGCTATTGTGATGTCTGGCTGTCTTTGAAAGAAGTTTATTTTGGATTGAGCTGGCAGCCTGTCAAGGCGCAGGAAGTCAGACTCTATTTGTGTGTGTGAGAGTGTCTCTGTGTATTTGCGTATATGTGTATATGTGATGGCAAGTGTTGCCAACACCCCTGACACCGTTGCTGTGCTGTGCTGACACTGAGGGTGGGCGTCAGGTAATCACCCTGGCGACATCACCTTGGCAACTGGACTGTCGCTAGGGGAGACAGTTGAGGCAAACCCCTGTCGGTGCAGGATGACATGGTGTCCCCTCAGGACAAGCAACCTGGAGAGATAAAGCCTGTGTGTCTGTTTGTGTATCTCTGTGGACTTCGCATTAGCAAAGATCTCATTATCTAATCCACACAGACACACACACAGTTACATCAATACATACTGTATACGAATGAGTAAACAAACACTTCAAAATAATAATGGTTTAAAGATTAGAAACATACAAATACAGACAAATTCCCACAGTCAATGTTTCTCCTCCTTAGAAGCACAGAAATACACACACACACACACACACACACACACATACACACCAACACACAGACACAGACACAGACACAGACACAGACACAGACACAGACACAGACACAAACACAGACACAAACACAAACACTTAAATCTAAACCTATTGCATTGGGTGAGTGCTGCTGGCGGACGATTCCAAACTGCAAAGTTTAATCAGCACAACCCATTCTTTTCCAAAACTTTTAACTAACAATAATAGCTTGTGTCTGTGTGTGTGGGTTTGTTTGTGTGTGTGTGAGAGGGAGGGAGAGAGAGAGAGAGAAAGAGAGAGAAAGAGAGAGAGAGAGAGAGAGAGAGAGAGAGAGAGAGAGAATGATTTTGTTGACTTCAGTCTATGTTTATGCAATGCCAGCAGTGCAGTGAGAATGACATGCAGTGACCTGGCTACACCTGTTACACAGAGAAAAAACAGACACACACACACACATACATATTCACACACGACTATCACACATTGCTGTGCACCTCTCACTGCCTAGTGGATGGATAGCAGATGACAACTTCTGTGTCACAACTTGCATATTAGAAACAACCATCACAACACCAAATGACACCTCGTCATTCTTTATCAAAGTCAAAGCAGACGTGACACAGTGAGCAGTGTTTCACATCAGCTTAGAGCAAGCTCACACTTCTAAATGATACACAGACAGACTGCAATGAAACCCGGGAAACACAAGGACACACACACAAACACACACACATACACACAGATATCACCTTTAACTCACCCATCTCACCCGAAGGGAGAACTGACAACATCTGCATCCCGCACACACATATGCACACACACTTTGAGGTCTAATGCCAAAATAATTGTGTCTTCTCTTGATTCCCTCTCTCCCATTGTTAGAGGAGAAAATAGGCCAAAAAGGGTTCAAGATAGGAAAGAAACTTACAAAAGGCAAGACAGATTTAGAAATAAAATCCAATAAACACAAACATTCACACATTTTAGTCCAGCATGAGCAGTGTCAGATCCCACACTGAAACAGGTCCTAGGAGGAGCCAAAAGAAATCAGACAACTACACATATAGACAAAAAATGGGAATAAAGAAAAGAATAGAGAAAGCAGTGGAAGCAGGAAAAAGAGAACCTCAACTGTTCTGTTAGATAAGGCAAGAGCTAGTGTCTGTAAGCCATGTAGGCCTAAAGACAAAGGTAAAGACATTAAATCTGCGGCTCTGCGGGCCAAAACAGAGAATGATGTACTACGTTTGCCCCAAGCTGTCGGTCCGGCTTTATTATCGCCTGTGTACACTTCACAAACTGATTATACAGCACCTCCTCTCAGCTAGCTGAATTTGTTCACCTATTCTTTGGGTGTGTACATAACAGTGTGTGTGAGTGCAGCCCAACTTAAAGACAAAGATGAGCAATTCTTCTACCGCGGGAGCTCTGCAATCTAAGAGACAGGCAGGCATAAACACAGCTTGAAGAGACACACACGTTTTGAGAGGAAGAGACAGGTAAGAGAGGAAGCTTAGTGTAAATCTAAGTAACCTTCACACTATACACCAGAACACCTGATTAACCACCAAACCCACATCTTGTCTGCTTTTTCCCATGTCAATGAGAGGAGAGCTGATGAGAAACTGTTTCCTCTATTTCATTAGAGGCGTACTAATTAATTGATTCAGAAAGTTAAGCTGGGTTACACATCTAAAGGACTGCTGCATCACTACACACTGGTTTCAGATAAAGGACAAGAGGGAAGTGCAGCTACATTAATGTGAACTTCAATTGTAACAGCCTGACAGGACATGTGTATCTCAATTACATTTTAGTACCCAATAACATCATTTACTCCTTGACTGCCTCACGTGTTTCAGAATCATCACACATCCTGCAAACTTTTCCTCTACCGTCCATCCTCTTCCAACAAACAGCAAACATACAACACAAACTGGGTTTGAAAAAACTGATTAATAAATACAGCAATACGTTAAACCTGAAATGCAGTAGCACAACTCATCATCTAATCCAAAACAAGTGATTCAAAGGACTTGTTGTGAATGATAGAGTCGCTGCTTCCCATCTTCATCTGTACCCAGCAGTAGCACTAGAAATGAAAAAGGTGTTCAAATGTTCAACTACAGTCTTCTCTCATTGACAACAGGTCTCCACAGTCAAGACTGATTAGTGACACCACTGCACATGAAAACAGATCATCAGAGCATTACTAATCAACAATGGCTAGTGTGAAGAGAAATATCAACAAATGTTCTTTTCTAAACAGTAAAGGAAAAATTTGAAAATTCTAAATATACATTTTTTCCATTACCGGTTTCCTCTCAGCCACAAAGTTCACCATTTCATCTGTTCACACTTTGTAGCTGAGCCTTGTATCTTTTGCATATCTTCATACACTCCCTCTCACATGTACACAAAAATCCTGCTATATCTTTCCACTTGTTTCAGGCTGACATACACAAATGTTAAATATTTCTCAAGCTTGTCAAAGATTATACTGTAATATTTCAAAGACATGGGACTCAGGCAGCATTCCTGTCCTGTAGAGTGACTTTACTGATTAAGGAACACAAGACAGAAATCAGCCAAAAAAAAATATTATAATAATTATTATTTATGGAGGGCAAGTAATAAAAATACACACACAGTTAGCCACACATGTCATATCTTGGGGCCAGTGGAGCAGTAAATGTTGCAGTATTTCAGGGTGACAGGAAATGCTGTGTTTATGTGCTTATCGTTTGTGCAGCCTGGACGAGACAGCCCTATCCCCATGCTGATGTATGGCTTCTTAATTAGGGCTAGGCCTCCACTGAGAAACAAAGTAGTAGTCATATACACACACAACACATCTCCTAAAACATTAAATACATTAACCTACAATTATAATCTACAGTGTGCATTTCCTTGTTTGTGATGATGTATGAATTTGAACCAGTAGAAATGCATCATGTGGAAAGAGTGCCTCTCATAATACCTCAGCTCTAAATCACCAATACTGTAATTAGCTGTGCTGCCTGTAAATGTGTGTTTGTGTGCAAATGTGTGTGTACCCTTTTCTGGTTGTTACTATTTGAAGTCTTGAAGTCATATGTGTAATATACGTATTCCAAGTCTCCCTAAAGCTGTCTCTGAGTTATGTGCTCATATATTGTGATATATGCCCCTATTACACTGTTCTCCATAACTTCACATTGGGTAACACATCTCTGAGTTATTAATGAAATGAGATGAAATGAGATGAAATGAGGTGAACTGAGAATGGAGAATAAAACAATCACATTAATAACCAGTGTTTGTTTTCATTCTGCAAATTAATTTCCTGCTCACACAGGCTGGGATGCCCCTCAATCTGAATTTGTTGGATAATGGAAGGTACATACTCTGTAATGAAATGGGGAGAGAAAATAAATGCTATTGTGTGTGTGTGTGTGTGTGTGCGCGTCTGTGTTGTGTAGTAAGCTATCCAATCTATTTTAAATTAATGTGAAGATGCACATGTAAGATTTTTACATATTTAATAGTCTTATACACACACAAACATTCACACAGTAATGGACCAGTATAAATTTGTGGCAGCATGTGGTTGTGTGTTTCTGCGTGTATGTGCCTGTGCACTATATGTATGCAGTCCAATTGTATTCATGCTTGAATCAGTTAGAGCAGATGTGGTCCTATGACAGCCACTTCATCACTGATAAACATCTGCAACATGTTTAGAGACAGTGTTTATCAAAAAATAAGCCTACTTTTGTATTCTGCCCATAGTTGGTCACCAAAAGGGGATAACAGACAAAACACTGTCTCAAGTGAGAACATGGAAAAAGAATGAAAGTTGGAGACTAGCAGAAAAGTCTGTTTCCATAGCTTATAATCAATTTGCATAGTGACTCAGGCAATTTCACTTTGTGCAGACCTGACTTTTAAAAGAGGAAAATAAAACTACCTTTAAGCAAACATCGTCACACTGTGTTCCTATGATTTCACCAAGTTCACCCTAGACTTGTTTGAATATGAACCACTCTATGTTAAATATAAAAAAACATCAAATGTGAGATAAACTATTCATCTGGGAGAAAAAAAAGTTAAGGTTTGTGATAAATTTGGCTCCACATAGGTGCAAAACCTCAGAGCAATATTTATTTCAAATCTATAAAGCATTGTATTCTTTGTTACAAGCGCACTTCTTGCTTTTCTTTTTTTTTCTTTTTTTCAGATGACAGAATCAACTCAACAAAACAACTCAACTTCTAACTGAAGGGCAGCTGCTTGTGATCCGAGTGCTCACTGAACTGTATTATAGGAATAACGTACAGTTCATCTGTTTTGAAGACTGATTTTTACAAGCCTCTGGAACAGCACACATATGTGTGCTGCACTGGAACTCTCAAAGTTATTGAAAGTTACTTCTCACCTTTATCACTGGCTTGTGTAATTCCTTCTTTTCTAATGCCTTAGCCACTCAAAACGAAATACATATTTGAGAAGTATTTATAGAAATAAATACAAGCATTTGCTGGGCAACAGTGCACGTGTTGGACCAGAAAATCTGTAAACTTCTGTAAATCCCATGCAATTACTCTAAAGAGTTGTGACAGTTAATAGATGGTATGTTTTAAAGAAATTTAAGCCTTATTGAAAAGATAGTAAAAATTACAGGGGCTAAACAAAAGCATCTCAAGCAGAACACACTGCAGGCACAATCAGAACTTGTGTTTTTGATTATGATTTAGAAAAGTAAGGAAAGAAAAAATAAAAAGAAATTTGAAGGGGGGTCAGTACTTGTCATGAGGCAGTAATCATATTTCTTTTATTTTAAAGCCTAATTAACATCAAATGTTTTCTCTATATATCTTCATTTTACTGTTGCTTATTCTTATGTCCTCCACCTGTGTTCAAAATGCCTTTCCATTATTGTCTTTAACGTGTGGGTAACAATCGTTGGATATCAATTCCTGTGAATGGAAAATATGAGCAATGTTGGATACAAGTTGTTAGGATCAAGTGTCTGTAGGGTTCCACTGACCTTTAGAATAGTCGACTACATGAGCATGAGCGTACTTTATCTATGAGTGGCTTTTTTAAATTCTCTTACTGCTCCCTTTTTTACTTCCATGGCAACCTTACCTTGACCTTTACAGGAAGAGAAGTCATTGACCTCCCTCTCTCTGTCATTTGTCCTCCATATCTCTCTATTTATTACTGTGTCTCTCCTTTCTTTGATTTTTTACAAATGCTGCGGTCTTTTTCCCTTACTATATCCACTGCTCTCTTTCTATGTGTTTAGCTATGGCAGTCTGGACTTGATGTTTTTCTGCTTAGAAAGTCTGCTGTATACACTTTCTCTCAGCAGTTCCTCTTTCCTTTTAGTGCTCCTTTCCTTTCAGTTTTCTCTGATCCCCCCCTTCACCTCCTATAATTCCTGGCCTCTTTTTGATTCTATGTGAAAATGCTGATTATATTAATTTTCACTGTGAGCACAATAATAGTGTAATTCTAATATCAGCACATGCTGAATCAAATATTACATACATGTAGTCAAGTACTAAATTCTATGGGAATCAATCATGTAATTGTTGAGATATCTTGCTCTGGGTTAAAGAGCTGGACAGTCAGACAGACTGACAGAGGGGCAGCTCCATCCTTAGACCCCTGGTGCTAGATGGGTTTACTAAATGAAATCCCACACAAGTCAAACACAACAAACTAATAAAACATGATGGAGTGCAGACAACACAAGGAGTAGCAAAATTATTGGTGCAGTAACTTGATTCAGGAATATGAATCTTCTGCTTTCTGTTACAGATGCTGCAGCTAATCCTGCACATACTTATTTACTATCCTCTCTTTTCTCTCTTCTCTCCCCTTTTTTAATTCATCCTGTCTCCTTCTTCTGCCTGCTGCTTTCTACTGTCTTACTTCCATTCTCACCTTCCCAGTCAAGTCTGCCCCATGTCCCCCTCTTCACCTCTTCCTTCTTTTCACTTTTTTATCTAGTACACCAACTGTGATACTGATACTCACCCTCTCTCCTCCTTCTCTTTACTCATGCTCTGTTTCAGCTGTTGCAGTTTCTCCTCCATCTCTTTGCTCTCCTGGGCCAGAGACACAGTCTCCATCTGCAGTTCTTGCAGGTTCCTATGGCAACATACACACACACTCACATATATAATCAATCAATCAACAACAATCAATCATACAAATGACCTACTCCGTCAGATTGGACAGTCAGGCTCTCATCAATATGTTCAATTCATCTGCTGCACTAGTAGATCCCTGTTGCCATGACTGATCAATACTTTAATCAATTAGTCATTGGATCATAGTACCACCAAGCCAGACATCAATTCAGTCAATTACGTGTTGGCAAATGAGAAACTACAGTAGGAGATTGGACTGAGTTTTGCATTGGTCATTATGAAGATAGCAAATACAGTGTACTGAAAACTATCAGGATCCAGGTCACAAGGTTCATCTTGCCTGAAACTCTGTTTTGTGAAATACTGGCTCTCTGTGCACAAGTATGGCAACCAAGTAACCCTAATGGGCTTCTACCAAATGCCTTAAATCAAATCATTGATCTTATCTCATCTTACCTGGCATTGAGCTTGATGGATTTAGCCTTGTTGTTAGGAAGCACCACAAAGTCATTTAAATTCATGCCTCCTCTTTCTGGGGGCTCAGGTATTCCTCCAGCGTCTTTTGCTGTACTTTTTACAAAGAGTCTCTTCTGCAATAAAAACCAACAGTAATGGCATAAAACTGGCTATCATGCTGGGCCCATGCTAAATCACACACCACCATAAATGAATACTGCTGCAATGAAATGAGCAAAATAGTGGGGAGAGATTTACTCAAATGCATAAGAGGCAGTTAAAACAAGCAGCCCTGTGTGTTTAAATTGTATCTGGCAGACTTATTCGTTTGACAAATTTCTGGCAACTCTTATAAGCAGTAAAAGCCAATTACGAAAATTAGGAAGCAAGGCATCTATAATATATTGTTATAGTTGCAAGACAGCCACACCTGCTAGCAACTCAGCTGATAGCAAATGAACTTTAGCTGGGGGTGAATAGCTACTGTTAAGTTTCATTCAAGGTGGGTAAGCTCTTAACCAAGAACCTACCATTTCAGCAGCTAAAGAAATCTATATAAACCTTTTGCCCATCAGATTGTAAAACAGTACAGTATATCTGACTAAAATCTGAATTTCAGTGAAAAGTCAGCCTGCATGATAACTAGCAGCCCTTTTTTCACAGAGGACTTTGTATTACATGTTAAAACAGGAAAACAGGGATATCACAGGCAAAAGTAAAAATGTTTAAGTTCCCACTGAAGCTTTACCAGTAAGGCATTATGCATAATACCAGGGGGACACACTGAATGGGATGCAGCCTTGATTATCATCATCATTATCATTATTAATCATACTTTTCCTGCAGTGCCATAAAATTGTACTGTATACATTTAGATGACAGACAAACATACATATGGCATATGGCTTTTAGTTTTTTGACAGCAGCAGCTTACCAAAGCTATAGCTCAACACAGTGACTTCAGGTGATGGAAGAAAACTCAATAGACGTGAAGTCTATTGGAAACAAACCATTATTGTTCCTACTTCACATCTGTATCTCAGTTGTCTTAATCCAAAACAAGTCTCTGTTAAAACAAAATATATAGTTTTAAATCTCTAGTCCATTAAAATAATTGGTAATATTAGCCCATGACTAGAATATATGTTCCAAATGGGAAAATGTGGACTTGTTTGACTAAATGTCGCTGACCCCTCACGAAAAAAATATCGACCTAACGTTAGCCAACAATAACGTTAAGGCAAGCGGCCATTTTTCTACATAGCATTTGTCAGGGAGAAGTTAATGTCAAGACGCATTTGACTTAAGCTAAAGTTACCAGAACCTCACCAAAAAACTTTCGGTAATTGTGTCGTATATATAACTGAGAGCTAGTAAACGTGAAGCTAAACTAACGTAACAGGACAATAATTTAAATTTACACTGCCGCGAATATTTGCTTTACCTTAATCTCTCCGGGACTCGCCTTAGATTGCCAGCCTGTGGTGGCACAGTCAGCCTTTCACTTTTCAGCTCACAGTGACTTATTATCTTTCAATTAAAAGAAATGTTTCAATAATTCACGACTTATATTTCAGTATTTGCGGTTTTCGCCGACATGCTCCAGTCTCTGAGATCAAGACAGTTTGTGTTGAGTTATCGTTACTATGACAACCAGCCCTTCTCTCGCGATAGTTCTGCAGCTGGCGAGTTTACCGGAAATGGTTTGTTTGCTGCTGTGAAAATTATTGTCTGAATTTATTGACTAATCTTCTATTTAAAAAGAATTATAATCGTATGCCTGTGTTTGTTCAGGGAATAAACATCGGATTCAAAGGCATCAAGTCCCCTATTGCCACAGTAATCATGGGCAGCGGGAATTCCCCTCTAATTAAAATCCTCACAGCATCAAGATACATTTTACAGCACTGATTAGAGCTTTGAACCTATTTCTTTCAACAGACTTAAGAGTGGTCTTTAGTCATCCAAGATGATGTTGTTTAGATCTTTCATGTTGACAAGCATTAGAGATCAGAAGCAAAATAATTTCCCATTAGCTCCATAAGATAGATGTGCTGGGATGAATTGATAAGACCAAAGTGAGGGATATAGTGTGTATGTGTGCCAAAAGAGTGCTCATGTTTGTTTGTTTACAGGATAACTGAGCCACCATGTATCTGTTTA
This sequence comes from Trachinotus anak, assembly GCF_046630095.1. Lineage (NCBI taxonomy): Eukaryota > Metazoa > Chordata > Actinopteri > Carangiformes > Carangidae > Trachinotus > Trachinotus anak. The sequence goes on along the minus strand of NW_027273865.1, from coordinate 20,114,108 downwards.
TTACATTAGTGTGAGCAAAGGGAAATCTCAGTTCTCTGACAAAGAGGCATAGAGAAGAAAACAAGACATATAATAGCATGTTGGTGTCCTTAAAATACAATATTATCAATAAAAAGCTTAAAGGTTCTGTTTAAATGTTTAATTTTACATGCAGTAGGCTATTGTCTTCACATTTAAAATGTAGGAAAAAAAATAGACTTGGAATTTGATCATTTTGCCTAATGAATATGATAATTCCCAAGTAAAATAATCATCTGAATTACAAAACAACATTGTTCCGTATCATATAAATAAAACAACACATGCAAGTTCAGCTTCAGCAGTACCAAGGGTCACTGTCAGAATATGAAATGTTCCATTGTAAATACAATGAAAGAATTAATGGGAGATGTTTTCCGTGACCAGTCCACAAAAATCACAACAGCAATCCATATCTATTGAAACTCTTTCAATTACATAATTTGCAGAATCAATTCTGTGCAGTTTTACATGACACTTAGTTGATCTTTTTTGTACTGCAGTTTTAACACAAATCTTACTAGCTTTATGTACTTTTATTTCATTAATAAAAATAACAGACAGACCAGAAAATCCTTGGTAGATGAGAAACAAAGATTTGAGCTTAATTTTGATTTCCATTAAATATAAAAATCAGTTCATTAAAACCACTACAAAGGTCAACATATACCACCATCATCTCTTAAAAGAAATGAGACTCGGAACTGAATCAAACACAAAAACACTGTTTTGGTGTTCCACATATTTATGAAAATCTTTTTAATAAAGTAAATGCTGATTTTCTCTAGTAAGTGGCAAAAGTTTTAAGTTCATAATAATTCCATTATAGATCATTTTTATTATATTTCTTTATTGTAGTCCTGCATATGTCTATGTATATGCCTAAGAAAGGAAACTCGTAAAGCCAGAGTGTTGTGTGCACGTGTGTCTGCCTGTCCTCATCTGTATTCCAAGACAAAAGAAACTTGCTGACATTAGGCTGTTTCAAAAGTATTCTTCTTCTGCAGGCCATGCCCAGACCAGCAAGCACTGAGCACACCTCCACCTTATTCCTAAATCCTGCTTTGACATACACTCTCTCTCTCTCTCTCCTTTTGTCTGTCTCTCTCTCCCTCTCTCTTCCTGCATTGCTGGCATATGACCTATTGCTCCTGCCATCAGGGAAGTGTGGGTGTATGACTTATTGAGCGTGCCTGTGTGTGTGAGTGTGGATGGTCATTTAGGGTCATGACCCCTCCAGCTGGATTCTGTCTCCGCTGCTAAACAGTGACTCTAGCCCTCTCTCTCTCTCTCTCTCTCTCTCTCTCTCTCAGCTCTGCCTGCATAGACAGCAGGGCGTGCAGCAGCATGCCGATGAGTGGACGAGTGAGAAGAAGAGAGAGAAGGAGTATGAGGGGGAGTCAGGGATATAGAAATGAAGGTTGCAGGGGGGCAGCATAGCAAGAGGCCAGAAGGCACATAGAAAAGCAAAGCAAGAGGAAGAACAAGAACAAGAGAGCAACAGAATGCATGAAAGAAGGGGTACAACAGCAGAGCAGTTGCGTGAAAAGGACAAGCATTGCGCTGTGAAATGTCAGGGCTATTTAATTCATTAGGAGGCAATGATTATGGCGCTGTACTGAATGTCATCTGCTGGGTTAAACCTTCCTCAGTGGCCTCATGCTGGATATATATTGACTGTTTGGCAATGGTCGGAAACCTTTTAGCGATGACAGAGTGGCAGCAACAGGCAGAGACAAAGAAAGGAGAGAGAAAATCGTCAGCCAGCCAGAATCAACACCATGTTTTGTGACTCCCGTATGCACAGAGGAGTTGTTGATAATCCTGTGAGTACACTGACAAAATAATAGAGAAATTGTTAAATAACCTTGAAAAGGGTTGGCTTACACCTACTTATTCCTTTTCAGAGTCACAGGGGGCTGGATACCATCCCTGCATGCACAAATGGTAGGAAAGCAGTTAAGCCTGTCCATTGTAGGATTAACACCAGGCAAATGCATTTATACAGGTTGTGTATTCTTCCAGTGCACCTGCTCTGCATGTCTTTGGACTGTTGGGCAAAACCAGAGCAAGTAACAAAGACGGGAAAAACAGCAGGCCAATGATCCAGGAACCTACTTACCTGATTGGCAGGCAACAGTGCTAACCTCTGAGCTCCTGTGTCATCCCTCACTGAAAATTAATGGTACAGAAATCATTTACAATTAAGTTCAGTTCCAGGGTCCAAGTAGAGCAAATACACACGTACTCACTGTGACACTTGACTGGAACAGAGCCATCATTAACAGACACTGTTAAAAGTTCCACCTGTGCTTTTTCTACTTCAACAGGTCAAAATGCCTGCTGTAAAAAAAGATGCCTGTGGAAGTGAATAGAATTTAATTTATGGCGTGATCGCTTTGAAAAATTACATAAAAAGCAAAAGAAAAGAAGACATAAAAAAGAAGTGTTGATGAGTGGAGCTATGTTGGGCATTAAATAAGTTCACCAAAGTCAATGTACTCATGAAAAAAGGCTAAATGTGTAAATTGTCCCAAATTCACAGGTGCAGTGGGTGTGTAGGGCCTTCACTCGAGCATTTTGGTTGGTGCTTGGTTATCATTTTAACAATGAGATGAGATGAGATGAGATGAGATGAGATGAGATGAGATGAGATGAGATGAGATGAGATGAATTATGCTGCTAAGTCCTGAGGTCCTTTGTTGCCACTTTTAGGTTGTAATTTTTTATTTTATTTTTTTTATATATTTTAAATGTATATTTAATGAGGCTATACAGTTCAAAATGAACTACAGTTAGACCACTATGGGTAGAAACAATTGTTCATTTTGAAATTGTATACCAACTTTCAACATGATTTAGCCAATTAAAAATGGGGACTGGAGCATCTGTTTTCTGGTAAAACTCTCTGGCTGGTGCTGTTGTTCTTCACATAAATGCCTTTTGCCATTATGGTGTTCCTTCATTAAAATCCAATATATTTATCAATTTTCATCTATGGATGTTTCAAGGGCTGCTTAATTTACTCTCATTTGTGGAACATCCAATAGCAGGTCCCATCCTCTGAAAATAATGAGATTCCTTCTTGCTGAGGTTCTCATCACTGAAAACTCCCTCTCAGGCCACAACTGTGAAGAGAGGTACTCAGTACCAGTCTAAAAAATTTGAACCAATGATTAGGAGTTTGAGAGGCAAGAGCAGAGGATAAAGATCAGTGCCTTCACTATAGGCCACAGATGACATGGACAGGAATACTTGTCCAGGTCCTTGAAATCATGACAGTCCAGTATATTGTCTCTCTTAATGATTCTCCTCTGACTTCCTGCTGCTGTGACAGGGTGTGTGATTATCAGGTTTGTATGGGCTGACATACTGTATGTGTCTGGTGTGTGCATGTGGTAGTCATTGTGTGTGTATTGTCTGCCTTTGAATAAAACAAGACAAACAAATTGAAGGGAATCAAAAGGAGTTTATTTAAAAAAAAAGATATGAGAGGAGAATATCGAGAAAGAGATGGATGCTAACTTTCAGAAATAAGAATTTGGTCAAATATGTGCTGCATTATCTAAAAGCAATAAACAGGCCGGACATCGGACATACATGTGACAGAGGAAGTAATAAAACACACACAAAGCACAACCAAGTGACTGTAGCGACAGCAGCAGAGATGGAGGGACTGACCAACAGAGTGAGGAGGTAACTCTATGGATTGAAAGGAAGATAGGAAACTAGAGAGGAAGAGCAAAAGTGGAGTGAGAGGGAATAAGCAATAATGAGAGTTGCAGCACAAGTGAAAGAGAGAAGAGAGCAACAGAGCGAGAAGGATATGACAGTGTCAGGAACTGATGGCCAGCCAGCCACTGGATGTCACTGAGAGAGAGACAGAGAGGTAATGAGAGCTCTGGTGGATGGAAGAGGGGCCAGAGGGCCGGACGTAAAGGCCAAGTGAGAAATTGAGAGGTTGAGTATCGGAGGTGCGGGGGTGGGAGGGTGGGGGTGGATGAGCATGAGAGATGAAGGTGGAAGAGGGGAGGAGCGCAGAGGAACACACGTGAGTGGCTCTTCATCATGTGGAGTAGCTTAAGCTGACGGCTCTGTGTCACACCCGCAGACATTCCCAGACACACACACAAAGTGCATACACAGAGATCAGGCACATCAGTCAAAGCTCAGATAAGTGTCTGACAGTTAGTGGGGCTTAAGACTGGTTGATGGCAGGCAGTGTTGCTACTGATGACCCTGATGTTCCCTCAATAAAATAAAACACACACAGGTAGGGACAGGTAAGCAACAGGGTAGAGAGAGAGAGAGAAAGAAACAAAAAGTGGTCAAAACTATCAAACACATTTGAATGAAAACAAGGACAACAAAAGGGAAGGTGCATAGAAAGAGTAGAGAATGAGTGTAGTGTACAGCAGGAGGACACGGTCAACGACAAACTACCATTGGACGATGATGAATTGCTAATTTTGGCTCGGGAGGACGGTTTGACAGCAACACTGACTGCCTTGTTAATCCTGCGTTGAAATAAAATTATGTGTCATTCCTCTTTTTTATTTTACCCCATTCTATTATATTCAGCTCTAGGAAAGGTAGTGAGTGTGACAGTAACTGCTGCACAGGAATCTGGGTCAGACATGACGTTTAATAACCAGGGAACAAGATGATACTGTTTGATCACATCAGCCTATTGTTCTGCCATGGATTATAGAGACAAATGGTGGCATGAACAAGATTTAGAATACACAATTTTCCCTCCAATGTCTGTAAAACAATGTGCGTGGGAGCACAGGTAAAATAAAACTTCAATATCTTTCACTGCTGGATTTTCTTTTTCCGCATGATCACTCTTGCGCACCCTATCTCTCTCACACACAAACATAAACAGATTTTTGCAGGTACACGTGCACACCTGCACATATACACACACACACACAATGACAGTAGCACATTGGTGAGCTGTACCTCCACTGCCATCTAGAGATTATATCTGGAACATGTCCTGGGTTGATTGTAGCAGTGAGGCGAGAGCTGTGGCATGAAGAATGTCTGCTGCTGTGGCAGCTATAATTGTGATTTTCTCCTTACAGGTTGGGAAGGAGAGTGGTCACAGTGCTTGGGAAATGCTCAGACACTTCTGGTTTTGTGATTTGCACCATAAATAACAAATGACATGTCATTTGTTTCCTGCTCAATTGTCACAAACATATTTAGAAATTGCAAATTTACAAACCTGAAGTGCAGCAGTGTTGTGAATGTGTATGGACAGTACAACTGTGTGCAACTTCTGAGATGCATTCTCAGTGAATACATGAATACATGACTAAAGCCATTGTTTGTTTATTTGTATCTGATATGACTATTTGTATGTTCGTGTATGTTTTGTGTCGATATCGAAGTTTGCAATATTCTTTCCTCTTTTTGTAACTGATAAGACCTTGAATGTGTGATGGTTTTGTAAACAGATGATCTCAAATATACTACAGTATATACTGTAGTATACTACGGATACTACGGCGAGAGACTTACAAAAAAAAAACCATGAAAATACCCTTAACTGTACCAAGTGCACAGCTCAAACCTGAACCTGAACCTGAACCTGAAGGAGAAGACTGTGTGCAAAGTATAGAGCTAGAGCCATTTCTGAATTTGTCTGAATTACTCGAAGAAGAGACATGTTAACTGTTGAGCTTGAAAGGTGCTGTTAAGCAGATCTTTTTTTGTTTTTAAACTCAGGACACCAACGCTAGCAGTTTCCTCCAGCTTCCACTCTCTATGCTAAGCTATGCTAAACACCTCCTGGCTCTTGCTTCACACTAAACACACAGCCATGAGATTGGTATCTTATCTTTTTATCTACTAAATTGTTCAAATTCACATTCACCATGGAAAGACTTGCGTTGCTGTCAGGGAAGGCTTCTCGTTCGCCAGCTCACAGGCCTCATGCTCTCCCTTTCCTACCCCCACCCTGTCAAACACTGAGGCATTAACTACTGTTTTGTGGTTGAAAATGGTATTTAATTAGCTTTGTTGATATGTGTTCATTTATCCAGTCCCCAACAGTAAACAATCCTGATCTTTAGTTAATCATCCCTTTATCAGGCCACACCACCTGCTAATAGCCCACTGATTATTTATGGATTAATGGCCATCTAAACACATCTCTTTCACCCCACATACACATATGCAAAAACATGGAGAAAATCACAAATATGCATCTTCAGACCCTCTATCATATAAAATTGTGGTCACAAACAGACACACATATACAGTACATGCATGCATACATAGACACGTAGGATGGGCCGTTTCTGTCATCGCAGCACTTTCCCAAACCGGCTCTGATTAAACAGCAGCTTAGAGCGCTTTAATTTCATGGAAGAACAGACAGCGAGAGAGGGAGTGTTGGAGAGAGAGAGAGAGAGAGAGAAAGATGTGTGTGTGAGAGAGAGAAAGAGGGCTACAGATGCACGGACAGGGGGAGAGAAAAAGAGGAGGAAGGGTATGGTGGTGTGGTGGGTTTAGGGGAACTTAGGGGAACAGAGAGAATGAAACAAGCATTGGCCGGAGAGCAGATTGAAAAGATGGACAGAAGATGAGAGAGAAAGAGTGGGACACAGTAAAGAGGGAGATGAGTTAAGTTGAGGAAGGCGGCAATGATAGACAGGATATGGGGGAGAGAAAGAGGACACGGGGGAGTGCAAGGGTACAGGAAGAAGGCGATAAGAGAGAAAGAAAGTGAGATATATAGAGAGAGAGAGATCTGAAGGCTTGTCCAGAATTTAAAAAAACCTCCAACAGGAGGTGGGGAGAGGTTGGAGAAGATACACGCTGCAGGCAGGTGGAGGGCTTCAATATTTCAGCCACATGAAAAATTTAAATCCCAGCTAAAATCTGTGAATACTGCCTATTTGTGATTTGTCTTACGTTCCGTCACACAACATGCTCTCTCCTCTTATCTTTATCTCTACTCACACACACATGCAGCCTATAATACTTTCATGACACACACAAGCTTCCAGTTAGCGGTTGAATGGAAAGGGGAGATTATTAGGGGATATCAGCCATGGGGATGTGACCACGGGGCCAAACTGTCACAGCACATTCTGAGCTGACACACAAGTGTGAGGGTGTGTGTGAGGAGAGCCTATAGCAAATGAAAGGAGTTAAGCCACCAGCCTGCAGCACTTGAAGTGCACATGTGTATTTGTTAGAGCATTTCTTCAGTTTCAAATGTGCCATTTCCTCACTACAGTGGTTCAGTCAAAGGGTTTTTAGCATTCAGGAAAGACAATGTGGACTATGCAAGTGCACGCACACATATACGTAGCAGGTTTTTTTTTTTCAAATGCAGGGCTTTATAATATATGTTAAAGTACTCACTAATCCATTTTCTTTGAAGCGCTTACTGTGGCCTTAAGGAGAACTATGCAATAGCTAGCTATGGTACCAGAATAGTAATAACATATGAATATTAATGTCACATTCTCCATTCTGAGCTGCCTATAGATGGCACGGGACCTTCATTGCTTCATGTTTGACTGTAGACCTATATGTATGCTTAGAATATGGATACTAAAGTTTCTGTACATACATACATGCATACTACTCCTCAACTTTACATTCTGAGAGTTGCCAGGATTAATATTACATAGATGTTTCAGCGATCTGAGATCAACATCAAACACTATAGCTTCCAGTCTGTCTAACTGTCAACCTTTTGTAACTTTGAATCTTTTATATTTTTGATCATCTCCAACTGTTAGGATCAATTTGTCGATCACATCAATTGAAACAGTGTTTGAAAATGTGGAGCGGAGGAAGATTTAAAGAGGAGAACCTGGCAAGAATACCACATGAGGAATGGCTATAAGGTTCACAGACTGGTGTGGAGGTCATTAGCTTATGTAGATGATATCAAACTTGAAATATGCAATAAGATGAGGGGATAACAGACACGCACGCATTCGTATCTTTTTCTTAAGGAAGGAACAACACATGACACCTGGTGTGTCACGTAAAGACATGCTTGGAAAAAGTGGTGGACATGAAGCATCTCTCTTTATCACCTTTACTCTTCTGTTCTCGATGCCTCTCTTTTCATCCTCTCCTTACTTCCCTCCCTTTATCTTTCCTGTTGTTTATCTACATTTTCTCTTTCTCCCCTCTCTGTCTAACCTCTACTCCTTCACATCGCCTTTACCTCTCCATTTCCTCCATTTCTGTCTGCCAGTCACCTCTTGTCCTCCCCCTTCCTTCGTCTTATGATTCTACCCTCTTTTCTTTTCATCTTCTCTCTGTTCGTCTCATCTTTGCCCTCTTGTTTCCTCTCTCATCGTTTATTCCTTTACTTGTTTCTTTCCATTTCTTTTTTCCATTTCCCTGAATCTTTTTTTCTCAGTCTACATCCATCCTCACCTCACTTCCCTTCATCTTCCTCTTTCCTCTCCCCTCCCCTCCTTCCTCCACAGTTGGCTAGACTAGGGTAGATAAAGTGGAAAAGAAACCTGTTTTGACTAGTGAGGGCATCGGTATTTACAACCAAAGTGTGTGTACCTGCTGATCAGCAGCAGCCGTAGCCCAGGGAAGCAGCACACAGTGTCAAAGTGAATTTATTGCCCTACACCTTCTCAATATTAAGACTGTTTAAAACCGCTGCTTAGCATTCTGATTGCATATATCTTCCTGCTCTAAGTTAAATGGTCCTCCTGCATGGATTCAATCTGCACATGCACAGATACACAAGTGTGCACAGAAAAACCCAAGTCATGCTCTCTTGGACATAGTTTTATAGTGTGCTGATGGATGGTTTTCATCTAAAGAGTTTTGGTTTCTTGTCTTTTAAATGCTGTCCAGCTCAAATTTATGATATTCAACATGGTGCATGAATAGAAACTAGCCCCCACACACGCACACGCAGGCACACACATACACATTCCTCCTCTCAAGGGGACTATAACACAGCACATAAGCTCGATGTGAATGATGGTCATTTGTGATACTGTGGTTCCTCTACATAACATGCTAGAATGGACTGAATAGCCCGTGACATGGTAAAAATGCACCTCCTCCCACAATTCCCCCCTCTCCCTCCCTCTTTCATAAAAAAAATCATAATGTCCAGTTATTTCCATCTTTAGTAAAGCAGTAATCATCATGCAATTAAAAACTCATTCAGGCAACATCCTCCTGATGAATCCCCATGTTATGAGAAACACAAAAACAGAGCAGATAGAAAGGCAGGCAGGACTCAAGGAAGTAACAGAGACAGATTCACTGAAAAAAAAAAGTTTTAAAATATCCACAAATTAAGAAAAAGATGCAGTTGTATGTTTTCCATCAATTAAAGGTACTTATATGCAAACAGTGGTTATTAATAATGAAGTCACATGGTAACAACAATGTGTTTTGCACCTTAGGGCCACTGTACTTAGCATTACCACAGTGGCAGCCAATGTGGAAAAAATAAAATAAATTTTTTTAAAATATATATATATATAATAATTATAATAATTATGATCATCATTATAATTGTAGGAAAAATAAACAGATGAAATAAAACATTAAAAAGAAAAGTTGAGTTAATGGAAACATAAGAATAAAAGAAAATAATTAAGGTTCCTTGACTATCTTTGAAAATGCAAGTAGTGCATACTGAAATGGAAATATTATTTCATACTTGGAGAAATGAAGAGTTTAACAAACAACCACAGTGTGTCATAGCTGGTTGCCCGTACTTCTGCAGTATACTCAGTATTTCCACTGGAAGATTGAGGATTAGGAATCAGCTCCTTTGGTTTACTGGCATTTCCCCAACAGATGTATTGAAATGAGTTTTGCTTTGCCTAAATGTATAATTCCAATGCTGAGCATTGAGTAGCCAGTTTACATCTATAGCTGAACTTTTCCCATCAATACAAGTGAGCAGAGTGTCCTATTGCCTAGTGCTTGTGCAGCTTTTGGTTTAATATTTTGCAGACCATTGATAAAAAAGCTAAAATGGCACACAAAACCAGTATATACTGTACAGCTAAAAATGTCTGCACACATAAAAGAGTTTGATTTGGTTGCTCAATGGACCCATGAAGGAAATGCCTATATAGAAATGTGTGCTAATATATTACACTCTATCAATGCTATCATTATGTGGTCTAAAATTTTAATGACCAGTGTTAACCTTATGTTTACTGGGTGACTGTACTGGATGATGGAGATTTATTTATAAAATATATATATATAGTTATATAATTTTCCTGAACAAGAGCCTCTCCTTCTCAGCTGATTGAAGTGAACTCAAATTTAACATCATTGGTATCATTGTTGTCTAAATATATCTTTATTTTCTTTCCTGACAACACAGCAATGTCTTGTGATTATAGACAGAAGCCAAGACAGTTCAAAAATGTGAGCTGTGCAAACATGTGAGGGATATTTGTGACTGATTTGTTAACACAAGTTTTGGTAGGAGAAATACCTAACTTTAGCTCTAACAGTTTGATCATTGGTCTCTGCACTACAAAAACAACATCAAGTCTTTGTTTTCCATCACTGACAGGCCACACTGCCCACAACACTAGCTGTCTGTGCTCTTTAGATACCTAGAATAAAACAAACAAAGCAAACATTTGGTCAAGAAATGATCAGAAAGTGTGCAATGCCTTTATTTAATTTGTTGTCATATTTATTTTTCAAAGGCTTTAGTTATTAAAAGATGATGTTTATTTGTGGTTTGTCCACCTGGCTCCCACTGGCTTTTTTTGGATCCAGTTCTAATGTTAGTTTCGCTCCGAGTGCAACAGTATTCTTTTCATCTTGCTTTAAGGTGTGTGTTAAACCCAAAGAATCTGGACTTCAAGTGATTAGTGGGAAGCACAGGAGGATTTAGAGCCATAGAAGTCCATGTCCATGCTGAATGTACCGTATATAGTGCATCAGGGGCAATTTAGAGCCCATAGATTATGTGGTTTTATCATTCTGGACACATGTTTGAATCAGCCAAACACAAACATGGGAACACTCTCATGTTGGAGGTTGTGTTGTGACATCTGTGCTGTGGATGAGTTCTTACAGTGGATCCCAATCATCAACATATCTGAGTCAGAGCACCCGCTCTCAGTAAGCTGCCTGGTAATCACACAACAGAGAACAAGTGAAGGAGCGCGTGGCTGCAGGAGTGAAAGCTGAGGGATGAAATACTGCATCTGAAGTGGCAAATGTTCACACACACAGTTGCGTTATTGTGATAGCTCCCTTGAGATGAGCGTGGGAGATACTTGTGTGTGTGTGTGTGTGTTACAGTTATTAATCTGTATGACAATAAATCTTATTTGCGGTGGATGCTAAAATTAACCAGGCAATACCAAGATGAGAACTAAATTACATGACAAATGTAAATTTGATTTATGGTAATTATGTTGCAATCAGGCAGCCTGAGCTGCAACGTGCATGCAGACTCAAACTAATTCACCTGACACCCAACTCATACATACAAATGAAGCTATCTTAAAAGTAGAGCATATGAACAGAGATTTATGCACCATTCAAACAGATAAGGCAATATTACAAGTCCAGGCACTTCAAGCCATTTAATGTGTGGAACATGCATGCACATATAAATGCATATGCACATATAATATACTGTATATTTGCAATAACCATAACCTCAATTATGAGTTAAAATCACCAATAAATGAATTTCATTCTCTGAAGGCAATATGTGCAGGAACTCTGCAATGAGGATGCTGTGGAATTGCAATTTAATGGTGCTGCAAATTATATGAACATGATATATATGTATGATAAATATAGACACATATATGATAATGAAGATTCATGTACATACTGTAAGAATGTGTAAAGAGTTTGTGTACATGTGCGATGAGATTTCCGCAGCTTGAATGTCACCTTAAAAACTCGCCAAGAATACTAAATTAAAATAAACTGAAGCTGAAAGTCATGTAAATTAGGTGAACACACACACGTGCACACACACACACACACACACACACACAAGATAAGTATACTGCACCAAAAAGGCCCATATAGCAGTGTACTTTAATCGCAGAGTTCATTTCATTTCCTCTCCTCTCTCCTTTATCACTGCTTGGTTCTTATTCATCTTTATAAGAAAGCGGAGGAAGAGGAGCCAGCTCCTAATAGCTCACTGATTTACATGATGAGTGTTTAGCCACATAGACAAACTCCTAGGGGACAGGAGAAAAATACAAGTGCACACAAGATAACTTCACCAACACACACAGAGGAACGTAATTTGTTTTCACATAAAGACAAAGAATCACAAGCAGATACAGGCACAAATCTATACCCAAAACACACACATAAAGAGAACAAACAAGGCATGCCCTGCTATAAACAGATGAGTTAGCGCTCACGCACTGCTTTGTTTGCTTACTGTGTAACTCAATTTGAAATGCTAACATTGCCATTGGCTCAGGGGCATGCAGCAGCGGCTAGCATCATCAGCCCACTTCCTAGCAATTTAACTCCACTATTTCAACACAGAACAGTTGTGCAGTGGCCCCATTTTTTCACACACACTGAATAAAATTAATTGGGAATTTTGGGGCACACATCATTTGCACGCTGGACCTACTTTGAATTGTAGATGGAGAAGAGGAGGGGAGGTGGACATAATGTGCTGCAGCATATTCAAGCGTGTGACCGTGTTTGTGTGTGTTGTTTTTTTTTGTTTCTGGCTCTCTGAGATGTGTGTGTGTTCATGAGCTGTAGAGCTTACATTAATGATAAGGACCTCTAGCTCCGTCATTATAATCCATCATTAGTTAAAGATGTCTTGAGTTTGGAGGGAGGGGTGATAATGACAAGGATGAGGCAGAAGAAACTTATTATTAAATTGATCATATGTGTAAATATGCACATAACATTTAAAATGAAGGAGGCGGACTGCTCTTTAACTGTGGAAAAACACAATTACATCCAAGATATTTTTATCGGCTGGCACATATATAGTAATAACGTAAAGCAAGGGCTATTAGGTTGCTAAAGAACTGTGAAGAAGAAGTTAAAACAAATGTTTCTCAGTGGTTCAGGGTGAAAACCAGAGATCGATATTATGACTGTTTTTTATTTGAATATTAGCAATAAAGAAATTAGAAATATACTTTCTATAGTTCTTGCAGATTGTTATTGTCATACCTGTGAGTATAAGGGCCAGGTTATGCTGGAAAAGAAGTAGTTCCTATTACATACTGTTCACATGGGAAGGTAGTGTTGTAGTTTATAGTCACTCCTGGAGGCATTGGTGTTACACCCGGGGTGTAAATACAAAAAGTGACTTGAGGAATTGCGTAACAAATGAAAAACTAGAATTACTGCCTCGTAGTTGTATGCCTCTGTGACTCAGACTAGTTTCATCCCTGTTTTTCCAGAGTCTTATAAAATATTAACCATTTGTGTGATAGTTTGTCATAATTGCTGTGCAAAGTCTTGAGTAATAGCTAAAGTAAATGTTTTGTGAGGTCACTGTGACCTTGACCTTTGACCTTAGACCACCAAGGTCTAATCAGTTCATCCTTGAGTCCAAGTGAATGTTTGTGCCAAATTTGAAGAGGTTCTGTCAAGTGCTACTGAGATATCGTGTCCACAAGAATGGGATGAACATGGATAGACTGGGATGGGCGTACATATGACAGGACGGACGGACGGACGGACGGACGGAAAACCTGAAAACAATATGCCTCAGGCCCTGCCTGTCGCAGGCATGGAGGCATAAAAAGAAATCGAGAGAGAAGTTCAAAACAAGCTCACCTCTCCCCACACAGCTGGCCAATCACTGCGTGAAGTGGGTGTAAATGTCAGGGGCATGGAAAACATACTACTGAATCATTATTTGTTACTAGTCAAGTGGAATGATTTTCAAAATGACTGCTCACAGCCGTAAAAATAAAAAAGGATGTCCAAAACACTGTCAAAGGATTGTCGCATTAAAACCACAGACGCACATCAAACCTACATGAATCTGAAGCTTTTAGGAAATTAAACTATATTGAAATGTTGCTTTCATTTGTGTGTGTGTGTGTGTATGAAAACTCAAGCGTAAAAGACATTTTCTTTGAAAATCAGGATAGAGTAAGCTCAGAGGTTAGGCACAGAAACTTTGAAAAGAGGAGAACTGAGAGAACTCAAAACACTAAAGTTGAATCTAAGTGGTATTCTGATTTTATGATCACTGGTGCTGAGAAAAAGTATGTTAAGTTTCTTCAAAGAGGCAGCATGGTCATTACTTCTGCAAAAATCCCATTCATAATAAATCGCATTTTACTAAATACTGCCAATCCCCACCTCGTGCTAAAATTGTTCAACCAATTTATGAGCAGAACTTGGAAGAGGAGGAGGAAGTGGTGATTAGGCTACAGGAATTTCAATTAAACTGAGTGAAAGAGTTTAGCAGGACTGACAACTCCACATTTATGTTTGTTGGCTGTCAACGCTAACAGGTGGAGCTCACAGCAAGGGCTCCAATTAAAATCAAAATCAACCTGCCTGCTTGTAATTGCTTTCCCACCTTCACCTCATGTGTGTGGGTGAAGTTGGTGCGAAAATTTAACGACATCTACATTTCACAGACTCATTTGGTTATTTGATGTGTTCCCGGTGTTCACTCGTTTAATCTAGTTTGTTATAATTTCAGGTGATCTATATGGCTGCGTAAAAGCACAAAGATTAAATTCTGCACTCTCCTCTGTGAGCAGTGTGTCTTATTTCTCCTGTGGATACCTGAGTACTTTGTGTCGCCGCAGAGATTAGACTGAGCACCCAGACCCATCAATATCCATGACTCCTGTATTGCTTGCGCACACACACACACACACACACACACACACACACACACACACACACACACACACACACACACACACACAGTGATGGAGTGAGCGGAACAGACCTGACGCTCTCACTCACCAGTGAATGGCTGCTCTGATGGACTGGCGCTATTTAGACACACAAACACACATAACACACTGACACTCAAACACATACACACACTCTGGTGATGGAGTGAGGCCATTCCTTCTCCTCACCTCATGCCCAGTGGCTGGCTGGCAGCCAGGTGTAGACTTGCCAATTGGCCCTTCCACCAAGTCAGCCACACGAACTTTTCTGATGAGCTAAGGACAGTACACACTCTCTCTCTCACACGCACACACACAGACTCACACAGTCTGTATTGATTACCTCTGTAGAGTTCTGGTAGGCACGTTCTCTCCACTTCACACTTTTCAGGTGCTTCGAAAGTTAGGTATTCTCTTAAAATATGGAGTCCTTTGTCATTTAGCTTGCCCTTGGGCTTAAAGAGACACTTAAATTCTCTCTCTTCTCCAGATGTACCATTTTCATTATCCTTTTGAAACTATTTCACTGTAGATTAATGCTGCATAATTCTTCCGACTGAGTACATTTTATGATCATGAAATGATCAAATAATATACCTTTTTTATATATGCTTTTTTCATTCCCTACAACCCAACCCACCTAATACCTAATAACCTAACATCTCGTTAGAGCTAAATATTACACATGCCTCAGCCATTAAAAAGGGAAAAAAAATTCTGGGCAAACATGTTTGATTGACGGTTATTAACAGCTTAACATCATTCATTGTCTTGCACAGAAACTAATGAATGTACATACAGAGCTTTATACCACCAGTGCTCCATTATTGCTGACTTTGCCTTCTTTACTTAAAGAGAGCATTTTTCACTATAACTACCAAACAAATGTTTAAACAAGCCTTACTTGGCTCCAGTGATTCTTCATTTTGGCATGATTTTTTAGATTCTTTGGAGGAGCTTCTATGAGATTTTTACAGCTCTCCTTCTATACCATCATGGTGCTTGTGTAAAAATGTCTCATCTCGTCATGAGACTGAAAACCTCTACCAACGTGTCCTATCATGATGCAATGGCTACAGCTGCATTAAAGGTTCTACTTATGGGTTTTTGCTATCGCTAGCTGTTTCTGGCTGTGGAAAACAATGCTAATGTTAAGTCTTGTTCTGCTTCTTTTTCTATCACTTTTTTCTTTGCTACCGAACATGGTTTCTTGCTAAGCGGGGTTGGTGGTTCTAATGAAAGCTTACCAAGACCTTCAGCCATCGTGTGTGAGTACAAGCCAAGAGGTTAGAATATGCCCTCTGATCAGTGTTACTTCTATTGTCCTCTTGAGGTACAAAGTGGCGTTAAGAGACAGCACGGACTTGGCTGCTTAGCATTCGATCTTCAGTAAATATCTCTGCAATTCTATATATGTCTTTTTGCTCTTTCTTTATATTCTGGTGATAATTTTAGTTCATCTTTAAATGCTGTTAACTAAAATACTTACATATAGCACCTTTGAAACACAGTGACACTGAGTTATGGCATTGAATAATGGCCAGAAGTGTTTTTGCATAACATTATGATGTCACACTGAAGTTGACTTTTGACTCTTTGGAATGTATTTTTTGATTTGATTCAATCGGAAAATGTTATCACATAATTACATCCTTATGGACATTTAAATAATAACAACTTAATAATAACTGTACAAATTTGTGAGTTATGGCCCACAAATGTGTTTTGTGAGGTCACAGTGACCACGACCTTTGACCACCAGATTCTAATCAATTATCTGGCAGTCCAAGTGAACATTTGTGCCAGAAGTAATGAAATTCCCTCAAGATGGGCTTGAGATACCACATTCAAGAGGTCAAAACATAAGTGATTGTGAAGGAAGACTGTAACTTGTTTGTGCCACAAATGAATAAAAATGAGCAAAAAGTCAAACAAGCAACAAAAACAAATTGGGAAAAACGGAGGGCTGGGAGATGA
Organism: Trachinotus anak; assembly: GCF_046630095.1. Taxonomy (NCBI): domain Eukaryota; kingdom Metazoa; phylum Chordata; class Actinopteri; order Carangiformes; family Carangidae; genus Trachinotus; species Trachinotus anak. The sequence continues at coordinate 20,097,240 of NW_027273865.1, read as the reverse complement.
AGAATGAATGAATTGTCAGCCTGGGGGCTATTTTATAACCTGGTTTATTATTGTTATTATGGTGTTGACCCAGGGTTCACCTGATAGCTCATATCCAGCACACTGTCTACTTTTACTTAGTGACTGTACATACAACCACACCTTCAATAAATACAATCAAACAACAAAATGAACCATAAACCTTTACATACAAAGGCATCTTTAAGGCTTTGTTTAATTATTTTAATGCCAAAAAGGGATTTTTTGTTATTCTGGGTTCACATTGGAATTAACCTCTGGAAAGCCCCATCAGTATTTGTGCCATGGAAATCTGCCTCATAAATCTAGAAATCCAGAGAAACAAAATCTCTAATCTAGGTGTCAAATCTGTGTAGAGCCTAAAGCAACAAAAGGGAGACTGACTTTAAGAACTCTGGTTAAGAGCCTCAATTTTTGTATCAAAACATTGCAATCAGTTTGAAACCATAAGGCACACTGTAATCCCCCAGAAAATAATGCTGAATGTGATCTCTTTCTGTTCTCTAAGCATCAGAGTAAGAATCATAGTACTGGGAGCATCACAGATACTATTACATTCTTTGTGACTCTGAGGCGGTCATGACTATTCACTGTTACACACCACACTGTCCTGAAGCATAGAAATAAAATGTGAAAGAACTGTAATTTAGTGCCATTTTTCTGACTTAAGGTCTAAGGGACTGACATTGGTCTAGTTCTATTTTCTACAATTTCATATAAATAATATCAAGAGAAAGTTGGCAAATACTTTTGTTACTCATAAAAGAATTTTAAAAAAGATTCCAGAATCATAGTAGACCATCTTATCTACCTGCAAGACCATTCGACAACATTTCCCAGCATTATCAGACAGTGGAACAGAGCACAATGCAGCCACAGCACAATGCAGTTCAGCCAGACTCATCTCTTCATCTGGATAAATGTTCTTTTCTGTCCACTTCTCTCTCGGACCCACTGTCCTCATCCTAAATTTTTTGTCTCCACCTCGCCTCCCTCTGCTGAGGGGTTGAGTCCTGGGTCAGATAGCATCTCACTTGGAGCTGGAGGTGACCTCTCCCCAACCCTGTCTGGTGCTTTCCTCCCCTTTGTGGTCTCTCTGGTCTGGCTCTGGTTCCTGCAGCGGTCCAGGTCTCTCCAAGCACCACTGCTCCTCCTACACATGATGGACAGCAGTGAAGATGAGACAGCGAGAATATTTGAGAGTGCTGGTTTGTGAGATGACCTTGTGACGACAAAATTTCTACTTTGAATCAACAGATTAGTGTGCAGCCTACTCTCACTTTGGAACACTCATCAAACTGTGGTGGGAAACTTTAATCTGAGTGACCGTCTGTATTTTGTCCTTGCTCTGAAAGCATATTCATAATTAACAATGTATGCTTTGATAACCTGATGTGCTGAATATGAATGTAGTCTTTTATTACCAGAATTCAAGCTTAATAAACATTACATAATATATAAATCGAATATGAAATGTAGCGTACTACCTCATAAAACATTAAAAGCAACACAAGAAGACTTAAACAGCTTTCTCTGTCTACCAGCTCAGCTGTGTGAATGTTATTTCTACACATGAAGACATATAGAATGTGTGCAGTTGTACATGCATGTGTGCTTTCATTCACGCATGTTCCTCTTTGGGTTGTGCTGCATTTGTGAGTCTGTTTGTGAGAATGCATGTGTGTGGGCCTGAGGCAGACTGAAGTGAAGCAACACTCAGTAGACATCGCCCCAGGCTAACTTAATATGGATCTCCTTTGACACAAACACACATACACACGCCTAACCGGGGCTTGATGCTGGGTTTCACTTCCATTTCGTCAACTGAATCCTACCACCCACCAGCACACAGCAGAGTGGGAGGTTCGGCTTTATCAGAGCCAGCCTGCATCGCTGTACGTTTGAACCACGAGGATCTGAAGCCGTTACCTTGACAGTGTGGTGCCAAACAATATCTCTGCCATCCAGAACAATTTATTTCAAACATGCAGGTTATGTTATGTGATTCAAGCTACTGCAGTGCACTTAAATAACCTGTGTATGTGTGTGTTTGTGTACCTGTCCAAACAGACCAACGGTATCCCCAGGCAGGAAGCTGAGAGCCACACTGCAATCTGATGATGCAGAGAGGAGGAGGAGCCTGTTGCCATGGACACACATCTCCAGGTGAGTCACACAATCAAGGTGTGTGCGGAAACTACACAGTAGGTTTGGAGGTTCTTTGGTTATTCTGTCATCCGGCTCAAGACAATAATGCTGAGGGACGGGGGAGCAAAGCAGTGGATTACTGAATAGTTTGTTATCATAGGATATTAATACAGCAATTAATTAATCTGACATATTTTCTCCAAACATGAAATACATTTGGATGAAATAAAACATAAAAGAAGAAACTTCAAACTTGACCCTTAATGGCCATTAAATGTGTTGCTGCAAGAAACATAAATAATATATTAAAAAAAGTCATGAAAACATTGAGAAAGAACTACAAAACAGAGAAAACCAAACTGCAGTGACTGCAGTCTGGCTATAGGCTGCCTGGTGATGTAGCCCTAGCTAAAGCTAATTTACTCACTTCGTCCTAACTGTCTCCTGTAACTGAAAATAAATTATTTTAATTCATTTAAACAGATCATTAGTTCAAATGAAAAAAATTTGTGTCAGGAATGCATAAAAAAATGTTTCATGTGAGGATGATGATTAATAATCATCTAAAAATCATTAGTAATCAGCCTAAGAAGGCAAAAAGACAGTTTCACAGATTATAAATCTGCTGCACAGCCTGGCTAAGAGCCCGCAAATCCCTTTTTTTCTCGTCTTTACTGTTTCTTAATTTATGGCCCACTGCCTGTGTAAGGCAATATTGTCATTAACTAATATAATATAATATAATGTAATATATATTTTAAAAAAACCTACTACGTCATGTTAGGACGAGACCTGGTGCTCAACTGCGAAATCCTGTGTCTGAGAGGACAACACTGTATAGGCTACTGTGCAATCACGTTAGTCATCCGGCTGATTCCAAAGCATGCGCCAACTTGCCGAGGGACAGGATTTCTACTCAAGCACTGAGCTTCCCCAACTTCTTCAAGTCTGCTACATACATACATACATTTCCATAAATTAAACTGGAAGCCAAATGAGATGCACCCATCTGAATTCATCCTCTCTTATGAACTGTGACAGAGAGTTGAGCTCTGAATATTGTGGCAATAATACCCGAGAGGGTGTTCTTTTGCTGCGATTATGAGCATGACAGTGACGCAGCAACGCCTCATACCGACGGCGCGATCCAAGTCTCCATAACCAGAGTCAAAAAGTCAAGAGGTCTCTCTGAGGTATCGGAAACTCTGCAGTCACCAAAACGTGTGATGTATGCATGTAAGGCGTTCACGTGCTGGAGTGAACCTGTGATCGGCAAACTTGGCTGCAATTATTGTCAATTATCCTCTTCTAGTGGAGGCGATTTGCAAAGAAAAGTCATGGTAAATCACTGTTTTTCCTCGGTCATTCTAACTGCCTCTAATTTTTGAACTGGAAAAAGGATGGGGATGTTACCTCGTTCTGCTAATGTATCAGTGAAGATTTTCTAAAAGGTTGACTGGCCTGGTTGTGTTCTAGCAAGCTGCTGAGGCCTCAAAATGACAGACAGTGCTGTCATTGTCAGAGTGAACAACATGCCTGATCTAATGGAAATATCGAGGTTCAGTCTTTCTTTACAGCGTATCACAGTTTGTCTCTTGATCTCTGTCTCTCCCTCTGGCTCTGTGTTCACCAGTCTCCATCACTCCCTCTGTCTCAGTCACTCTGCCTCTTGTTTTATCCCACAGTATACGCACATGTCATGGTGTCATGGCACTTCTCAGTGTGATGTGGAGTGTGGCACTGCACTGCAGCTGATATACAATATCATATAGAGCATGTGTGTGTGACAAACACCTACCTGTATGTCCCATGTCTTGAGTGTTCCCTCTCGATCCGCAGTGACTAAATATCTTCCACAAGGGCTGACTGTCATGACTATGGATCCCAGGTCTCTGTTATGAGCTGTGAACTGTCCCACAAGTCGGCTACGGATGGTGTTCCAGAGCCTAACCACACCCGAACCTCCACAGGACACCAAGTCTGCACCACCTGATGGATTTTAAGAAATATATGTGTCTGGAGCTTGGAGTGAAAAACAAGATCAGTGAAAGAAACATGCTTCAGACTTCCCACAGACCCAAGGGATAACATGCACATTTACTAAAATCGACAGAAAAGTACATACATTAACAAACTTTCTTACAGAAAAGCCTTTTTATCGATAGAGGAGCACAGGCAGGGCCAAAAAGTGTCTGAGGATATTTGGTTTCCTTCGAAATGAGCTGCGCTCATAACTGCTCTATTGACAGCAGCTCTGTACTGTTAGGCAAGGGCACAGTTTCAACAATATATGCACACACACACACACACACACACATTGGTGCCACAGTCAGTCTGAGCATAAGGCATAAAGGCCGGTGTCCAGAGGCTGATCATGTTTTTCTTTTCTTTTTATTTTTCAGCTGGCAAAAGCAGCAGCTACTGCAGGAACAACGAAGAATAAATCAGACTGGAATAAAAACCCGAGCAGCCACAAGTATTGTTTAGATAAAGTACAAAAAGTAAACTTCAGAGCTTGAGTTGCTGCATGTGAAAAGTAGTTAAAATTGGAAAAAAAAAACTTGAAACAAACTCATCACATCACATCACATCAAACAATCACTGATGTGGAGATGCCGTACAGTATTTTAGGAAAAGGTTCCCGCAGCTTTACTGTCTTTGTAATGTGTAAACACAATACACACAGAGTAATGTGCCTGTGTGCTATTGTATTTCAACAACAAAAACAAGGCAGTATATGCAGTGTATTTGGCATTAAAAAGGATTGTTGAACTCTTTCAACCTTCTGAAGTAACTTCCCTGTGTTTGCATCAACTATAACTCTTCAAATTCAACTATAACTCTTCAAAGCAGCTCAAACAACAGCATATGAAATGCACTGTATGTTTAAATGGGCTTTGGCTTTAAAATCACCATAGGTTTTATGGCCATAATAAAACTGGTAACATCTTATGAGCATGCTGGCATGTTAAACAGGGAAACTGTGTCACTGCCACGGGTTATCATGGGATTGTGGTCAAAGAGCACGGCACTTTCAGAGACATTATGGTCAGGGTTAGGGGTTAGTCAGTAGAGAAATGATGTGGCATGAAATTAAACACGAAAAGCAAAAAACATTTTTAAAAAAAAGTGTATAGACAGCAGGCAAAATAATGCAGCTGGCATGTGATTAAGAATCAATTTGGGTAAACTGAATTTGAGTTTGTGACAACTCCTGAGGTATTGCTGCTTTACATCATTGCTTTGTTTCCCATAGGTTCCACAACCTACTTCAACAACAGCATAGTCTAAGTCTGGTAGGGATTACACAGTAGATATATCAGTCTTTCACCTGTAGCTGCAGATGTGCGTCCTGGTAAAAAGAACAGCCTGGTGATGGCTATGAAGTTCTCTGAGTCCTCTCTGCCTTTCAAACTAAGATGAGAATCAGGGGAATTACCTAGAAAAAAAGAGTTGAGCAGAGTATTGATGGAGAAAGAACCACAGGCAGAAGAAGGAGAAGAAAAATCTGGGGTTTCATAATTTCGTCTTTTTAAAGAGTTGAACTTTTCATCTTGGTTTGAAAATACAGAAGAGATTAAACTATACAACTGCAGAATAAAGTTATTTGTGAGCGTAAAAAACCTTGCTGCTTCTTGTAGTTTTCATGTTCAGCATGTGGCTGCAGTTTCCTCAAAGCTTTTTCTGTGTCGTTGTTCCACACTACAATCTCTCCATCGTCGCTTCCTGCACACAGAAACAAAGACTTCTCAGAAGCTTTCTTAAAATTGCACTTTGCTTTATGGTGGTTTTGTACTGAAAAAGACGCTACCAAAGCTTTACAAGCTTTCATATTAAGTGAGTACCTTCAGAAAGAAAGATGACATCACATTTTCAAAAGAAGTATGAACAACGACATAAAAACTTTTGTCAACGCACCCACTTCTACTTTCCTGGTGTTGCTGAATCATGCAAGCCAGCCACTAAAAACACACTAAATAAGATAAAACTCAACATCTGTCCCCAGCTACCATCTGTTCCACCAGTCAACCCTTAACAGTCACCTCAAGAGAAAGTGCTTTTCAAATAATTCTCATATATGAGAAAGTGTGTGTGTGTGTGTGTGTGTGTGTGTGTGTGTGTGTGTGTGTGTGTGTGTGTGCGTGTTTATTATGTAAGGTGGTTCGATAGGTGAACAGCAGGAGTTAATGAGATGTGTGAGGAGTGTGTTATGGCAGGTGTGTAAGTGTGAGAGCGATAGGAGGTAAAAAGTTTATGAGAGTGTGGGTCGCCTGCATTATTCATGCAGCCCAGGGCCAGCTTCTGTATTTCAAGCAACTTTTATCATGCCGTGTATGTGTGTGTGTGTGTGTGTGTGTGTGTGTGTGTGTGTAAGTAACAGAGACAGAGAGGGATAGACACAGTGTCGATATCTGTATCACCTACACAATTTTGAGTTTTAAGATGTGGATGAATTAACATTAAACAGCACCCACAGCACACAGCCCTACGTGTTCACTGAGGAAAGAAGAAATACAAGGAAGTACTGTACCTACAGCTGCACACTAACAAACTCTCATACCTCACTAACAAACTCTCATACCTCCTTTTCATCAAAGGAGTACTCCACCAATTTAACATTGCACCCCTATAACAGTGTTGGACTCAAAAAACAGCATGAAAATTGATACAATAGAACTAGAGATGTTGTCTTTTATGCTCTATGTATTCTTCTTCCTTGTCGTAATGCAACTCGACCACCAGCAGTTGGAGATTCAGATGTGTCATGCTAGTAGACTACTACTCAGACCTGTAAACAGACTTTGATGTGTAAAATCAGTGGAACTTCCCTTGTGGTCCCAAACTTGTCAACAAAGAAATATGAAATGTACAGTATATATAAATCAGAGCATCCTCTGCTTGAGAACGGTTACTGCTGCCACTCGGAATTCTGATTTCCATTTCTATAACATTTTGGCCGTCCATCAAAGTTCAGATGAGTTGGTCTGTAGTCTCTTGGAGGGTGTTCAGCCATGGAGGATTAAGGGATCCAAGGAAAGAAGGCAACGTGAGAGGGAGGAGGCTGTGACTGAAGAGGTACACAGGAACCCTGCGTACACGCACCCTGCTGTGTGTGTGAGTCTGTGTGTGTGTGTGTGCGTGTGTGTGTGTTTGTGTGTGTGTGTGTTTGTGTGAGAAGCCAAGCGGAACCTAGCAAAGACTCTGAATATGGATGAGGAGTCTTCAGTCCCACATTAGCCAAATGTTCCTGCTGCAACTTGATTCAGCTCGAGACACAAACAAACACATGCATGTAGAAACACACACACACACACACACACACACACACACACACACACACACACACACACAGACACACACATAGTCCTGAGCATGAGCGTGCCTGTGTGTGTGTGTCCAACAGAACTTTAAATTAACTTTTGTCACTGGTGGCCACAATGCCGCCGCTGCTTTCACTTGGCGGCACTAACACATAGTTTGGCAGCGCGCATGCTTTGATGTGAAAACAGCATTACTCGCTGCAAACCCTGAAGAAATATGCTGCCAACTGAAACTAATGCGTCATCGCTTTTAGACGCCGTCTTTGTGCTCGGCGGATTTGGGGAAGAAAGAATTTAGCAAAAATAGTTAATGTAGAAAATAACATTGTATATAGTTCACATCAACCTCTGGCTTCAGTGTGTGAGGAGGTAAGTGTGGAAATGTAGGAAATCGGGACGTGAATGTGATTCATCCTTTTTGCACATTCGCCCAGAGGGAAATGAGAATGCAAGGCACAGGATATGAAAGCGTAGGAGGAATTTATGAATGAATTGCATAATTTTATGAATTTTTTTGGACAAGACATTAGTAGACCTGGATATTACTGTACCAGTGACAGCAGCTTGATCCACACTGGTCATGAGGAAGACTCTTTCATCTTCTGTCTTTCTAGAGGAAGCCATCAACTCTATTCCAACGATATTATCAGGTAGAGCGCTGCAATTTATCTTATAATATAAAATACTATTCATAAGGTGACTCTTTTGCATTCATCAGACAGGTTGCCATCACTCTTGGCTGAGTGACAGCAGGTTATGAACAAAAAAGAAATCAAAGATAAAGGAGGATTTCTTGCTGCTAAGCTGCAAAATATTCAATCATAGTTTTTGTTTTGTCAATTTCTTGCATCGTTTATTGAGGTTTTATTAAGATTTGGTTTAAGCCAGAAAATGCAACCACAATGTCACATTTCAGTGACCTGCGCAAATAAACACACTTTCAAAATACACCAACATATTCTGTAATTGTATTCTCTCTTTTTAGCATATACAACCACCAACCTGCGGCATTAAAACAAACTCACAGGCAGGCACGCGCGCATGCACCCACACACCCACACACACACACACACACACACACACACACACACACACACACACACACACACACACACACATCTTGAAAGACAGAAAGCACTCTGTCTCATTTCCCCTCACTCCCACTGAGAGAGCTCTAATAAACATAATTTAAATTGGGCATTTGGATTAAATTGGAAGTGGAGGGTGCAGCGTGGGGCTGTGTGTGTGTGTGTGGGTGGGTGGGGAAAAGAATTGCAGCAGGCTAACTGGGGAGGTAAAAAATAAACAGTAGTGAAGAGGGAGTGTCAGTTAGAGACTGGGAAAAGGGGGGAACCAGGCAGAGAGAGGAGCTGAACACACCAACAAAGAAATTAAAGAGCAAACTCTGAATTTTCCAAGTTCACAAAGTAGCTCCTGAATTGTGTTTTTGTTCCAGCTCCAACTGTTCATTTCCTTCAAAACCATTTCTCCCACCAGCTTTGAGAACACCCACCCTTATCTACCTCTCCGCCTCCATCCCTCACTTTATCTCTCTCTATACTTTTCTCTGGAACTGATGCGTCTCGAAAGGCCAGAGAAGGTCTGAAGTTTATGTCTGTGCTCTGCCAGCACAGACTGGTAAACTGAAACTGAACTTTCGATACGTGACCTAAAGTGATACAACTTTACAAAGTGAAGAGCCTACTGGGGCAAATTGGGTGCAGAGTGTTTGTAGTTTGATGGTTATAGCAGTGGACCAGTGACTGGAGGATTGCCAGTTCAATCCCTCAGGCAGAAAAATCCAAGAGAAGTGATGGGTTCTGAGAGATATTGCTTGTATTTCAAAGTATGCTGTCTTCACATATTAAAGACCTTAACAAGCTGAGTCACTTTGCCTATCATTTGTTTGGATGCAGATTCTTTTGTTTGTTGTTTTTTTTTTTTTTTTTGCATGAAACAAGCACGTTTTTGTTTCTTAGTTAGTTGGTCTTGAGTTGCTCGAGCTTGGCAAATGGGATCAAAGTGCCACAGGGTTCCATTTCAGGGGCCCAGAATCATAAAAGGAAAAAATAACTTTAAAATTTAAACTTTAAAATCATGCACGCAAACTTTGGAGACGAGTTTCAAAGTCTGCATGAACTCACGGAAGAGGAATAAAAAAATAGAGAGATTGAATGAAGATAAAAAAATTCCTCATCTCCTCTTCCATTAGCCAGAGGCGCCCAGTGTTTCTGCATTTTAATAAGGCATGATTTTAAGACTCTATACTGATTTCACATGTGAGTCATTGCCATTTGAGTCATTCTCCATGCACTGCCCAGCCGCCTGAATGCATGCAAAGTTCCCATCAAAATTGATGAATTTTCTCCAATGTATAATTTTATTTGCTTTTTTTCTCTCAAATGTTTTGTGTAGCAACAAAACCAAAAAATGAAGACCCTGAGTGACGTGATGAATACAGACACAACTAGAATGGCACTACGTCGTGGGCAAGCCTTCACCAAGGCCAAACAATCCTACACGTCTGTCTAGCTTTTATTATAGAATGATAAAATGAAAAGGGAAGTATTCTGAGACATCAGCTTTATACAAGTCATATGCCTCTACAGCTTTACAGCTGGACTGTGTCATTGCTGTGTCACAACTGCTATTGTTACTGTGTCCGTTTTTTTACATCTAGAGCTGTACATTATTTCCTGAGAAATTTTATGAAATGTCAAAAAATGTGCCATCTTGCAATGTTAAAAGAAAGTGATAATATATTCCTGGATCCTGGTTCTGCCCCTTTAACCCGATCAACACCGAAATTTAATGGGTTCCTCCCTGGCCCACACTCCATCCTTCCACCAGATATGGTGAAAATCAGTTTCAGTACTTTTTGCGTAATCGTGCTGACAAATGAACAAACAAACCAACCAGCAAATAGAAACAGGTGAGAACATAACCTTAATATTTCCACTCCCCCTGGTCCAATCTATTACTAGTGCAGACAAACAAAAATAGCAACAGCAAGACAAAAACAGAGGAGGAAATTTGCTGGTCTGAGAAGTCGTCCAACCAAGCTCTTTGTGGGTGGTGCTTAGTTGTGGTTATATTACTTCACAAGCACACATACACACACAAAGAAAGAAAAATTTGAAATTAAAATGCGAAAAATGAAAGTATAGAATAGAAGCTTTGCAACTTTTTGTTTTAAATAGATCTTGATCCCTCCCTTATTAGACAAATGGTAGCACAGAGCATCATACCCTTTTTTTCTTGACCTTTCCACCTCATCTGCCTTTGATAGAGCTCTAATTAAAAAGTAATTTTAAACTTGCCAATTAATAGGTTCTCACATGTAAATATTTCTGTCTGTGGTGGAGCAAGTGTCAGCTCACAACAGAGAAAAGGGAAGCTGTTGTTCCCCTGAGATAAAAAATACTAATTTGTGAAAAAAAAAAAAAAAATTAAATTATAATTTAAATGATTATATATTTCAGCAATTTGGGCAAAATGAAGGAACTCCCAGTTAAAAGGGTCTGGTAGACCTTACAGTTTTAATTGCTAATACTGCACTTGTAATATGAATATTGTTTGACATTTAACCAAAAATGTTAAAATGCAGTGTGTTCACAAACATTTCAGTTGTAGCACACATTCATTTGATTGTGAAATATATTAAGTCTCTTTCTACCTACACATGTGCACAGACACACATAAAAACACAAAGCTATTTCCAGCAGAGAGACATGTGGAGCTTGAGTCCTTTGATGATAACACCACTTACTTTAATCAGCAGATAACTGCTCCAACTTATTTTTCATTCCACTGATTTTATTTTATTTTTTCCCAGCCTTTGTTTTTTTCCCCCTCTTATCCACTCTCTCTTTTCTCCGCATGAGCCCACGTTCTTAATTTAAGTCATGAAAGTGTAATTTAGAAAGGAAAGAGAACACACCAACTTATACTGTAAGAGTGCACATACACAAGTACTTTTCTGTGCAAAGGCAAGTTGACTGCACACAGTATATCAGAGGTGTTTAACGAGTGCGTGCGCACACACACACACACACACACACACACACACACACACACACAGACACACACACACACACACCTGTGACCAGAGTTTGTGGAGGCTGGAACGTGGCACAGAGCAAATCACCACGATGTTGAACGCCTCCCTTCCACTCCGAGGGCTCAACAAAAGACTGTGAGAAGGAATGCAGACGGAAAACTGTTACCATCCTACAGAGAGGGCGACACAGAGAGAGAGAGACAGAGAGAGAGAGAGAGAGACAGGTAATTAAGGTTAGAAAGGAGTGTTCAGAATGGACCACATATACAAACCCTGTACAACCTCTTTAGGTGTCGATGTACAGCCTGGTTCAGCCAGGGATGGGTAATATGTGTTAATGTTATACATATATTATTATAACCATTATACTGTAGTATAAGAATACCATTAGCAGTGGCATAATAATGGTAATGGTGGTAGTAATAGTAAAAGAAATCAAAGTAATAGTATTAGCAGTAAAATTGGTAGTAGTTGTAATACTTGTAGTAGTTGCAGTAACAGTAATAGTAGTAATAATAGAAATAGTAGTCACATTAGCAGTAGTAGCAGCAGTTTCAGTGGTACTAATAGTGGTGTTACTGATAGTAGTAGCAGTTGAAGTAGTAATAGTTGTAGAAGTAGTCGCAATAGCAGCTGTAGTAATAGTAGTGGTAATAATAATAATAATAATAATAATAATAATAGTACTGGTGGTAGCGGTAGTAGCTGAAGTAATGTATAATGGTAATCGTAGTAGCAGTTGCAGTAGTAGTAATACAAAACGTAGAGTTGTAACAGTAATAGTGATAGTAATAGCAGTTGCAGTAGTAGTAATACTAATAGTAGAGTTGTAATAGTAATAGTGATAGTAGTAGCAGTTGCAGTAGTAGTAATACAAGTATCAGTAATAGTAGCAGAAGTAGAGGGAGTTTTAGAACAATGTGTCTTTCAGTTTTGGATGTTTGATTTTCAATCCTACAGAGAAAAGAAAGCATTTTCTCACATATTACACCAATTGTAAATGTAGAGAAATTACAGAGAGTGTATTTTACTTTATTTGACATTTTAAACATTTTATTTTGTCATGCTTCATTGGAATAATGCATTCCTGTGTAAATTATAGTTTGCCTTGAAACAGATTCAAACTTGTCAGTGTATGGAATGAACTTGGAAGCTTTTCCTGTACATTACAGTGCTACAGCAGACCAGATGTGTATGAAACACTTTAATACTCATCATTTCCATGGAGTTTACCTCAACTGCAACGAGTTCAACCTCTTTAATCTTTAGTTGTGTGTCGTGACAGTACTTCTATTGCTTTTTATTGTTGTGCAGCTACTGGACATGAAATGAAAAAATGATGCACTGTGGTTTAAAGCTGAGGGTTGTGTCTATCAGTGGGATGTGGATATTTCAACCTGCATGAGATGATACGAGCAGCAGAAGGCAGCAGGACTTTGAATAGGTGCCAGTGCTACACAGCACAGTATGGATTAAACTGTGGCCTAGGTGGATGTGAGGAAACAGTATTTTCTTTTACTGCTGCTGCTTTGTCGTCTATGTTCTCTTTACCGCTGTGACACCCCAGAGTGTGCGTGTGTGTGTGTGCGTGTGTGTGTGTGTGTGTGTGTGTGTGTGTGTGTGTGTGTGTGTGGAGAGGAAAGACAGACACAGAGAAAGAGGTAGTTGTATAACTTGTTGATAGTACACTGCTGAGTTCAGCTCACAGGGTTTGAAATGATGATGAAGATGAAGAGCAGGTGTGATGTGGGTAATACACACACACACACACACACACACACACACACACACACACACACATACACCAACAGTATACATTTGAGGCAGTGATACTAAAGTGACTGGGAGCACCCTGGAGCGTTTGGACTCGTTAGAGTCCAGATGCCTGGTTGGCTTTGAGGCATTGGTAGGCAGAGGGAGGAGACAGACACACACACACACACACAGTATTTCTCACATACGCACATACTCTTTCTGACTCTTTGACAGCTGCACTCTCTTTTATATACAAAGTGCAAACATACACAGTCTATGAGGGGTGTTACTGTATCCAAACATCTGATATTCACCTGGCTCTGAATTCAGAATTTGCACAAAGTTTTTTAGTATTGCACATTTTGCACGTTTTTCATATATATATATATATATATATATATATATATATATATATATATATATATATATATATATATGTAATATATATACGTGTGTGTGTGTGTGTGTGTGTGTGTGTGTGTGTGTGTGTGTGTTTGTGTGTGTGTGTGTGTTGTGAAACAGAAGATACATACTGCAAAAGATATAATAGTCACTCATGAAAAGCACCTTTCCCAGCCCATCACCAGTATGCTCCTCTTCAACAGCAGGACCTGTGAGATGTCCACAGCCCGGCCCAGACCCGCATTCATTCTGTGGAGGCAGCGGCCATTGAAGTCCCACACCTGCAAAACACATCACAAGCTATCATAACACCAAATGTGCTTCATTTCAAAGCACACCCAAATGCTAACAGAAAACAGCCACTTTCTCAGGAAATTCAGCGGGAGCTTTTGTCTCTACTGACAGTTTTTTCTCGCCTTTGCTACATTTACAGTACAATTTAATTTTCTTGTCAGGAAAATTAAGATGTGACAGAGAAAGTATAATATTTGTTGCTATGTTCATTTATGAAATGTTCATTTATTTTTTCAGCAAGTGGTGAAAAGGTTCTGAACTAAATACTGAGGATGGGCTTTGGTCCAATTCTACTATACATCCATCAATCAAGACAACTCAGGTAATATCTGACACTGTTTGTCCAGTTTTGCATGAAGATGCAGTTTGGATCTGTGTTCTGACATTGAAGAAAGAAACTCTGATTGGCCCAATGGGAACACTGCAATTAAAAGATCAAAATTTTAAATTCTGATTGGCCCCGAACTGCTACACCAGGGGTTCAGTGTTGATGAAAACTGGAGCGATGAGGTGTCTCGTTACTAGTTGGCTCAAGGGGAGCCTGCTTCTTCTGCTCGGAATGACTTATATACTCAGTCAAATGGCACTGTGAGTGTACAACTGCTTGCTACGCTGCTTGCACATAAGCAGAATGTACATGGCTGCATCATGGGGTCAGAGAGATGAGGTGGCTGATTGAGTTGATTATAGTATGCATCATTATCTTATTTACCTGTTCAGGACAATAACAGTAAGCTTTGAGTCATTCTGTAGTGCTTGAATGTAGAGTGCAACCACAGTCACAGAGAATCACATGTTTGAAACATCAGCTATGCAAGACATGATTCTGCCCAGAGAAGTCACACAAGCCTGTCTGTGCAGGAACATATAAAAAGCTCTACATTATTAATTCACAAGGTCATTATAAAAATTGGCTGTACGTCTGAGCAGAACTGCTTCTTGACCGGTACTTCTGGTGTGAGCAGCCAGACTACTGCTCGCATGATACAGAGTCAGACTGGCATTAAATCAAAAATAAAATAGACAGGCCAGGCCTACCAGTCCTCAGCATCGCAGACAGCTTGTCTACTGGTTTTGTATTCAGAAATAGCAACATGTCAACATGCTCTGGGGTTAGTCTGGTGCTATATGGTGAGAATACCTATGAGAATACCTATGAACTAATGAACAGCACTAATTAGAGTTTATACAGACAGAGAAGGTTTTTTTCTAATACACAAAAAGGTAAACAAACATTCTTGCAAGATGTCAGCTTCTTTCTGACACACAGTGACCATTGAAAATGAGATAGAGCTGCCAGAGTAGCAGTTCCTCTACATCCTCTGCTTCTGTTGGCCACTAAAAAGTTTAAAGTGGATTTGTTGTCAAGCATTTATGGGTTACAGTGCAGCTACAAATATGTGCCTCCTCGAAAATGTGACAATATGTGAAGGCCACAGTTGCCATCACAGGACTGTGATTGGTTGGCACATTATGTTTTGTATGACAAGTTTCTGTTTCATGGTTCAAGGTTCATTAACCTCTTGTATCAAGTATAAATCCAGCTTTTTTGTGGCTCAGGAAGTGTGAGCATAGAACAATGTATGGTTGTCAGTGGATCTGAGGTTAAGTTGCAGAGCTATAGCCCTTTTTTTAGTTCTGGCTGCAAATCTGTTTAATTATGTCAATTTCATCTGTAAATTACAACAAGTCATTGAAGAACTGTCTCTTAGGTATAGTTACCAATTCTTAGAAATTATTTGAAATGTTTTCTAAAAGTCTGCCCTTTAACCTTCTTTGTCTGTTTTCATCACTCTCCTTTCCCTGCCTTGTTTGCATTTCAGTTAGTGCATTTCAGAGTTTGCATCTCTATGAGGACTGACCTGCAGCAACACGTTTCACAGCTGAATCAGCAAGTGTATGTGTGTGTGTGTGTGTGTGTGTGTGTGTGTGTTTGCCTGTCCACCTACTTTGACCTCTCCATCAGTGCCCGCAGTAAACAGCCGTGTCTGCGTACCATCCAGGGCCATAGTGGAGATCTCAGCATTGCCATGGCAACGATGAAACTGCTTGACCTTTTGGCCCGTGTCGGCCTGCCAGCAGATCACAGAGGAGGCAGAGTCACTGCTGACTACCTGCACACACACACACACACAAAGAAAAAGAGAGAGACAGAGAGAGAGAGAGAGAGACAGAGGGAGAGAGAGGGAGAGGATATCAATCTTCAACAAGAGTTTGATCTGTTTTAAGCTGCGAGACAGGCAGGTTCCACTGATGTATTCTTTAATGACTCTCACAAAGCCAAACCACTCTCCTCGCTTCATTTCACTTTAGTTTTGTGCCAAGTCTCCAAGGATGAGAATATGCTACTAATGCTCCTGTCAAGTGGGAATAAAGGCAAGAAAAAAATCAAGTATGGATGCACTTTATGAAATGAGAGATGTTCATATTGAATGCATTTTTTGTCTAAGTCTGTCATAGAGTGGGGCAAAAGAGACAAAACATGCACCAGAACAAAATAATGAAACATAATCTAAGTTCAAAGAAAAGGTAGAAAGCATTATCCCTCTGTGAAACCACTAGAAATATGTCAATTCAATGTCACAGTTATATCAAACAGTTGCAAGCCAAAGTGTTACCAAAACAGATGAATTTATTTTCAGCAGTACCATGACAGCATTCCCAGATGTTTAATCAAGTCAGTATAATTCCTGATATACAAATACAACCTACATTTGCATTTAATTGTTTGAAGAACTATTAAAGAATTATCAAAACAATCTCACACCAAGGTCAATTTAGTAGCTGGTCTGTAGCTTATATTACATGATCTTCATCAGCAAATGGACAACGGACAAGCACTCCTTAAAGAACTCAGAAAAAATGAAAATATGAACAAAATCTATAGTAAAGAGCATGTAAAGTTATTGAAAGCTGCAACTGCTGTTTCCATAGTCAAGAATGAAATGTGAAACTCAACAATTGTAGAATTCATCCAGGTTTTCTGCTCCTTACATTTACCACCAGTAGCCCAACACATCCAGGTCACAGTACCTATATCCTGCCTATCTGTTGCTTTCAATATGCCTCTGGACAAAGATAAACAAAAAATTTTAAAAAATAAAATAAAAAGTGAGAGAGATGTAAGTCAAAGAAAGAGTGTCTCACAGAGATACTTCCCCTGCATACCTGTCTAAACAGACTGTTGTACAGCACACAGGTAACAGGGTGGTCATGGCTGCTGGTCCTCTTCTCCTCCTTCATGGTCTCTAGCAGAAGAAGCAGGCTGTTGAAGGAGAGCAGGAGGAGTTGATGCTCCTCGTGGAGGAACAGGAGGGTGTGTGTGTCCTCCTGTGTCTTTGGGAAGACACCAGCCAGACGGTGAACGCACTGCTGACTGGACACATCCCATAGACATAAGACCTGGAAACACAATAAAGGGGGTAAACCTACTTCTATAAAAACCAATGATTATCACAAGATATTGTTATAATTATCCAAACAATTACAATCATTGCTGAGAGTGCCACTAAGTCCCTGCTAAATTGCTTTACGGCACAAACAAGATGACTGTGAAAGGAAACTGTCAGAGGAAACTAAGGTGAAGCTTTCAGAGTTTCTTGCAATGGCAGATGGTGTTTGGGCAGAAGGCAGATGGAACATAAATCACTTCTAAAATATTCATTCTCTTCAGAAAAACCAAAGGGGAGGCAAACATGCACAGAGCTACAATAGGGAGAGGAAAAGCAGCACAAGCACCAACATCCTCTTTGCGTTAGAAAGATGAAGGCTAATGTGCTCTTCATTTTGCTCAGCTCTTACACTGTGTGAAACAGGCTACCAGTCATCGACACCACAGCCTTCTTCCTCTGCAATAATTATAGCAAGGTATCGCAATTAATATTACAATGAGAGGGCTCTTTATCATTACATTATCTCCTCTAGCAGAGCGCTGCACACAGAGACACACACTCCCACCTTATCTTTGGAGTAGCTGAGCAGTTGCTGCTTGGTCTGCATGAAGCAAACTGCAACGACCGGGCTCATGTGCCCACTGAGCACACACACTGGCTCGGAGGACACATAAGGGTTCCACAGCAAGACCTGATGATCCACACCTGCTGTGGCTACAACCAATCAGAATGCAGGGTTGTTAACAGCAATTAATAACAGGAAACCATACTATTTTTTTTGTCCCCCCACATCCAACTCATTGGGGCATTTGATGGCTCTGATGTCTTGTTATTATATATTGTATATTGTTATGAGTGCATAGGAAAGCATTGTTACAGCATTTGTTTTGCTTGTAAGTTTTGTCTTTGTGAAGTTTTAATCAAGTGCTTAAGGATAGACTGTCTCCTATGTTGCTGAGAATGTAATACCCTGTAATAAAACGTATTAATTTTGGGCTCACAAGAGATAGATTAAAAAGAGAATGGTCGAAATCAGTGAAGCGGAGGCTGAGATATCCTGACTTTTAGTCATTAGTATGGAACAAGCGCCAGCTCCCCTGATGACATCATAAGGGTTGTTTTCAAACTTTAAAAAGTTCTTTCATGAGCCACAAGGCGTTGTAAAACTGTTTTCACATACTGAGCAGTACTTATTGTGACAAGTAAAGTGAACTTCATGTGAACTTTATGATCATACATTTGCCCCCACCTATCAGATTGAGTCCACGGTGGTGGTCCACGTCCCACACTCCCCTCTTTGTAAAGAAAGAAGTGACTCGTAGACTCCTGCTTTCCTTCTCCCTCCAGCCAATCACCATGCTGCTCTGTGGTCTGGTGCTACACGACACGAAGGCCTCCAGTGAGCCCAGGTAACGTACTGCAGGAAGCAGGAGGGAGAGAGTAAGTTAGAGTAAATTAGGAGACTGTAATTAGCTTTATTACACCCAGAAAAGAGCGAGTAAAGAACAAGCCCATGAGCTTATGATTGTCAGGTTGATTTGAAACTGGATGTGAAGAATACATATTTCAAGTTTCTGTTTTTCACTTTCATATTTTATAAATCTGTTGTTTATAATGCATCACTACCAGGAACTCAAGAGACAGCTTGACAGCTGGTTTCAAATGTAGAACTGAACAAAGCAATACAAAGTGTATATTTTACAATAAACTGCAGCTGACTTGTAACATGTAAAAGTACAGCTCACCCGGTTACATTATAATTTTTTTTCTGACACCTCAGGGGAAACCAATGCTTCTTGTAGAAATATTTACATAACCTGATCATGGGGGAATGCGTTTTGGAGATGAAGAGAATATTTGTTTCAAAACAAGTTACAAAGTGCTTTACATAAGACTAAGAAAATAGGAGAAAGAGTAAAACCATTTAAAAAATGAATGAAAAGCAAGTCTAGAATAGTGAGTTCTTCAAAGTGATTAAAAGAAGATCATGAGTTTTCTTCCCTGATCTCCTCTGGCAGGTCATTCCACAACCGAGAAACCCAAATGGAGAACTTATCACCTTTATTTACCTTTTTGGCTTTACTCTGTTTTGCTCTAGGAGTAGCCAGCACTGACCTACCAGAGAATCTAAGGTTGTGTCCAGGTTGGGGTCAGGAGTTCAGCTACATATTAAGGAACCAAAGTAATGTACAGTATTCCATCTTCAGTGTTATAGAGACAATTAGGTTTCGGTCATTTAAACATTTATCTGCACAGACAAGAACTGATCGCAGCTTTTTCTGTACAAACTCATTTTAGGCAAGGAAATGCCACTGGTTTCCAAGCAGCCCCTGTGTGTGGCGCAATCAAGAAACGGAAGTTATAAGGAGAGGGAATAGATTAGTTTTGATTCCAGCAAATCTAATGTAAAACTTCAATGCAACATATGTTGATGATGACACAAAGTTCATTTTATATCACTTCTTCCAATTACATATTTCTCTCTGCCGTTGCCAAAATGCTTTCACTACAGGACCTCTGAAGGACATCCACTCTCTGAAATGGATTTGCTAAATGTGCATTGACTGCAACCCTGCTGCATAGTAAACCAACCAATCCACAGGCGCTCAGCACAGCACACAATTACGCCAGTTTGATTTGCTCACTGGTATTACAGAAAATGTAATGGATCTTGCATCACCATCTATCTCAATTAACACTTTGACTGAGAGCGGCTAAATTGGATGCCACATGTCTCTATTAGAAGCTGCTTAGCTTTCAAATACTGCACAAATAACTGTGGGTTGTGAGATGGCATGTGACAGCTGTAGGTCAAAGATCGGCTGCATAGCCAGTGCAAATAATTACGTCTGATTACATTTCATACACCACATCTATTCTCCGCCCTGTGAATTAAAAGATCAGTGGGTTTTCAGACAGCATCACATGACTCATCATTGTTTAATAAGGCCTTGCCTCCTTCACTGACACGAACAAAATCATAAAATCAAACTATTTGTGAAGCAGGCCCAGATACATAATATCTGCTTTAGCCACTTTTATGGCTGTGAGTTAAGAATCCACGTCTACATCAAAGCAAACCTTTTTTGTGGTGCAACAAATCGCTGCCGATTTTGGGAGATTTTATGTTACCTACACGCTAAAGTTTATCCTTAATGTTCTATTTCCTGTCTTTGACCACCATATTATGCAGATATGTTAATGCTTCTCTCGCTCACAAACACACACTTCCAACACCTCACCTTACTAGTCCTTACAAGTCTGTGTCCATCCCAATTTCCTCCTAATTTCCTCTCAATTTTCCTCTCTGTTCCCCTCCAACCCCACACAATCCTTCCTCTTCCCCCCTCCTTCCCCCTCTCCTCTCTCTGGTGGCCTGCAAGCCTCAAGGTTTGGAGGTCTGGATAACCAGCCATGTCTAATGGTACAAAGCCCACTCATACTGCAGGGTGGGCAACTTCAAAAGAACAGCACCAGCACCCCAGAGGTATGCAAACACACATATACACTTGCACACACTCCCCTCCTTTCCTTTCTCACACTACACACACACACACACACATATACAGACACTCATACAGACACGATCCTTTACATGCACTATCTCTTGCTGTTTCACATGCACACGCAACCTGTAAAATTTCAATTAACCAGCGCTTTTAATGTTTTGGCATTGTCTCCTCTGTTTGCCCCTTTTTTGTTTTCCCTTTGTTTTCCCATTTGTTGTGCTTATTTTCATGTGCTTTATTCTTGTTGTCCCCCTTTATCTGGATCTCCCCTTTCAGCTGTGCTAGTCTCAGAGCGCTGCCTCTGCTGAATCACTATCAAACAACCCAGTGACTCTTCAGAGGGGCTCTATCCAAATGATGCAATCGAGATACAACTAAGCGACCTCTTTGTTACCCACACTGAGCTGAAGTGAGGAGTCTCGGGGGGCCAGACCTCAAGCCCGTGACTTTCTGCCAATAGTCAAAAGAATGGCTATGCAAGACTATAAAGTGGATGACTTAGGACTCATGCCACATGTGTTGATGTGTGTGTGTGTGTGTGTGTGTGTGTGTGTTTGTGTGTGTCTGTGTGTGTGTTTATGTGCGCATGTGTGTATCAGTGACAGAGGCACTCCCATGCATTTCCATGGTGTTGCATAAGCTGTTATTGTATTGACATAAAAAGCGAGGAAGTAAGCAAAGACAGTGGCTCTCATCCCAGGTGTCAGTGAAGGTGAAAGTGTCTGTGTGTGTGTGTGTGTGTGTGTGTGGGCTTGTGTTTCCTACCTTTTCTAACCCAGGCAGGTGCATGTACTTGGTGTGTCACAGTGTAACAGGAGCGATGTTTTCCTCTGACCAGTTCGTCCCACAGGATGATGCCTGTGAAATCTGAGTCCGTCCTCAGACTGGGTTTCTCAAACAGAGAGATCTGAGCTGAGGTGAAATATAAAGCACTGACCTGGGAAAACACACACATACACACAGTTATGGAGCAATGGACTGAAGAACACATACAGATGATGCAGAAAGATGAAGACTCCTGACAATGTTCTGCCCCCCTCCTCCTCTTCCTCCCTTTCTCTGTCTTTTTTTTCTTTACTTTTCTCTGCCTGAGGATTACCTGTCCTCCAATGTCTCCTATGGTGAGAACAGCCTGGTCAGGATGAGAGGGATCAACCCAGTAATCTAGACACCAGGGAGTAAACTTCAGACCCTTAAGAAGATGAGAACTTATTATTTATTTATTATTTATTTATTTACTCAAAAAGAAAGTAGAAGATAATATGATGACAGAAAACATTCAAACCAACAGAACCATAACATCACAATATAGTATATTGTGATATACTGTTCATTTTTCAGAGGAGGATTATATCTGTTACCTGGAGTTTATACTTGCAGCCAAAGTTCTGTTTAGTCAGTATATCATAAAAACACACCTCCTTACTGGTAAATGACACAGCCATCTGAGAAAATGGAAAAAACAAATGGAACAGAGAGACATGCAGATAACAAGCAATTAAATTCATCAGTATGATATAATAATGATCTGACAATATCTTTGATGAATTGATGTATGACTGAGAACTCTTCATGTGTGTTATGCAACTGAATTACATCTGTCAACCACATATTTGTAGATTAAAGAATGCTAATTAAAAGTATTGATCTATAATTAATGGTCTCATTACAGAAAAATGAATTTTTATTTTCTGAACATTATGCATAAGATGCATGTCTGCAATGCCATTAGCACAGCCACTGATTAATAATTCATTGATGGAGTGAGATGCTTGTTTACCCCCGTGCAGTACAATGTCTGAACCAAAAACTGAGACTACCTGTTAATTATTAATCTATAAATTCATTTCAATGAATAACATACTACGCTACAGGAACTAGGATATGTCTCCATAACCAGGCGTGGCACAGATAATTAACAACTGGACTGATCAATTGTTGGTTATGCAAGGTTCAGAAAGTGATCACCTTGTGTATGTTGTGCAGCAGCACCATGTCTGTGACCCAGAGATCTCTGGGTGTGACTGTGCTGTTTTGCAGTCGATGTGTGTGAAGAAGGGACATGTCATCTCCATCCCGCACCCCTACAGTTCCCCCTTTACTCACAGTCAGATACTGTCCTGAACTCTGCATGTACAACGCCTGGGGAGACCAGAGGACATTACACAGCAACAACATTTAACCTCAACAAATATATTTGAAGTGGGCAAAGTGAAAGAAAGACTCCACTGACTTTCCATTTTTGTAAAAATCACCTTCAGAATAGCTTTAACACTCTTTGCAGTGCAGTTTATAACATTTTAATGTGAAATTAATTACTAAAAGCTTTTAAAATGAGATTTAAAATATTTCGGCTTTTTTATTGTCCTGTCCTTCCTGGCCGCTCGATACTTCTCCTCAAATCTTTGTCTTATTGGATGCAAGTGAATAGAAGCAAGCAGGCCATGTTCTGTGCTGAAACCAATAAAACAAAGAGGATTAATGAATTATGGGATTGTACTGGCTGAGCTACAAGAACAAAACAGAGAGCTGCTGAAAAAAGGCTGGAACTGACAGTGTCTGATGACAAAGAGACACTATCTTTAATGAAAGAAAAGGTTTATTAATACTTGTAGAATACAGGTCAGTGCTTAGATGTACTACCAATGTAATTACTGCAGACAGGGTCATTTTACCACAGCCAATTGCAAGCGTTGTATGATCTCACAGATCAGTGTGCCATGTATTTAGCTCTAATTATTTTAACTACCTATTTATCTACAACCAGTCACTGGTATAATGTGTTTCTGTTAACTGCTGTATATATTGCTTTAAAACTCATCTGATTGTCTCCTGTCACACTTAAATCTCACTGAAGCTTTGTCTTAGTTAAAAGGTGAGAAGCTCCAATTTCACTGTAAATGGGAGCTCCCAATTGGCTTACAATATGAAACCCTCAGTGTTAGCTATTAAACCAGTGGAATAAACTCTGTATGGGAAAATATGTGAAATACCAATGACTAGTAGAACAGAGGGTTAACTGAAAGTGGGACAAGAAAGCAGCATTAAGCAAAAGAAAAAGTTTGTGTACACAACACTGACATATTATCACATTTTAAAGCTGTCACAGCCAGCATGTTAGCAAACAGTTATTTGTTAACAATTCAGGCAGACACAGAAAAACATTAGCATTAATTTGGTGTAATGTTTCTGGGCACCTGATGAATGTACATCCAATGCTTGCTCTTCTTTTAGCTCCGTTTTGGTCTCTACCACATCCTGAAGGAAATATCTAGCTTAGCTGCCATACACGGTGCCATGTTCAGAAGCTAGTTGCTAACTTTTTCTGCTGTTTGGTGTTGGGAAGCTAGCACACAGGGTGTTAATCAGGTTTTTTCAATGAACACAGTTGCCTGCTGCAGAGACTGAATGAAAACACGAATGTAAAACCAAAACTATCTCCTGAAAGTTGGTAAAACTTTATAGATGTTTACAGATGTGATCATTCTCTGTGGGTTCGTCACTACAGGAAAATTCATTCTACATTACATGTAATGTTTTCTGGTCATTTGATCTATTATTATATAAAATATCATGTAATAATATGATAATATTTTTCACATTTTCTATTTAACCTATATAAGTCATGTCACACTTTATACATTACAGACAGAAACTGAAATGGCATTCAGTAGAGCACAGACCTCCACTATGGCCAATGTCAAACAACATACACCAAACTTCAGAGAAAAAAAACTAAACAAATTTATAGTAAATTGTCCAGATTTGCTCCAAAATGTAATGGGTGCTTCCCTGACCTATGCCCAACCCCACCACCAAGTTTGGTCCAAATCTGTTCATTATTTTTTTTGGAATCTGACAAACAAATGGACAAACAAAGACACAGGTGAAAAAATAACCTCGGAGGTAATTAGAAATTAGTGGCTTTAGTCTGTCTGCCTCGTTTGGACTGATCTAAGTTAAATGGGTGAAAACCTTCCAGTCATTTGGAAAACAACTGACACAACATTCTGACATTTTGACATTCTCAGGATTGAAAGATTAAAGTGGTGAGCCATCATTTTATCCACAGCAGTAGGCACTTTATACCAGCCACTTCATTTGCATATTAATTGATAGATGTAAAAGGAGTCCAGAGCCATTTATCTCAAAAGAGGTGTGCCATTTTGATGAGCAAGACCCTAATACCTTTGAACATTTCCTTGCAAAATGTTTAATAACGATAAATTCCTCCCAGTCAGCAGAGTTTTTGATTCTCCATTCAGTCAATGTCAAAATGTTTTTTTTAGATAACATGCTGAAATGGATCATGTGTTTAAAATGGGAAACATGCTCTCATCCTCATCACAAACTAAGTCTCCAAGAGGTCAGCGACATTTTACCTTTTGAACCTGGTCTCGATGTGGACAGGTCAGGGTGCGCGGGGGCTTCCAGCAAGGCACACTACTGGTTCTGGTGTTCTTCACTTTATCAGAAAGCTCCAGCAGCAGGAAAGAGCACAGGCCTCCCCAGTCGACACGTCCCTCCTCCTTCACGGCATCAGCGTCCAGGAGGAGGCCGCAGTGCTCCTGAGTGACAACCACGCTGTCAAACAGGAGGCCATATTCCTCCTTGGAGCCACGGCCTACTAAAGACCAAGCCAAATCGATGAATTCAGTTCTGGACAAGGAGCGAGATGCACCCGAGGGGTCCTGTGTCAAGATCAAGAGGATTGTGAAATATTGCACTGTGTCTGCGAGCATTCCTCATAAAGCAGTCCTTACCTCCTGACCTAGAGGTGTGGTATTATGCAATACACTTAAACAGACACATACAGTGTAATATAACATTTTTTTAAATAGTTTCCCATATAAAAAAAAAAACAAAAAAAACATGAGGTTTTTAATTAACTGACTAACTCACAAGGAAAAGGCTCTGTAGCTTTCTATAGTCCTCAGTATTCATCCTGCTTTCAAGCTGTGCCACCTCCATCCTCGTTCCCATGGTTACAGCTCACCTGTCAATCAATCACCAACGTACCATACAAGGTCAGACAGGTAGAGCATGTGCATTCGGGTCTGTGCTGAAGACTCTCAGTCAAATAATAAAGTCCTCACATTTCTAGGCGTTAGATGAAGAAACAAGATGCTCCCAGCTCCTATAATCCCTTAGTAACCTTCCATATCTGTTTCGCAGTGTCACCATAATCACCATAATCACACAGTGGAGTCACAGCAGCAGCAGACTTCCTTTTGCTGGCACTTTTCACTCTATCCAAACATGACTGTGTTGAATGGTGTGCAGAGGTCTTTCATTTTCAACAAAAAATGTTCCTCCAGCTCAGTGGCTTTCAAAAGTGGGTGAATAGGTCCCCAAATTATGTCTCAGAAATTGTTCAAGGAGGCAGCAGGTTGCCAAAGCATGTCAAGCCTCCGTTATGTCAAGTAATGTGAAAGAAAATGCCAAAGTCAGGTAGATGAGCCGTATGAATAATGGTATGGATAAAAGGTAGGATTTCTTAAATTAGCCTGTGCTGTGATTAAAGGTGCGTTTAAGGTCAGAGAGAGAAATGTTGATGATGAAAGGTTTCTTTTTTACATTCTACAAAAGACCACAAGGGCAGTAGAGAACAGCAAACACCATCAGTTCAGTTTTTAGCCAAACATGAACATTTATGAAACAAATTCATTGGAAGTGGCATCACACTGAGCTGAGATTTAGATGACAGGTTGTGTAATGAAAGCAAAAAAATCAATGCTTTGCTGAAGCTGTTATCTTTTGCTTTACGGTGATTAACTGCAGTGTGCTCCTGATATTATGGTTTATCCACCTTTTATTTTCATCACTGACAATGAGCAGTAGGCTGCCACAGATTCATTTATGCTACTGAAATAAACAAGAAGAATGGTGAAACCTCAGGGGCCAGTTTGCTCGTGTTTTGTTTATGAGTGTGATAACTTTAAATCCTGGTTTCTTTTTGCAGCAAGCAGCCGGCCTAAGTCTTTTCGTGATTACACAGGCACAGTTCAATAAAATTTACACAAAAAGTGGACCCATATTTGTAGATGATGCACCATAAATACTGTTTGAACAGAAGTAAAAGGCATTACTTTTCAGTCTTTTCAATCAATACATTTTACAAGACAACTCAACGGAAAAATGAAAATATATACATAGTAGTATAGTGCTGTCACATCTGCTGGCAGACAGTATCCACTTACCAGTGTTGTCTCTCTCCTTCTTCCAGTTCCAGCCGGCTCGCTTGAAACTGTCACTGCTGGATTTCTATTTGGGTTTTATTAGAGTTGGACAGTGTATCATCCACTGCAGTCAAACTGTCCAAAAAAAACCATCTTAGCACCAGGCTATAACTGCATAATGACAGGCTCTTAGCCTGGCAACATCACTGTCAAGTTGGCTGTACCTTGACAGGAGTGCCAGTGTGCACACACTCCAGTCAAGCAGGTTTTTAATCATAAAGTCCATATAGTAGAACTGAACACACAGTTTCTCAGTTAATAAAAACTTCAAACTTACCAAGACATCCAATTTCATCCCTTCAGTCAACAATGAGTGTCCACAGCAAACTGTCCCAGAGTCCCTATGCATCTGAGGTGCTGAAATATACCATTAAAAAAAAAAAGTATGATAGTTCAAACAAATCCTCCGCCTCTGGTTAGTCTGTCTTGGCCTTGGCTGGGTCTTGTCCGCAGGAGATTAAGCTGATTCCCAGACCTCGAGCTTTGTGTCCAGAAGTTTGTCTAAGACAGCGATGTCTGAGAAGCAATCAATGCTAACAGCCCTGTCTGGAGCATACACACCCACAGAGAGTTAACTAACTGCCCCCAGTAGCCCAGACGGTGGCAGAGGCCACACACACACACACACACACATACACACACAGTCACACACACACACACACACACACACACACACACACACACACACACACACACACACACACACACACACACACACACACACATACACACACAGTCACACACACACACACACACGCACACACACACACACACACACACAATTCTTTTCTTTTATTATCCTTCACTCTCAAAGACTCAGGCTAAGTTTCCTGGCAACCAAGTAGTCAAAAAGAGTTGTGTTTGTGAGTCCAGGCCCTATCGTCTGTATGTAACACAATGTGTGTGTGCGCTACTTCTATTCACAGATTAGGCACTGGAGAGAAGATAATCTGTGTGAGGTACAATTACAGCCCTAGACAGACACACAACCTGGACACACATAGCTACAGCAAAACAATTCACGAGAAGATTGGTATTCTACTGCCACTCATAAAAGTGTTCATGCATTGAAACAGCTAAAAAATACTGATGTGAACCTGGACCTGAACAAAAATAAAACACACACCACCGGAGCTTTATAGTGTCATTCACATGCCTTTGAGAAGGCACTCTGCGGGTCACTCTCTGCAAACACACACACACACACACACACACACATTCTAGAGAGACACACAGTCTCTAAGGGCTTTGTTAAAACTGAAACAAATAGATTGTCTGTGTGACTGCAGGCACGAATACATCCCAAAGCTACACACCCAACATAGATGTTATCATTCCCCTTCCTCCCCGCTGCTTCAGTGACCACGACCAATCCCTGTGTATGACTTAATGGCCTGGAATAACTTGAATTAGCTGATTATGGCGGTCGTCAACGGTGACAGGATCAGAAAATTAGGTCTCAGCAATTTCAATAATAAAGCTTTAGAAATTAACACTATCACAATTGGATTACAGCAGTGCATGTAGGAGCCAGTACAGAGCCCAAAATAACCCACCATAAATCCACCATGGAAAATCCACTATTATACAGGGAGAAGAATGAAGTTGCTGGAATGGGGAAAAAATCTGTGCGGATCTTAGCACTTGGGAGGAAAGAGGTGCCATCAAAGAAAACAGAACACAAGAGCAACTGAGCAGAAATGAAGCACTTTCATACAACAATGGAAATCTGAAAAGAGACCCACTTTTGAAAATCTCTCTCTTTTATTTGCAATAAAAAAAAAAAGAAATGTGATTGTTCAACACACTCTTCATGACTCTGGTTTAACTGTTGTTTTGAATTTCAGGTTTCATTACTTTTGTTTAATGGTTGTTTTGAATTCTAGGTTTCTATTTTTAATAACATTTGGCTGCAGGAATGCTGCCATGGCCATTGCACATTTAAGTATCAGAAAGAGAGTGACACCAGAAAAATAAAATGATACATTCATAGTCAAATACATTTGTGTTAAATCATAACTTATTTCAAGTTTCCTGCTTCAAATTCCTTCACACATGGATGAAAATTAAAATAAGACGTTAAATGTCAATTTAAGATTGTGTTCATCTATATTTATATCTATTTGTCTAGAAGCTGAAAGTAATATTCGCCTTATTACATTCAGGCAGTCTGAGATGTTCAGTGGAGTTTCTGTAACTTCTCATACTGTACCCTCTGTCCCTAAAAAAAACCAAAAACTGTCTACTTCTTCTGTAAACAGTTTTCTTGTCAAAATGACCTTTAACAAATGTCGCTTTGAAGGGGGACTCTGCAAACCAACTCATTTTCAAACACTGGGGTGTGTGTATGGTTGAAGCTGTGACCCAGCATCTTCCTCTGTGAGACAGTGGTGCAACTGGAGTCTATAATAAAAGCTGCTAAGTGAATATCTACTCACATCACACTATGCATTCTCCTGTATGTTTATCTACAGTATATCACTTTTACATAGGGATGACCACCATAAGTAAGTTCAGTGTTTCAAAATGGATTTGCTTTTGGTATAAATACATACAACTTCTGATGGTCACAAGATAATTAAGAAATAGTGACTGGATCTTGCCTTTGTGATCACCTACCCAGGAACCATGTGTTCTTCCATATAGTGGACTATCTATTGTTAGCAGACAGGAAATGTGAAGACTTCACATACACTAAAGTGAAAAGACAGACTGCACAAGTGGTGAGTTACTGCTCACCTGGATGGGTTGTGTTTATGATGCACTGGATGAAGCAGTGCAGACAGAAAACAGCAAATACGGTCTCCATTTCAAATTCCCAAATATTTCTCCAGACCTTGACTTCTTGACAGGATCCGAACATATCAGATTGAAGTTGAAAATGACGGATGCGGATATTAGTGCCAAGTAGAAGACACCACTGGGTGTTTTTTTAACCAGATATGACAACGAAATAAGGTGAGAGCCTGACAATGTGTGAATGTGTTTGGAAACTGAATGCGTTTTTTTTTCTATTGTAACTTTTTAAGACTTTCGCAATTGCCAAACTTTTAAAGGACATGAAAATTGATCACATTCTCCTTATACTTTTTTAGACCTACACAGCCCTGAACAGAGAGAGAAATATACAGAGGAAGGAAGAAATACTGACTTAATAATCTGATAAAAGAATAACATAAAAGAGAGTTAAAAATCCCTGGCAATTACTGTCAACCTGATTTGCTTTGAACCTCAAACTACCTGCTCTCCCCTCAAAGCTACAGAATTATAAATTATACAGCCAAAAATAATACAATGTCTTTACAAATTACACAGCCTCATATCACCTTTTCTCAAATAAAAATGTCTGTTGGAGTGTGTGTGTCTTCTCAGGCTGCTACACCACAGTCTTGAAGGCCTGCAGTATCATGTTGGTTTGGTGGATGAGCCGGTTGGCGCTGACAAACACGTTTATCGCTCTGTAAACAACCATGACAGAGACACAAGGATGCACTTGTCAGTCATACAGCAAAGACACCATAGCAACAATATCAGGATTGATCCAGGAAACATTTTGATCTGGCTGGAGTGGAGAGTGTCAGGCTTCAGAGAACACAAGCCAGCATGAATCCACAGGAAATGGGTCAAGGGAATTATTCAGCAATGGTGGATTTGATAAAAGCGGGCCTGTGATCAAATAACGACCATTTACATGATGGTGACATTGTGTGTGTATGCATGCATGTGTGTATGTGTGTGTGTATGTGCGTGTGTTGGTGGCTGTGTGTGTGCATGTGAAAAGGAAGAAACAGAGGAGAGAAAAGGAAGAAAAACAGAAAACTCCTAAAACAGAGAATAAACTAGAAACAGTGTCATACTTTCCATCTTTGAAGTAGGTTTTGAGAGTGTCGCTGAAGCTCTTGGAGTACTTCACAAACTCTTTCTTCTGCTGTTCCAGTGCCTAGCCAACAAATACAGACAGCCTTTCAGCTCCACTTATTTCACAGAGACTGTTTGTGTGCATGCACTTTTCCCTCCTTGTGTATCTACATACCCGTCTGTTCTGATACTGGTATTTCCTGAAGACAGTATTAACTGTGTCTAGCAGCTCCTTTATGGCACTGGCAATGTCTCTGTGGATGACAAACATGTTAATAAAAACAATATCTCAAAAATCTGTCTGGTTTCAGCAGGCAGTGATAACCCTGAAACAACACTTTTTGATCCTGCTCGACGTCTGCCTTTCTTCCCCAGTTCTCACAAACAACGCTTTCACCTTCAACTTTTTTCTCTCATTGTATGCACTTGAAATCTGCTGTTCCATAAGTTTCATTTTTTTTTAGCATTCCATTTGAATTGATTTCATTTCTAAGCCGTCCGCTCGGTAAGTCACTTAAGCAGTGACTCACTAAGAGTATTGAATTCCATCACAATAATGGCAAAGTGAGCCAAGGTAATGAAACGGTTCTCACTTTCTCTCCATAGTGTGTGTCTGTGTGTGTGTGTGTGCATAGTGTAGTGGACAGATATATGTATTTATGTGTGTGTGTGTGTGTATATATATATTTTATATATATATATATATATATATATATATATATATATATATATATATATATATATATATATATATATACATATATATATATACATATATATATATATATATATATATATATATATATATATATATATATATATATATATATATATATATATATATATATATATATATATATATATATATATATATATATATATACATATATATAAATAAATAAAAACCTTACAGGATTGCCATCATTATTCCACCACATACAAAGAAATGTCTAACACTAAATTCAGCATATATGTTTGTACTGCATGTTTTAACGATTTGATTTCTAAACTGAGGTCATGTGACCACACCTCAGCCAGCTCCAAGGGCCGATGAAAACTGTGAGATGCGATTGTAAGATTGCAAGTGGATCTTTAAGTTGAGATTATTTTGTGACACATACCGGTTAAGGTTGCAAATTAAGACCTTGTTCTCAAGAATTCTCACTTCATTTTCTTGTTGCAAATTAAAAATGTATTTGAAAAACAGTATTTTTAAACTATTCCTGGATATACAGCAGCACAAATGACCAGTTAGAAACAATTACACAAATTCCAATGAATGTCAAGCGAGACAGACAGAGAGTGAAGAGAATTTTCACCACACATTATTCATATGACTTTAACCACAGGACTGTTGCAGTGTGTGTTTATTCTCCCCCAGACAACCACTGTACTAGGGCTGTAAAAGTAATCGAAATATTATTGAAATTGCAGTATGGCCAAGTGTAATATCCAAATTGCAGAAGCTGCAATTTTTTGAATAAGATAAAATGGGTTACAAGAGACTGTAAATGAAGCACTGAGGTGCTACAAAGATGCCCCAGCCTACAAATACGTAATAAATGACCATTTCAACTGAAATCATGTCTCATTTCGCAATCGAAATATGTTCCAATATAATCACAATGGTTTTTTTTTGCATATTGTCCGGCACTACAATTTGTCTTTAATACAGAATAATTCACTCTAGCTAGCAACATAAGTATGCACTGATTGCAAAAGTGTATGGAATGTGCCTGTGAGTGTGTGTCTGTGATGACGCAGTCTGACCTCAAAACTCCCCACAAACTAGTGGAAGATTTTCAACTTGTTCTGACACCCATTCATCCCATTATGCTTCATAGAATGAATTAATTTTGTTTTTTGTTTTTATGCAACAAGGGTCTTCATCATGAAGACACACACTGTATCAAAGCAATTAACTATAAAAGAAAAAGATTTTAATCACCCATGGGAATGATTGGCAAAAGTCCTTGAGACATCTCCTGGCAATGTATTCAATTAATACAAGAAGTTCGACTGAAACTTTCATGCAGAAATAAACGTGGCGTATACTGCACACACACTCAAATTCACACGCCGAGCCGTCTTACTTGATGGTCTGTAGGAAGCCTACTCTGTCATTGATTTCATCTGGTATGGTGCTGAGGATGTGCCTCAGAGCTCGGGCCCTCTCGTTCAGCTCCTGGAACTCTGGCTCTCGTCTATGAATCACGAACTCTGAAAACACCAAGAGCAAGAGAAAAATCTCAGTGACGGGCACATTAACACACATGTAAATACGGAGCATTCAGAAAGTGCCACTGCCTTATGCTAGAATAAAAAAAAAAAATTTTTTCTCTCGTCAGTCTACACTCAATACCCCATAATGACAAAGTGAAAACTGAATTTTAGACATTTTTGCAAATTCATTAAAAAGGAAAAACTGAAGTATCACAATTAAACAAGTATTATATAAGAATGGAAGTTTCTCCCATCTCCACAGAGGATCTCTGGAGCTCGACCAGAGTGACCGTGGGGTTCTTGGTCTCCTCTCTTACCAAGGCCCTTCTCCCTCCATTGATCAGTTTGGCTGAGCGGCTGGCTCTAAGTAAAGCCCTAGTTGTTCCACGCTTCTTCCATTTAAGAATTATGGAGGCCATTGTGCTCTCGGGAACCTTCAATGCAACAGACGTTTTTTTTTTTGTAGCCTTCCCCAGATTTGTGTCTCGACACAATCCTGTCTCAGAGCTCTGCAGGCAGTATCTTCCTCCTCATGGCTTGGTTTTTGCTCTGATGTGCATTGTCAGCTGTGAGAACTTACATAGACCTTATATATAGGTGTGTGCCTTTCCAAATCATTTCCAATCAGCTGACTTTACCACAGTTTAACTCCAATCACAGTGCAGAAAAATCTCAAAGATGAATAAGAGAAATGGGAGATATCCAAGTCTCATAGCAAAGAGTCTGAATACTTATTTCAATGTGACATTTCAGTTTTTCTTTTTTGCAATTCTGTTTTCGTTTTGACATTTTTGAGTATTGAGTGTGGATTGATCAGGAATTTCTTTTTTATTTTAGCATATTGTTGGAACATAACAAAATGGTCTGAATACTTTCTGAATGCACTGTAGCTGCAGGAGGCACCAAAACAAGGCAAGTAATAATGGAGGCACCTGGGAAAAACATATGTCTACTGTGCAAATGTATAAAGTGAATCCACGACCAGCCATGTGTGTGACCATGTGTGCACACACTTAAAAGTGGCAATGTTTAGTTTGTTAAGTGAAGACAGTATTAAGGTAGAACTTGGGATGTGCCATGCAGGAGGTGGATTTAAAATTCATCCAAAGTGTGTGTGTATATACACGAGTGTGAATTCATTACTACCATCAATCACTGTACACGGCACAAGGAATTCAATTACAGACAGAAACGATGGGACATTTTGAGAACAGGGAGATGAGTCGACTTGTGGAGAAACAGCTCCCCCAAGTGGAAAACTGAGCTCATGTAAACAGGCCCCAGTCAGGTTAAGTTTGTAATCATCCACCTTGCTGAAGCATCCTTAAACAATACAGTCAGTGATGTGTGTGTCCTGCTTCTGAAGGACAGCAAGAAAAAGATGCATTTCTTTCTTTGGGGTTGATACCGTAACATAAACTGATATGTAAGCTGCAGTGGAGGAAAGATAATGTTTGCCAGTTTAAAACGCCTTCCTTTTTAATATAATTCCGTGTTGTTACAGTTGTCTGGTTGTCCTTTGTGACACAAATTTCTCCCCCGTTACTCTCCACACACATCATTCATCAAGCACCCAGCATCCTACCTTGCACATTGTCTGCAGCCATGCGAAGTAAAGACTCGCTATAGTTGATTTTTAAGTTCTTCTTCTCCAGTATTTTGATAACAATGTCCTGGGTCAGGCCTGGGTTCTCCTTCTCTGCCTTAAGACACGCAAACATACAGTTGCACTGACAGCAATCACAACTGTGGAATTTATCAAATCTACAACCCAACTGGGAGGTGATAGCCTAAAATTATTGAAAAAGTGAAAGGTATTTAGACAGGTTAGTACAAGAAAGGTGGCAGTTCATTCCATGAAATGTAAAGAAACTAACCTTTATAAAAGCTGCTCTCAAGGTCTGTGCTGCCGATAAGTTGACTTGCTCCAGCTGCAAGTTACGATACACAGACACACAAACATAAGCCAGGAGCACAAACCATAATACACACACACACACACACACACACACACACACACACCTCAGCTCAGCTCTTATCATAGTCTCTCCACTGTTCTGAAATGTAATTCTGCAGACAGTACATACAAACCAGGCAGTATCAAAGGAGGACGCTGTGTTATTGTATTGTACTGTGCACTGTTCTGTTTTCTGCTCACTTCCTCTGAGCTCATATTCTGCTATTACAGAGCTCATCCTTGCCCCCCCCCCACCACCGTGTACTCATGCATGTATTGGTTTGAAATAAAGTTAATGATCGAATTTCACCAAAAGACATGTTTGTGGAAATTGCAGTTTCATGCATTTCTTGTCTTTATTGAATAGTGGACAGGACAAGAATTGAGGGGAGAGGGGGGCGGAGAATGAAAATGCTCTGTGCCACAAACACATCAGCCACCCAGAGGCTGTAAAAAAAACAGCTGATAAATTTATAGTGTTTGTCAGGCTTTCAAACACAATACTCCTGTAAGTATCTGTGTTTATGTGTGTGTGTGTGTTTGCTACCGATTGATTTGCTACATAAAGAGCATAGATGTTGGTTTTAAATTGGTTCTAGTACAAACTGAAATGTAATTTGTTTGATAAATGAAGCCCATTGTTGTGTTTTCAGGTATGTGCCACCACATATGATATTCTCTATTGATTTTCTTTGTCTTGTCATTTTTGATTTAACATTTGCACAACACTTCTGGACACTTACTGCATTGTTTAGAGCTCTGAGGAAATTACAGTTTGCCCTGTTTGGATGTGTACCATTTGCATTTGCAAATTCTTTTTTTTCCAGAATTCCACTTTTTTAAGCCAAAAATTTGAAAATTAGCAACAATAAATAGCTTTTTTCCTTGACAACTGATAAATATACAGGATGTGGATCTTGAGCAAACACACTTTACTGAACTTCATGTGGAGGTATAATAAAAACACAGGAAACCTCACCTACATGAATCAATCATCAAGACTATGGAAAAACATAATCTGCAAGCACAGTAATGTAATACACAGAAGCTGTATCATGTAGAAATGAATACTTCTCATACACAGAACACTGTATACTAGCAGTCAGGTCACTTCACATTGCTGTATGTTTGTAATGCGGGCGTATTAACACTTTTTTTAGCACCTTATTTCAATTCTGGTACAACATAAACAAAATCCTATTCACAGCAAACCGCCACCAACATTTTCATTAGACAAACCTTACAACTTCCTTCTGCTGGACCTGAATATTTACGACAAACCTCATCTATATTTCTTTCTCATGCAACTTGGCCTTGTTTACTCGGGTTTCATTGTTTTTACTTCAACTGAAACTCTGCATTCTTCACCTGGTTAAAGACGGGATGCATCACAGTGTAGAGAGCCATGGGGACTAGTGAGGCGGTGTCGGCTTCATTCTTCATGTTGTCCATGGTCATCCTTGACCAATCAGTGGCGCCTTCTGTGCGTGCCTGTCTACCGATGCCAGTATCACCGCATTCAATCACACGCAGAGACTGACAGAATGAGAGCAGACAAGGACCTGAAGAAGAAGAAGAAGAAGAAGACAAGACAGGTGATCAAGCCGGGAGAGATAGATGGTGGTGGATGAAATGACAAAGTAAGAGATTTTTTAGAAAAGCAATAAAATTGAAGTATCTAAACACACTTAAATGCAAAAGTATATAAATGTTGTATTAAAAGAGCGAACATAAAATTTGATGGAACAAATTGATAAAATACATTTTTACACTGCAATTCCAACACTGCACCGGCTCTATCCCTTCCATTACATGTCATAAAATCCCATGTGCACTACTATCCTGAAAGCCTCAGTCACAGACATGATCCATCACATAATAGCCATATTGCAAAATGTATTCTTTACTGTTCCACTGGGTGCAATGGTGAGACACTTGGCATGAGTCATACCTGAACAAGAACAACCTCTCCAATACTACTACTGCAGTAAAAATGTCACTGTGAAACTTGGCCTACAAATTATATGATTTTGGCCTCAGCGTTGTTATGAGGAAGCAGTGAATCCTGACGGTTCAAACGAGAGAAAAATATCAATGACACCCTTTTTCACTGGCGTGTGCTGTGTCTCTTTCACTCACACACATCCGCCTATACCTGACGCCTCCAGGACCAGTTCTTCCTCAGCCATTGTTTATTGTGTGACACCTTCACAGGATCTACTGTGACGTCATTCTTCATTCAACTCCTCATACTGATCATTAACTAGATGGCACATTAACATACCAAGTCTCTGTTCGGGAGTGTGTTTCTCAAGATTACAATGAGTCATCACCAGCTGATCTGACAACTTGAGCCTACCTTTTACCTCCAACTATCACAGGATGCTTTAGTTACGTAGAGGCTTCAATCTGCCCTTTGATACCCACTATCGCACAAACATGCTTATAATTGGGACCATTGTGGCAGTGTTTCTTAATACTAATAGCTGACTAGGATTATAAGAGAAGGTCAGTGTCTGCAACAGCTACAGCTGAGAGACAACAGCCGGCATTGTTACAGACAGCCCTGCCACAGGATTAAAGTTAAACAGAGAGGAAAAAAGAACACCCGCAACAGTGACGCAATAAACTATTAATATACAGTCCTTTTTTTCTGTAATGTTAGAAACATTAAACAAAATGTACTTTAATCCAGCTGGATTCTAATAAATTCATTTATTGGCAGTAAATTAATTCAAACAGAGTCAGTTGTGGAGACTGTTTTCCTGTGCTTCATTACTTTTGGAATAGTGTCCTCTCCTTCTTTCAAATATATCAGTTTATCAGTTTGTTTTTTTTTTTTTGTTTTTTTGCCCAACATAAAGATGAGTTTATATCTAATGTGTGTGTGTGTACATTACATAACTTTGACACCAACAAAAAATAAAATAAAATAAATATAAGTCTGCCATTTTCATTTAGGTTATTAAAAAAAAAAGGAAATAAAAGGAATAACATTTGGCAAGGATATTCCCTGTGCAGACAAAAAACAAAACTGTCCAGATTTTGAAGAAGGGATGAGGGTGATAAGTGTGGAAAGTGAATTCTGCAACTCCCAAAATTCAATAAGGATCAAACCATAATTCATCAATATGGGTTTAGTCAATCTTCAGTAAGTTAATGTGTAAAGAACTATTTATCAAAGGCCAAGCTTTTGTTCATAGATGTAGGAAACTGTAATGACAGGAGAGTGGAGGGGTGATAGTACTCTCTGTGTATAGGACCTATTTTTCCTTGCTAAGCATTTGATCATAAACCTGACAAAACACCAGTGTAACAAATAATCATGACAACTTTATAGTTAAGAGTGCATGCAACATTGGTCTGCTATTGTGTATACTGACTCACTAATATAGCTTAATGGCAAAGGAGAGGAGCATTTATTAACGTTATTAACATTAATTAGCGTTATTACGAGTTTTACCTGCCATGACAGGTTAAAATATTTGCAAGTGCAAATGCGCAACTTTTTTGAGTCACTTGTTTGAACCATGAAAACTTTTCCTGAAACAAGAAGGCCATAAAAGTTTACCACAGACTAGCCTCAATAGTAAATGGCGAGAAGACTACACAGTGCTCTCTGACCGCAAGAACACAAAGTCACTAGTTGTACTCATTATCTTGCTTCCTCTTAAAATACAATGACAGACACTGAGAAAAAAAAAAAAAAGAACAAGTGATGGTTCCTTTTCCAGCTTCATGTGAAATACAGCATCGACCAGATGATGCAGTAGTGCCACGGCCATTGTAACTGTCTGTCACTTCGCTTACAGCTACCTAAAAACAACGACACTCACCTGAGGCGAGACAGCTGTCACCGAGGCGAGGGAAAGGAGCGTGCCGATGTCAAAGAGCTGGCTAAGCGAACAATACCTACAGGTAAGGTGCTAACAGGAGATTAGCAGCTCAGAGCAGGTGATCGACTCCGTCCTTAGTGAACGGCAGCTATGTCGCTATCTGTGGTCCTGGTGTTAAAACCGGCACCAGCAACAGGCAAACTGTTTCCGTTGTTTTGTTCCACAAGCAACTCTGCCCCTCTTGATGTGATTAGAGTCTCATACAGGAAGTTTTCTGGCTGACAAAAATGTAATCGACAGGCAGGGTGGGCGGGGTTGAGAGCGGAAAGGCTACTTGTAGTTCTTTCGATCAGTCTCCTTAATGTTTTGTCGTTGTAACGGCCACCGGAATAGACTTCAAATCCCAAACAGGTGCAGGTGATAGGGTTTTTTTTTTTTTTTTTTTGTTTTTTAACCCTTGCGACACTTTTGTTCG
This sequence comes from Trachinotus anak, assembly GCF_046630095.1. Taxonomy (NCBI): domain Eukaryota; kingdom Metazoa; phylum Chordata; class Actinopteri; order Carangiformes; family Carangidae; genus Trachinotus; species Trachinotus anak. The sequence goes on along the minus strand of NW_027273865.1, from coordinate 20,057,753 downwards.
CGGAGCCGTCTAGCATTTTAGCTGTGTTCCACTTTTAGAGGGCACACGATATAAACATGTCTTTAGTTGTTTAAAGAAAATAAATTCAAAGTTGAAATAACGGTAAAACAATAAGCTAGTTTATCAGCACAGCTCGAAATTAACGGTTGCAGTATAGGTCAAGATACTTATCTACCAATGCCAACTATTATAAGTTAGCACAATATATAAACAGCTGTAGTAACTAATTATAACTAAATTTCAAAGGGCTTCAATAATACTCATACTTGCTTCATGAGTGTTATTACAGAGGAACTCACTAGCGAGAATGAAACTATGCTAATCGTTGTAGCAGGCTAGTTTCACTCGCGTTACAAAGCAAGATGGCCGTCAAATTGAGACAGGTGAATTAAAATAAGTTAAATTAAAATATTGGGCCGTACAACTCCATATATATATATACGTGACACACGTTCTGACTGATGGTCGAAAACATTTAGCCTGTATGATAGAGGTAAAGTAAATGTAATGCTCGCCTAAGCAAAGCAGGAAATCAGCGAGAGTTACATATTTCGTTTCATATCGTGACTCTTTGGTCGACGTTCATTGGACCAATCGGCGTGGAGGGGGCGGGGTCTGCGGCAGACAAGCAGGCAGTTAGCTGCGGCGGCGGAGGAGAGCAGCAGAGAGAGAGAGAGAGAGACCACGCACAACCATCCATCCATCCATCCCTGCCGTGCACCGTTTATCGGTAAGAGGCGTTTTATGCGATCATGTCCAGCTGGTTCACTCAGAAACCAAACACCGATGTGTGTGAATAACCTCCGAGGGAGAGAAACCTCAGCTCATCAGCCTCTGAGAGATCTCCCATATGAAATGTCTCATTTCTGAGTTTTTCATAGAATATTTTTTTTTATGAAGGTGTAGGAATGTGTAGGTGTAATAGGTCATTTTGTGAAATAGAATAAAATGACTTTGTTGCTGTAATCAACATGTGTGGGCTTTTGGTGAGGGGGCGGGTGGAGACGCACACTGGAGCCAAATAGCCTATATTTCTTAAGCCTATTGATTAAAAACCGTTACCCGCGGGTCCACCACCCAGGTCTGCTTAATTTTCCTCTGTGATCTACGAATGCATGGTTTGTTTTTGTTGTTTTTATTGTTGTTGTTGTTTTTTACTGAATTCATCTTAAGCATTGCGGTGTGGTTCTTGTCCTTGAAAGGCGCAGTGAGAGAATGTGTGTGAATTAATGAGGCAGATTGTAGTAGCCTGGTCCTATCCCCACCCCACACACACACACACACACACACACACACACACACACACACACACACACACACACACACACACACACACATAGCATTTGTTATTCCTGCATGTGTGTGTGTGTGTGTGTGTTCATGTTGGTTTTGGTGAAAATTCATGAAGAAACAGAGCCTGCAGCTGCCTCAGGTACCCTGTCTGAGATACATCTCTTGTAATCCAAAACTACATATGGTTTGTATAATATTATGCTGTAGCATGAACCTCAGGTTAAATCACATTAATACACCAGTTGTATTAGGTTGATATCACAGTGTTGTTTTACCACTAATGTCTCTATGTTTAGATCATTTTTGCACTACAGACGTTCTGTGAACACTCAATGAATCCCTACTGTCAAATAACTCATTGTGACACTGGTAATACCAAAACATGGTCAACAATTAACAATTCAGTGTGTCCCATGTTTCATTCTCTCAATCCACCTATGATCTCTTTTATCACTGCAACAAAGATAATGACCTCCTAAATCCTCATTGAGGCCCATGGTTGTAGCAGCTCCATATTTAGAAAAACAGTATCCCTTTCACTCATCATCTAAATGTATTAATCCCATATGAATCTGAATAACTAATTAATCTCTGCTGACGTGCAGTCTGCTGTTTCTCCCCATGCCTTTCTATGGTGTGTGTGTGTGTGTGTTTGTGTGTGTGTGTGTGTGTGTGTGTGTGTTCTGCCTATTCCCAGGGAGAGCTGCATTAATTGCGTTTCAATAATTAAATGTCTTTCAAACCAGCCTAGCGAAACAAAAGGAGTGGGGAAGGGAGAAGCTCTGTGCAGCGTGCATGTGCTGAGGGTGCATGTTTGTAACCTTCCAAAACTATGTTTCTGTGTGCAGGGGTGTTGATGTGTTTCTGTCAGGTACATGGGGGGGGGGGGGGGGGGTGCTCTAGTCTACTCTATAATGTAATTGATCTGTTAATTGATCTGTCAGTTGTTGACATCTTTATATTTTCTCAATATAGAATCGAGCCTGTTATGTGCAGCCATATCAACTGGGAGAAAAAAAAAAAAAAAGTTTAATCTGTCTTTGCCCTGAAATAAATGTTTGCCCATGGTGAATTTCCTGAGGATGCAGAAGAGCAAAAGGCTGGCAGAGATCAGCATGGGAAAAACCGTGTATTTGTCTTCCAGAAATTCAATTGAAACGCATGAAAAAGACAGCGTGACAGCAAATTTACAGTATGTAATTAAAAACATAGAGAAAAGTGGATACAATTTTTAACAGTTTTCCTCTTTTCCCTTCACTTTCTAAATAAACTCCCACACTGAGCCTGCACCACCTGCGCATACACACTCAGGCAGCAGGTTTGTCCCCTGCACATTCTGCCGCAGCAAACACACAGGGGATTAGTTCATACCTGGCCAGATAGGAGGATGAAAGAGCACAGGGAAAAGGGTCAGGAGTTACAGAGAGGCGGAGAGAGGAAATCACAAGAATGGAAATGAATCATCTATCTGAATTATTACCAAAAAAATACATCTGTGCTGGAAAAAACATTTGATGTATACATGAAATCAGAAAAAGAAACCTCTGAAATACAGAGCATATAATCTGATCAAGTCGGCCAAGATACTGAGCTCCCTTTTAACATTTGAAAATAATGATATCATTGTCATCATATGTTTTGCAGGTGGTGGATATTACATTTCTCTACAAAACTCCACTCTAGATAATAGAAATTTAAGGGACATGTACTGTAATATCGCTGCTAACATTTCACCCTTTTGCAGTCTGTGCAGCTCGCATCAGCTCCCCAGTTCACAGTTTAACACACACGTATACACACACACACACACACACACACACACACACACGTACCCTGGAATCGATCTGTCGATTGATTGGTGGCATTAAGGGGCGGGCTAAGTGTAGGGCAGGGAGGATGAGAGAGAGCGACGGATCTCTGTGAGGAGGACAGTAAAATGGCTGAAGTGATTTGGTAATACCTATGTTTTCCCCTCACTCAAACTCTACGGCTCAAATACCAAAGCGAGTTGAATTATTCTCCTAATTGTGTTACTCGCCGCCGCCATTGTTTCTCTCAGTCTCTTCTCGATGTTTATACCTGTTCACTGGCTAACCCTCCGACCCGCCCCACCCCTCCCCTCCGAGCAGAATAACCACTGTTCAGTTTGTGAGCAATCTGTACAGTCTTCTTATCGCCCCCTTGTCTTTCTGCTCTCAGCCTCCTCCTCTGGCTATCACTTCTCTTTCAGAATCTTCTGCCTTGTCTCCCTCTCTTACCTCTGTTACCTCTCCAAACACACACACACACACACACACACTCACACACACTCACTCCTACGCACACATTTCCTCCAGAGGGCTGGTTGATAGTGACCTTTCCTGCGCTCCAGTGTCTCCCTGGTCTTTAGTCCATTTGAAAAAACCTTCCAGTCTTTTCACTTTTACCATTGACCCCAAATAGAGGAAGATCCAATTACAGCTCAAATCTTCTAACTTGCACTCCCACAGCGCTGTAGCTTTTGTGTTTGTGTGTGTTTGTGTGTGTGTGTGTCTTTTTCTGAGACAGAGAAAGAAAAGAGATGCTGTTGAGTGTGTCTTGGCAGAGTGAGGGGAGCAGTCAACCATCTTGCCATGCTATGCAGGGGGTCGTTCGATAACGCTGGCTCAGAGTCAGAGCTGGAATCTGCATGGACGCTGCCACTATTCATCTCTTCAATGCTTTTCCTGTCTCTGTCTGTCTGTCTGTCTGTCTACTTGTCTTTATTTGTGTCTTTCTCTCTTTTTGTAATTCTCTACATACATGTGTTTCTTGTTTTTGTTGGTTTCTGCGTCTGCGTGCCTTTTCCTCCTCTTCTCTCTTTCTCTGTTTGTCTCTGTTTTTACCTCTTTAACTGTCTCTCTCCCTCTGGGTGTCTCTGTTAGCAGGGATTAATAAAGGGTTGTTAACCTTTGTTTGCCCTCTGTGGTGTACAGTGAGCATCCTGGGACTTCAGGCAGGGTCCACAGCACATTATGTCATTTTCTAACAAGGGGTTGAATGAGCTAAGGTAGTGAGCTGAGGATGGGCTGCAGGTTAATTTATCTGCCACTGGAATAGATATGAACTGCAGACTTCAAATTTAAACATAGAATAGTGGTAATCAAAGTCAAAGTGGACTACTGGGTGTATGTGTGATTACAAACTGATACCAGTTTCAATTGCATAAAAAATAGTTCATAGATCTCATTTGTTACCAGATTCTACAGGTGCACCCGGTTGGCAGCTGCTCATCACTGTGTCCAGTGTCCGTGCTTTGTTTTGTTTAATGGGTGTGAGTTTCACTGGTGCTAATGGACTATTTCTACACGCACAGCAAGCACCAGAAACCCCAAGTATTGTTCGATTGTTGTGAGCCTGCCTGAAATCCAGAAAGATAAGGGGTTACTTTGCAAATCAAACAGTCCCCACTCTGAGAGTGATACTGTTAAAATGTGCTGTAGAATATTTTAGTCTTTCCGCCCTGGGCCTCTTGAATCAATCAGGGTTTCTCTCTCCACCAGTGGCCCTATGTATTACAGCACATATCCTGTGTTGCCTTCTCAATTAAAGAAAAAATTATATCTATAACACATTTCACACTTGATTATAATTGCTTATGGGTAAGGACATTTAATTCATTGAATTGGCCACATTACAAATTAAATGTTGTAAATGAGCCAATCCTGAAGTTATTGGAGAGACAGCTTCTACTTGGTAAGATGATACTCGGTGAATCCCCTTGGATTTTAATTTCCAGAGAAATCTGATCAGGCCCGAGCCGGCTGAATATTAAATCTAATTTAACCGATCTGAGATAAAAGTTTTTTAATTTTAAGTATTCACAACCGGTAGCTGGTATAGAGACGACCACTGACAGCTGGTTACCTTTATGCAGTACCTCCATCAATGTCAATATTGCTCTGTTGACAACGGGTCAAAGCTTTTTCACAGGGGACATTTTGACATTTCACAGAAGGCAAAGCACACGTGTAAATAATAAATGAACGATGGCTGAATTCCATTTAGCTGCTTCAGTTTCAGGGTCCTGTGATTGTGCATGTTGGTTTACTGTCACACTGCCATGTCTTACTGGGACACTTGGATAGACAAGAGGCATCAGTGGTCTTGTTCGTGATATCTGTGCTTTTCCATCTATGTCAAGTCAAAATGTCCGTGTTTAGTCCTGGTCTGGTGTAGGAGAGTCTTGTTAATTAAACACTACCAACAAAATTAAGCTTCACCATTCACAGCAACACTGAAAAATTACAGTGGCCTTGGGTGTGCCGGTAAATAAATGGCCTAGTTTACTGTTCTGATCTTCAGGCTTCCTTGATGATGAAACTGATGTTACATTTTATTCTAAGATTTACAGTTTAATTAAAAAGTAATTCACTGAAGACACATATTGGTTATTCAGGACTTTCTTCAAAGACAAGATAAAATTGTTTTTACATCTAAAATAGAAAAAGCTTGGTGAATATGGTAGCTGTAATCTTCGCTCTGGGCAAGCGGTTGTGCACTTCTTTTTAAGGTGTTAAACCGTTAATTGATTAACATGCACAGTGTAAAATGATGTAACCTCTATAGAAATATGTTCAAAAGGCACAGTGGTTAATTGATAATTATAATTTAAATATAAATGAAAAGTAAAACTTTCTGACCACATTTCCTCTCGTTCCTCTGCATTTTGTTATTGTACCATCTCGTTTTACCTGTAATGGACATTTTCCTCATCCATTATAGTTTAAAACTACTCGACAGCATCGTCCCCTCCTTGCTCGCATTGCCAGACAGGTAAACCAGACACACATAAATCACATCAGTGGGTACTTTAGCAATGAAGATGATGTGTGAATAGCTGGGCCCATGCACTAACAAAATTGTAATACAGTTAAACTACGGATAAAATTGTTGCATTATCTTTTACCAAAATTTGCTTCTGGATAGAACACATCACCAGCAATTTAGCCAAGCTACTGTTGCACCCAGGCAAATGAGGAGCGTGGATCCCCTTCACAGTAATGGAAGTCCCCACCTGCCATAGGAGTTCAGTGCTTCCTTTCTCCTGGACCGCAAACGAGTGAAAGGCCCTGCCCACTGGTGGGCTTTATCACAGCCTCTCTGTGTAAATATTCTACCTTGAGAGTCTCCACAGAAGGCGAGCGTTCACAGACACATGAGTGATTTGAGACCAACGATGGAAGGTTCGTGTATGTTTGATCATTCTAGTGTGAGCGTGCATGTGTTTTCTTGCATTTTACTCAGTTAAAGATCAGAACAATATGTAAAAAGCGCCTGCTGTGGTGCCTCCGAGGAAAACCTGAAACTCAAACTCATGAATGATAAATGGACTCTGTTATCTCTGTGTCGCAAAAGCCTTTAAAAGTTCGATATATTCATGGTGAAATCATGGCAGATAACCCTGCCGTTTTTAACAGAGTGTCCACGGCAGAAGGCTTTACGGTCATGAAGATAATGATAGACATGATTCTCTGCAGTTTATTCCCGGAGGGATAGGCCTTGATGAAATGGGATGTTAGCACTTTCACAGAATTCATCAAAGCACAGCTTCAGAAGCGTGGAAGTGTACTTAGGCTAAGTGAACCAGTGTCATGTCATTTGAGCATGAGATGGAGATACTGTTTCGGGACTTTGCTGCAGCTCCAGAGTAAAAGAAGAAGAGCAGGAGCTTGTCTTGTTTTTGCAAAATTACCGAGCACAGTCAGTGTGCTGCATGTGTGTCTAGAGAGTGTGTGTTCGTGCAAGACAATGTCAGAGAGTGCATTAAGTGACAGAACTGGAGCTGGTGTGAAGAGTTCTTGCAAAGCGAGGGGATGTGTGAGACAGAGAATGCTGAGTGGTGTATGAAAGGAGGAAAGAGAGTTTATCTGCCTATATGGAAGGAGGAAGATACTGTATCATTTAAGGGGAAAAAATTCTGTCTGTCAGCTTGGCAAAATGAAAAATGTCCATCACTTGCAGTTGCTTTGGTAACCCTGGCTTGGAAGTGTATGTGGAAATGTGCACTTCAATGTGTGTGTGTGTGTGTGTGTGTGTGTGTGTGAACCATGAATGAGGATGTTCATGTTTAATAAATTCCCCTGGCCTCTGAAGCATGCCGTCTCAAGGTGTTGGGTTTAAATGGCAGTAAGGATTAACGTACGTGCTGTGGATTTGGATGACGTCAGGTTTTAATTGTCGAAAATGTCAAACGCCGATCTACTCTGTCTGAGAATTAGGATTACACTGAGAGATTAGAGGCTGCTTTTAAAGGCCAGTGAGTTTAATTGCATGGAATTAATCAAGTTGTCAGGATTAAACTCTTGCAACTCAAACCATTTTCTGACATATTCACTTCTTTCAGTCACGAGAGAACATTTAATAGGCAGGTTTTGGGTTTCCCCCGCTTACCTTGGAGGCATGCTGGGAAACCCACCTGAGTAGATCCGAGCTAGAGCTGGGCTCACAGTCATCAATGGCCAAACTGGCAAAGTGTGGATTCCCCTTGCAGACTGCGTGCCGCAACTCAAAAGGTCAGAATGGTGTCACCGTTACAAGTAAAAGCTAGCCACCCATGGTGTTATTATCCACTCACACATGCACTCTTGCACAAAGACACACACACACAGGTGCACACGCACCAGTGCTCCACGCTGCTTTCCCTGGCTTAACTGCATGGCTGGGTCTTTGCTTACAGTGAGCAGGGCCGTCTGTCTCAGAAAAGTTCAGCTCCCACAGCTCAGAAGGTCAGGAACATTACCTCCATTTACATCTCTGCCAGCCGCCCCCTCCCTCTCCTCAGCCTTTCTTACTCTCTCTGGATCTCGCACACTCTCTCTGGAATCTCTGAGTCACAGCACGACATGTGAGAGCAGGTGAACACACGTGACTATCAGTAAATTAACGGCAATACATCAGGTTTGCGCCCTCGTTTAAATCTATTTAAATTTGGGCTTCAATTCCAAAGCTTTAGCCAACAATCACTCAAATCTAGCTTAATATTTGATCAAATTAGAGATCTTACAATATTTCTTCTTTTTTATCATTATTATTATATTTCATGGGCAGTACATGTTAGTAGGATCAATTCATTGTTTGCTTCCACTGGATTTGAAAAACAAAAAAAAAGAGCCAGCCATATGTTTTAAATGCGAGCCAGGTGATCGGATTGTACCCTGACAATGCATGACTCAGAAAATGGAGCTCTGATCATGAGATAATTGGTTACAGATTTGGGTACATGGACAACAAAACACAAGTGCTGTGTGACTCCATTCGCTGCGAAGAAACTTTGTAACGGAAATAAATTTCCATTCGCTGCCTCAAGCAGATGCAAATCCAGCAGGCGGTTGTCAAAAGCAATTTGTCAGAATACTTATGGGTGGAGAACAAACATGATGAGATCTTGATTGTCAGTTTAGAGGGACGTAAAGTGGAAGTGGCGTGTGGTTATGTGTGTTTTGCAAGAGAATGAGAAGTGATATTTTAAAACTTATATAGTAACTGCAGTTCATTGTAAAAATGCGAGCAGGGATGGCCCACTCTGCCTGTTCAGGCAGGAAGTATTGTTTTAATGATATGACTGGCGATAATCTATATTTTTGTAAGTCAATCAAAAGACCAAAACCTACATTGTGACCGTCTCTCATTGCTTTCTGACATCACTGCACGGCCATTCGTTTCTACTGAATATGTAAATCTTTGGGTCATTCTTATAAACATATATACTGTATATACATATATCATATTGTTCATCAGATATTGTTTACATATCATATCATATAAACTTGTATTTTCAGGCTAGATAATTTCCTAAAACAGCCGTGCCCTTTACTTTTAGCAAATTTTACTCAAAAGAGGTTAAACAGTGTATTTGCTGGAGACTGTTTACAGCTGCAGATTTGGTGCTGTAGTGAATATTTACAGCTGAGCAGCTTTTGTAAGACTGAGTCTAAACAGAGGCTGTGTTCATGTGTAATGAGGGAGAATGTCACAGAACACAACAGTGTGGTTCATTTGTATGATTGTTATAGTTTTTGGACAACAATGAAGGTGTGTAGCACAGAGGAGTAAGCCACATCAGGCTTTGGACTTTGGATTAGCTCATTGTTGGTCATAGTATTGTCATGGGATTGGATGGCAGTAAGAAAAACAGGGTAGATTTTAAATTATGCCTCCCTGAGGGTTGGACTGGTTTATTTTGAGAAAGTAAATTGTTTGTCATTTTGGCAGAGCAGAGCAGAGGAAAGGGCACCACACAACAGGATGGGTCACTAATTTCCTGGCTGCTGCCCATTGTCAGTGTTGTTGACACCACAGTCACCTGCCGTCTCACACGTACAGTAGCAGCCAGCAGATTCCAGCCCTGCATGGGACTGCTAATTGAATCCTTTATACAAACTGCAAGAGGACAACAGCACAGCAGAGAGACGCAACAAAACAAATGTCTATAATCACTCTCTCTCTCTCTCTCTGTCTGTCTCTCTCTCTGTCTCTCTCTCTGAACTTGTCCACTTTCTCTGTCTTTTCTCCATATATCATTGACTCTCTTTTTCTGCTTGGCAGCGAAAAACAATGTTGCCTGGCAACGACAGCGCCAGAGCAATGGTGCAGTGTGTGTGAACACTCCTTGTCATTTTAAAAGGTATAAAGGGAGGGTTAAACAGACAGAAAAGGTAAGAAAGTAGAGAGGTGAGAGGGAGGAGGAGATTGGTGAGGAGAGGTAACATATGGGGAAGATGAGGGGAAGGAGGGAGGACAGGGGGAGGTAAAGGCCTTTTTGTAATCAATCATTCTATACAGACAGACAGAAACTCGTCCATACAGAGGCTCAACCATACACACACTCTCTCTCTCACACACACACACACACACACACTCACTCTCACACACACTCTCTCACACACACACACACACACACACACACTCTCTCTCACACACACACACACAGAGCAAAGCAGATTTTGAAGGAAAGAATCTAATTTAACTCAAGATGATAAGAATGACCATGAAATATGTATGAGCTCATTTAGCAGATGTACTCTGAACAGCAATACTGACTGCGGTCATTAGCACAGCTGTACTTACTGCACATTCGTGTTGTGGATATACTCTCTCTCTCTCTCTCTTCGTCTTATTCTATGTGTTGTTTCTGTAACTGTCCACAACTTGTTTTACCTATTACATTGTATATCCATGTGTGAGTTTTCTTCCCTTTTTCACCCCCTTGTTTCCTTTTTCTACATCTTCCTTGACCATTTGCCCGTACATCGAAATTTATTTGAATCTGTAACTTTTTTCTATCTATTAAAACTACAAAAGCAAAAGGATAGGGAGCCTTTTGCTTTACAACACAATTCAAGCTGTTTTCCAGGATTGAACAGCGCATTTTAGAAGAATTAGAATCCTCTTTGCATTTATAACTTTATTTCAGCTAAAAAAATAAAAATACTGGCTGTTTTTTTTTAATCAATGCATTCTTTTGACTGACAGATGTTTTCTGTCTCTCTGGCCTTCTGCTCTCTTTTCATCATCCCACATCCCTGCTGTCTCTCTGCTTTCATCTCTGTCTCTCTCTTTCCCAAAATCCTCTTGTCCTTCATCTCTTTTTCTGCCTTACGCAATAATTTTCTCTACCTTTATCTCCATCCCCCCCCCCCCTTCCTTCCCCACTGCAATCCCACTCTTTCTACTTTTGGCTCCATTCCTCCCCAAATCATTTTTTTTCTCTTTCATCTTGTCTTCCCTTCCCCATGTGTCTGTCTTCCTCATCTCTTTTCCTTCCTTCAACAATTCTCTGCCTGCACACCCCCCTTTCATCTCTCCAATCACTCATTTCCTGTTCCTCAACCTTTTCTCCCCATCCATCCATCTTTCTGTCTGTCCTCCAACCATATTTTTCCTCCCTCTTTGCCTCGTTCACTTCCCATCCTCTCTTTTTTCACCCTTTTCTCTTTCTCTTCTTTTTTTTTTCCATCCTACCCTTTCCTTTCCATACATCCTTCTTTCGCTCAGCTATCTGTGGTCTGTGCTGCGATGTTGATCCTGGACATTTTGTCCCCGCTCCTCCTCCTCTCCATCCTGTTGCCGGGCTACGGTTGCTGGGCGGCGGACATTCCGGAGGACACTACATCAGAGTTCTCGGTCAGACTGTACCACCAGCTGCAGGCAGCGGGGGGTCAGGACAACATCATCTTTTCCCCACTGAGCGTGGCTGTGGCCCTGGGCATGGTGGAGCTGGGGGCCAGAGGGGCTTCGCTGGAGGAGATCCGACAGGCTGTAGGGTTCAGCCACCTGCTGCCAGGTGAGACACATTCATAACCACAGGTTTACTGGCATCAGGGTCAGTGGTGGGCGAACGAGGACAAGTTGGGAGTTTGAACCAGATTGCAAGAGCATTTTCTTTTTACAAATAAATACACATTTAATTAAAGGGTTCAGTTTACTCCTCATGAGAGGTACTACTCAGCCTGTGGAAACACTTGTATATGTCTTCTGTGGTTCTAGAGGGGAGCTTTATAAAGTTTGAAGAAACAACCCTGAAGATGTTGTCAGTGTTGTCTTGGCTTAAACTTGAGACATGAAATTTGTAGTGGAAAGTCTTCATTACAAACTAGAGGTATGAGGTATGAATTACCCTGACATTTAGGATTGGGTGTCTGTGTAATGAAAGATGCTATACTATTGCTTTATGGGAAATGTAGGATACTTTTAGTAGCTGCATTTTTGGAGCTTGGCCCATCATAAGGATTAAAAGCCACCCCAGCCTCTGCTGCTACAATTTGAACAAATCTGTTTTTAATGTTTGTCTTGTGAGTTCTCCAACTTTAAATAAGTGCAATATTAAATTCCTAGAGTAATATACTATAATTGTGTGAATTGATCTTAACAGCAGGCCTCATACAGCATATGCACAAACATGCACAAGCTTCATGTACATGCCCTCACTCATACAGTTATAGGCACTGTTGATAGATGCCATATTTATTCATTACATGTGGGTGTTAATTTCCTAAGTCCTGTTTAAATTTGGTCGTAATCTACAGCATACATTTAAGCAGTAAAAATGCCGGGTATAATTTTCATTTTAAAAGACATAAAAAGACGTAATTTATTTATTTATTTTGTGTTGTCTTTTACTTTTTTCAAGGCAAATACATTTGTTCTGTATTCAAAACCTAATACACTTTATCCACTGAAACAGAAAGCTGAATGATACAAGATAGGTGCTTTAAAATGTGAATGGATGCAATGGTAAATGAATATTAAATACAATTAGGATTACAATTTATGCCGCAATGAGATTTTAGCAGCAAGATATCATAATATGTGGATAAAGTATTTGTGAAATGCTTGCTTATGTTCCTTCTCTTTTTTGTATTTAAAATTCATACAATTAGTAATTTCTATTGCTGTACTGTTGTTTAACCAAAACAAAAAAAAAAACCAACACACAAAAAAAAAACATTGAGTGGATGATAAAGTAATCTATAATATTTAAAAACCACCTTGTAACACAGCAAAGGTGATGTACACATTTTTTTCACACCACTGTACTCTGAATGTACATCCACACCCAATATGAATGTGTGTGTGTCCCTCTGTTCTCCAGGTGTGGAGTTTTCTTTGCTCCAGAACCTGACAGCAGCTATGTCGGACGATGATGCCCATTACGTGATCCGATTTGCCAACAGCCTCTTCCTGCAGGAAGGCATCACCTTTAACCCTGAGTTCCTGCATCTGATGAGGAAGTATTTCCGGGCTGACGTGGAAATAGTAGACTTCAGCGAATCAGCAGCCGTGGCCGAGCAGATCAACAGCTGGGTGGAAAATCATACAGAGAGTAAGTTCAAGACAGAGGGTGGATGAAAAGGAAATACATAATTATTACAATCCCTACATATTGTAAAATGACATGCAACATCGTCAAAGGAGTTAGGTCATTGTTTGTTTGATCACATCATCTTGTACAAAAAAACAAAAATTACTGAATCCAATCCTCATTTGTACAAATCTCTCTCCTGTGTACAACTTCAAAAGCTGCATCACAGCAGGCACCATCCTTAGGCTTAAGAAAACTAATGTAGACCCATAATACGCTGTACTAATCATTCCCTCCAGGTAAGATCCGTGAGCTGCTATCAGCCGAGGACTTCAGCAGCGTGACCCGTCTGACCCTAGTAAACGCTGTCTACTTCAGAGGCTCCTGGAAAAACCAGTTCAGGCCAGAGAACACCAGAACCTTCTCCTTCAGCAAAGACGACGGCTCTGAAGTCCAGACACTCATGATGTACCAACAGGGAGACTTCTACTATGGTGAGGTTGAGCTGCATGTGAATTGTACTTGTGGCTCTTTTTCTGGAGCCCTTGAATTTCAGCTCATATGTCCTGGGGTTATTTAAAATCTTAATCTTAGATCTAAAATATTCATATTTGGAGCGTGATTCCCAGGAAAGGCTCGTCTTTTTGGCTCAGTGAGCTCTGCTGCTAAAATTCTCCTCACTTGTAAAACTCCTTTCATATGTCTGTTTGATTTAGAAGTGTGTTTTGGAGACTATTTTGTTAATGCCATACAATATTAGCGGCGCTCTGACAGTGTGTGTTAAGTCATGTACTACTATATTACCACTTGTAAGTCATTGTAGATAAAAGCATCTGCCAAATAAGTAAATGTAAATGTAAATGTATATATTTTTATATTACTTTTGCTACATCTTGTCTGAAACTTTGTAGGACACACTGCATTTCTCTTTCCACTGAGTTTGTATTTTCATTAGTTTTATCAGTGTCTGCTTCTTAACTGTATTGTAGGATGTCATATTTTGTCAGCTATTACACTGATTTTCCAACTCTCTCTGCAAAGACTTTTTGCTTCTGTGTAATTTAACACTTTGTCACAGAATTTTCGCAAACAGTGTGGACATTACAGCACTTTTTTTTTGGGGTTAGTGGAGGGGAAAAAACCTTTCAAGAGGTCAAATTACTGAAACAATTAATACTATATTTTTGTGTGTTTTCTCAACTGATTAACCTGTCAATTTTTTTCCACTTGATGAATCGTTATATCGTGTCAGATATTGGTGTATTTGGTGTTTTGCCAGGAATGTAAGATGCAGGACAGTTTGCATGGAGTCATGCAGGTTGGCTATAACACTGTTATTTTGCCAAAAGACAGTTACATCATAGTCTTACTGCACTGTTACTATAGTTGGTGCATTTTAGATATTTTGTTGTATGCGTCTCCATGTGTGTAGTGAGATTGCACACTTGCAGACTTCTACATTACGTTCAGAGGATCCACACATACTCATACTCACACACTCAGGATCAAGATAATCTGTGAATGTGTGAACTGGTGTGTGTTGAGCTTGTTGTGTACATGTGTGGATGTGTGTGCTTGGCAACTGCAGAACAGGGACAGGTCCTTGGGGACAAGGTTTGGGTTTGCGTTTTCATTTTGAAATACAATCATGTTGGCTAAGTAAAATGATTGGGGACACCACACCTCATTCTCTTTGCTGCAATGTTGCCTCATTCTGCATTAGCAGCCCCCACACAGAATGCTAATTAAATGATAGATGATCAGTTTTTTGTTGTAATTTTCCCTTTGAAGCAGCATCCAAAGAAAAATCATGCAAAGAGTGGGATAAAATCTGGCCGTGTTAATTGCTCTATAAACTCCATCTCACACTGCAAAAACCTTAGTAAGCGGGATAATCTTATATTTAGATTTAAAATCTAGTTGGACTTGTTTGGAGTATAAAAGGATTATCTCATGCGAACTAAGAAATGCTGTTTCACTTAATGCAAGTAAATGTTTCTTGCCTTGTCTTGATTCGAATTTTTATCTGAAGGTTTTGTTTAATTAGATACAAGGGACAAGTCTGTTCAACATCTACCTCAAGGCTACGAAGATATCACTTCTTAAGAACATATCAGCTCTTACAGATGTTTCCATGTGCTTACTTTTGTCTCTAAATGTGTGATATGTGGTAGGCGTATTTGAATTTGTGTGTTTGAGACCACTTTCCCGTTAAAATAAATAGGAGAGTGGTCAAATGAATGGGAAGGTGTACTCAGTTAATCAATACAGTCCAGCAATCGGCCTCAACATGCTTACAGATCTGTGTATGTTCCAGGTGAGTTCAGTGATGGCTCCCAGGAAGCTGGTGGTGTGTATCAGGTACTGGAGATGCCCTATGAAGGAGAGGACATGTCCATGATGATCGTTCTGCCTCGACAGGAGGTGCCGCTGGCTTCACTGGAGCCCATCATCAAAGCACCGCTGCTGGAAGAGTGGGCTAACAATGTTAAACGGCAGAAGGTGGAAGTTTACCTACCAAGGTGAGAGATGTCACACACAACACACATATATACACAACCATACATATTAATGTACAAGAACCAATACACATACTCCAGATAATAGGAGGAGTGGGCCGATGATATCCAGTCTTACATGCTCATACGCTGCTATACAATATCTTAAATTTATGACACCTTTGCGCCTCAGACATTGTTTTATATACTCTCTGTGTACATTTGACATCAAATAGTGACTATTTAGAGATGGTGGAGTTTTTACCCGCAATTCCCAGAATTCCAAAGTCAATGAAGAATGTCCCTGAAGTAATTTTCATTTAGGTGGAAAGAATCATAATGACAGTAGTCTTTTTTTTGTACATCATTAAATTGCATCTTCCATCACTGGAGCTCCCCATGATTTGTTCATTAATGTTGATGTAAAATGGTTCATAAAACAGCTTTCTCATTCTATGGGCATCAAAATCTGTTTAAGGCAGACTGTTTTTAGGCAGTTAAATCACTTGCACCTGCACTGCAAATATACAAATAAGGCATTGTATATTATTTACATTTGCCTAGCTCCTAAATTTAATTTACCGCCACACAGTGATGAAATCTGGGATGCTGGTAAACTGTTAATTTTTCCTGTAAAAAAAACATAAGGTTTGCTTTACTATTAATCTTCCAATCTAATTGAGACTTCCACACACAGAGACATATGCACAACCACTGTACATATGCATGCATCATGAACATAAACACACATGAACATAAACATGTGACTAATAACCTATTTAAATTGTGACTGTACTTTTTAGGTTCAAAGTGGAGCAGAGGATTGACCTGAGGAGCACTCTGCAGGAGCTGGGGATAAAGAATATCTTCGCCAACGATGCTGATCTCTCCGCCATGACAGGTAACAGTCTGCTGTGTGGAAAACCACATTTAAGCGACACATACCCTTACATTTTTATAAGCAAATAAATATTACACGGTGACACAAATGGTGAGAGAAATAAACTCCTGGAAGGGTTTAGCATGAAAAGTATCATTAGTATTTCTGCTTCTTGGCTGCAGTGAAGTAGCCTCTGGTACTTTCTAAGGTAACCAAGGTAACTGGCACCAAGTGAGCAGGTCAGAGCTGTCACATCATCCAATAATAATAGATACAGAGAGAGAGACAAATATATAAGTACAGTTCCAGAGCAATAGAGAGACATAAGTATGTTGGGCTAGTTTGCTTTTAAAGGTAACAAGAGCCAAAGATATTACACATACTGTGTATAAATGGAATATAGAAGATATAAAATAAAATAATGGTAAGTGATGTAAAAGTTCAGCATCAAATACTCTAGCCTTATGGAGAACAACTGGATCTAATTAAAATGCAAAAAAACCCCCAAAAAATCAGCACCTTTCATGCTAATTAAGAACACACTTCAGAACAGCTTGTTCTCACTGATCAGGTGGTGCTACAGTGGTTTTATATTGTGTAATACATTCTGCAGGCTGTACTGGACCTCAGCACATCTTATATTAACTACACATCCTCTGTACCCTGAGTGTACTTTCAAACAGACTGATGTACAGTACATTATGAAGGCAAGGTTATGATGTGTGCTTATGTGTGTGTTTTTTCCAGACGGTAAAGACCTGTACATTGAGAAGGCAGTGCAGAAGGCCTACCTGGAGGTGACGGAGGAGGGGTCTGAGGGAGCCGTTGGATCAGGTAGACTGAAACCTTTATTCTTCATCATAATCTTCATGATTATTAACATTGCTACATACCTAACATTTTCTTTGTATGATGGGTCTCATATGGCAAAGTCAACTTCAGGTTCACAGAATCCTGCCTCCTTCTGTCAGCTAATAACACTGATGATTGTCCCTCTGTCTTGCTCTGTCTCTCTCAGGAATGATCGCTCTGACCAGGACTCTGGTGCTGTACCCCCAGGTCATGGCTGACCACCCGTTCTTCTTTGTCATTAGAAACAGAAGGACAGGTGTGTGTGTGTGTGTTTGTGAATGTAAATACAAACGCATTCCATGGGTTGTGTCTATGTGTGTTTTAACCCGACTTTCTATCTGTCTCTTCTTCTTCCAGGGTCCATCCTCTTCATGGGCAGGGTCATGACCCCTGAAGTCATTGAGCCCAACGACCATGACTTTGACTCTATGTAAACTTGGTGTGAGGTCTCTCACTCTCAGCCAATCAGATCCTGACGTCATAAATGCTACCTATCCTCTATCTCCATCTTCAGCTGTGTTTTATACTCTTTATGAAAAAATATATAAACTGGATATTACACAATATATTATATACTGAAATATAACATACAACATATAATGTGACTGTGTTTTGATACTGGAAGCTTTAAACTCTTGGATACAGACATGCAGAAAGAGAAGGCTGTAAATATTCTCTCATAAAGGCTGGATTGTATAGGAGCAAGAAGAACATGAGACGTAATCCACGCACAACCCCTTTAAGTTCAGCAGCTTCGTACTCACCTGCGCCCACACAGACAATGCACAATCTCTCCTTTACACTTTCTTACTCCAGATACAGTTTGTGCACACTGTAAGTTTCACACTTTAATTACGTCCCTGTACATTTGACATTGTGTTCTATATATACATATATATATGCTCAGTATTTATTGCAGAATAAACGTGCAAACATTCTGTCCTTATACAATGAATCTTAGTAATATATCTATTCCAGACAGTATTCTAATCATTTTTTACACTGTAGGCACATGGCTAAACTGCTGATGAACTAATATGCCTTATCACATCTGAGTGGTTGATTAAGGCCCAGCTGGGCATCTCACAGGTGAGCAAAGGAGACTGCGTAACTATGGCGGGTTGCTATAGAGACAGACTGGAGCATGCAGGCGCACTGAAAAAGATCTGCTGCACCGTTTTGGATGTACATACAGGGAGAAACAGTAACACCAGCTGTATTCAGTCTTTTAATCAATAAAAAAGATGAATGTGTTCCCATTAACGCATGTGTCCTTCTCTAATCATGGTGGTTGTTTTCATCTGTTCATAAAGGCATCTGCAAATGTAAACTGTATTTTCAAGGATAGTATAGTTTGTATGTAGCATCCACACTAATCTGAATGCAAACAGCTAACACAGCTTTAGGTTCTTTAAATGAAGGATTTGGTGAGGCTGAAAAATAAGCAATACTTCAGGAATTTATGAAACTTGTTCAGAAAAAGTCCATGTGCCTGAATATATAATGGACTTTATATAATGGCTGTTATGGCTGAACAGCCAACCTTAGGGCAGAAGTTGGCTGTTCAACTGTAACTCACCTTCTCAGGGCAGACAATGTCCTGCCAAGTCATCTTGGAGTAGTTTCAGTCCTGTGGCATTACCTAGCCACCACACACACACACACACACACGCACACAAGGAAACAGATCATATCACTGAGCAAGGCAAGGATATTCTGTGACCAAGGGATTTGCACATTGATTCTGAGAAATGTCTCCTCATAAGGAAAACTTTACGTAAAAGATATGCCAGTATGTTCCTGATGAATGACCATTTGTTTTAACTCTTTATTTTACAGAAATATTCTGGCCCTTATTAATTGTCACTTTGGTTTGAAACAACTGTCACAACAAAACTAATTAAACATTCACAACTAACACATCTGTTGCTGCCTGCATAGCACTGGTATGACAACAACAATAAATTTGGAAATAAACTTGATAATTACATTCCCAACAGATGTTTCTGCCATTACATGAGCATTTGTGCAGTGTGATGAACACAAAGGCCACAAAAATAACAAAAAGGCGCTTTGATGTGACAACTGTCATCCCTATCATCAGTTGATGTTTTAGGAGTACCAATTATCTGTGACATGATTTTCACACCAGATGAAACAGATTGTAAAAGAACAAAACAAGTGAAATCATTTCAATAATAAATCAAAAGCAGACATACACTATACTTTGGCAAATGATGACTCAGTTTTGAAATAACCAAGGCAATAGATCTGCTAAACATAATCTACTCCTCAGTGCAAAATCAGAGGGCATCATTTACCTCCATGAAATATCTAATAGTTGGGTTTTTTTTTATCTCTTTAGTGTGCGCAGTGTCTTCAAGTGCTGCAGTATCTTAAACACAACGAGCAACATTGTAGAGGAACGACAGCCCATGGGTGTAGGAGGTTATTTATAATCTAAATTACTTTCACCAGCTGGTATGATAGCTGTGCCTTATGTCTTCATTGTGTGAAAATCTAAAATAACCACATCTCTCCTCGTACCTATGGGGACATACAGAAAGACAGAAACAGCAAGAGAAGACGAAGAGGCTTTCTTTCAACCTGTCTGAATGACACTTGCTAGTTGTGCATACAGTAGACCATCCACCGATGGAAAGTAACTAAGTACATTTTATCAAAAACGGGAGGAGTATTTTCCAATGACTGACTCCATAAGTCTCTATTTTTTACTTTTTTGAAGGTTTCTGTCTGGGCTATGCTATGGCCACCATGAGGCTTAAGTCCTCTGCTCAAGTATCGTCATTTCCAGTAAATCTAAAAAATAAAATCTATAAATTTAAACAGTATTACAATATGACAGCTTTTCTAGTTGTATTACACATAACGAGAAGATTTACTGCGCTGATATTAAGTGTAATAGCTTTACAATATATTTTCAGACCTAAGCTAGTGCTTTACAATATGTAATATAGTAAATAAACAAGAGAGGAATAAGACGGGGACTGTGCGACAAGCTTCTTCTTCGTTCATTGGCAGTTGGCAAACCATCTTTCAGGTGCATTACCGCCACCAACTGGACTGGATTGTGGATTAGGAGATTATGCAAGAAAAAAAACAAAAAAAACACTCTTTTGGCTAAATCAGTTTCGTTTATAAACTTAAAGATTTCACCATATATCTTGTTTGCTGATTTCCCCAAGGGCCCTGGTAATGAAAAGTCATAGTGTTTTGCCCTCCTTAGTGACTGAAAAAGGGGATTCCTCTTAATTAAGCAGTACATGTTTTCACATGAAGAACACAGGTGAACAAAGAACAATTGCTTATATAGTCCTTTTCTCTACTGAACATTTAGCCTGGGAAAAAACAAACTTCATTCAGGGGTCCAAATCTATCTCATTTAAAAAGAGTAATTGAGAAAAAAGCTGTATGATCGCTCCAAATCAAACAAATAACCATTAACACAGTATATTAAATTAGTGAAAGCCCCCACAGTCTTGGTATAAAGAGCATAAAGGAGGGAAGTGTTTGGCTGCCACCCCTTTTAGAACTGCTTGAGTCCATGGTGAGTATGGAGAATAAAGGTGCTCGGATTAAACCTAATGAACATGAGATGAAGCTTCATGAAGTCCAGCAAAATGGTTCGAGAAAAAGTTCATTTCTTGATGCTTGATATTAAAAGAGCAACATCTACTAGCCAGGATTTCAAATAGGCAAATACAAGCATTAGTAAATTGTTAAGTATCAGTAGGATACATAATTGTATCTTTATTCTAAGCATACCTTGATAGTATTTAGTGTAAAAGCAATCAACATATGTCCTTGAAAAAAATAGAGTTAATATCACAAACAAACTGTAAGTTTTGGATAAACAAAGCATGAAATTTGTGTTCTCACAGTTGCTATATACACACACATGCATACAAAGGTAGCTTTAAGCCTTCCTAAACGGTAAATATATATGGCTATCATAGCTACTAACTTTTGGATACTACTACGCTAGCATTAAGCTTTTTAAAACAGAGCCAGTAACATTAATTGCTAAGTTTTGTCTTCATAAATTTCCTGGTAAGTGTCACCAGCATAAATCATTATAAGGCAGTTTAAGCCTTGCATTAGCTGCTGAATTTCTAAAAATTGGACTTTACAAAGAAAGCATTAGCTGCTAAACTTCTAATGTTTGGACATTATCAGGCTAGCATTCGCCGCTACCTCTGGAAATTTCAAGGGTAGCATTAGCTAAACTTTTCCCATTAGGCTAGCATAAGCTGCTAACTGTTGGACCTTACAATTACACAGACAGCTTAAGCTTCCTCTAACCTCTCAATATTGCATGGCTAGCTTTAGCGAATAACTCTTGGACAAAGACTATGATTAATAAACATAACACATTGCTATTAACCTCTGCTAACTCTGGTCTTCATGAATTTAATGTTGAGTGATTACAAGGCTAGCATAAAACTAAGCAAGCAACATTAAACAGTCACATACTAATATTCTAAAATTTGGACATTATAAGGCCAGCATGAGCTGCTAAAGCGGTGATTTATTTATCTATTTATGATAGGCTTATGTCCAAATGAAAAAAAAAACATGATTTTGAAACCAGTATGAACTTACGCTCACTGCGGAGGCTGAGTACAACGGTTCATCCCTCCCGTCTGTGAAGTACGTTAACACTGTTGCCGGGCAACCATCGGTCCGGCGACCAGGCCACAGCTCCAGCGGCGTCTCACCTGCAGCAGCGGGCCGGCCAGCACTGGCGTCAGTCTGCCGGGGCCGGCCAACAGCTCGGTAAACTTTCTCTCGGTGAACACTAACAAACCCGCCGGACTCCATGGGTAACAGCAGATTCAGCTTTACAGGGCTAAACCAAGCTGTTCGCAATGTGTCAGTAAATACGGCCAGGAGAATTTATCACAAGAAGATTGGGACATGTCAGAGAGGTAAGCTAACACGAAAATGGCTGCATGAATAAGCTGAATACGGTTCTCACTCTGTTATTCGCCAGTTTAATCACATTACTCGTCTCAAGTGACGACTGAGGCCAGTTTTTTTCTTCTCTATTCCAAGCTTTAACTTACAGTGGCCTCAAACTACCTTATAACCTTTTAAAAAATAAATCTATTCAATTCTCTTTGTGTTAACCATTCAGCAAACAACTACAGAACCTGCTGCACAATATGAAGCTATAGATGTTGCAGTGTCCCCTGCATACAGAGACTATTATAAGATAACAGCACCTGCTCAGGTGTCCTCTGCTGCCATGGCAACGGACCCTAATCTGCATTGTCAGTCCCAGTTCACTGTAACTCTAACCACCAGGCCGGTGGTCAGGGTGTCAGCACACAGCAGGGCTTACATTACGAGAAGACAACTCCTCTTCAAACAGGGACCAAAGATGAGAAAACGTACTGGATGACCTTGCCTTTTTTTTTTTCCCTCCCTCTTTTCCTTGGCTGTTGTTCCTCTGTTCTTTCTGTCTCAGTTCTTCAGGTGTGAACACTCTCAGTGGCAGCTTCCCCAAATCCCACTCGTCCCAATACTCTGACCGTGGTGTTACACGCACACCTCTCTTTGTGGACCACAGTCCTGATTCTGGACTAGTATCTACACCTGTAAGTACACACACAAAATATGGCAGTAATTGTTTATTGCTGTTGTCCTCGAGGCATTTATGCTCCTTCCTCTCCCTTTACATTTGCAGCTCCTCCATCGTCATACTTCTCCTGATTTTCCCCTTTTCTCTCCATTCTTTCATCTTCCAATCCTTCTATTTCTCCCTCTCCACTTCCCCCTTCTCTGATCTGAACCTTATATTCTCAGTCAATTCTCTGCACTCCCTGTATTTTATTCTTAACTGTATTTTACCTACAGTGCATTTCATATGATGTAAACAGGCCATCTGGGGCGTTTTTTGTGAGTGTCCAGCCAATGAGGAACAGTGGTCGAGTGGAGTGGGGTCATTCTTATGTCTTTAACAGAGGGAGGTGTAGAATTACACATACAAAGTAAGGGTTACAGGATGTTTGTAAGGAGGTTGAAAAGGTCAAGTAGGGTGAAAAAGGTTATCCACTAGCCTCTCCCACTGAAGTAACAGTCGTAAAAGACAGTGAACTGTACTCGCTAGATTGCTTTTGCATTACACACATTTTTTAGGTTTGTGAGACATGGATATGTTTTATAAAATTGCAGAGGTTTTCTGATTTAAACTTCCTATTATAGGTCAAGCTCCAAAAATGCTGGATCCTTCTCTTGCCATAATGCAACTCAAAAGTGTCTTTTATTACACCATCAGTGCCTGGTTAACAACCATGTCCATGTGATTGTGAGAATTGCAGGAACACAGATAGAAAAATAGAATATTTGCATGTTTAAGATGAGAATGAGAGAGTACATTCACTGGCTCATTTAATGAAAGTGGCAGGTGGATCTGCTGGTTTGTCCTGCACATTGTGATGTGCTACCTGCAATAGTCTAGTTGGCAAAATATACATAAAATAACATTTAGGTATGAATCTATAAAGTCAAGAAAGATAATAGATGAAATATAGGCAAGAATGTTGGGAGGGTCAACACTTTCACTCTGCTAACACATGTAGCAGTATTGGTTAATGGTCTTAAAAATGACCCATTGATTTTGGCTACATACTATCTGCACACTGAGGTAATAGAGTTTATATTGCATTAATGGGTGCTACGGTAGATCAAACTTTAGTGTGTTTCCTGTTCTCCTAAGCCAACGCTACATGATGTGTGATCTGTTTTTTCCACCAATATGAAATGTAATTTGATTGCTGGATTTCAGCTGAGCTGAATTTGACTATCAATGAGTGAATTTTGATTAAACTTGGGGGATGGACATGACTCATCACTGCTGTCTTCATCATTACGCTGAATGGTCCATTTGGATACTGACTGTACATGTGGCTTCTAATGATCAGATTTTGATGAAACTTTGCATAATGGTGCATTGTGATCAACAGAAGGTGACATATTTGTTCCTGGTTGTCCCCAGAGAGACTGCATAATTCATTCCTCTTCTCTACTTCTTCTGTTAGCTTCCATCAAATCGGTACCGATTTGTGTCGTGGCATCGCCTGGAGCATTGTGAAGTCACAGGTGACCAGCTGACCTGCCCCAGGGTCAGAGAAGGTGTGTGATCAATATGAGAAAACCACCTGTGTGACCTTTGCACTTTGAGTCCAGAATATATATAGATGTCCTAGTTTGTGCTGTGTTTACTGCAGTAACTTTGAATTAAGAATAAACAGGAGCGGCTTCTTGTTTGAGAGTATTTGCTTACAAAATTCACTGGGACAAAGAATCCAAACCAATAACTGTCAAAAGTTCAGGGTGGATTTAGAAGCTTTTTCGCTTGATGGATGATAATGATGTGAACATTGTTACAGACTTTTTTGTTTTGACAATGTTATCAAAAAGGGCCATCAGATGAGGAGCTCTTTCAAGGAGAGGGGGATGACAGCTGTTTGGAGCGGGGGAGGAGGAAGAGGAGAGAGGAAGAAGGACAGAGATGGGAGGAGAGGCTGCAAGAAAATTGGGAAAACTGTCTGGTAAGTTAGCAAGCATTATGTCTGTGTGTGTGTGTGATGTTAAATATGTAAAGTACAGGAGAAGAACATAGATTTAGGGAGGGAGGGAGGAAGGACTAAAAGATGAAAAGAAAAAGAGAAGGAATCTGACATTTGTACCACCTGTCTCTTGTCAGGAGTTAAATCTGTCCTACCAGGACTTGGGTGATCCCTTCCAGAAAGAGAATTTCCTCCGGATCCTCCGCAGGTTGATCCGTGTGGAGAAACTACAACTGGTTGACAACTCTCTCACTAACTTGAGTTCTGTACGTCTGCCAAGGTATGAATCACAGGACCCAGACTGCACTGCAGCTCCCTAATTTGGTAAACAAATTGTGCAAATTAATATTTAATGAAGTAAAGGATAAAGGAATCTATAAATCATTCTAATGATGTTCAGGATTTTTTTCCACAGTGTGTATAACGCTCCAAACATGTTATGTTGATACAAGCAGTTTCCAAATGGCAGCCCTGCCAGCTCTTTGAAACTGGCTTCACACTGTTTTAAATGGTTTCATTTGGAGGTAAATTTAAAGATAATAGTTCATAGCTTTTGAGCAACTATCTTGTTGAATGTCTCTATTCCCTGCTGAAGTTGGATGTTAGAGCTGTTGTGTCTGTGTTTTATGTGTCCTGATTTTGTTTTTGAATGGCAATGTTTCTGTAGCCACATGACTTGATTATGCAGAATTTGCAGTTTGAGCACCCACTATTAGGTCTCCTTTTAACTCTCCTCATTTATTCTTGTCAGACATTCTTTAAACCTAATACTATTTCTGTACCTAATCTATTTCTTGTGATAATGTTTCTGTTATTTTGTCAGAAAGCACTACAATTGTTTTGTTTCCAGTTTATATGGCACCACAAATGGAAACTACTTCCATTATTCAAATGGCTTGTTCACTACTTAACCCAAAATAGTGTCATTTTGGGATGACAGTAACCACACAGAGAAAGATAAGCATTATTTTTGCTCCCTTTGGGCAGGTGCAGAATTTTAAATCTGCACCGTAACCACCTGGTGTGTCTGCGTCAGCTGCCAAAGCTCCCAGCAGTGGAGCACCTTTGTCTGTCTGAGAATGCCATCGACTCCCTGGGGGGACTGGGAGCTCTGGAGAACAGCCCACTGCGCTCCCTAAACCTGACCCACAACCCAGTGACCTTCACTCAGGACTACCGTGCACGGTGAGTAGATGAAAGGGGAGAGACTACGTGCTTGTCTTTTTGCTTCACTGTCTTATTATTCTCTAATAATTGTATCTCTATGTCTCTCTGCCTATGCCTGCACAGTGTTTTTTCCTGTTTGCCAAAGCTAGAGGCTCTGGATGGAATCCCTAAATTGCCAGAAGACTCTCTGCCCATCAGACTACAGTTCCCAGAACCCACCAGGATGTGCAACATTTTGTGACTTTGTTGCATGGATGGACATGTACTGACTCAGATCTCCGAATCCAGTTTGCAGCCCTTACCAAAGTGACGGCAAGGCTTCAGCAAAGTACTCCACACTTTGAAATTGCACTGAAGGTTTCACTGATCTCTTCAGAGGAAAGCCAACTGGTATTCAGTCACTTACACAAACTGTGTCACAACTGTTGCCCATAATCAGTGTTTAGGCCACACTGAAAATATTGTCAGAGACACTGTAATGGTAATGTGCTCGAAGGCCACATAGAATTATGTTTATATCAAACAATATATTAATAATATTTTTTTTAATTCGATTTTTTTATGTATGGGAATTTGGATAATAAATAGAAAATACAGTGAAATCAGTTGCTGTTTCTGGATCCATTTCTGTTCAGTTTTGAACAAAAAGTGGTGCAGTACAGAGACACATATTGAATGGTTATTACCAATTTTGGGTGTGATGAATCATCTCCACCAGCTCAACATCTCTCAGGCCTTTGCTGAGCCAACACAATCTCACTCCTCTCTCTGCAACAGATCGCTTCAAACATACAAAACTGATTTTTTTTCAACTGTGTTGCTGAGCAGAAATGCAGTCTGAGTCAACTAAAGTGCAGCTTCTATTATACATGTAGATTTGCTTGTTTTTAATTTTTAGCTGGGTCTGTCTCTACATGTGTAATATATGAGAAGAGAAACAGGACATCCGCTTTCGAGGCTTATCAAACATTTAGTGTCCAGACTCCCCAGGATAAAGGCCTCCTGTGTCCTCTGACTGACTGGCTAATGACCCGTGAGCCTCATGCAGCAGGTCACACGAGCACACATACAAAACATATTCAAAAAGAGTAATCCTTGGTACCTTGCAAAGTACTCACTCTGGCAGGATTTAATTCCCACTACAAATGTGTGTACTCTTGGTACTGTAAAGAGCTGTGGATAAAAGATACATACTCTAATACATAAAGCAGTGTTGCAGGGGTTACACAGAGACATTGCCCCTTCCTGTAAGCTGGAGCTGATTTATTCATAAGTTGCAGCAGTGTATTATCCTTTAATAATGGTTTCATTTTCAGCCTTCACCTGAAACATAAACACACTTTGTTATCTGATATCGCACAACACAAGTATGAATACTGCCACACAGCCACCCAAGCATATATAGTACACACGTATCAAGTAAGAACCAGGGCACACAAACACACACATGCAGCACGTGCTTTCTCTTCCCTCACAGTAATGCGGAGAAACACAATTTAAGCAGCCGATATCTCTCTAACAAGCATAGAGCCAGGCACAAACTACCAGTTACATGCCTCATTGGGATTTGTTTAAGTGTGGAAGATTGTTTTGTGCAATTGTGTGTTATTTGTGTGTGTGTGTGTGTGTGTGTGTGTGTGTGTGTGTGTGTGTGTGTGGAGAGATAGAGAAAGTCTCCGGCTGATGAATGAGAGATCATTACTGCTGCAGAACAACAGTATAATGAACTCACTGGATTCTTATGTACTGCAAACACGATCCAGGTAAAGAGAAGCTGGTGTCTTCATCTGATGGTTTCAAGATGTTATCAGTGATCTTTGCTGCACATTTTAACGCTGCACTCTCTTCCTGTATGGCAGTAAAATAGGAGAGTAGCTTGAGTTGATTTCCCAAAAATCGTGGGTGGTGGGGAAAAAAAAAATCTTTTCATAGCTTCGAGCTTCAGCTTTCAAGTAAATCTTGCTCTGGTGTTAAATTGATAGGTTTTGAGAATCAGGGGCAGTCGTGTGGGCATTCGTCTCAAGATAGACTCCGGCTGTAGGCCATCGTCATGTTAAAATTATTCATGCTTGGTAATTCACCCATGAAGTGATGACTGAGAGAGTGTGAAAATATGAGGAATGTGGAGGAGTTATCATCGCTGCCATTGCTTGTCACTGTCAAAATGTGCGTGTGTGTGTCTCACACACACGCACCTGTGGCCTGCTATTAGCAAAGTAATGAGACACCTGTTACTCTCATACTACTTCAGCATCCCTGTGTTAATGCGGGGAAGAAATAAAGAGAGAGGGCAGAAATGGAGAGAAAGCACTGGGATGATAGTGAAAGAGAGACTAAGGAGGAGTGGTGATTTGATTGAGACTGTGCTGGGGACAAACGTTGTTCGTTACAGCACTCTCTCAGCCTCTCTCAGTCAACCCCCTCTCACATCTGCTTGCAGTGCAGATGTGAACAACTGAACCCCCATGATATGTGAACTCAGTGATGAATATTTATGATCTTTCCTTTTCCTGTCTGCTTGATTCATATTTATGATCATCTTGTCTCTGTTTGAAAATAGACTTGACAGAAGAGTTGCACACAGCTTAAGTCAACTCATGAGCTTGCTGCAAGTCAAGAACGTACACAGCTCTCTGTTTTATTAGTCAAGTCAGACAACAAACAGCAGTGGAGCATCCTAACTGCTTCATCTGAATCCCGGAATAATAATATGAAAAGCAATCCAATTTTGGTGGAAAAAAAAAAAGAAAACAAAATTGTGAATGAAAAACTAAAATTCAAACTATATATACACATAAAAGGGTGGCCAAATTTCGATTAATTTCTAGAATTTCTTTGAATGATTTTCTTTTCATTCATATTTCAGATCTTTTTCTTTACAGTTTCACCTTTTCACATTAAGTTTTTGTCAGTTTCATTTCTGTTTCAACAGCTGCATCTTCATGTAGTTATCTGCCAATTACATTTGCAATTAACCAATGAATCATTCTGCCTTTAAAATGTAGAAAGTACATCAAAATTTCAGGGATGAAAGTAACCTTCAGATTGCTTGATTTTCCTGAAGAGTGGTCCAGAACCTAAAGATATTCGGTTTATTGTCACAAGGGTGAAAACCTAAATATCCTAGCGTGTACACAGTGTACTTATACTATTCTATCAGACAGAGCCTAGGATGGATCTAAATAGTCCAAAAGAATTCCATTCATTCATTTTCACTCACCCAACTACGTTTCCTTGATTTTGATGGAATATGTAAAGAAAAGTTGAGATGGAAAAGTTTTCATTTTAATGATGCATCATTTGGCGTCTGTGATGCTGAACTTATTCTGCAACCACTAAGTCTCTGCCGCCCCCCGGCCCCGTGCTCTCAGTGAAGTATAACAGTGTTCCAGCTGTATTTCTTCCCCACGGGTATGATGGATGGGTGAAGATAGCTCACAACCCGATTCTAAACTCTGTCACCCTTTAACTGTATCTTCAAGAAAGGAGAGAGTGCAGAATAAGGAGAACACAATCACAATTACCTGAGATCCTTCAGCCTCTTTATTCCACCCACCATACAGATAACAGAAATGGTTTCCTACAATCAAAAACCCACTTCTTTGTATCAAATATAACTGGCAGAAAAATGTACAAATTATCAGCATTTGTTTTACTATACATTGTACAGTAGACTAAAGATGTTGCATTAAATAGGTTTTTTTTTTTTTTTTTTTTTTAATTTCACACCAGCAGTTGACATAATTTTTTTAAGGCTATGCTGAAGCTGAGGTTCAGCACTAACTGGCATGCTCTCATCTCTCCTGCCCCACTGAAATGCTTTACCAAATGTAAAATGAGTAAGACCCAGAAGAGGTTTCCAAGAATGGAAAGGCACGTCAGAGTGACACTTTCAGCACAGAACGGCTTCACCAGAAATGTCTCTTTGATTGACATTTACAGAAATATCCAGTGAAAATGCTCCTGTGCATCAGCTTCAAGAAGCTGGTGAAAGCCATTATGAGAAAAACTAGTTCAGTCAAGGGGGAAAAGGAAATGTTGCACCTTTTTACGATTGTCAGAGTCGTAACAATGAACAATAAATAACAGGAAACAACTTGGTTGATTGGAATGCAAATTTGAGCTCTACAGATTATACAACCGTTAACACATACATATACATGCCTGAACATGAGGACATTAGAATAACATAATTTATTTTGGTTTCTTTACACAAAGAAAATACATTCTCTGCCTGTCTGCTGTTAAAAAACAGAGCTAAACAGGCAACCTGGCAGATGTGCGAGTAGGCAGAAAAGCAAATGAATAAAAAACAAACAAAAAAAAAAAAACAGTATATATATCCCATTTCCGTCCTATAAACTCTGTTCATTTCCACAGTGTAAGCTGATCAGTTCCAACCCCACAGTGGTTGGAATAGCATCCAATCTTCCAGATATAATATCCCAGTTTTCCTAGTTGGAATTCTGAATGAATGGCTGCTTTTATTCCTTTGAGAAACAAGGGAAATAAAGACTTGATAGGCTCTACGGGCAGCCTGAAAGGCACTGCAGCTGGTTCCAGCCTGTGTCTGTCCTACATCTCTGCCCTCCGATTGGTTCCCTTTTCTTGACCAGCCGTATCCTCCTCTACCTCCTCTTCTTCCTCTTCGTAATTCTCTTCCTCATTATTCTCTGCGTCGTTTCTGTGATCGTCTCTTGGTCCCTCCTGGTTTTTTGCTTCATCCTGGGGAAATATCACAGTGATTTAATGGCCATCATTTGCAATCTTGTGAACATCCAACTTCACATATTTTCACACTAAAGATGGTCATTTTAGACATAGAGATCATGTTTACTAATTAGTCTCAGGCTCCTGTTATTAGGTTTAGATTCAAAATATGTGTTTTCCACCATTTTACAGGAGTACAGACAACCTAATAGGTAGGCAAACTGACAAAAACATGAAGAAACATCCACCATAGAAATCTGTGGTTTGTGACTCTGTAACAGGACAATGAGTGTCTGCAAGCCTCCAAGTTTTGTCTGCTGCTCTGTCTACAGGTTTTTAACACACAGGATTTTAATTAATTCTGTTGCTGAGCTGAGACGTTTGTGTAAAGGTTCAACTGGAACACCTCTGCCAGACCAACTGTACAGCAGCGCATGAATGAAGCTGAATGAAGTGAAAGCTCCACTGAGCTCAAATTACAGAGAAACACAGGTACATTCACTCATCAGGTGACACGAGACAAACACGAGTCAGTCAAACAAGAACAGGGGAGATACATATGAACCTAAATGAACTAAAATATATTATATATTACAAATTCATGGCACAGTGTTCCTCCACTAGGGAATATAGAGAAATTACTCTCCAAGGAGGTCAGATGTGGGGGTCAGTTACAGAACAGAAATCAGTTGGGAGTCTTGCCCAAGGACACTTCAGCAGGGTACCGTGCCGGTTCTCACAAGATTTGTACATTTTGGAGACATCACAAATGTGTGTGAGCTTCTCTGTTAGGACAAATTGTCTTAGGACAAATTGTATAATCCAAGCCCGGGTGGAAACCTGACTACCCAACAGACTCACCACCTGATCTCCCTGTTTCACTGTCACAAGCACGAGCCGGGTTCAAGTTACGGGCACAAAACTCAGGTATGTGCACTCACTCGAGCTAAAACAAGTGAATCCCTGTGCAGCAAAAATGTCAGAGCAGTGAGCTCTGCAAAACATTTTTTTTTTACAGCTGCTTTCTGCTGTAACTGTTTCAAGAGCTGGGATAAGACCTGATGAAACGTTACAGGGAATAAAAATAGATGAGCATGATCCAATCCCAGAGACAACATGACTGAATTTTGAATCTGTTGAGGTAGGATGTTCCTCTAACAGCCAGCCTTGATGCAAGCAAACTGACCATAGGGAAATGTAGGGAGGAAACCCTGCTTTTCTTTTTAATGCTAAGTAAATATCTTTTCAATCATTCTAAAACCGCACACTGCTAATTATGTTTGTAGGGAGCACATGGGCATTTCGCTGTGGGTGGTGGGTGAGTGCATTTCCTAGGCGCCTCCTGGGCACCTTGGAGGTAAATTAAAAAAAAAAAAAAAAAAATCATAACCTGTTTGAGTTGTGGGAATAAAATGCAGTAGCTAAGAGTTGTGAATGTTTGGAGGAAAAGCTAGAGACCAGCTTAGCGGTTCTCCACAGGGGAACCTACCTGTTCTATGTTCTCCTCGTTATATGGATCCTCTCCTTCCTCTTCCACCTCCTCCTCTCTCTTCTGCCCACCGGCTATGTCCTCCTGGGCCTTTAGAACCGGAGTAACAACAGAAAGGAGTTCAATGATCAATGTCAATGTTCAATGTCTGATTTTAGGAATTG
This sequence comes from Trachinotus anak, assembly GCF_046630095.1. NCBI lineage: Eukaryota > Metazoa > Chordata > Actinopteri > Carangiformes > Carangidae > Trachinotus > Trachinotus anak. Next base: position 20,025,284 of record NW_027273865.1, on the reverse strand, counting down.
AAAAAGAAAACTAGAAGTTTTCCCAGTGGATTGAAACAAAGTGGGACATATTATACATATTTGTATATTGCCTTTCCTGCATGTCATTCTCTCTCCCTCACATCTTTAACTTCATTCACTATGTAAAATGTGCATCTGGGCGTGTGTGTATTACGGACCTCGTCCTCTACTTCCTCCTGGTACTGGTCGTCCAGTGTGTCCTCCTGTTGATCTGGGTTTCCAGCCATCTGAAGACATACAAAACACACACACACACACACACACACACACACGTTCAAACACTCCCTACAAATTATGACTTATCTTTTCATGTGAAACATACTGCTCTCTCGTCCTTCCCCGACCCCATACTCACCACCAGTTCCTCCTCCATAGCAGGTTGTTCAGGACCAGGGTGTGCGTCTACGTGCTTGGCTGGCGCTGCTGGCTCCGCCTCCTCTTCTACCGCCTCCTCTTCCTCTTCTGCAACCCTGTGCTGCGGCCGCTCATCCTCGGCCTCCTCAAACTCATCCTCTCCCTGGTTGTTGGGGTCATCCTCGGGGTCCAGCTCACCATCCACTCCGCCCTGTATCGGAAGAGATCGCGGTAAAATAACACAGGAAGAGAGGAGAGCAAGGATGGGATACAATAACAAAGAAAAGTGGGTTGATGTTTGTGTGAGGGTGAAATATAAGAAGCGTGAACATTAGAATGAGAGCAAGAGATAAAACTGTATTTTGGAGAATTAATAAATGCTGCTCAGGACAGTTAGTGTGCTCCAATGCATTAATTACATCACTGGTATTCAGAAGAATGAATAGCTGCCTGGTTTGATTTACGTGGAAGATGGATAGAGGGGGGATGAGTATGCCAGTGTGAGACATGTGGGCATGGAGGATGGAAGAATTGATTTCTTGTTGGATATGCAGAATAAATGGATTTATGAATGGATGTATGACGCATGATAGAGTGGTGTGAATGTTAAATGGAGTGAATGAGCTGGAAAGATAGACTGATGATTAACAGATGGAGCGAGCAGATGAATAGATGGATGGATGGATGGATGAATGGATGGATGGATGGATGGATGGACAGTCACCTGCTGATGTGGTGGCACTCTGTCATCGGCCTCTTGTTTGTCCTCCGCCTCCCCCTCGTGTAGCCTATGAGCATCTCTCTCTACACACACACACACACACACACACACACACACACACACACGTCCACTTACTATGAGCCAACTGCTACTGTGAGCTCTTCTTCTGCATTACTTCAAAGAATATCGTCTTATTTCTTAACATTCTTTTTTTTTGTCATTTTTTAGTTTATTTTTTTGGCCTTTCAATGCCTTTATCAGATAGGTACAGTGAGAGAATGACAGGAAAGTCAGGGTGAGAGAGAGGGGATGACATGCAGCAAAGGGCCGTGGGCCGGACTTCATCCCCGGGGCGCTGCGATTAGGACTAAGCCTTAATGGTACGCGCTTTACCAGGTGAGCCACCGAGGCGCCCCCCATTTCTTAACATTCTTAAGCGTCTGACCGCTGACCTGGAGAGAGGCAGGCTTTCTTTCTCACCTTTATCCTCAGTGTGGCGGTCCTCTTCTCCTTGAACAATATCATTGTCCATGTTCTCATACTCTGTCTTCTTCCTAATAAGAACAGTGACAGAACAGGGCAGTCAGCGGGACACAGTCTATCCATCAAAACAGGTTTATAAATGTTGAGAAACAAAGCACAGGTTGTTTGAAAATGTACTGCTTGTCACAGAGCAGTTTCTTTTTCAATCGTTTCAATAGTCTTCTTTTGAGCCATCAGTACATACTGTATCTTGCTGTATCTTTGTATGATGCCATATATCATTTGTGCAGTAGAAATGTTCCAGTTTGCACTTTCCAGTTTGCGGGAAGGCGCAGGGTTAATCAGTGCAACAGCAGTCTCTTTAAGCATTCTGTTTCATTCCTTTAGAAAAAGATAATTTGAAAAAAAAAAAAGGGCCAACAGTTGTGGTTGACCAAGTTTCTGATTCTCTATCTGCCTGTGGCTTTTGAGCCAGGACTAAACATGACACACGCACCAGGTTTGGCTTTCATTTCTTCTTGTCGAGTTAATGCCTGCCTTGAAAGATGTTGATAAATGACATTGAATTTTACAACATTTTCCAATGACTTGAACAGAACAGATGAAATTTCATTGGCCTCCTTGGTACTGGCATAGCGACAGAAATCTTAAGGCTCATTAATGGTCAATGTTCAGCAACACATTTATAAATGTTGACGGAGCCTTCTGTCCGTACTTGTTTTCTAAAAGCTTACTGAAACGGATCTGGACCAAACAAGCTTGTTCCTTTATGTCTGGAGAATATGATTTGTGGGCTGGGGCATCTCTGTAGCGCCACACTGGACCATTGATTCATTTACGGTCTGTTGTGACACATTTTACCTTTATCAAAAAATTGCAGCTCCTGCGATTTGGACATGTTGTGATTTCAATAATATTTTAATTAATTGTCGAGCTCTACTGGAATCATAAAACTGAAACTATCTGTATTCTTGAGTTTAAGCGAGGACGTATACCAGCACCTGATTTTTTAAAAATTCCCACTTTTCTGAAATCTGACCTTTGATGTTCTTCTCTCAGCAGCTGCTCCTGTCTGTCGGCCTCCCTGTGCTGCTGCTTCTCTCTCTCCTGCTCCTCCTTCAGCCTCTGCTCCCTCTCTTTCAGCACCCTCTCCCTCTGGGCCTGCAGAGCCTCCTGCCGCATCTGGATGTGCCTGCGCTCCTCGGCCCTCTGAGCCTCCAGCCGCTGCTGCTCCTGCTGCTGCTCGTAGGCCGACTTCACGCGCTCCACCTGTGCGTGCGCCTCGTGCCGCAGCTGCATGTCCTGATTAAAAGGTTTATTATGTTACGGTTTTAAATAACCTTACGGTCACTTTAATCTAGTCATAGTCAAATAAGATACAGGAAACCTAAGTCAGTTCAAGGCCAGTTTTAACCTTGTTTAGATAAGACAGAGTAGTCTAAACCAGTTCTGACCGGTTGTGGCTGACGTCTCTGCCGGTCCAGCGCGTTCTCATCCGGCTGTTCCTGTCCTGGCTCCTCTCCCTCCTCCTCCTGCTGCTGCTGCTCATCCAGTGGTTGGTCTGGGTCCTCCTCCAGCTTCTGAGGCTTGCCTGCTTGAGCCATCTCCTCCTCTGCCAGCTCCCTCCTCCTCTCTGCCTCTCCCTCTCCATCCTCCTCCTCTTTCTCTGACAAGGTGTGTTGGGATACCGGGGGGTGGGACTTGATCTCTGACCGGGCATGCACTTCCCCTACAAGGTGGTCCAACTGAGAAGACAGCAACAAGAGAAATAATTTTCATATTTGCTGTACGCCTTTTGTCTTGATAGTGAAGGGATCCCACAGACTCCCACATTACCTGGTGAGCCTGGTGATTGTCCCGGGCCGGCTCATCTTTATGTGGCTGTTCCGGTATTGTAGCCTGCTGGCCTTGAGATTGAGATGCTATGGCGGCAGCTGCTTGCGGCTGCTGGGGAGCAGGGTTTTGCTCAGGCTGTCTCAGGCTGGGCGCCTTGTTCAGAGACTCCTTCAGCTGCTTGTATTCATCCACCTGCACCTAAAGCGAAACACACACACACATCCTGCTAAGAGAGAAAATCCTGGGGCAATCATGTAATGCAGTGGGATTCTAAGTATTCCAAAACTGTACCACTGTGCAATAAGACATCCTTTATAATGGGTTTATGTTGTAACCAATGGCTTTATTACCAGTTATTAAATCATTCACTAACGTTTTATAGATCAGTCATAACCTGTTAATAGGAGCAACAGTTGGCTTTTGCTGTGGGACAATTAGTGAGAGACAAGTGAGTTATGTGATTTAAAACACATTTTACGCTCACATTATTATCATTATTATTATTATTATTATTATCATCATTATTATTATTATTATTATTATTAAGAAGAAGAAGAAGAAGAACTGACTCCTTCCTCTAGGGATGAGTGTCATTTGAATATTTTCAGTACTTGAGCCAATATGATGTCTGCTAATAAAACAATAAAACTTGATCACTGATTTGTTAGAGAAGACGACAAACTTCTTAAAAACTAAATATCTAAACCAACCAGGTGTACAAGAACAGTTTAATACTTTGATTTAAAACCAGAAAAATATCTGAATCTGAACCAGACACTGGACGCCATCTTGACCTGACAGTTTTGTCTGTGCTACCGACACATTTTGATTAATGAACAGAGCTACACCCATCCAAAAGACCTTTGGACATTTTGTTGAGTACTGAGCCAGCCCTGAACAGATTAAGATACAGTATGTTGTTAACTGAGAAAAAGTGTCACGATTCAAATTTAAATCCATGTATCTGGCATCTCACTACAGTCCCAACTCTGCCATTACCTGCATTACAAAGAGACGACAACACAGTCATTCTACAAAAACAAACTGCACGGCCACAAATTCACCTGCAACTGGTAAAAAAAAAAAGAATTATTTAGCAGAAAATTTTATCATGAGGCGTTCCATTTCTTTTCTCCAGTCTGTACCGACATACCATTAAATGACACCATCCTGTTACACAGTACAGACACACAACCTCACACAAACCAGGCAAGGGGGTTAAATTCTAAAAACTCTTTCTAAATTCCTCCCCTCTCCCTTTGTCTCGCTCCAGTCCCTCCATTAAAGCTTTCTGGCTGATTGGCTCCAACGTGCTTTAGATGTGCCGCTCTGACAGCCCTGACTAAACCAAACCCCCTGGAGTGAAGGAAAGCGTTTTGTGTGTCTGTGTGTGTGTGTGTGTGTGTGTGTGTGTGTTTGTCCAACTAGAAGCACAGATGAAGAGCAGGACAGGCTTTAAAACCAATTAGCAAATGCAGACAGACAGACAGAAAGAGAGAGCAGAAAAGAGAGGGTGAGTGAGTGAACATCCATGAATGCAGACGTGAAGGAGGAGAGTATTTCAAACAAATAAGCAGAGCGCTGCAGATTCAATAAACCATCCTGGCATTTCAGAGGTCATTTTCAAGGAGAAACAGCAACATCTGATTTAATCATCCAAAAAACCCCCCCAAAAAATCAAGCAACACATCAGCCATCTTTTTTCCTGTCTGCTTGGGATTATACAGTTTCGTGCAATAAACATTTCTGCTTCACTGAGAGGGTTAAAGTAAAGGTTACAGTCAGGCTGAGAGCAATGCAGAGCAGAGGAGCAGATGTTTTAGATGCTCTGGGGACATGCTGGCCACAGAACTTACTCGACCTGACCTCCCTTTTCATCAGTTCATTCACTCCTTGTTAGTTTTGATAAATAAAAGGTTCAATCAGATATAAGTATATAAGTACAACAGGAACGCACCCTCCTTATCACCGAGCCGTTTGACTCAATTTATACTGTCCTGAACTCTGCTAGCATGCTCAGTGATGGCAAAACGAAACACACATCTCTTATCTCTCAGTGTGACCGACAATGTGTCAAATCTTTCCTCAGCATCAGTCAGCTGCTGTATTCACCGACTCACGATTCACCACAGTGAGCGATGAAACAGCATCTCTCTGCTGCCGTCCTACCTGAGCTGCAGCCAGCGCACTCTTGTGGTCCTCTAGTGTCAGTGCCAGCTGGTCGTGGGATGCCTTCAGGTCCTGATGCTGAACCTGAACCCACAAGCGCAGGGATGAGCTATTTGTTTTTATGCGAGGCTCACGTTTTCTCTTTTATTTTGAAATCAAATTTAAAATAGGATAACGCATGCAAAGTTACCTGGCACTATTTCATGAATCACTGACAAAACTTTCTTTATTTCTTCAATTTCAGACAGCTGATAGCACACATTTTATAATTCTACTTTTTGAGAAAAAAAAGAAGAAAATAGACAAGAATACGTCTGTTCTCACCCGTGCATCCTGTAGCTGTAAATGAATGTCATGGTGGGCTTTCCTCAGCTGTTTATTTTCCTCCCTCAGGTTATATATATTCTCTGCAATTTAAAAAAACAGCAAACACATTAGCACAGAGCGTGCCACTAAACAGGAAACACATGAAATGAGAACAATATTATCCTGCCAACCATATGCAAAGATGATTAGAACCACCTGTATATTTTTATGTTTCTTTTTTCCCCCTTATGACTCATGTAACAAACCCTTGTTTCATTTGTGTATAAATATCCTAAAGCAACATGACAAGTGGGATCCATCTGGAGCAGAGGATACGTTACTAGAGATACATACTGAACAGTCCCAATACGACGCCTTTTTTTTTTTTTTTTTTTTTTTGGATCTAAAAGTCTGCACATGAAATACTTCATACTTGGTTTCAGACATGCAGTATTTCACAAAGTCAGAAGATGGAGACAAAGTGAGTGTTTAATGACACCACCACAGAAAGCTACAAAAATCTGCACCTTTGAGTTGGGAAACTTCTGTGTCTTTGACTTGCTGCAGCTTCTCGTAACGCTCTCTGTGTTCGTCCACCAGCCGGCTGTGGTCCTCGCCCTGCACTTGGTGCTGCTCCTGCAGCTCGTAATACTGCTTCTTCAGATCCTCGTGCTGGTTCTGATGGAGAAGAGAAAAAAAAAAAAAACACACCATCATCGAATGGTCTTTGTTTTGTTTTTCCTCGTTATTATGAAAGGATTCATCAAAGGAAAAATTGACCCCCCCCCCCCAACATGTGTGTAGACTTCACGACAAAAAGAGGAAGGATGCAGTGTAGTCAGGTCAGGGAGAGTGTGTGTTCATATGAACGACAGGAAGAAAGAAGGTTAAACATGAGGATGCCTGTGTCTGTGTTTATGACAGGAATACAGAAACCTGCATGGTAAGCACACATGTGCCAGTATGTGTGCGTGTGTGTGTGTGTGTGTGTGTGTGTGTGTGTTCATCCATACCTTTAACATCTGATGTTGCACTTGTAAAGAGCTGAATCTGCTGCTGGAGTCTTGCTGTTTCAGAATAAAAACACAAGGTTACAAAACTTAGTGTCTTTGTGGTCCAGGGTTACAGTTACCATAACAACAGATACTGGTGATGAAATTAACCGGTGCTGGTAAAGTCAGTTACAGCAGTACCTACTCTCTGTTGTGTTTCCCTTTTCAACGCTCTTTACAAACATCAAATAAAGCAACACAAGCAGACAGAAAAGATGTAGATGCTTGTTCAGGAACAGATCAAACCATCGGTAAAGATAAGTTTAAAGATAAATTTAAACATACCTTCTCCTTGTTCAGTGACTGTTGTGCTTCAAGTTTGTAAACCAGATAATCTACAACAGATCAGAACAGATCAGACTTTTTAACAAAATCAATTTAAGATAAAGTTAAATTCAACCAATTTAACGGAAAATGATGTCGCAGGTGGTGTTGTGAAAAAAAGTAATAAAACATTACAGTTCATTAACACATACAGTAATAATGTCATCAGAGACTCTTGGTATTTATTCCTTATATTTGTTCTACCACCACATGATAAGCAGTCTCAGTGCGAGAGATGGATTTCCCAAAGCTCCTTTGAATGCTCATATACCTCCACAGTCAGATGTTACTTTTCTCACCTTCTTTGGCCTTTTTGTGCTCTAACCTCTCCTTCTGCAGAGACTTCTCCAACCTGGAGCGATGCTCATACACCACTGAACATATAAAACATAGATGGAGAGGAAGAGAGGGGATAAATAAGGGGAGGGAGGTAGAGAGAGAGAGAGAAAATGCAGAGGTTTAGGCCAGGTGGAGGGTAAACTAAACAAAAAGAGAGCTGTAATACAAACATGTACACTGCAGAAAACATTTACACTCACAAATGCTCAAAATGTTCATTTTTAGAGAGGCGGGGAGAGAGGACATGCATTTTACTGTTGATACAAGGGCCAGGTGTGATATTTATTCAACCACACAGTGATCTCAGGACATGACAGCTCCTCCATCAACACAAAGCTGTGGTATTCCTCACAAGTTTGGTGGTCTAAAGGCCTTTATAAATACTTCCAGTTTGTCTCATGCTGCTTATATGCCTGGTGGTGGTGTCCAAGAGGATCTGAACATATGATTCACCTTCATTAGATTACAATAAAGTAAATTAACATAACTCTTGGTCCGCAATGCTCCTGTCTCTCCCTTTATTTGAACTGAGATCGGAGACACACTTCTAATCTCTGTCCTGCCCAAACTCTTTCTCGACAGATTCCTCTTTTATTCCCTCCATTTTTCATCTTCGTCTGATTCAAGATTAAATCGAATGAAAAGGAAATAATCCCTGAGGGGAATTAGGTTCACTGGAAAAAGCAGACACAAGGATGGAGATAATACAGAAAAGTGCATCAAAGCTGATACAACAGAGAGTCACACACGCAAGCGATGCAACAAATGAATAAGTGATGGCGGTTTTGAAAGCTGCAAAGCCTCCCTGATAAGTCAGGTTTCCTGAAAACTCCTGGGGCTTCAGACCCCTGTGCTTAATAATGTACAAAAACCCACTTTGTGTTTGAGTGTATTCTGACAGAAAGGAGATTTAACCACCAAAAACAAAAGCAGACTAAAGGAGACGAGGAGAAGGAATTTGAATTTAAAACTTGAACTTAATGGCTTGAAAGCGAGTTTACATATTACTGATTTTAAATCTGCAAAGGCTTGTGACACAGCTCAGTTGTGCATTTGTGACTAACACGGTTATTTTAAAACCATTTCTGTGCTTCAAGTGCAGTTGCACTGGTGTAGTATCACTGTGATGGATCTGCAAATGCTTTCTGGTCATTTTTTAACACACATGTAAAGTATTTGATCTACTTCCTGCAAATACTATTTACTATTACTTTACTTATCCTTCATACTTTCAAAATTTGCAAGTCATTTTCCCATTTAGACAGAAATGTGTTCACCGTTAAGAACACTACCTAGTAATCACACAGCGTTTACCATGTGGACAGAGGAAGATTTTTATGAGTCAAGTGTCATTCAAGTCTTTTGTTTTATCATTTTATGTGAAGCATTTCGGGGCAGCCTGTCATTCAACCATCTTAAAAAAACAAACAAACAAAAAAAAAAAAAACAACTTGGACCATGACTACTAGGTCATCACTTCCTCCAGTTTCTTACATTTTCTCTCCCCTGCCTTGGGCCATTTGGGCAGTCAAACTGATGATGTGGCTATTTTTCCCTCTAAGTGCCAACTCAACAGATTCCAGGATAAACTGTTAACTGTCCAGAACAATCTTGTAATAATTTCATGAGAAGAGTGAAAGCTTGTGGGAGAGAGGAGCAGACGTAGGCACGGAGAATTTTGAGTGAAGCAGAGGAAAGCTCACAGCGGTGAGGCAGCCACAGAGAGGACAAAGAATAAACAGGCAGACCAGGAGAGACTGAAGGGAAAGAGACAGTCACGGAAAGACACAAACCACAATAAGAGAGTGAGACACAGACTTGGTATTAAGGTGCAATAAAGTCACCAATGACTACTCAAGTATGCAGAGCAAACATAAAATTCTGATTAAATAGCCTGGTAGTTATTTAATGGAAACATTTTACTGTCTTATAATGTGGAAAATGTTTCTCTCGCTTCACCTGGTATAAAACAAATGAGCTCAGTTCAACAGTGGCACAGTCTAATAAGAGAAATTACTAAACAAACACTGACGCCACAGCTTTGTTGACTCAATCTGACCTTCGCGGACAAACTGCTTACCTGCTGTCACCACTGTCATCCACATCTGCCACTGTCTACACTCTACACTACACAGTGTTGCTAGAAGTGGGTATTTCAAATGTACTGCACTTTATGTTGCATGTGTGTGTCTTTATGCCATCGGCTGCTCTTTTGTGTACAGAGACGTACTGCTTCTCAGTGATTGCTTACACAGACGTAACTAATGACCTTCCGGTTTAATGCCTGTCAAAATGGCTGAAAATCCAACAGACTCCAAATAACCGTCTTTCCAAATTCTTTCCTTTCTCTGAGCTTCGTCAGACGGACGTTCAGCCACATCAGATTAGGGAGGTTTTATTCTGCTTGTTGCCGGCTCTGTACCCTCTCACTTGTGCCAAAGATGAAGCCATGTTGCTCTTAGCTCAGCTCAGCTCAGCTCATACCACACCACACGACACACACCCTCTCTCTGGGGGACGACATGGACAAGTTGGGCAACAGCTACAAAGACGCTACAGTCACAAAAAGGATGTCATTTGAATGTGCGTTATGAAAACCCACTAATATTGCCGCTGGGCAAGTCCATTATTCACATGGCATGTTTTATTTAGGAACTCAATTTGCTTCACATGAACATAACAAGGTGAAAAAAAAAGAGAAGAATACATTCATAGAAAAAATGGTTAAAGGTATTAAAATGCATGTTCTTTTAGTTCTTTTCTACTTTTCTTTCACCAAGATTAAATATTGACGAGAACGCTGAAAAACTGCAATGTTGAGGAAAGCAATAAAAACATTCCTGCATCAGAACCTTTTTTGTGTAACACTGCTGACAAACAAACAAACAGCCAAAGGTAAGAAAACATAATCTCCTTGTTGGAGGTAAAAATTCCAACTCACAAAATCAGAAATGAACTTCTTCAGAGTCAACTTCTTCAACCCAGCTCAAAGTAACATCCGACCGATGTAACTACGAATATTCAGACGCAAAGGTCCGGTGTTTCAGGGTCTACCGACCCCACAAACCAAACGCTTCCACACACACGCACACACACACACACCTACACACTGATTCATTTTACACCTGCCCTTCTGTCGTTCAGACTTCAGAGAGCACGGGAAGGAACACTCAAACACACCAATGACACATTTCCCTTACAGTGTGGCTAAAGTGACACAAAAAAGTGGCAGCAAAAGAACAAGGGAGTCCTCTATGGCGCTGACCTTCATTGGCCGACTGGTTAAGATGTGGAGAGGATTGGATTGGTTAGAGTTTTGGACTGTGAATACTATCAATCACAGGGGGAAATGGGCTGTGGGGTTTTGTCTGTGGCCTGCTTGTGGGTGTTCTCACTCACACCCCCACTGTACCACTGAGCACGCACACACACACACACAGGACCAGTTCAATTTAGAAGGAAGTGAGAGTCAACAAAGAGTTTAAGTTATTCCAATAATGCAAGGAGTGCTCTATAAGTGGTTCATGTGTGTTGTATTTACTTTGCCTGGCTGATCAAAGAGCTTCCAGTGTGTACACTGTAATATTTAGTGCTGTCAACAGGTAATCTGACTCAATCCTCTCTACATCTAGGTCATGCCCTGCGCCGGGCCAGAAAAACTTGTATGAACACATGATCTGATTCGGGGTCACAAATTAGGTCATAAAACACAACATGTAAACTTACATTCCAGCGATGAATTTAAGTTACAAGACAATGTTTTGGTGAGTTTCCTTCACAGCTTACACTGCACTACAGCTCAGATTCTACTACAATATATCAAAGACAACATTCCTGAGATTCTCTTAGTAAATGCACAAGTTGATTTCAGTAACTTTGTTTTTATCTTTCTGTCACAGGCGCAGGCAGAGAAATCTTGCGAAACACATTTAGCGGCTCAGACTTCCTCCTCCTATGACAGCTTTCCTTCTACCTTCTGCTGGTAAACATAGCCCACACAGGTACCTTTATACCCAGTAATTACACATTTAAACATGTGTAAACTAGACAAAAAGGCAGTCTTAGTGGTGCTGAGTGTGTCTTGCTGAAATTGTAACTCAGTTAATCTGGGAAACCTCAGACAGGTGGGAACCTGGCAACAACCTCACCTCCTCATTGATCAATATAATGGACTTCAAGATGAAGGGCCAGTCCCACTGAGCCCGCTGATCTAGCAAACTTAAAGAACAGATTTTACCTTTACTGATCTAATATTTGCACATATTCTGAATGTAGACACCAGTGTGTTGTGTTGTGACTTCATTTATTTTGGATCCAAGTCACAACTTATATTTTCATTGTTCGTTTCTTTGGCTTTAATGTTTGGAAGGCACTTTGCATGAGTTTTAATCAGGAGATACAAAAACCCAAATCAGGTGCAATATTTCTGTTTAATCCAGGAAGAGAGTGCATCTAGATCAAACAACAAAACTATTTACTTCTTTTAATCCTATAAACATAAACAAATTTATGAGCTTCAGAGTGTTCGTTACAATAAACAGCAGATGACAACCGTCGGTGATGTAAAACATTTTACAACAGCTGCAATTATTCCGTTTTATTAATGTTTTGCAAATGATCACAGAAACACTGATATGTGTGGGATTGTGTGAGGGTGTGAACGGGTGTTAAATCACAAGCACACATTCCTCAGAGGCATGACCACAAAGTGCCAGTTGACGCTTTTAAATGACTTACAACTGCCAGCCTGTGGTTATAGTGGGCAACAGTGAATCAATACGGTTGTCTCACAGCCCCCAAGCTATGGCCCACCTCTAAATATAGGGCAGAATCTCGACCCTGGACCCTGTGATTGGCTGAAGGATCCATCGCTTCACAATGACAGAATGGGTGTGGTGCACCATTTGAGCAATGCAAATGGAGTTGACAAATATCACTTTCTTTCAAAGTGTCAAATTGTACTGTCGTGTTCTCTGTTTCTGGATATATCAGATTTACTGCACCTTTTGAAAAATTGAAATAGAACCCATTCGTATAATGTCGACCCGAAACTGAATAAGCCACGCTCCTTAGCTACTTTTGTTTCAGAACAAGTGGAAGTATCTCACATTTCTCATTTAAGGCTGCCTACTCGGAAAACCACTGCTATTCACCAGCACCTGTGAAGTCAAATACACTGTTTACCAGTAAACATTTGTCACAGAACACTTGACATGACAATGAAACAAAGGCCTAAATCCATGTGCATGGATACACTGTTACACACATCTTACGTGTAAAAGCTTAAGGGCAACACTACAGCAGGTCTGCTGGACCCAAGCTGTGGATGCTGCACAGAGATAACTGCTGGTTGGGTGGATCAAAGGCTGCATTAAATTATCAGGTCCAGAGTCTTAGCTAAAACCCTGGCATTCTCTTTGACTCCCCGATGTGGGCACAAACTTCACTCTGAATAGATGACACCGTGTAGGAGCGAGCTCTCTGCCTGGTATAATGGTATAATAACACAAAACCTCACCTCCTGTCCACACAGCAGAGTGTGTTTAGGTGTCTTTCTAGGGAGGGAATAAAGCAGAGAGGGTACTGGAGGGGAACACGGTTTAATCTTATGTAGAGGTGGGGTACGAAAGAAGTTCCCAACAGAAACATTCTTATTGTAAAGCAGGGGATTATACTGTAGATCTACTAATAACAGTGTGTGTGTTTGTGTTTGTGTGTGTGTGTGTGTGTGTGTGTGTGTGTGTGCATGTGTGTGTTGCTATCTTCCACACATGGCAACAAAGCAAACAGGTTAGTCAATATCTATGGATTTTTGACTCTCAATGTTGTGGTTTGACCTGAGGTTACTATGTTTCTTGGCTGTTACTAAATAATTGGTGACTCTATGCCAATAAAGCAACCACATAACATTTTGATCTGCGATCACACTTTTAAATCTCTAATCTAAAAGCAAACAAACTGGTTAAAATAAACGAACTGGACTTGCTGTAGAGCGCACCTTTGAACATGTGATTCATGTTGTATGACGCAGTAATAAGGTTGAATGCTTATTTTCATATGTAGGTCAAACGATTGACTGGGTATAACCGAAGACAGGTGTTTGAATGAGGTGTCTACATTGGAAACGACTGTTATTCTGTCCTTTGTAACAACACAGCCACTGTCACGATAGCACAAAACACTGCTGTTAACAGGTAGACATAAAAGACTCACATAGCAAGGTAAGAAAAAACAATACCTTCTTCACTTAGCACATGGCAGTATGCTGGACCAGTTATCAGAGAGGAGCAGCACCAAGCTGGCTAACCCATTTAAGGACTAAAAAGTTAAGACTGTATGCATCATGCCTCTCTTCAGTGCTCCCTTTCCCTCCTCTGTTCCTCCAGCTGTGGCTGGCAGAAGCAGATGTGCTGGCTGACCTCATGACTTTAAGTATACTTATCTGTATACTGTTGAGGTGAGCCTGGGGACGCAGAGACTCCAACCAGGTGTGTGTTTGTGTGTCTGTATATATATATATGTGTGTGTGTGTGTGTGTGTGTGTGTGTGTGTGTGTGTGTGTGTGTGTGTGTGGGCTCTAATGTCACTCTTTACAGTAGGCTTAAGGCAGAGCTGTTCAACCACATTGACTCTCTGTTGAACTTTCAAGCCCAATCTGGTCAGACAGTAACCTGGTTTATCACAAGATTACAAAGGTCAAAGGTCAAGGACAGGCACACAGTAAATCACTGCCTGGCTAAAGTGTAGCTACGGTCCAGTTAGGTCAGACAGACTGTTTCTTCTGTACTTGCATTTGACACACATCCAATTCACAATCCGACGTTTATTCCACTACCTTTTAAAATGTCAAGACATAAGAAAGCGTTGAAATTGTAAGTGTTTAGGTGTTAACTGGAAGCCGAACTCAGCTATGATTGGTCATGAACTGAATTAAGTCTTCGTGTTTGTTTTAAGGGGGGAGGCGTTTGATAGTGACCACGACAACAGTGAAATCGCGGTGTTATCAGCTGAGTCTGGCTTGACATTGGCCACATTCACCTGCGTGCAGACAGAGACCCAGCCAGTCTCATCACCGTCACCGTGTTTACCTTGCAGCTGAGCCGAGAGGGACTCTTGGTGTTGCTGGTACTTGAGTGCCATCGCCTCCGTCCTCTTCAGCTGTTTGTGCATCTCGTACGAAATCATCCCCCCGTACAACATCCCGCAGACCACCGTGAGCAGCAGGAGACACTGGAAGATCCTCCGCTGTCTCCGGGAGCACACCCCGTTTCCCATGTTGGACCCGCACCCCTCCCCGCTGTCTGTGCGAGAAACCCCCGTCTCTGCTGCTGGAAACTTCCGACTCAACTTTTTTTTTTTTTTTTTTTTTTTTACCTCCCGGTGAAGACTGGAGAAGCCGCCCCCTCCCTCCCCTCACTCCCCGAGCATATCCACGCAGAAGAAAGACGGGTTAAGCGCTAATGTTTGCTCCGGTGCGGAACACCATCCACTCACGACTGTCCCCCCCCGGTAACTTCAAAGTGAGCGCTCAGATTCTCGCTTGACTTCACGTCAAACTTCGGCGGTGCGCCGCTGATCTGCGGGACTGACGGAGGCTGGCGGCTCCCGCTGCGTCCTCCTTCCTCCTTGCAAGACTTTCGCTTTTCCCGAAGGAGATCATGGAAAAAAAAAAGTACCAGCCCAAGTCCCGTACGAGGCCTCCATTGCACCTTTAACTTTAGTTACGTGTCAGCCCAGCAGCTGCCTGCTGCCATCCAACTGCAGCTCGGAAGGAAGTCCCTCCTCCGGGCAGTAATAAATTTCCCTACTCCCGCCCTCAGAGGAACACATTTAATCAATTGGTCGCCAGAGAGCTCGATCAAAAAGTGGCTGGGAAAGTGAGGGTGGAGAGTTTGGAGACTTGTAGTTTTCCCATCACAAAGAGCCGTTGTAATCCTATCATATGTTAAGATGCTGTGCAAATAGTTCTAATGTTGACACACATGTTGTAATATAGACATAAATACAGTGTGTGAGCCTACAGGAGCTTTGAGGGACGCAACCTGGGCTCAAATATACCTTCACAAATCACAAGTTCACTTCAAATTATTATTATTACTGTATAAATTGTATTTAATATGAATGGATATTGGGTATGTACAGAAGAGTAACAGCACAACCCAGCATACAAGCAATTTAATCTAAAGATATCACTTCTCCCTTCAGAATAATTATTTAGCCATTTAAGTAACAACTTCATATGCATATAAAACATTTAATCATATTTATGATAAAATAAATAAACATACATAGTTAGAACATATTCATTTTTGTGGGAATTGTTAATTGAAAAAAATTCGGTGCTGCTAGATATAACAAATATTTGTCAAACTGAGCAGAGGATGTTTGTTATTTGCATGTTTGTGTGACCACGTTCTTTTCCCTGTCACCAAATCAACTCTGACAATAAGCTGAGTGTATACCGGAGTTTATTGTTCAGTTTTGTTCATACATACAGTTGTTTATACAGTTATTATTAGAGGACATTTTCAGTAAACTCATCCTGGCACAGAGCTCAGAATTGCAATATAATTGACCATGCACAGTTAAGTGCATCTGACAAAAATGAAGCATTATATTTAAAGAAAATAAATACATCTTAGCATTATAATGACACCATTAAAGTAAAAACTAGCCTTATAAATACTACATGTTCTACAGTATACAGAAGCAATATATACAATAGACAGGTACACTTTTGTGCTAGACTGAAAAAGTATACCTGACTCATTTTTAAGGAATTGAGAGGGATCAAAAAAGCTCAAAGTATAAATTGTGCAATATAAAAATAATTTATAAAAACTACTTGTAAATACAGCCCAATATTGACATAAATTCACATTATTGCATCACCCGACTGGCTATGAACAGAAAAAAGGTAAGTCATGTGGCTCAGGAAATATGTGGAAATAATTAGCAACATATACTCAATAAGTGTTATTTTCTGAAACATAGTAGTTCAGATTTTACCAAATAAATGTTATATTTTAATTTCACTTGTCACACTTTGAAATGCAATGCTCAATTACTCTTCCCACACACGAAGCATGTGCTCCAGTTACAAGCTCATCATGTAAACTGGGAGAAATAAATTGGGTCCACACTGTGATGAGGTAGAGAAAGCTGCAGATCTCTGTGAGTACAGTGCTTTAGTTATGTAGCTGAACTACGTAGCTGAAAACACTGACGCCACTATATACATAGTGAGTGACAAAATTTGGCACAACACTGAGTAGCTATTAGATTTGCTAATGATCTAAACGGATATTTGCTCTACTTTAGCTGCTTATCAACAAGACAACTGTTTGTTCTGCTTTGTTTCTGCTCTGGTTTCTTTGTTGTCCATTTGTTTTGTGTTGTTCTTTAATGAAGCTATAAAGGAAGCGGTGTTTTAAAAATAAATTTGATCTGACAAGAGCGGCTTCTCTGCTTTAAACCTGATGACAGATTATAAACAGGTTAAATGTGCAAACAGATTTTGAAGCTTATTACTCTAACAAGTATCTCAATAACATCCCTTTAGTGTTCCTATTCTTAGATCTGTCTTAAATACAATATTTAATAATCATGTCTTCTTTAATGAATGTCATGAAAATGTTACTAAAGAGGACACCATGACAAGAAATCTTAACAGTTACTACTCACACACACAGTTACGGAGGCAGTTAATATTTTAAGGATGGAGAGGACAAAAGGTTTCACTGTATTTTCCACAAAAAAAAAGTTACTTAGATAAATCACTGTCAATAGTCTAACTTCATTTAATTTTAAAATAATTTTGTTTTGAAATGGATATACTTTGCATTTATATTAGTTTAAAAGGCACAAACAAAGTGTTTCTCAAGGAAAGCAGAGAAAAGAAACATCCCTTTGAAGTAGCAATGAGGCCATGGTACACCTGGAGTCAAATGGACATCTTTCAGGTGGAGGCATGGCCCCTGCAGACATTTACAACCTGTCTATTTAATGTCATGCAAACCGTGAAGCTAGTGAGCTAATGTTTTGTTCATGACAAATTCCTGTTGGCCACAGCTAATCGTCGAGGAATGAAAACCAGGAAGACCAAACTATCTGTCAACTTAACATAAAAACATTAGTGTTGGTTCCTATATTACTGTGCTCACACAAACTCTGTATTCTAAGTCACTAAAATACCAAACTAGGTGAGAAACTAAATTCTGCATCCTGTTATAATACTGCCATCCACTGCAGCAGTATTTATCTCTGTCAAAAATGTGTAAATTTAACGGGCACTTCGTTCCTCCATAAAGCTTGTATTTGTGAAGACATCTGGCATTAAGCTTCCTCTTCTGAGTGCGTGTGCTCCCCAGTGGAAAAATAAAAATACAGTTACTGCATCCAAAACAAAGTCAGGAAATCCAGGTGGGATAATTAATAATTAAAAAAAAAAACAACAGTGCTCATAAGTGCGACACGCCTGCCTGAAGAGAGACCGTGAAATGTCTCTAAAGTGGTGCTTAATTTAACGGACTCTTCAGTGTTAAGAAAAACATCTTGACCTGATCTTACTTATTTCTACAGTAAACCACAGAGGAGATGATCATGGTGTGGGTCTTTTTAAGCAGAAAATCAGACGGCAAAGATGCACTGGAGTTACCTGTTGGCTCCACAGGTTCCTTCTTTACAAAATGCTTCTGTGATGTCTCTGTTTTCTCAGTGCATTGTGAGTGAATCAATAATCAGAGAAAACCCAAAGAATGGTCAAAAACAAAGTGCAGACTAAGCGGTCCCCTCTTGACTAAGTGGTCCAAGTTGGTGTCCGTTTTGTGTCCTTATAACAAAGACAGTTCCTCTTCCTCACACAGAAGAGGTTCCACCTCTGGGACGCGGAGCAGTCTGCTGCTTTTAGCAGAGCTGTTCTTCCTGTACATGACAAACTGGGCAGTCACCTGACAAGGTTAAGGCTCATACCGAAACATGAACAAGGTCCCCTTTCCTCAAGCAACTACTGATTTCTCCTTTTTTTTTCTAACCTGAAAATTATTGTATTATTCCTTTCCTTGTCATTAATGTTGCTCGGTCAAATAGGTAATTAATGCAGCTTTCTAGCCAATTATAAATCCAAACAATGAAATGAGTACTGTCTCAGACAGATCACAGATCATGCAAAATTCTCAGGCATATAAAAACTCAGAGGCAAACCAAACTGTAACAGTAAATGAACACACTTCATAGTCTCAAATGACTGCCTGCTACTTCACCACAGTGCAAGTTGCACTGTGCTGGTGCAATTCATGATCGTTCATGTGATATGTATAATAAGTTCACAACTGTAGCAAATACAGACAACATTCAACACAGGGACAATACAAGAAACAGAACAGTGTACAAGGACATAACAAGCAACATGAATGAATGCCTGAATATGGATTCAAGTAAAAGTGCAGGATGTGAACAAGTTTTCAGAACAGCTACTGTGGAATTACAGTGACAATTTAAACTTGTAACAGATTCAAGTTTTCACATGCAGGTAGTATCAGAAGATATGATGGGCTTGGTACAGTCAGCTTGTGGCTGGACTTGTGATTTAAAGGATACAAAGAAGTCAAGTATGAGGACTCCCAGGCTGCCAATGAGCCAGGCCAGATGTTTGATGATGAAGGTCTGTTTGGAGCCCCTCAGTGCAGGTAGGACCACAATGACGCTCAACCCATATGTCCCATTGCCCATCATGGCCAGGGCAAACAACAGGTAAGAGGTCCCCTCTGTAGACTGTCGCTGGAACTAGAATGGGAAGAGTTTACAGTATTTTGATCACACACCGAACCACAGCTTCTCCATGGGTATCACTTCTTCTTTACTTTAGCATTCTGCTGTTAGTGGAGCATTGCCTTATGGCATACACATGTGAAAACCCACAGCAAGAGAAAAAGGAAAAGATTGGGCACAATATGTTCACCACAAGCCTGGTTTCTGTTTCACTAACAACAAGTTATTTCTTTTCTCACCGTAATGAGATTAAAGGATAAAGCTGGTGTTACTTTTACCCTTCATCACCTTTTTGTATTGTAAGACACCACTACAGAGAGCATGTATCCAATATTGTGAATCCAAAGAAACATTTTGACCTTGGCTGAATAATGGAGTTTTATACTGTGGTGTTGCTACTGAGTTCAGTCTGTCCCCAAACGTGTGAAATACTGAAATGTTGCTTGGCAACATGTGAACGCTCTGTAGATTACTGCGTGGGCAGGACCCAAGCAATACTTAGAACGTGTTTGCCATAGAACTACTGAGGGAATAATAAATAATGGCATGCTATCTTTTATTATTCCACCAAACTGGATGAGTGACTTGCCACTTGGAATGATTTGGTGAAAATGTTTTGGGCTTTCAGCTGAAAAAAAAAAACAAACATGTTTGAACATGCAGGTCTTTCCCAGGGTAAATCTGACTGGAATGATTTACAATAGTGTGTGTGTGTGTGTGTGTGTGTGTGTGTGTGTGCACAAGTTTCTCTTGCACTGACAGCCTACAGAGACAATCCCCTCTGGTGATTAATAGCTGCATCTGAGCCATGTTACTTTGGTACAACAGCACCATTGTCTTCAATGCCTGGTTCATTTTTGACAAACAAACACACAAATCCCACCTCCCTCTTCAAACACACACAGTCCCTGTTTATGACTAACTGACATATAATAAGTGCAGTCTTCACAGACTCCCTTGGATGGGAGCCCGAAAAAGCTGTCCAAGATCTCCCCTCAGGATGGTGCAGCTCACACACAAACCATGGAAACAACCCCCATATCTCAGCTGAGTCAAACAAACAAATCGCCACTTACATTTTTATAGAGCTGAGGGAGACGAGAGCTGAGGTAGAAGATAGATGCCAGGTATCCACATATATAGCCTGTGATCTCCACCGATTTAGAGGTAGTTGGACTCTGGGAGAGATGAGGACACAGAGAGATGATAGGGTCAAAATGTTGCTGATTTATGAACATGTAAAGCCAACCTCTGAACACATTCACATATGGATACAAACACACACAATTTACCTACCAGGGTGTCTAAGGTTACGCTATTGTCTATGAAGAGCTTGGGTAAAGCCAGGAGGACTAACGTAGCAGCACCACACCACGTGAAGCACAACCACTTCAACGCAGGGCTCTCTAGAGGACAAACACACAAAGACAAAATAAAGAAGTGACAGTGAAAACAGGCCCAGAACCAAATTCAACAATGTGCATTAGCTGAGATTTAGCTGACAGTCCTATAAATAGTGCCTACTGTTTTACACCAGGTACGATATTATTTTTGCTCTATCAATGACATAAAAAAGTTGCTAATAACAAAGGCTGAAAAAAACATGCAGTTCTGACAGCAGTCTTTGAAAGGCTCAGCATGTCTATGTGTCATTCAGTAGTTTTGCACTCTTGGCTCCGGTGGTAACCACTCCTACGTACATGACAACTGGAAACGTCTCTGTCACCACTGAGGTCAGCAGGTGGCTGGTTTGCTGACTTCATACCATCACAGCAACAATTATTTCCATTCGTGTTATATTGATCTTGTCTATTGAACTATGTTTTGTAGACTGGATTTTTTTAAACACTGATACTGATATTTGAGGGTTTTTTTTTTTTTTAAATCAGATAACAATATATCAGCCAACAGTCATTTCTTAAAACATGAACACATTACATTAACAAACTGTCTGGAGATCCTATAGATTCATTATTTTAAAGAACTGTGACCATGATACAGACTGAGCAGGACAGTTTAAGCACAGTCTATTAGTACGCTTACCTGTTAACATGACGATTAGAAACAACTTAATCACATATAACGCAACAATACAATAAACCATAATCACAGTAGTTATATCATTGTGAGTATTAGTGATAAATTAGCAGTGATGGAGGAGGAAACAGGAGGTACTTCCTTCCTCATGGTTACGCTATTCTTTAATCTGGAGGGACATGATATGGCTGACTCACACAGCACTGGCATCACTCACCAGCTCCTCTACTCAAGAGAAAACATCAGGGCTTACTTTTGCTGGAGCTGTTCTTGATCTTATAGTAGAGAAACTGGGAGATGAGGATCAGGTCTGTGAAGATGTAGAACACCACTGTGACCACCTGAGAGAGGGGGAGGGAGGGAGAGAGACAAAGAGAAGGCAAACAAAAATGTTATTTTGTCCTGTGTAACTAATTGATCACATTTGTAAGGCAGCTGAGTACAGAATTTCATGTGCAATATAAATATAGAAAACTCAAAGCCTCACGAACCTTCTGCCATCAAAACTTATTCTGTCTATATATGATGTAAAGTCAAATCAAATCAAGTCAATTTTTATTTACGTGGCACCAAATCACAACAGAAGTTTATTCTAGAAATGTTTTAAATGAGTGAACTAAACACGAAATAAGTGAACACAACACCTCTGACACAAAGAAGGACTGAGCACAGTTTATGTGTCATGTGATAAATCACCAATTTTAGAAACAAGAAAGCAAATGTCAGTTCACAGCAGGGACACACACAGTGTAAAGCTGTGAACAGCCAAAAAAAAACAAAAAACAGCCAGACTGGGTTGTAATGTGAGTGTTTACCTGAATAGGAAGCTGACTAGTTAGGTAACAGCCTGCAAAGCTGGTCACGTCCCCACTGAAGAGGAAGAAGAGGAAACCAAAAGACATGGCCTCCTCCACTTTACCATTACGATAGGCTTCATAGACCTGCCTAGATAGATAGATAGATAGATAGATAGATAGATAGATAGATAGATAGATAATATACGCACTTGGTAATTCAACATTTTATTGGGGTGGAGCATCACTGTCAGTACTTACGGTAAAGTGGACAGCAGAAAGCAGAACATGGATATGAGCCCTATCACCACGCTGCAGTACTCCCACACATTATCCACACACTCCTCCAGCAGGTAA
This sequence comes from Trachinotus anak, assembly GCF_046630095.1. Lineage (NCBI taxonomy): Eukaryota > Metazoa > Chordata > Actinopteri > Carangiformes > Carangidae > Trachinotus > Trachinotus anak. The sequence continues at coordinate 20,002,743 of NW_027273865.1, read as the reverse complement.
AGGATCCACGGTGTCCCGTTAACACACAGCGGCCTGCCCAGCGCTGGAGGGGTCCAGTTAGCGGCGGCCACGTCCACACTCTTCCCGGGGAAGCGCGCAGTGGCCATCGGGGAGGGTGAGGGAGGGGACTGGCTCTGCGCTCCTGCTGCAGATAGCACCGCTTCCAGTTTCTAAGCAGATGTGTGTTTATTTTGGAAACAAAGCCCACACCACTACCTACCGCGTAAAACAGATATACGAAGATTTGTTCTTTCATCTGACGATTCTGCAAGAGATAAAACAGACACAGATACACAACTATCAATTAAAAAAGAGCAGTGAGAAGTGTTGGATACATCCCGATCTAGTAAATACGTATATATTTCGAGAAATACCTTCATAATTCCTCAGTGGGCTTAATTTGCACACTCTGTTCACAGTAAAAAAAATGAGCACCAGTGGCCCAATTTTAGCCCAGTTTGCATTAGCTTTGGTCGCTGTCATTGTTTAGGCAAATTTGCATAGACTTGAGGAAGAGATGCTAACAAACAGAGATGGCTAAAATTAGCTTCAGATAACGGATCACCTGATGAAATGCGCTCGCAGCGGGCTGCAGGCTGTTTGGGGGTTAACTTCCCCCACATCCTCACACCTCATCTACTCAGTATTAGCCTTTGTAATGAAGATTGTGTATGAGCTGCTCACATTATCGTCCATCACTGGCGGGCCACTATTGTCAACACATCCTGAATACCTCCACCACATCCTGTGAGGATTTTCAAAATAATATCACCACGTACATGCTTGCGTTATATCTATACTTGCGAACTACTGGTTAGATAATGGATAACCTCGCCCCGAGATTCATTTGTAATAAATAATATTTTATCACAAACTCTACAAATGCAATATTCCATTAACACAGAAGCCTAGATGCATAGAGGACTGACTGTATGAAGATGATTTCTTGATATTGCAGTGGCCTGTAAGCTACTGAAGAAAAAGACAATACACTTACTTTAATTTTAATTTTAATATATATATATATATATATATATATATATATATATATATATATATATATATATATATATATATTAAAATTAAATATATTATATATTGTATAGTTAATAATTCTGACATCTCAACAGAGAGATCTTTTATTTTGAAGGCAAAAAGTTCCTATACTACCCTTATTACCTTGACGCGGCGGAAACTGAACACGTTTTCATCTTCACTTGCTACGAGTGATGCCTAGAGAAATACCACCACCTACTGATCGAATCGCAATAGACAAATAAATAAATAAATACACAAATGCCCCTGTGTACTGCTACTACTATCCCACTCCCACTGATAATAATAGTAACAACACTAATAACAATATGTTTATTATTTTTATTTTTAAGAAATACAGCGACTTTTTGGGCAGATCAATAACTGATAACTGAATTGGGCCCATAATCTTTCTCTTCTGAACCCCATACAGCTAAGGGGTTGCTGCAAACATTAAACAGTATGTCTAAGCATGGAGGAGGGATTATGGATAACTCTGCTTTGGAAGACAGCCACAAAGTTATGAGGCTTAATCTACCTTCTCTCTCCATGCTCTCTGTACGTGGTGCCATGCTGCCTTTAATATCTTCTTTTTAAAGAAAGATTAGATCATAATTTCAAGTTAAACTACTTGGCCAAGGCGAGAGCAAACCTGACCTGGTAACAAACATGTGATCTATGTCAGAGCATCTGAAGAAAACGGGAATGATATTTGGATTATTTTGTTAGAGATGAAATTTTGTGTCAGTTATATGTCTCACAAAGAAAAATGACAGAAACATACTGAACTGATAAACCACTCAATGCATTTTTCTACTAGGCTTTAGGTTGTGAGGTTTCCATGCAGCCTAAACCATTGACACTATTAAATGAAGAGCGAATTACTGAATGAAGTTACAGGTTTATTTAGTCTACACCTTAACCTTTAACATATGTGACCTCGAATATGTTAGTTTCTTAGGTTACAGAAGTCATTGGTGACCTACTTGATATATTTCCCGAGAGCGCTTGAAGGCAGCATCCCAACCTGTCCCTCCCTCCGTCCACCTGTTGCGCCTCCGGCTCTGGTCGGCCGCACGATGGCGCGCTTTCCAATGCTGGCCGGAGAGGACGAATAAAGGCTTGCTCTGTAAAGGGGGGGGGGGGGGGGGGGGGGGGGGGGGGGGGGACTTGAAGCTGTGCAGGGGTAATTTGTGTTGCTATGTGCAGCGTTGGACCGAGGTTTGGAGGTAGCCCTGCAGTCGGAGCTCCACATTCAGAGCCGGATGCGTCCTCGTCCTGCGTGGAGCCAGGTAAGCTGACCGACGCTGTAGGTGTGCTCAGGAATGAATTAGCTTTTGGCTTTGTTGCTGCACGGCATTCTGTCACTGGAGACAGAAAACGCGTTGCCGGGGGTAAATGCGCGAATGCCTCCCACATTCCTTGATGTCGGGAAAAGTTGCCTGGATGAGGTGAAGACCGTGCATGAAATACCTTTTACCTAAGAAATGCACAAACACAGTGGGAGCGCGCAGGTGCGTTGGAGAGGTGTTCTTGTGGGCTGTTGCAGGCGAGCACTCAATATATAATATAGGGTGAACTTGTTAATTATGGCATATGCTGAGAGTGTATTTGCAGGATACACATAGGCTATTGCACCTTATAGAAATAAAAGAGTTAAAGGGGAGCGGTAGGAGGAAGCTGAGGTGGGGTGCATATACACATGGTACATTATATTTTTAGGTTTTGCTGGAAACATGGTGTCTCAGACCACTTACTTACACCTGCTTTACTTCTATTCAGTCAGTCTCTCTCTCTCTCTCTCTCTCTCTCTCTCTCTCTCTCTCTCTCTCTCTCTCTCTCTCTCTCTCTGTGTGTGTTTCAGTGTAAATACAGTGGAATGTGTCCTGAGAGCTTGACAGGCGAGTTCAGTCACATAACTCACATTTAGTCTGTCCATTTCTTCTCCTCATGCTGCTCTGTCCAAGTCGATGTCTCCTGTTGCTCCACCTTTGTGTGTGTGAATGCAGACGGGGAGACGACTCCTCAAGGTCACAGACTTCTGAGACGGACAGATGTTGGTGTCTCAGAAAGGAAGGACACTCTTGTAGTCAACCTCCTTCAAATAGCAGCCTGTAATCCATTCAGTCATTCATGTTTTCAGTCTTTTTGTACGCACTCAAGGTGGAAGCTGCCGATCGATCACAGGGACAGTTGAGTGGACTAAATCTAAATCACATTCAGGTGTCATTTAATTGTGTCCAGTTGACCTCATTGCTTCTCTCCATTGTGAAGACCTTACTGTATTTTGTGTCATATATGGCACATATGCATGTAATTTAGATTAGCTTGCAAGTCTTTAATTCTTTTCCATGTGATTCTGTTTCTGAAAAGGTACATATGTTATCTTGGAATGAGGACACGCTCAGTTCTTCAGTTAAAAGATGGTTAAACAGGGATATGTGAATTTATCTAGTGCTGATGACATTTGGGTGTTTTTCAGCTACCAATAGAAGGAAGTTGGATATATTTTTAGCAAGCAAGTTGATGTATTAAGACAGTGCTTTTTACATGTTACAGCCTACACCCTCCAAGCGAAAGCTGTGATCCATTGCTCATTTCTTCACTGTAATCACTTACTCAGAACACAGGAAATCTAGATAACGTGGAGGAAGCGGGTTATTAAAAGATGTCTAAACTTAGAAACCTATTAAACATGTATTTAGGATATTTGAAAGCAGCTCACTATCAAGAATGAGGTCCTGATGTTTTGTGTGCTGAATGTGTTCCTTAAAGCCTGCATTCCCGGGCGAGACCGGTAGCCTATATGCTGAAACCACAACACTTCCGTACAGCTCTCCACTCCAGACCCTGGGTTTGGGCTGCGGAAGGCAGCGGGGAGTGATGAATAATGGATGGTGTAGAAAACGTGCGTGAATGTTAGTTGGCTGAGTGTGGCGGTAATGCACTAGTCCAACCTGCACTGCTCCTCTCTGCTATGGAAATCCTCTCAGCAGTCATGAGTCTCACAAGGCTGCAGAGCCAAACTTGAGAGCAAAGAGAACCCCCCACCCCCCCCCCCACCCCACCCCACCCCACCCCCCCATCCACACTTTAGACTGGATTCACTGCCATTTGACACAGTTATGCCTGCTGAGACACACACACACACTCACACTCACACACATACACTCACACACAAACAAACTGAAAAAAAAGAAAGAAGTCAGTAGATCGGTCTATAGAGACCTTCTATTATTATTTTTTTCCCCTGTCTGCAACTGAAATTAGTTTCACTGTGGAATCCAGCACAGTGGGTCCCAAAATATATTTCTGAATGACCTATCTGGGTTAAAATTGAGTTTGAGTCATTATGATACTTCTGTTATAAGAAGAAAACTTTTATTCTGAAGGGTAAACCAAAATGAATTAGTCTAATCAACAGCAGTGGCTATTTTGATTGATTGATTGATTAATTCTTCAGTCAATTTTTTTTTTAAATTAAAGATGCCACAAACTTTTGCTGGTTCCAGCCTCTGATGAAACAATTTGTCGCTCATCTTTGCCGTGTATGATAGTAAACTAAATATTTTTAGGTTATGGCGAATTTGTTGGTCAAAACAACTTTGAAGCAACTGAAACCATTTTGAAGACGTTGTTTTAGGGTCTGGGAAATTGTGAGGGGCTTCATTCATAACATTTTATAGACTAAACGATTTCTAGAGTAATCGAGAAAATAGATGAATCACAATTTTACATCCTCATATATAATAAATCCTAACATTTGAGAATGGATTATTGAAATTGCTGTTGATTTATTTTCTGTAGATTGACTCTTTGATGAATTAATTCATCAGATAACTATTTTGGCACTACATGAACACAGTGTGGGTCTTTGTAGAGGCAGCATTAGATTAGAGCCAAAGTTTTGGAGGATAACAGGCCACACATCCAGAGAAGACATCATTCTCTGTGTGTGTCTGAACCATTTTAACTTATCTCTTTGCTATTCATAACGTATGTGCTCTTTCCGTCCCTTGAGTGTAACATTAAGTGTTCCTGTGGTCTGCTTCTGTTTGCTCTTATCGGGTCCGCAGCGACCACTGTCAAGAGAGAGAATGAGATGTTAGCTCCCAAGTGTTCCCCTCCCGCTCAACCTCTGCTTTCTCTCTCTGTCTCTTCGTATTTCCTATTCTGTCGTTCTGTATCTCTCACTGGCTTCAGTGTGTTTTACAGTAGCTGTTTTCTGCAGCTCCTGTCATACTGTAATTCCCAGTCGTCGCTCCACAGCTGCATAACTGCAGGGCATAAATAATGGATAACTTTCCCTTTCTTCCACACACACACACACACACACACACACACACACACACACACTATACACTACAATATTCCTATGCTAAACCTCGGGGGTCTATCTTTAAGAAGTTTTAACTGAGTGTCTCATCCGCGTCAGTGTGGACCTATTTCCAAAGAAGTCTTCAGGGAGTCTCTTCTTTGTGACTTCTTCATCTTACTTATTCATGCAATTCATGGCATCAGTTACATAACCAATTGGCCCAGTTATAGGGAATAACTACTACCTTAACCAGCCTTTAATCCTACCATTCATATGGAAGGTGGATTTCTGCTCAGAATATGACAGGAAGATATTTGAGGACCAAATCATATAGTAATATTAGATTTTTTTTATGGAAGTATTGAAGCTTTTTGGAATAAAAGAAGAGAATGAAAGAAATCTTTGTTCTGGTCAAAATGTAAATACTCATTTTAGGTACAGCAGACTGACAGTATTTTAAAGGGACCAGGTGCAGTGGGATGTATTCAAGTAGATCATTTAAACCACTAGATCAGCTGAGCATGTGTATATTTATCTTTCACTGTAGCTTTTCTATAACCAAAAGCCATTTTCAAAAGAACTTTTTGTCTGTAGGGATGGCAGTGTTGGCCTGTGGGTCTATCTGTCTGTCTGTTGGTTCATCACTGTACTGCCATCCAGATTTACACGTTTCAGGGATTGCCATTGAAATTTGTACAGGTATTCGTGGACCCCTGAGGATGAAGCCTGTGAGCTTTTGTGATCCTTGACCTTTCCCATTCAGGGAAGCTGTATCTTTCAGGATACCCTCCAACATTTCCAACAACCAGCAACAAGCCCCATAAATGTTTGACTTTTGCTCTTTAACGCACTTGAGATTAGTGCTGGATCTTCTGTTCTCTCTAAGTTTACTTTAGTGCATTTTGTAACACATGCTTCTTATTTGCACATTACCAGAGGCGTACAAAGCAAACTCTGATTTGCCATTTAATACCAAAGTTAATATGCCATCTTTAGAGTATAGTTACAAAAGGGTAAAACATATACAGTACCAAACGCTGTAGCCTAATTCACAAAAGCAAATACAAATCAAGTCCAGAATATGTGTTTTTAAAGTGATTTCAGGCTGCAGAATGATGGCCAGTTGGGCATATTTATCTTTGTCCTAATGTGTGAGATGAGGAACTTCAAACAGTTTTTGAAAAGCAGCTTTCCAACAGGGTTCAAGCTGCCTCTACTCCAAACCCCCACCCCTCCTTCCCCATGCCCCCTACTCTCAAATCCACATGATAATTATGTGCATAAATAAAGAAGAAAATAAGTTAAGAAAGAAAGAGAGAAATAGACAGGGGAACTTCTGTGTATGTGTGGCAGAAAGAAAGAAAGAAAGAAAAGATGAGAGAAATATTTCTTCCACTCTTTGCTTCTTAATTCGTACACACTCAGATATGAAGCAGTGATGTAGAGAAAACAGTAAACATAAAGCAGCTTTATTTCTTCCGTGGTCCCCTTCTGTCTCTCCCTTTTACCCAGCTACTTTCTAAAGTATTTGTGTGTGTGTGCGTGTGTGTGTATAATGTCTTGCAGGCCGAGCAGGTGCACATTACACAGAAGGATAGGGCCGAGTGAGCAGAGAGAGAGAGGGAGGGAGAGAGACGGGGGGGGGGGGGGGGGGGGGTCTGTCTTATAGGTCACACAAAAGAGCCAGTGTTTTCTCCCACCCACTCTCTCTCTCTCTCTCTCTCTCTCTCTGAGTCCTGAGTGAAGACAGTAGTGGCAGAGAGAGAGAGAGAGAGAGAGAGAGAGAGAGAGGGAGAGGGAGAGGGAGAGGGAGACCCTTTGGTCACATTGTCCTCACATAAACCCTTACCCTCACACCGGCCCCCCAGCACGCACCCCCTGCCACCCCTCACTCCGTGGCCTGCTCACAGCTCTCCTGCAACATGTGGATGCCTGCTAGAGCTTTACATCAACTGAAATTCATTGGACGGATTAATGTTATCAGAGTGTTTGCAGAAGTATGACAGACAACATGCTATTGAGATATAAAAATGAAAACCACAACGCAGATATGCGTGTTGTGTGTGTGTGTGCGCGCGTGTGTGTGCATGTGTGTGTGCATGTGTGTGTAAAGGTTGCATTCCTGAGCTTGCTGAGCCGTAGCTGGGTGATTAATAGCAACTAGCTGATTGTTTAAGAACTGAAATTCCTCAGGTTCATTTATTCCTCTGCTTTTACTTACACATGCACTCGCGCACCCATGCACACTGGTGCTCAGTCAGGTGGGTTGTGTCATATTTGGAGCAGGAATGGATAGAGTAAATAAACACAACCTTTCACTTTTGAAGAAGGAGAGGATGGCGTGTATATATATTATACTGTATCTGTGTGCAGGTGTGTGTGTGTGTGTGTGTGTGTGTGTGTGTGTATGCAAGTGTTTTTGAGGCACTCAGGCAGAATAATGAAAAGCTGTCTGCAGGTTACACAGGGAATTCAGGACACCGAAACATTATCCACTTCTTGCTTTCTCTCTCTCAGGTTCTCTGTCTCTGTTGCTTTCTTCTTTTCTCTTTCGCTCCGAGTGTGTTAGCCAAATCTTACTTCTCCCTACTACTTTGACTGTGTGTTTCTTTTTATGCCTCCGCACTGGTGACACCCAGGGTCGGGTATTATGTTTTCGGTTTGTCTGTCCATCCATCCATCCGTCTGTATGTCTGTCTGTACCTCTGTCCGTCCCATTCTTGTGAATGCAATATCTCAGGAGTACCTCGAGTGAATTTCATCATTTCTTCAAATTTGGCACAAATGTTCATTTGGACTCAAAGATGAACTGATTAGATTTCTGTGGTCAAAGGTCAAAGGTCAAAACATGTTTTTGGCCTATTGACTGTGATATCTCAAGACTGTCTTGAGAGAATTTCTTCAGATTGGCACCAACATGCACTTATACTCATTCACAAAACATTTTGACTCACAAATTCTTACGCTAATTATCACACAATTTAACACAAATGTATGAATGTTATGAAGTGATGACATTTTATATCCAAATGGTCAAAGGTCTTCTGCACTGTGACATCATTATGTTCTGCAAAAACACTTACCGTTACTCAACACTGTAACTCAGGAAGGAGAGATTGTCATTATATTCTCTGCAACTTGGCTGGTTGATGGAGGCGTACAACAACAAGGTGGTACCTCTAGTTTCGGTTGTTGATCTGTTGTCTCTGTCTGATCCTCTCCATCTCTCCTTCCCTGCCTCAATTTTTTGTCAGTTCCTCCTCTTTCTTTCCTTTCTTTTTTTCTTTCTAAACTTCTTTCAATCTAACTTTATATGTTTCTTGCCAAATTCATATAGTATAGGGATGGATAACATTTGAAATGTTTACTAGTCCAATACTGTGAGGAATGTAATTGTGTATTCTAAAACCCCTTTTTTATTTAAACTTGTCAGTTGTTAAATGCTATGTAAACACATACAATGATACACGAACTATGCCTCAACAAAAACAGACTAATTAAAGAATAAGTAAAGAAGAATACAAATCTTAGCAAGTAATACATGCCAGCTGTTTGTACCTGACACTTTTCAATACTCAACGTTGTGGACATTTCGTATTCAGCTTCAACATCCAGCGCTTGTGTGACTTCAAATATATACTGTCTATACATATGTATGAAAGATGTTACAGGTAATTGGTGATTGATACCTCTCCAAAACACTCATACAGAATTAGCTTTGGTTGTGGCTTTGATTGCTCTCAAGCGCTGATTGTTGCTCTACACAACAGGGATAATAGGTTTGTGTGTGACTCTGTCTGTGTGACAGATAAATCTCTTCGCTCTGTGTTCACGGTTGTTTTGTTGTTTTGGTCCCAACGGCCCGGCTTGGACCAATAAGAATTCCTGATGTGGTATCCTGGCAATGGGAGGGTTTCCATGGCCATCACCGGCTTGGCAGGAGAGATAACGGTCTCCCTAGTGCTCCGCTTTGTGCTTTCCTGTGGTCTAGCTTGGGCTCGCTCCAAATGTGGCTTTGAGAGAAATGGTGTGAGGATGAGATGACGTCTGATTGTGGAGGGAAACGGCTGCAGAGAGCAGACAATGACACAGATACATATGCTTAGCTGCTCATCCTCTGAGAGGAGGCAGAGTTCAGCTCTGAGCAAACTCACCATGATCACAGGCAGGCAGGCAGACAGGCTGGGTGGCGGCTTTAAAGTGAAAGAGTGTGTGTGTTTCCTACTCGCAGAATGCTTCTGTAGCATCACAGGAAGCGATCTTGTGCATGTGTTTGTACTAAATCTGTACCATATGTGGAGGACAGGTGTGTGAAGCCGGGGTATATCACACTTTTAGACGCAAGCATATATTAACTGTGTGTTTATGTTTTTGTGTGTGTAATCCTTGGCCCTTCCGGTGCCCCTCGTAGTGTTAATGTTTTAATGTTTAATTAAGGCTGACAGGAACAGCGATAATGGCAGGTAAATGGTTAACTCTGTAAACTTGAAATCCCACAACTCTAACCTCATTCATAACACTTAATGGCAGAAGACTGTGTACTCTCATTGAAGCATTAGATGTATTTCCATTATGAATAACTACTTTTAATAATCACTGACAGTAATCATAGTTAGAAAATAACAATTGATCCAATTTTTAAATAAATTGAGGAAGTTTAAAACTTGTAAAGACTGTTCATGTAATTACTATTTTGCCATATTCGATCCCAACCCATAATTTAGAAGATGGACTGCAGTGTGACTTCACTATGACTTCAGCCAGTACTATTTTCACCCTGAATGTCACTGAGGCTGCACTAGTTAAACAACCTGGAAACAGCAGTCACACATTTCCAGAGTACATACATGGCATGTTTATGCATTTTGGTAGGAATGTATGATTTTTTTTGCAGATTTGTCACACATTACCTAGGAGTCGTTTAGTTCACATCACCACATATTAACTTCCACTTGGACAGAAGGAGTGAAAACTAAAGGAAGGAAAGGTTTTGAAAAGAGAGATAGGGGCAAGGGTGAAAAACAGTGGAGGAGTGCTTGAGCAGATATTTTAAGATGCTTCTAATGTTGTTGAATGTCACTTTCACATGAAGAAATAGTTCAACATTTTGGGCAATATGCTTATTTGCTTTCTAGCTGAAGGTTGGTGGAGAACATTGATCCAACTCTCATTGTTTGAAGATAAACAAATTCAAGCTCACTACCCTAATTAACACATCATACCTCCTCATTATACCTTTATTTGTTTAATCAAAAACCAAAATCCTTTATTTGGCCAGGTTAAAAGTCTCACTGAGATTAAAATCTCTTTTTCAAGAGTGACCTGGCCAAGAGAGCAATGGCAGTGACAATATTCCCAGAAGGTACTGTGCCTGGCCACGTGCTGGTTGGCAGATTTTGTTCCTTTTGGAACCACCACCTGTTTCCAGTCTTTATGCTATGCTAAGCTAACTGGGTGCAGGTGGTAGCTTCATATTTAACAGACAGTTATGAGAGTGGTATCAATCTTCTCACCTAACTCTAGGGAAGGGGTATATATATATATGCACATTTCCCAAAATTGAATCCACTTCTGTTGATCTGTTTCTTGGTTTTCCAAGTTGTTCAAGTCTGTTTCTTGAGACCTACAACCAAAGGAAAAAAATTCTAATTAAACCTCTACAGCTTCTTGCACTGACTCAAAATTGATTTTCCCACTCACAGCTGCTCAGTCTTTTCTTGCCAGAATATTAGTTTGTGTACAAAATGAACATCTCAGCATTTAGTTGTGTTTAGTTAATTTAATCTTGCTCTCCCTCTCTTTCCCCCCCTCTCTTCTTCAGGTCTCTACTTTAGAAAGGCTGCCATCTCCAGAATATGCCTTGTCTCCATGGTAACAGGCCACAGGCAGACCCAGAAAAACACTGGGCCAAACAGGTCCCACTCCTGTCCAACCTACCTGATCCTGGATTGTATTGACGAGATTTCATCAAAAAAAAAAAAAAAAAATACAGTTAACGATTTCCAATGTTTTATTTATATCCCATTAGTATAGTATTTCTCCAGTTAACTTGATGCACTTTTAGACTTTTTATACAATTATTTTCTACCGTTTTGGGATCAGAATGCAAAGGATGCTGTATACTACTTCAATGGATTCCTAAAACCAAAAGGTGAAAAGCTCTTCCTGTAATTCAAGATTTTCCTGGAGTATTATGTCAGGGATTTGCTCATTCTCAATTAAGGAATCTTAAACTGGGCAAACAGTCCCAAACTGGTCTGTCCTAAACCAGGACCAGGATGCACCAGCTGTTCAGCCAGGTGCTGGGCCAGAGGGATCTGTCCAGAGCTGGGGATCTGTTCTCTCTGGAGGACACAGATATCGAGGACTGCCTGTCACAAGCTCTGGACCAGATCAAGGCCATCTCCTGCTCACTGGTGAGAAGGCGTGTTCAGACAGGAAAAATTAACATATATAAACGATATTTATCTAAAAATATTACAGAGAAAATATCAGTTTCATTCATTATTTATGATCTCATCCATAATTCATCTTTTTGTCCTTAATTTATCATTGTAGCCTTAATTTTGCATCCTATTACTGTCTGCTGGCTGACAGGACTATTTGACCAACGACAACGACCAGGCGGTGGTGGAAATTTGCATAACGCGCATCACCACAGCCATAAGGGAGACGAGCTCCATCGAGCGACACAGCGTGGCACTGGTGGGGCTGTGGGAGTCGTGTCTGGAACATAACCTCACCCCTCAAGGTGAAAACACAGAGGACACACCGCATGCCAAGATAGCCTCCGACATCACCAGCTGTATCCTGCAGGTACACACGCACGAACGCACACACACGCACGCACACACACACACACTCACACACACACACACGCGACAATGGCATATTCCAGAGAAAAATGCCCCTTTATTTGTCCTTCCTGAAACATAAACTACACATACATATTTTGTCTGTTGGGGGGTGATATGATTGAGTACCCTAAATTTTCTGATTCTGATTTCTCCCATGAATCAACTTGTGTCTGTTAAGGTTTATATTGTGACCCATTGGAGGGGCACTGACCCCTATGTTGCGAACCTCTGCTTTAAATCTCTACACAAATACACAAAAATAATTTGTTTTTTTAAGTCCATTAGTATATTCTCTGGGGTATTTTTTCATAATGGTAACCAACAGTTTTTGTACTATTTAAAACATCAATGGTAAACATCAGATTGAAAGGCATTCTGGGTATTCTTCTGAAGTAGAAGTAGATACATTATGCAACATGTCCAAAGGTAGATTTTTGCCCTGGCTAGCAAATACATTTTATGTAATGACTGCTGCAGGGCTTCAAATGTAAATGTAAATCTCGCCTGCCTTTCCCCATCAGACCTCCACAGCTAAAAGGCTTAAAAGCAAAGGGACTCTCTCTCTCTCTCCCACCTTCACTCTCTCGATTTCTCCCCCTATTTCCTGTTGGAATAGGAATGTGCTTAATACCACCGTAATGAGACTGATTCCTGTAGAAAGGCATGTGCGCACACACATACACACACAGAGGTGAGACGAAAACTTCTGACAGCTCTGACAGCAGCTTCTGGCTCTGATGTCCTCACTCCAACAGTTATCAGGGGAGCCCTTCTCTCTTTCTCTCTCTCTCCTTCCTCTCTCTGTCACTGCTACTTTTTCTGTCTCTTTTTTTCTTTCTTTTCATTCTGCCTATTTTTACCACCTCACTTGTTCTGTCTTACCTTGTCTTATCCTCCAGTTGACTTGATCTCTTCTCGGATCTCTTCTACTTTCTCTGTTTGCTGTCACTTTGAATCTACAGATGCACAAACACTTTTCTTTACCCTGCCACTGCAACTCCCTCAGAGAGGAGGAGAGTAGTAAGCAACAGACAGTAGGGAAAGGGGTTTTTATTAGCACACTGTTTGTCTGCAACACACACACAGACATATATGCACACTGATTTCTGGCTTGTGATGAGATGAGCGCTTTTTTTGATCTGTGCTGAGCCTGACATTAAAGTGACTCTCCCTGGTAAGATGAAAGAGAAAGACGGGACAGATAAAAAAACATCTGTGGATCCATCCGAGGGGACAAAAATTATCTGAGAATTCGATTCACTTTCATTCACTACATGTGTTTGCAGTGTTCCCCTCAAATACAGACTAAATGTTGATTTTTGATCATTTCCTGCATGCACTCATGTTTAGATTACATTGAGTCCTGCCAAATAAATGTATTGTGATTCAGATTGATAGCTTGTCTGATGGGTCATCTTTCATGGTGGGATGATAACTTTTTTGTGTATGCATTGTCTACACTGCCACCATGTGGCAGAACAGAGGAATCACAGACCGACAGAAAGAATGTGTCCAATTTTTAAACTCTCTAAAATATCAACAGGAAACATCATGTTGAAAGGCATTCTGGGTCATCTTTAAGTTTGCGATTGAAAGTGGGCACACAAGTGTAAAACATAAGATATCCAAGGAGTTCAGTGAACATCAGATTAATAATATATCATGCAACATATCCAGAGGTGGATTTGTGCTGACAGAGCAAATCCACTTTATGTAATCACTGCCAAGGGGCTTTAAAATGTAAATCAGGATGGGGGCAGCGGGTGGGGTTGGTGGTGGGTATCAGCAGATATCTCCCATGGCTGTTTCCCCAAACACAAACACTTATACATGTTCATGTCCCAGCACACTTGGTATCAGACTCTCCAGTTGAGGGTGCTGGTGCGTTTCTAACCCCCTTCTTCCTGTTTCTGCATCCTCAAATACAACACATGCTCCTTCACTCCTCTCCACACTTGCGCCACATAGTAAATGCAAACAGTCTTAAGTCTTAAAACCTGTTTTAATCTGTCTGGCACTGCTTCATGAAGGTGCTACTTACTGCTACTGCTTATTGTTGGAAATCACTACAAACCTATTTGATGCATGGCTCAGTGGTAGTGACAGTATTTATCCCTTTGCACCTATAATAAACACACACCTGTTGTTCTTCTTGGACACTGCGGATAATAAGAAATAAAGATCACCCATCAGCCACGATGGTGTATAACTACTGCCATCTCCTCAACCTTCTCTCTACTTGTGTCCCCTCAGAACTACAGCTGTCCCTCCGTCATGGTGCTGGCTGTCCCGGTGGCGGTGCGGTTCCTGCAGAGAGGCAACAGGGAGCTGAGCAGGAACATGTCCAGTTATCTCTCCCTGGCTGCTATAGCCAAGGCTGATCTGTTGGCTGAACACACAGAGGCCATAACCCTCAGTGTGCTGGGAGGTAAGGCGCTGTCACACAAACACACTCATACACTTTATGGAAAAAGAAATGGATTTAAAATGATGAATATTTCTGTACATGTGCACACTTTCCATACAGATTATCATATACTCTGTCATGCCACAGCTCAATAGCTGTTGCTGTTAAAAAGGGGAAAGTGACATGTAAACTAAGGTGTTTGTGTGATGTGCAAACTACACCGACTCGTTCTCTATAAATGTGATTTAAGTGTTTGCCTGTGTTCTTTTGAAGCCAGTGCCTCTCCTCTCCTCTCCTCTCGCTCGATTTCTGCTGCCCCAGTTAGATACAGATCTTCTCACACACTCAGGGAAATGTGTGTTCGTTTGTGTGTGTATGTGTGTGGGCCTGTGTCTTTTGTAGAGACTATAAAGAGAAAGATAGGCGCAGAAAGCTTTGTAGGAAAGCTCTACTTAAGAATGAACATTAAAAGGATTTTCTAAGGCCATCGTAGGGACCGTGGTTTATTTAGTTAGATGGCTGGTGTGTGGCCTTGGCTGGTAGCAATAGTATTTGTTTACTCCTGCTATTAGTAGACCTGCAACAATGAGATTAACTTTTTTACTGGAGTGGAAAAAGGAATTACAGACGTAATCATTAGTTGTAGTAGCGAACCACAGTTTCATCCTGTCATAAGCTGTAGTGAATGCTGTTATAATGATTGCCAGCTCACTGAGGATGATAATGATGGTAAATAACAGCTGTTACAAATCATCTCTTTCCCTAATGGCACTTTGCTGCAGAATGGAAATTCATACGTAAGAAGTACTTATTATGGGGGAAAAGGACAAGTGCTCCTTTGTCCTGTGCAGTTTAACTTTTTTTTTGTCTGTGCTGCATAAACTGTTTTTTTTTTTCACCTTGGTTCTGTTTTCTCTATTGATCAGAACATACAAAGCAGGTTCAGTGTTTTCACTGATTTACTCCACTGCTGCCACGCATCTCTTGTGTTGTTCTGTTCATGAGCTGATGGAACTTATCACACAAACATAGATTTGGCTACACACACACAATGACACAGTCAACAAATCGTTCAAACAATGTCTTTATTGAATTTTCATGATACAGACCTAATGTAATTGTAATGTAATATTACACAATATATTACAACATACTCATTCTCTCTCTTAATATCTTCCTTGCATTTAAAGCAAAAAAAAAATGGCCATTGCAATAAATTTTCAAAACATTCCTCCATCCTCTTCTGGGGTTTACCACTATTTTGCTTCTTTAAATATCTTATCCTGAGTTTTCCTCCAGCAGAAGTTCTCCTATATCTCCATATTGTTTAAAATTATTAAATGATTTCCAGATTTCTTCCAAGCACCAGTTTCAGGTGCAACAGTTTTCTTCCAGTTGAAAACTATCACTCATTTCTCCTGCAGTAAACCAAAATCAAGAAATTTGTACTCTTTTGTTCTCAAAGTGAGATTTGTTGGATTCAAGTGTAGCGGTACCATCTTGGAGTCTAGGGAAATTTTCACAGAAAAAATAATCATGATTGTATTGATCACCTCCCAAACACAATGTATGAATGTTCCTTGAGCCTCATTACATTTAAAGCATATGGCAACCAATTATATTGAAGTAACTTTAAGTTAGTGTTAGCTATTTGTGTTTTTTTGTCTCCTTACAGGCTATGTTCCAGTTATTCCTTGATAGGTCCTCTTTTAAATCTGTCCTCCATGCATCAAGTTTGGATGTTGAGGATTCATTTGAACCAGATGCCAGCTATATATTAATTAAATCAAGCCGTTACTATCGCAGTTCCTGGTAATAATTTCTTCCAAGGTTGAAAGTGTAGGAATTACCAGTGACTTTTTCTGCAAAGAAGTTGTAGATATTTAAAGAAATGTTTTCTTAAAATGTTATATGTAAGAGAGACAAGAAAAGCCCCACAAGGAGTCAAATTCCAGATACTTGTAGAATTTTTTTTCCTATGACCAAATAACACAAATGTAGCTACAGTGCGTGAGGAAGAACATGTATCCTTGAAAAGCAGAACTAATTTGATGGATAGAAAATCCTCCAGGAGTGAGACTGTCCTCGGAAATTGATCCGATCGCTACTTTCTTCAACCTCCCTTCTTAAGAGTTAAAGTTGGAGAGCAGAAACCGGCTGACCTCTGGTCAGTGGTTGAAGTAAGTTCTGCCCTTTTAACCCTTTTCTTCAACACAGACATCGTTCAAGCTTATTAGTGCAGTGTAGGTCATTAAAGGTCCATAGTTAGCACTGCCTGATGGAGATCTGTTTATCCCTGAGGCCTACACACACACACACACACACACACACACAGCCTCTACTGATATGATACAGGGGTTGCTGTGCAGGGATTCAGTTAATAGCATGTGCTTCCTCCAGAAATAATTCAGTTGCACATAATGTGAGCATGATTTTGTGTCGCTCAGTTTGCTCAGTTTGCACGTGCAGGTGTGTACACACACACACACACACACACACACACACACACACACACACACACACACATATCAGCACGTGATGCTAATCACCTCATGCAACACCAGAGCGAGGAGCCCACCATGTTGATGCTCCTGACTGAGCAGATTGTCTGCCAGCAGCTCAGCACATGAAACAGCTTAGCTCTCTGCTGTCTGGTTCAGTTTACAACTGAGGTGTAGCCAGGTTTTGGGGTTGGAGCATCAAATAGTTGAAAGACGCTTCACACCTTTGGTTCCTAAAACTGTGGGTGAAAATAGAGATCGTGGTCTGTGCCAATGGCAAAACAGAAATCAGCTGTTTTTCTGATTACAGTAGTCATCTGAGACTTTTTTTCATTTGGGCACTGTGTTTAAAATGAGTCATCATGACTTAATGTTGGTGTTGGCAGTTCATCTAACTGCTGGTATGTTGACTAAGGAAGAATCACCATGACATCTTCCCAGAAATACAAAGTGATAACATCAAATCAACTGGGTATTTGAGGTACCCTTGAAACTCTTTGATCACTAGTATCTCTGTACAGGTAGGTTCATGTTGTGTACTCAACAAATAAAAGGTACTTACTCATATTTTTCTACTTTATTTAGAATCTTTGTGCAAATTTGTGCGATAATGTAAAATATTAATGTATAAAATAGGGCTGCACAATATGTAAAAAAAAAATAAAAAATCATATTACGATTGTCATATGTGATATGATTTCAGTTGGAATGATCATTTTTCCTTTCATTTTCACTGAAAAAAATTATGATGATTAAATAGTGAGGGAAACAGAGAAAGATGGGACAGATAGAAAACTCTATGCAAATGTGTGTTAAAGCTTCCCACTGGCTGTGATGAGCTTGACAGGGAGGGGTGGGGTGAAGTGCTGGTGGACCTTATTAAAGCTGGAATATGTCACACACATAAGCACATACATACTAAGAGTGGAGAGAGGATAAAAGTGAACAAGGCTCGCCGGAGGCCTTTATCATTGCGAGTTCAGATTTACGTTTCCTTGGGCAGTTTTTAATGCAGCTTTGGCAGTTTCAAAAATTTTCCCCCTACTGCAGTTAAAGCTCATCTGCTTTGCTCTGAACGTTTCGCCCTCATGAATGTTTCTCTGCTCTCCTCTGAAACTTCAACATAAACACAACACAACGTAAACACGAAGCCTACAAACGTGCGTAATCGTGCCGAAACGTGCACACACAAACATGCAGCTCATTGAAACAACAACAGATGGCCTATGTTTTTCTCAGCAGTAGGAGAGCTGATGTAATGGGGTTTGGGATGGATGGACCGTGCATGTATGTGTTTATACTGCGAGTTTTATTATTGAAGCCTGATGTTGCCACACGCTGGTTATGACTCGATTTATACCTACTTCTTTGTGTTCTGAGGAAGGCAGTGTGTGCGCACATGACTTGGTTATATTTTGTACTTTGTTGTATTCCTATCATACTGTATATCTGTCTGTTCAGTGTACAGCCTGTTTTATGAGGATGTGCATCTGTTTACCAGTTACAGGAAGCCAGCAGCAGGATACATTGTGAAGGTTTTACAGCCGGCTACAGTAAGACACAGAAGAACGGTCATTATCAGATGACACACACACACACACACACACACACACACACACACACACACACACACACACACACACATTCACATTCACATTCACAACATGTGGTACTGCTTTGGCCCCATTGGGATTTATAGCTGAGAGTTCCTTCCTTTCCAGTATAAAACCTGATCTCAAGGTAACACTGAAGTTTGGAATGTGTCATCTGTCTGAGTTAAGTCATATGTCTTTTTTAGCTGCCCTGCTGCAAAACATATGTAGGTACTGTATGGCACGGTCTGTATGGTTAAAATAAGGCAAGGTGACAAGGGGGAGGGGAGGGGGGGGGGGTGGGGGGGGGGGGGGGGGGGGTGGTAGTTGGATGTAGTGGTTGTAGCTGCAGGAGAAACTTGTATTTCACTAATGGGCCTGCCACTTTAAACTATAAGCACATGTGAGCAGCAAAAAACCTGCATGCTTTTGCTCCACTGTTGCTCCATATCATAATCTCAGCGAGTCAAAGAGTGTTGCGAAATACCAGTATTGGCGATAACTGTGATATTTTAAAAAATGAAATATTGAGATTATGTTAATAACACACATATGATGACATTGTGATGGCAGATGTAAGGAGTTGTGGATCGTTTGTTTATCAGATCATCTTGTTGCCTTTTCACGATCAGTTAAGTGTAATTGTTAATTTTGTCCACTTTTGTACAGTAATAGTTACAGATTCTCTCTCTAACTCCCTAAACGCATATTTGAGTCTAATTGATTTCCCAAAAAAGAAATTTTGACTCAAAGCATTATTATGAAGTTGTTTTAGAAATTTTCTCTAGATATCATGATAACATTGTCATGGTGAATTGTGACAGTCCGGTATCGTGACAGCCCAACTTTGCACTACTGCTCTCTTGATTACTGTAGTAGTGGTAACTTTCTCTCCCCACAAAATTTTGTCTTTCTCTTCACTCTCTTTTCACACATTGATCTAATGCCTTTCTTTGTTAAAATACCTCGAGTTCCCTCTGTATTTGAAAGGCTTTACACAGATTTACTTGCCACATTTCAAGCCTTAAATCAATAGACAGTTGACAGTTTTCATTCAGCTGAGCTTGTAACCTTTGTGAGCCACATCTAAAAAAGCATAAATGAAGTTATTGTCCTTCATAAAGTTTGAACACACTTGCAGATGTCTTTGTAACTCTTTGCTCAATTAACACTGAGACCAAACTAACACCAAAATGTCCCACAACCCACTGCACTAATTAAATGCCCTGCCTATATACTATACATGTATGTAAATGGCAAATAGTCAAACTGTGTCTTAATTTTGAAATCACGAAAGCACGAGAGGTATAGTATAACTTGAAATGTTTATTCATAACTCACTCTCCATTCATCCAGTCATGTTATGCAAAACATATTTATGTACAAAATACATTCAGTTTCACCTTTTCACAAGAAAAACAAAAGCAATTTACATTATAATACAAGACAACTTAGTTCATAAAAGATTAGATTGTGTAAACATTGTCCTCAGTTTCTGTTATCAAACTCAAAAAAACAATCTCAGTCTCCAATGACAAATATAACAGTTTTACTCTTACTTTATGCAGTATCAAAAAAAGAAGACACATATATATTAACCTAAAATTAAATGAGAACTACTGACGAAAGAAGAAAAAAAACTCACAAAGTAGAACTGGAATTATAACTCAAATTAACTCATATGAATGTAAACACTTTAAGTACAAGTTTAGAAATGTAAAGTCTTAAAAATGCTTTAAACGCTTTCACAAATTCAAGAAAATTATGATAATAAAATAATGATAATTTTGTTTGAAGCTATTTCTAGAGTCACTAGATGGCCAGGCTTGAAGTGAAAGCAAGTACAGCAGTTTTCAGTCACCCAAGTAGTTCATAAATCACGTTATACTTTATATTACATCACAACACATCATTATCGCATTAGTATGGCACCTATGCTTTCTGTTGTAATGGGGATAGATGACAATCAGTCTTCATCTTCTTATGACTGTACCTACAAGACTGCAAAGGTAGGAAAGTAAATATTTCATCATATTAAGTAAAATGCAAAGGGGAAACAAGTTTTGCATTGATAATAGATTAACTGCACTTGCACAAATCTAAATAGAAAGAAAGTAAATTCATCATTACTCTAAAAAACACATCACTCTCCAATTACAAGATCATCTCTTGTAATTGTCTGTGACCTCTTATTTACCTCTCCTGCAAGGCTGTGTGGTGATTACTAGTGGCTCAGAACCCGTTCACTTTCTCAATAGACTTTTTGTCCGTCTTGCAGTCTAATTCAGTCTTTGGTAAATGCTGCTTGCAGCACGTTTTCCTGCTACGATACAAGTTTTATATGCTGAATGTACATCAGTGTGAGTGTGTGTGTGTGTGTGTGTGTGTGTGTGTGTGTGTGTGTGTGTGTGTGTGTGCATGGGTGTGGCAAAGAATGCAGCATGTGTGTGTTATGGCCTCGGTTCAAAAGGTTATGTTACAAAAATAAACTTCAGTCTGTCACAGCATTGGCTCTTCCTCTCATTTGAACATGTCCATGTCCAGTTCATTGCAGTGTTCATGTTAATAGTGGTGAAGATGAGGAATGAAACAGTCTCGATAACAACATAATAATTCAAACATTTAACTATAGGGACAGAGATGATGATGACAGAAGCAGTTGTAAGTTGCTCTCTTCACTTTGAGCAGAAAAACTTATTGCAATGTGGCTGATATTCTTGATGGTGCTGATGAAAAAGAGTAGATGCTGTTAGTAGATGAACTGAGCACCCCCATGTGGCACCATCTCCGTCACGCCCCACGCCACCACGTTTCCTCTCTGCTCACAGCCCTGGCCCTTCTGCAAAGCCAGCTGGGAAATCTCCTCCTCTGACAGCACCCTGTCCCACATGTTCACTCCTGTCATCTTCCCAGCAAATGCCAGCTTGGGATCGAACCCTCCCTCAAACCCTGCCATGCCGCTCCCACTGCTTGGAGACACAGGGCAGCAGCCGTTCCTTTCCTGCCCCAGCTGGAGTGAGCCCCCGTCAGGTAAGGTGTGTCCCTCAGCCACTCCGGGTGTGGAGGCCACTTTTTTCCCACCTGCCCACAGGGTTGATAGGCCCTGGTCGGAGGACCAAGCTCCACACAAGTGGACCCACTCTCCCAGTTTCACCACACCTCGTGCCTCGACCAGGTGAGCCTCTCCTCCGATGGTGAAGAGCGTAGAGGTTTGGCTGAGCAGCAGCTGGATCTCATACGGGTTGCGACGGTTTCCATAAGAGAACAGCACTGTTTTGTTGGAGACAGTGGTTGCCTTCACCCACATGCAGACGGTGAAGGAGGAGATGGAGAGAGGAGCATCTGGTATGATGGAGGTGTAGATTCGACGGGAGCGCATCGGGAAGAGGAGAGCCATCTCACACCCTACGCAAAACAATAAGATACAATAGTGTTTATTGTCACTGAATAAAATCATCTTTTCATATGCAACTTCAAGTCAACTTTTTTTATAGATGTGCTGGATTCTTAACAACATTATTTAGCTTGAAGAAGCTATTTAATGCCCTGTAATTCAGTTTTTACCACTTCACTGTCAAAGACTTGAGGACTGCATATCAGCAAATATTTGTATACACTAGTAAGTAGCTAAGAATTTCTGTTCTTGGTTATAATAGGGAGTAACAGTTTACAGATATCAAATCAACTTTTATGTAGATGGAATCTTTAACAGCTTTATTGAAAAGGTAGAAAAAAAATGGGTGTCATCAACATAACAGAGAAGAGACATATTTTATTTTAATAATGATATGGCCAAATGGGAGCATATAAAATGAGAAAAGAAGTGGGCCTGAAAGTGAACCTTGTGGGATTCCAAATAAGATGAAGGTTCAGGATGAGTCAGTTTCCAATGTAGATGATGTAAGTGTAATACAGATAATGTGGGGAATGCTGATCTAAAGCTACAGCTAGCTCAAATGATCAGTTTAACTTCTTGCTGTTACTGGACTCCACCGGCTGGGGCAGCACAAAGTGGATTGGACATTTGGAAATATGACTGACTTGTACATGCTTGGCAAGCTACAGTGTATGGCACACTGGTTGAATAAGAAATAAGAAACAAAGTTCATTTCACGGTCAGCTGATGATATCATGGATCATAGTGAGATTTTTTTTCCTGCCCCACCAACACAAACACACTCCCCTCCCTGGATCATCTGCTTTATTGCGATATTTTTCTTGTTCCTCTCTCTTTTTACTCATTCAAACATACTCACTCTCCCTTTCAAACTCGCCCTGTGTTTTGAAACCTACTTTTGTTCATTTCTTGGTTAGTAAACCACACAGAGGAGTTCTGTTGGAGGTACTGTGGACCTCCCAACTTGTATATCCGTTGTGTTGCACTCTTCTTCTCTCTCTTTTGAGTTTTCACTTCATCATGTTCCTTCTCCTTTAGTTTCTCTCTCCTTCTCGTTTTCTCTGCTGTGGTCTCCATATGTCCCCTCCTTTCCCTGTGTCTCATTCTCTCTCTCCCTCCAGTTAGCAGACACTCCCTACCCACTAAAAACGGGAGATCCCAAATATTGATGTTATATTTGTCTCAGGTTTCTGCCACTCAGAAAATAATGGTGAAAGACGACATTTTGAACATGCATGCATGCGTGTGTATTTGTGTGTGTGTGTGTGCGTGTGTGTGTGCGTGTGTGTGTGTGTGTGTGTGTGTGTGTGTGTGTGTGTGTGTGTGTCTGTGTGTGTGTCTGTGTGTGTGTCTGTCCATGATGGTTTCCATCTGGTTCTGCTTTCCCAGGGTGCTTTGGTGTGGCTTTTGTGGCCACCGGCTAATGATTACAACTCACTCTGCTCTCTATGTAGGGCAGACCTACATTTCTGGACTATAAATGTGTGTGTTCACATGTGTGTATTCGTGTGTACGTGCATGCATGAGATGAGTAATATGTTTTTTGCAGTTTTCATTTGTTAAATTCTAGGGAATGCAGTTGTCTGACTGACCCAAGTGGTACCTTTTTATGTGATTAAACTTGCTCCAGACTTAGTCACTTAATCTCTAAAGTTACTTGGTTATTAGTCAGCATTGATTTTAGGGATGGAGAGTAAACCAAAGTATTAGATCTGCTAACTGAAACCACATAGGGTAGAGTCCTAGTGTCCAGTAGGAGTTCTGTCCAAAGGTCCGTGCATTGTTCCTATCTTTTCATTCTGTTACTGGCTTCTATTATTATCTTTAAAACACTAAAAGTACCTTTAAATGTCTTTTGATGAAAATGGCTGATGGCCAATGTATGGATTGATGGATGACGCTGACCCCATATCTGTCTTATTCTTCTGGTTTGACTTGACCGTAGTGACTGAGACTAATATTAGACAGTGAAGTGAAAATCATAGGTTGTTACGTGAGACTGGACAACACGCCTGGAGACAGACAGAGGAAGTGGAAAAGGTATTTAGGACAAACACAGGCTGCATGATTAGTTTTTCTGAAGCGAAGCCTGACAAGGGGGGGGGGGGGGGGGGCTCATTCTTTTACTTCAAATGTGACCTGAATGTGTCAACGCAGAAAAAAAAACTGAAGGTTGTTTGGGTGGCACTGTTTGAGGAAGGTGAAAAGAAATACAAAGAAACAGAAAGCAACAGGTAAAGACAGACACAGATTACTGGGGGCAAGATGGATATCTTACCTGCAGGTAAGTATTTTTGCCTCGATGACCTGAGCACCTCTTCCAGCTCCACCCTCGTCTGTTGCAGTACAGCCAGCATCCTGTCTAGAGCTGCGTCTCGTGATGTGACCTCCTGCTCCCGGTGCCCAGCCCCTCCACCCTCTGTAAGCTGGAATCCTGTCTTTGTATTCATCCCCATCCCAGCTCTAGGACTGCTGAAGCAGCTGGTCTCAAGCTTGGTGAGTCGGGAAGCTTGCATTCGTGCTGCAGAGAGGAGCTGCTGTAGCATGGCCTCCAGGTTGTTGGAATTGCCGACAGAATTCCCAGCAGCAGCAGCAGCAGCAGCAGCAGCGGTAGCAGAAGCCTGATCTCCAAGTTTGAGACGCTCCAGGGTTTCTCTTAGGCGGCCCTCCAGTTGCAAGACCATCCTTCTTCCTGCTGTCTCCACTGCAACCCCACAGGAGCCACCATACTGGGCTAAAAACCTGACCATTATAAAAGATAGTCATAGAAGAGATTTAATCCTCCAGCAAGGCTTATTTAGCACCAGCATTGGTCCTGAAATCATTATTTACTCCCAGTTCACACATAAAACCAATGAAATTAAATATGACCTGAATGAATTTCAGTCTACTTAAATATCGAGTTGCTCAGCCCTTTGAAACCTTTTAGGTTAAATAGTCCAACCAATACAACCTGACTCTGCCCTCTCATTCCTTTGTCCAACCAACCTGAGCATTTCCCCACGCAGTGACCCCATCTCCACCTTGACGATATCATCGGCGTACTGAAGCAGCATGTTCTCCCTCATCTGACTGTTCTCCAGCATCGAGAAGATTTTGTCCCACTTGGTCAGGTCCGGAGAGCTGCAGGGCCCAGGGCTCGGTGTGGCTGGAAAACGGGATGGTGGAAAGAAGGAGAGAAGGAGATAAGATATCTAACAGAAGATGAAATCCTCAGTCATGCACATGTATGTCGAGGATAAGGCACATAATACTTTGGATTGCATAATGTTGCCAGGAGGTAAGCCATTGGCTACAGCTAATCAAAAATCTTTTAGGCTGTATTATTTGATTACATTTTGACAAATTGGCACCATTAAAAGAATGCCGAATTAGCTATTTGTATTGACTGCTTGCAGTGCACCCATGGTCGTACAGACAACTATCACTGGATTACTTTGATACTGAAGAAAACTGAAAAATGTGCTGTTTCTTAGTCAAGTTCTGCATTATATTTACAGAGCGTCCTTTTTCTATGATTTCTATATGGTTTAATGGATGTATATTGGACATCAGCAACATCAGAGTGAATCTAAAAATGCATTGGCTACTAAGGGTTTTTAAGTACCACATTGCCCTTTGGGAGAGCGATGGAGAGGTGAATTTATCCTGAAGAGGTTTATACTGTTTTTGTCCTTATTTACCAGATGGTAGGACAGGTGTGGCTTCAGAGGGAGGAAGCAGGAAATATCTTTAACTTTTATCAGATGTGCTGAGTTAAGCATTCTGTGATTTGAGGCCATAATTGTAAGGAGGAATAAGAAAAAAGGAAAATATGTTTTGTTCTGCTGGAAGATCTGACTGCTGTGAATGCCCTGGCAGAGACAGTGGAGACAGATGGTTAAATAACAGGTAAAATGAAGGGTGCAGTTGGAGACAAAAGAGGAAGTGAAGTTGCTGGGACAGAGATAAGAACGTGGGAAAGAAATAGAACAATTGGCTCCTAAACCAAAAGCTCTGGCTGCTGTTTTACTGGCGAGATCATCTAAATTTCTGGGGAGGGGGAATAAAGCAAAACCAGGAGGTAACACAATCCAGGAATGAGAATATGTGTCAGACACACTGTTCTGGTTAACATTTGAGCCTGTTTATACCTGCAAATGTGTTCGAGAGGGGCTTTATCACAAGACTGGACTTGGATTTGTTTTGGCTCCCTGTCCCCAAGGTTCAAAATAAATTAGACAGAAGGTTCATGCACTCTGCTCCCTCTGACTTACCAAACTAAAAGCTTAGGGCTTGACAGTGGTTTATGAATGATTTTGACGGATGTAGGAGTAAGTAGAGTGTACAAAGACCTTTTAGAGTAGGATTTCATTAGCTTTGATTCTTGACCCTTTACAGTTTTTTTGACCTACTGCATTCAAGAGCTTGTAAAGTCAATCGTACTACACTTACCTCTTATTTTGAGAGAGATTAAAGCCTAGTTTTGTTTTATTTCAATGAACGAATGGATGGATGAATGAACCTGAAAAGATTAGCTGAAGTATAGATTAGTCAAATTAAAAAATACTGAAAGTATTTTGATAATCAGTTGATAATTTAAGTTATTTTCTATTCAAATATTCTGTGGTTTCAGGTTCTCCAATATGAGGACTTGCTACTTTATGTCAGTGTAAACTAAATATGTTTCGGATATGTTTGGACTGTTGGTTGAAGAAAAGATTTGATGATATCAGCTTGGGCTTTAGGAAATTTTGATTGGAACTGGTCACCATTTTCTGCCATTTCATAGAGCTAACAAATGTCTGATTGATAAATATATATAATTGTGGTCCTAGAATGAATTACATTTTGTGACTTTTCAAAAGGAGGAAGGAAGGAAGAATGAATTTTTAAGTACACACATACTACATATATACATGTATAGGTAGATGGGAAAGTTCTTAATAGTGTAGACAACCTGTACCCTCCTTTGACCAACAGTCAACATGTTTTGGGAAAATGAATAAGTAAGCGTATGGGTTGACTTATCTGCTCCAAGCATTTTTTGTCATTTTCCTCAAAATGAAGTGTGTCATGACCTCATGTTGTCCTCATTAATTTAAATTCCACTCAGAGATTCAGAGATTTGAGCAGGTCACAGGTAAATGATCTGTGGCTTCCTCCAGGCTGTGACCTCCCTCTTTTCCTCACACACCTGCACACACAGTGTACTAAACTCACATGATTTGACTTTTTCTCCTTGGTCTAGCAAGCACGTTATGAATTTTTATGTTTCTTTGTCCCTATTGCCCCCCCACCTTTCCTTGCCTCGGCAGGCAGAAACAGTCTCCGTTTTCATGTAATTCACATGCTTATATTGTACTATTCTCAGTCATTTGTCTGAGCCACTCTCATTTTTGCCTTCGATCACATTTAATCACATCACACACTGTGGCTGGAGCGAGGTTTCCTGCCTGTTAACTGCTGGTGCTGCAGCTGCACCTCCTGCCAGGTTTAAAACAACAAACAAATGCAGCCTATGAGGGGCCGGTTGCACTCACACTTTCTCTTTACACACATACACACACACACACACACACACACACTCACACAAACACACACGCACACACACTTGAACACATTCCTCCCTCGCACACATTCACACTCCACACTCCTACACAGTCCAAGCACGCGCGCAGAGAAACAGAGATGCTTTCCAAAACGGCAGAGAAAAGAATTTCATAAAGTTGGTGACCAGTCATTCATGCTGTAATATGTATTGGCTCTCTGCATCTCTGGCTCAGCATATTCTTTGATGCTGCTCATCTCTCACTCTGCCTCTGCCAACAGACTCTATACTCTACTGTGGCTCTTGTTTTCTGTTCTCGCTCCAAACTAAGCAGCCAGGTACCAGCCTTTGATTTCTCACAGAACAGAAGTAACATGATTATCAGCATAATCATACATATCAATCACTGAATGAATAAACTGATTTATTTAAAGGCACCAACTAAACCATTCAACAGTGACATTATAACTAGATGCCAACTGTAATAGATCTGCATGTGTTGTCTGTCATTTTATCAGGATGTCACTCTTCAATCATAGTTGGAAAACTGTCTATACAACTTCTCAGTTTGACAGTTTCTGCCCACTTTTTGTTGACTGAAGCCTGGTGCATCTGTTTCAGATTGAGGACTAAGTTAAATGCATTTCCCCTGTAATGACTGTCATCTATAAGGACACTGACTCTAATGTCCTGATCTCACCTCTCACACAAAAACATACAGAAATCCCACAAGAGATTGATTTCACACATCAGAATCAACCATCTGAGGATCTTAATCAGATAAATCTTTATACACAGACACACAAACACACACACACACACACACTCATACACACACAGTTTAATACTCACGCTCTGGTGTTTCTTGGTCTGTGATTTCATTGTAGTAGGTGTCAGCGTAGTTGACCTCGATATCATCCTCGTATGCGAGAAGCAGACACACACACACCGACAGCACACACACTGCCTGGGGGAGCCTCCACCAAAACATGCTGCTGCTGCTGCTGAATGAGTGTGTGTGTGTGTGTGTAAGAGAGAGGGAGAGAGAGAAAGAGAGAGAGAGAGAGAGAAATGTATGTATATCTATTGAGTTTCAGGTATGCTCCTCTGCCTACCTGCTTTCTCTGTCTCTGTGTGTGTTTGTGTGTGTGTGTTGTGAGAAGAGGTTGCAGTCAGCTTGGCTGTGTGTGTTTTGTTTGTCTCTGCTGCTTCTTCTCCGTCTGTCTCACTTTCTACAGCTCTGCAGGTCCACCACTCTCTTTTTCAACCCTCACTCTCTCATACAGTATTTGTCCCTCCTCCCTAATGACTCCCTACCCCCCACCCCTCAGCCCCCTCTCTCTCTTTGCTCTCACATTTTTTCTCGTTAAATGCTGAGCAGTCCCTGGCAGTGTGGAGTGCTCCAACCAGAGAAGGGCTGCTTAGGCTCTACACACACACACACACACACACACACACACACACATTTTGTGTTACTATACAGTACTTGAGAGAACTTTCCAATGATTTCACAGTGTTTATCCATAATTTCTTAACCTGCAGAACTTAATCCTCAGCCCTGCATACTTATTCTAAACAAGTCCACTTTATTACAGTTTCTGTAATTTTTGTTTTAGTTTTGTCCATCATTTCTATGAGTCATGATAGCTCATCTCCAAACATGGCAAAATCTCTTCAACAATGTCTGACAGAGCAAGAAACACGAGCAGTCAGATGATCAGTCAGATTATCAGAACACTTTATCTGACGTAAACCCAGATGTGAATTCAGCTAAAATGCCGGTAATCCCTCACTGCGCAGGAAATTTTCACAAAATGTTATTATTATGAAATGACAATCATTTTGACATGTTAGTAGTCATTTGTGAAATATGATTTGATCCATACTCTGATCTAAACCTAATCTTTATTAAGTTTAACCTTAAATCTCTGTGACACTTTAGGTGCCAGTTATTACTCAGAATGGTAATTCAAGCACACAAATGAAGAAATGTAAAAAAAATTCTCTAAATTTCCATCCTTGTGAAAACGCAGAAATGTAAAGGCAGCGCTCCATCTCCATCCTGTGAGTGAGGCGGTGAGTAATGCGTCGTTGGAGGTAGCCTGTATGTCGTAATCAGATACAACTGCAGCTCCCGCAACTCACAGGGAAGGAGAGAGAGAGGGAGAGAGAGAGGGAGAGAGGCAATGGAAGGGGGAGGTAGCAGAGAACACAAACGTTCCTGATTTCTGCCCCATGCAGAGACTGTGTGTGTGTGTGTGTGTGTGTGTGTGTGTGTGTGTGTGTGCGTGCGCGCACTGAGGCAAGTTTGAATGGAACCCAGACATCAGGGGTTTTTAAATGGGTTTATTGTTCTCCAGCTTTGCTCTTTTTATTTATTTATTTGTCAGCCTCACCGTGTGTGTGTGTTTGTGTGTGTGCATCTGTATGTGCATATATTCTTGTTGTGTACTTTGAGGGGAATGGAAAAAATGACCTGCTCATGGGATTTCAGGATTTGCCCCCTCTCCAGCTCTCATCCCCTCCCTCCATCTTTCTGTCTGCCTGCGTCTCGCTTTCATTGTTTCTGCTTTCTCTCTCTCAAATACCTACTGAAACACACACTTGTCCGCTTGTTATCTGGGAGGAACAACCTTTTCATTCAGGCAGCTACAAAGAAAGAGAGAGGGAGTTGTGTGACCAAAAAAAAAAAGTTGCAAAAGCTGCTTCAGCGAGATCTCTATCACCACTTGATAGAACACAATATCGCTTTATTCTGCTGAGTTCACTCAAGCTTTTACATTATGTTGAAGTTAACACTTTCGTTTGCATGATGTCATCATCCTATGCACCTGTCTACCAGGCGCACATTTGATATTCGCTGTTTTTGCTGAAAATAAAAACCAGAATACAATGTACAAGAGTGAACAAGAGTTATAAATAACAGGAAAACAGGAAATCTGTAGTTGTATAGTAAAAAGAAGAATTAATGGAAAATAAATCGGCAAATAAATATACAGTATAAAGTAAGAAAAATCACGTACAGATTATAATTCATTAATTCTATGCATCAATAGTAATTTAGAGATTTTGAGAATGTGGGTTTGTTCATAAACTACTAGTAAAACTAGTAAAATATGAAAACAGACATTGCACTGAAATGTTTTATTCTTGCATCATATAAAGTAAAAGTGTAATGATCATTGATGCTCCAAATATCTGCACCATATCACAGTGGAAAAAAAGAGGAACTTTCAGGTGATTACCAAAAGGGCAACGATCTGCAATGTCCCCATATTTCGCAATTAAAGATTTTACAGGATACACACAACACAGTATTTTAAAAAGTATTTTTCTGGCTTTATTTAATGCATTTATTGGATATAGTGTTTGGTTATTTGTATATAGTATAAAGCAGGGTTTTTATTCATGTTATTTTATTAGTTTACCTTTTGGAACAAGTTTCTTTGGAGATGAAGTATTTGTGTGACATCACTCTTGGGTGTGGTTACAGAAAACTGACAAAGTGAAGCCACAGAGGACAGTGAATATCCTAGTGACCTTCACAGAAAGACAGTGTACTGTCCGCAACCAGTCACTCTCCGCTTAGTCCCGAGTGTTTGCAGTTATGAAAACATGGAACGTAGAGCAGGAGAAGATAGACATATGTCTCATAACTCAAAACACAGAAATAAGCAGCAAAAACCTGATCAAAGCACGGATTATTATCTTTCAACTGCTACCACATTGAAGTTTGTAGATCAAACGGCGACTAAGCCGTCATTCCTGGAAATCTAGCGAACAATCTGTGAGAAATTTTGTGTTGCCTGAGGAAAAACATTTTTTTATAATCTCTGCCATAGTTTGTTTCTGCACAACTTAAAAAAAATCTGACACAAAAAGCCGAGAGACACGTGCTTAGAGGGGCAGACAAATATTATACTTTTAAAGACAGAAATTGAAAAAGACAAATGAAAAAACACACGTGGATGTATGCACAACATGTGTGTGCATTTGTGTGTGGTGTAAATGTTTCCATGTTTTGACTTATGGTTCCCACCTGAGATAAGGGAAATAAGCCACCTGGAGACACATCATACATTTTTCCCTGAAATCACATGCACGCACACTGAAGAAATCACTTCAGTGTGCGTGCATGTACAATATGTCCGTTTGCATTTATGTCTTTTACATTGTGTTTGCGTTTATTCTGACAAAATCCTTTATCGAAATATAAGTTTCTGTAAGTGTATTTTATGCAGACTTAAATCTTTTTATCAAACATTGCAGATTAACGATCAAATGTTGAGTTGCCTTGCAGGACTCCACATCTTCATATAATGATTCATCTGAGAAATAATTTGGCTCCATACATGAAAGAAGAGAAATACGGTGTCCAGTAGAGATGTTACATTTACAGTATTACCTTCATATTCTTACTCTTAAACCGGACACAGATAAAAAGCTATTATACATCTACAGAATAAAATGTCACTCTGTTTTACTTTACTTGACCCTACACTGATATTTTAAAGCACCAGGTCACTGATCAAAACAGATGCTTTTGCTGAACTTGTCAGTGACCTTGTTGATTTGACTGATCAATTATTATTCAAATAATCAAAGTTTATTTATACCTGATTGGTCTGGCCCTATGGCCGGATACAGCGAGGAGAGCAGTTATGTCGCTATCATTTCACTTCTTCACTACTCAGCTGCTTATACTGTGGTTACAGCATATTTTGGGAGTTTGCATCTCGTCTTCTTTCTTGTGAGCATAAACGTGACCATTACTAAACTTAGCTGAGAGGTTTTTAAAGTTAAAACATCCCTCTAGCATCTTGGCATCAGTTTGGAAAATGGTTATGAGTCGTTTTTGGAATGCAGTGACAAATGAGCTACTTTGCTGTTTAAGTATGACTTATTGAAATTACTACACACCAGGGTGCGATGTGATGTCGAGCACGTACATGAGTCGACCATGCTCCCAGTTGCATGTAATTTCTGCTGACTCAGCCGTTAGTGAATGAAGGGCTGTGTAACGTGTCTGTTTGGGACTCATTGTAGTCTGAAGGCATCTTGTTTTCTCTGACAAAGATGAAGGATAACGAGGAAGCTCAAGTCAGGATAGGACGTTTTGTGTTTCACATTCAAGCAGAGAGAGTCTGGAGGCTGAAGATATCTAGGTGAAAGGGGAAGATGGTCATTGAGTTCAAACTTTGCAGGAGAGACTGTGTGTTGTTAGGGTGTACACTTTATGGTTAAGATATAAAATATTTTTTAATGCATGAAACATTTTGAGTCATGTGTACATGTGATGAAAATCCTGACACGTCTTCCTTTCTGCTCTGGTAACTGGATCCCATCCGGGGAGCTTGGCAGTCTGGTTTTATATGGGCCTGAATTCTTTATGTTATTTCTAATGTGTTGCAGGGGGTGAGGGGCGGATGTGCTCATGCAACAAAAATGCACAGAATCCTAAAGATATGGGAGATATGGGGCTTTCTGGGAGAGGTTTGTCTCCTTTCCCTTACATTTAGATCTGACAGTTCCTCCCCGCCCTCGCCGTACCTGAGGTCAAGCTGCTTGATATATGACTTGTGGGACATACACGCATAAAAAGAGTGTTTGAAGCTACAGAAAACACGTTTAAGTCGTAAAAGCTCTCTAAAAACATCCCTCTGGAGATCATGTGCTGATCTCTGCAGTTTTGTCCTGTACAATAACCTCCCTTGCATTAGAGTTCAAGGTTTAGGAGTGCCTTTTGGCAGGTTATGTACATTGTTAGATTTGAGTGGAATTTTCCTGTATTTCTCCAAAAATGTATTTGATTAATTGAGAAAATGATTGGTAGATCAATTGAGAGTCTAAAACAACTAATTGCTCCATTGTAACGAAAAAGGCTTCAACATTTGTAAAAGACAACTAAATAAATGTGTTTGAGTGTATTTTTTGGTTTGTTTGAGTTGAAGGAAGATGCATGTACATCTTTAATTCAGATGTCAGAGAAGGTACTTTGATGATGTTGATGCAGTGGTCCCAGTGCTGTTAGTGATACCTTTACCTTATGGTTTTGTCATTGCTGCGGGTTGTAGGGTTGTTGTTACCACAGCTATATGTACAGCAAAGTGACTGAAAATCATTTTCCCATGACTCAGACTGTTTTAGTGTCCTCTTAGGGCCTTTATGGAAGTATTATGTATGCACAGGCATTTTAATATAGAAGGAACAAAGAAAGAAGATAGCTAATTGCTGTATTAAAGTCATTTTTACTGTCTGAATGGGTTCATTTTTGACTCACCTTTGGATTATAATGTGACATTTGGAAAGACTGCACACTAAAAGAAACCCAATGTGTCCCCATGTTAACAATAGTTTAACAGATCGGTCACAAGATTTTTTTTTTTTTTTGTTCTTGGAAAATGTCTGAGGAGCCGTTCAAAAATGTGGCCTTTGTGTGCTGAAGGACCAAAGGTTATTACAGGATATTTTACTGAGATTTCTAAGTCATGGAAATGGGTTGGGTGTATGCAGGAATGAAGATATGAAGGTCAGATACTAAACACACACACACACATGCACGCACACACACACACGCACGCACGCACGCACGCACGCACACACACACGGACACACAGAGTAAGAGGATGCGGTTATACACAATAAGTATATTCAATCAACAATCAAAAGTGTATACTGTATATCCAGTCCAGCCAGAGTGTGTCTCACACAAGCTGTCTGTGTGGTAAGATTTGTGTGTGTGTGTGTGTGTGTGTGTGTGTGTGTGTGTGTGTGTGTGTGTGTGTGTGTGTGTGTGTGTGTGTGTGTGTGTGTGTGTGTGCGCGCCTGAGGGTGCAGTATACGTGCTGCTCAAACAGGTAAGATCTATAAATCCTCCTCAGCCTGTTTCTGTGCAGACTCTCGTCTCCTCCTGCCTTTTAACATTCCTCTGAACGGATCTGTAAACGCCACAGCCTCGGTTTTATGGTCATTACCAACTCTCTCTTTCTGTACATCAACTATATCTGTCTTTTTCATGGTGATTTGTGTCATAAGTGTAGAGATGGTGGGCTGTACAGTATAATCTGTGATTAAAGGGAAGAGAAAGGGACATAACAAGAGCCAGTGACCATCTTCTGAAAGTTTTTGTGTGCTCTTCTCCCTCTCTCTGCCTCTGCACTGAATCGTACAGAATAGAGATCTTTGAGCAACCTGTGGTTAAGGTGATTTATAGCTGTGTCAAACCATTTTCTAGCTCTCTCCATTTTCTAGCTCTCTACCAAAAATGATAAAAGTGTACCATGTGTAGTTCAAATAGATTCTCTTTATTCCTGCTATAGTTGTTTGAAATATCTTGGACCAGATGTCACAGACAATGCAAAGACAACTTTACTGTTACACATAACAACATTTTTCATACAGTATTGATTTATTGAGCGTGAATAAGTATGAATGATAAAATGAGAAAAGCGAGCTTGAAAAGAAAGTAGTGAATTGGACTAAGGAGAGCAGGATATTGAGTTTTTGTGGGCTTCATTCTGGAGTAATAAAGGAGTTTGTTTTTCTTTTTGCTTGAATTTGACTAGCCTCTTACATTCTGATAGTCCACTGAGTTCTGCTCTAGCAAATCTAGTAAGTAAGTGAAGTTATTTATATAACACCTTTCACAGATGAAAAATCGCAAAGTGCTTTACGTCATAAAAAAGTGCAAAAGTTCAAGATGAAGCTAAGCAGCCTCTCCAACATGAATTAACCTTATTTCAATTTGAAATAAGAAGAATCAGTGAATTACTGAGCTTTACAAATGTTGGTAGGTGGACTTTTTTTTTAACCTTCAGACAGAGCCAGGCTAGTTATTTCCCCTTGCTTCCAGTCTTTATGCTAAGCTAAGCTAACTGGCTGCTGGATTTGCTGCACAGTAGAGCAGAGGAAATCCCCACATTTTAAGACCACATATATTCTTAAAATATCTGTTCTTGTCTGCTGTTCAGTCCATTGTAGGACACAAAAGCCATTGTTTTAAATCTTTAAAACAAGATTTGAAAACAAGAGTCTTTGTTCACCAATGTGAATCATTCAAAGATGTTTCATATGTGATTCAAGGGCTGTTGGGTAATGCTGTGGGTTTTGCTGGGCTGATTTACAAACGCCTTTATATCCAGTTATGCGTCAGCACTGACTTTCTGTTTTCCTGCATCAGCATCTCTGAGGGCATATTGACAGTAAATGGAAATGGAGAAAGTTTTATTTGACATGGACTCTTGTACGTGTTTGCTTGGTATTAATAAAATAATAGCCACCAAGTTACTTGTTGTGATCTAGGAATTTGGCCCTAGATGTCTGATAAAGCAAGAAACTTGATCAGTTTAACAAAACCCAAGGTTAGCCAAACTTAGTTGGAAGAAAATGCAAAAAGTGAAATTATTACCCAAACTATCTGGTAAAAGCACACAGTGTGTGCTTTGAACCCACAACTGTCCTGTGAGAAGCCCTGCTCTGGTTTTATCTGGATTATAAGCAGTGATAGAAAAAGTAAATATTACAACAAGTTACTGATAAAGGAAATAAACATAAATAAATGGACTATGTCCTACACAGTGTTTGAGTCTTATTTTGAAACGGAAGAAAGAACTAGAGTTTTGGGGTTTAATTTTTGGGCATTTTATAAGAAAATTGACTCATGACTGCTCACACTGGGCACACAAGTTTTTTTTCTTTGTCTAATTACTGTTTCCTCTTGTGATGGACTCCAACGTTGTCTTTTACAGCTTTGAATTTGGCTTAAATATGGGGCTTATTGAAAACATCTCTCTTTGACAGGAAACCACATGCTGTTGCGAGTGTTGCCATCAGTCTACCCCAGACAACCAGATACCATCCACTGTCACCTAGGAAACCTCACTGCAATGATGTCCCAGCTGGAGTCCCCAGAGCAACAACACCTGATCAGACTCATTCAAATGGTTGCAGAACAACATCCTCTTGTGAGTATTAGTTAGAATCAGTTGAAGTGAGAATCTAATTAAAATATGCTGTGATTAAATCAATCTATTCTCTTTAACATGCGTAGACTGTATTATTTATTATTATTATTCTTTTTTATAACCACAGAGGCTAAAGTGAACTATCCCATCATTATCTCCTAACACTTTGACAGCAATCTATCTACCAACTATATTTTGTCGTATTTGTCAAAAACTTTTTATTGGTGCCATTTTCTGTCAGCCTCAGAAAAGCTGTTCCAAGAAGCCATAGACTAGTATCACCTAAAATGAGTAACATTCCAGCTGTATTATACAGTGGCCTATTCTACTATTTAAAATGGTTGTTACAATACAGAACTGTGGGCATATCTGAAAATAATGCATTACTCATCGAAATCAGAACTCAGCATCTGTGGTGATGGTATAAATCTATATTTAACTTTGGCTTGGTTTGGCTTTCAGAGAACTACATGTGTGGCTTTTTTTCTAACACTTCTGCCTCTGACTCAAGCTTAATCAGACCTTTTGCTGTCCAACTTTGCTATATCCTGTAATGAGCTCATGTCAACATGGAGAGGAAAATCCACTGGAGCATAGTTAGAACTGAGGAAATGCATCAGTAATATACACATTTCTTAGTGGGAATTCCATTAATCCTGCGCATTTTGGAGCAGAGCTGCTGATGTTCAACGCGAGGGGAAAGTACCGCATACCAGCAAACGCACAGCACATGGTGGTTAAAGATGGATAGTCTCACTCAAACGTTAAGCACTGGAGAACGAAAACCAGCCATCTGGAGTTATTCTAATCTCCACACCCACCGACGCAGACACACAAAATATTTCTGGTGTGATTGTGGCTGCATTCATCACAGCAGCTCCCAAATATTCCTTTACTGGAAGTGAAGCTTCACTGAAAAAATTAAGAATGACAGCTGTAATATTACATAACTTTAATTTTTCAGTGGTCAAACATCGTCTCCCTGAGGAACAGATACTGTGTGATATTAACATGATTATTCAGAACAAGTGACTCATAAAGTAGCAGCAGGAGGGCTGCAATGGTGGGCATTGTTAGTCTGATCCAGTGCAGTCCAGTGTGACCAGTACAGATAATGAGGAGGAACTGTTCATTCACTCAGTTTTTCCACAGTCCTACACTCAAGCTTTTGTTTATCATTAGTCACCAGGCTCTTCATCTCGCTCCAAGGTCACTCCTCTCACCTCCGGCCTTCATTAAAGACACATCAGGCCTCTGTTTGGTGGTGTCAGTGCCCAAAAAGTGACAGAATTCCTTACCGTTATCATTAAAAATGATAAATCATGTTGTATTTTTATTTCCCGTGCAGATGTTAAGCCCTCAGGTGCCTGTGTTGGTTGGTTACCTAGGTGACCAGTCTCTAACTGAGGCCCTGCTGGGCGCACTCGTAGACGTGTCACAGGCCAGCCCCTCTTCACTGGTCAGCTTCCTGCCAGCACTGAGGGTTGTGGGACAGCAATGCCCTGCTCTCCTGGGTCATGTGGCCAAAATCCATGGCGCTGTTGGCATCATCAGTGAGGTACGAACACGCACACTGAGAACACACACACACACACACACACACACACACACACACACACACTCACTGATAAGTTTGGAATGGTTTGCAGCAGCTGCAGAGAGAGAAAGTATGTGTTTCAAAGGCCAAGCAGCTCTAATAGGCAGTGTGACTGCAAACAAATAGAAAGATGGGAGTGAATGCAAACAGAAATAGGTTTATTGAAATGCCTGCACAAGCTGGAAATGGTTAAAGTTAAACCTTAGCTATTCTTTCCAAGCTCCAATTAAGAAATGTGAAGAGACAAGAAGGAAACAGTGAGGAGTTCCTTAAAATCAGTCCAACTCTGACCTTCTCAGCTGTCACACAGTTGTATGTACACAGTTGCTGCATGCTGATTCTGCAGAAAATGTCAATATCGGCAGTCCATTGGCTAAGCAAGGACAGGCTGCTAAAACACTAATATTCATGTATAATATGCTGAATAATGCTGTTAATGCATGTTAGGTCAGCCTGACTGTGGGTATTCACACAGACACACACACACACACTGAAACAGACAGGAGTGATTATTTTAATGAGTAGGGAGGAATGGGCTGCCATCTCACATGACTTGCTCTCTGTTGTCCTGCCAAGTATAAAACACACACTCTCGCACCGGACAGGCCGGGCAAATCCGGAGGTTTTGACTGCTGTCTAATACCTACATCAGTGTTCAGTGGAAGCGTCTCCCCTAAACAAACACATGCGGAGTCCTCAGAGGAGCGAGAAACCGCCGCCCTGGTGGGAGGAAAAAAACGATCTCATTTGAGGGAATGTTCACGCAGCGGTTTTTTAGCCGTAGCCTAATGGAGCAGCCATAACACAATTTAAGGGAACATTAACCTCAGAAATGTACTTTGTTCTACCTCTGCTGACAAAGGAAGAACCAAAAAATGAAGATCAGTTTAGCTGCATGCGTATGAAAATGTTGTTTTAAATTGTGCAGTATGAATTGTTATGTATTTTAAGCATGTTAAGTTAACAGGTTTGCTTCCATCAGGTCAGTTTTATGTGCATTTTCTTTTGTGCGTTTTTTTTTTTATTCACACTAATCTGATGAAGTAAAGGCATTTAAATCTCTGAATATTACTAGTATCACCACACTCCTACTACTACTAATACAGTATTCTTAACTTTGTGGAAGATGAAGGATATCAAAATTACTTTTGACTAAGGCTAAATGTGTCCCATGAGCCTCATTTTGGCCAACCTATGTTTAAATACTTGGCCGTTGTGGAGACTTGGCTGCTCATTTGCCTCCTAATAGCACTTCTGTTGAAGTCCAAAGTGGTGTTCCAGCCATTACTGACTGTGACCTGGACCCTCTGCTAAAACGCTTGAGCTGCTTATTACAGGCTAATTAGCCTAGCGGCTGGAGCTAACTGCAAGGTGGCACCGCTGCCGACTGATGGGGTGGACAAGGACTCAGTGATGTAGGCTGAGGTTTTTCAGAAACACATGCATACAGAGGGTCAGTCATTAAATTGTGTCTTATTAGCTGCCTGGCTCTGTTTCTCTGAGGAGAAAAAAAACTGAACCAAGTCCATGTTCATTTTTAGACACTTTAAGTGAGTTGGTCAGCCTGCCACTTTAGCACAGACTGAAGAATTTCTACAACTCTACAATGAATTGCAATGAAATCATGGTGCTCAGAGGATGAATCCTAAAGCTTTTGGTGATCATCTGACTTCTTCTCTAGCACCACCAGCTGGTCAAAGTCTGAATGAAAATGGAAGCATCTTTAATTCTGCGACACGGAGAAGGACAACATTTCAGGTTGACGTTTGTGGTTTTAGTGAAAGGTTGTTGGGTGCATTACCTACCTAAATATTGCTACGGCAACATCCAGTGCATATAGAGTAAAACAACGTACACTTTTCACCCTCAACGGTTGTCATCTTGGCTAGGTAATGCAAGGGGAGTGGCCAACATATTTTCAAGTCCAGTGAGCAAAGCAGCCGGCAGGTGGGCAACAATCACAGTCATATGTTGCAATCGCCATTTTCA
Source organism: Trachinotus anak (assembly GCF_046630095.1). Taxonomy (NCBI): domain Eukaryota; kingdom Metazoa; phylum Chordata; class Actinopteri; order Carangiformes; family Carangidae; genus Trachinotus; species Trachinotus anak. The sequence goes on along the minus strand of NW_027273865.1, from coordinate 19,962,557 downwards.
ATGAGTGCACAACAGCAGGGTTTGATTTGGGACACCACGCTGTCAAAATTCACACACTATGCCAGTGAGTATCCTGTGTACTAAATGTGAGTGTACCGACTGGAGTATCCGATTTGAGACACAGCATTAGTCTAATTCAACTGAGGATTTTAAATTAAAAATCATAAATCCTTTGTTTATATTATCTTTCTTTCACATCTGAAAGTGGTTTTGATGAGATCTGTTTGTTGGCCAGGCTTGAAAAAAAACTTGGGGGGAAAAAAAGGTTTGTGTTACATAGCAACACAGTAAACGCTTGCAAACCTAAAAGGACAGAAGACCAATACAGAGGATGATACAAGACACACACCAGGCAGTGTGGTGTGCATGCATCCCAGCATCTGCACACTCACCAGGTCAGCATCCCTGACACATGGTTACAGATCTGTTGACTTGTGTTGTGCAGAGGATTGTCCATGCAGCCCTGTAATGACAGGTAGGATGACGTCACAGGTTACAGTCACTCTGAAATGTGTGTGTGCAGAGTAATGAAGGTGACAGCAGGACAGGGTGAGGGTTCCCGCTCTCTCTTTACCTCTGGGTGCATTTAAGGCAATTTAACGACAATTTGGGGAAATTGACGAAAAGGGGAAAATGCATCGCGAAAGCCTCTAGATGACGTGTAGCCCGTCCACACGTGCGTGTACACACACATATACACAGATACAGTAGAGAGACACACACACAGAAATCTTGGAGATGGAAACCATAATAAAGTTTTCTATTACCCCAGGGCAACCTTTCTTCCAAAAGCTCCCTTCCTCCTCAATCTTCTTGTCGAAAAACCTGCCAGCCCAGCTTCAGCACACACACACACGCACACACACACACACACACACACACACACACACACACACACACAAATTCACACAGTTGGTCGGACTTCAGTGTCCTGTCTTTCTTCACATTTGAACCATTTGGAAAATAACCACGTTTTCCGGGAAATGCCTCTGCAGAGGCCCCCTGGTGATGGCAGTGGAGAGTGCCTCCTGCCCCCCACACACACACACACACACACACACACACACACACACACTCTCACTGAGATGCATTTATACTTGATTCTAATGGGATTGCACAACACTCTCTCTTTGGCTACCTTTACCTCCCACAGGGAGTTAGTCTATATTATGTTTCTGAGCTTATTGCTTGTTTGATCACAAAATATCACAATTCTCATCAATGATCTCTGAGTAAAAGAAACCTCTGTACACTTTACAATGCCGTTCAGTCCAGCAGTCATGTAGGAAATACGCCCTCTAATAAAATGAACAATTTTTATTTGCCATTGACGTTGATTCAGAGACGTGTGGATTCACCTCAGGTAATTCTTAAAGTACTAACTCAGTAAACACACAAACAATATACATATTATTCCTAGAACAAACTAAGACTGCATTGCGCTATATCATAGACGCATTTCTCTTTTTCTGATCACCTGGTTTTAATCATGATATCTATAAAACAATTATTTTACAAGCCAAAATAAAAGCTGAATTACTAAACAAATTACACCTTTATTTAGAAATTATTTTAAACAGTAGAGCAGTTGTTGCCAACCATTGGGGTCACAAGTTTAAGTTTAACTTCTTTTTTGCCTGTTAAATCAATATATGGGCTTATTTGTTGTTTTGTTTTGATGAGGGAAGTTGTACGTGGGGAAGTCTTTTGTGCTGAAATTGCTCAGTTCAGGTGGAAATGAGTTGATTTCAAAATGAAAATGATCCTCTCCCTTGACAGACACAATATAATTATTGTCACTACTGCTCACTGGGAAAGAAAGCACATTCATGCACCCAGCAGTACCTCCATGGACCTTCTTAGTGAGCGAGTTGGTGGTTTAGTAGCAGATTGCAGCTCCAAAGGAAGCAGAGAGATCAGTTTGCTGATGGAGAATCAGGAGAAACTAAGTAACCAAGCAAACAAAGAAAGAAAGAAGGAAAAAAAAAACTGGTTCATGAGCAGAGAGAGGATTTGGCTTGTCACTGGATAGAGTGCAGTGTTTTCTTTAGTTTTTTTTTTTTTTTTAAACTCTGAATCATTCAACATTCAGATGAAGATATCTCTAACACATACGCACATGTGCTACTGCCAAAGGAGACTGGCTCCCATGGTTATAGGAATTATGATAATGCAGTGATGGAAATGAATGGGCCCAAGTTATGGTTTTGTCAGAGGATATGTTTATGTGTGTGTGTGTTTGTGTATTTGTGCATGCATTCGCGGAAAGAACTGATTTCTTTCTCTAGATGTGTGTGTGACCTGTCAGATCAGCACTTTGGGGAAATATCAGCTCCTCTGCCATAATTTTTTGGAGAACATGGAAACTCATTTAAAAGTAAACAGTTTGCAGATTTTGCATTTGCTTTTTAGTCGTGAGTCAAACCAATGATTTTGATTAGGACATCAAATCAAGGCCAAGTGATTTTTCCAGACAACTAAACATGTCACACTGTCACACTGTGACATTCAATGATTAAGGAGGCGTTCATGACCTGGCAGACTTTTAATAATATCACTGTAAAATATATCATTTGCAAACTGTAAATGGTGCAATTTCTGCTCATGTTGTAATGTTTGGAAGTATTTTAGTGTGTCCTTAAAAAGTAGAATCATCTCGACAATGAAAGCCTGAACTGTGGTGCAGAAGTAGCACACATCTTAGTAAAGTCTTTGTACCTGCAGCCTGCGCTCCAGGCATGCTCCTGGTTCATTTTTATGTTGGAGCTCAGAAACTCCTAAATGCTTGCTTGGCATTTTGTTACAGTATAAGGTCAAGTTCTACCTTTTCTGGCAGTTTTAGCATCCACATATAAATTTAGTATCCTACAGAGAGAGCTTGTGAAACATGCCCAAACTATGCAGTCACTGCATTCTTCTCTCCTTGTTACAAGGTGTGCTTGAGCTCTGTGAGCACAGGTTGGCTCTGTCCGTCTTTCTGTCCCTCCATCAATCAATCGCAGTTTGTCTCTGTCGGAGGAGGAGAAGGGGCGCTTTAAAGCTCTCATTTTTTAGTCCAAGCAATGTGAGGTTTTACAAGCTGAGAGACTTACGTTTTGAAAAAATCCAGGTTTTGTTTTTGTCCACAGATGGGGGGTTTATGTGGCTTCAGTTCTACCCTAAAACGCTGCAAGAGAGCTGTTACTGAATCATGTCACCTTTGTTCGTCTGTTATCGTGATGTTTTTTGTGTTGACTGATTTACACCTGTTGAAGTCATGGCTGTTGTTAATTATGGATCAGGATCCAGTATGGGCAAGGTTAAACCTAGCAGTTTAAATAGTGATTAAGTGAAAGTGCAAGCTGTAATTACACAACTAACATATAAAAGAGAGGTTTGACTCTTCCTTGGAGAGCACGACAAATATGCATAAGAGAGCGTTTAAACCTTACTGCATATTATTCTGTGTCAAAGCTGAGCAGGTTGTTTATGTTCTGGATACAGTGTATACAAAAGCAGGCTGAGAATGATGAAGAGTGTGTGTGTGTGTGTGTGTGTGTGTGTGTGTGTGTGTGTGTGTGTGTGCGTGCGTGTGTGCGTGCAATTGGGAAAAGAAGAAGTTTATACTCCCTAAGTTTTGCTGAGAGCCAACTGCATGTGTTTGCATTTATTATGGTTTGTCATGATTTATTAATGTTTGTCAGGACACCAAGCCCCCAACCTGCCTGGAAGTGTTAACCTAATGTGTGTCAAATTAGATAATAGTCACTCTCTTCACCAAAACACATGCTGTGAAACAATACTTCCAAATCTTCCTGTAACACAACACTGGCCGCACTTAGAGATCCACAATGTTAGAAATAACCATTAAACTATATGTTTTTGTGCAATAAAGCAACTTGTTGGTAAACTTATTTGTTCTTTCTTTATTTTCATACTTTTTGTTCAGTTTTTTCTCTCTGTTGTCTCCTTTCTCCAGACTCATGCTCACAGCTCGTTGGTCTACCTGGTGTCCCTCCTGGGCAGCATGGAGCACAGCTTTCACCACACGCTGCTGCTGGAGATCAGAGCTCTGACTGACCGTTACCCGTCTTTACTGGGAGGCTGCGGGAAAGACATCTACAGGATGAGTAACTCTTTCACAGCTATGGCCAGACTGCTGGGGAGACGGCTGGAGGAGAACATGACCACATGCTGCAGGTTGGAAAATCATGCTAACATAGACTAACAGGCTTTTTTATCCTCTTATATATATTCCATGAACACATTTGATCCATAGAGCTACCACTATGGGCTCACCACAAGGTATCAGCTGACTGGCGTTGCTGGTGTCAGCTGACTGAATTAGAATGTGTCACAGGTGAAGTCACTTTGAAACTGCTGCAGGTGATTGCATTTTATATTAGTGTATGAAAACCCTTAGTGGTCAGACCCTAAAGCTAACACCAAGACAGTTAAACATTGAAATGTGAACAGGTTTATGTCGTAGTTAAAACTCTGCTTTGACATTGTCTCTATTCCTGTCCTGTCAGTGTTACCATTCCTCCAGTATGGGCCCCTCACAGTAGGATTTCCCCATGTGTGCTCTCAATTGCTCAACTAGTGCCTGCGTAGTGTGTGGATTTAACAATAAGAATAATAATGAGACAGATTGATACTTTGAATCTGTCACGAAAAAACATTCATAAACAGAAATGGATTTATGTTGGTGGGAATTCAGAATTGTTTTCCATTCAGAATAAATAACTTAGATGGTGAGTATGTAAGTGAATACTTGATACTGTGTTTTGTACATATTGCAACAAACTACTGCAGGAAGTAGTTGCACACACCTGTGTGATTGTTGATGTTTTGCACATAACATCATTATTAAGATCATTTCAATAGTGTTTGCAGAGAGTAGTCAAGAGTTTTGAAATCAAATCCAATACACATATTAAGCCCACACATTGAACTGATTAGTGATTTGTGAAAAAATCTGGGCTGTTATTATTCATAGATAATTAAAATGTTTTAGTCTTAATTCTTCATATCCGTTTCTGTCCTGCAGTGACTTCTTTCATACATAATTGCTATTAGCAGGAAATGGAAGTCATGAACCGTGCTCCAAAATGCATGTGTTGTGAGTGTGTGAGTGTGTGTTCATGTGTTTGTGGGTTAATGTGCCTAAGTTGAGTGGGATTCATCTGGCCGCAGTGTGGGGGGTGACACACGCAGCTTTCTTCGAAATAAGAACATTGTGTTCAGAATCAGAGGCTTCCAGAGGCTTTGCTTTGGGTCTTCTGGATGTAAGACAGAGGGAACGAAGGACTGAGAGAGGCAGGATTGTTTATGAGTGACAGAGCAGGGGGTGAAGACGGGAGGAAAACAACAATGGGACAGTTGAAAATATTCTGTCAGCAAACAAGTGGGATTTTTGATTAAGTTATAAAGGCCACATGTGGAAAATTGAATAGGGACAGGAAGAGTTAGACAGCAAAAGAGAAGGGAGAAGGTGAGGATGTAGCCAGAAAGAGACAGGGCAGGGGAAAAGGGTGGGCAAGAGAATGACAGAAAAGCTAAGCAGAATGACAGGAACGCAGCAAGTGAGGCTGCTGAATCCATCCAAACGTGTCTGCCTGGCTTCATCTCACGTGCCCATAACCTGCTATCCAAACATTTGCCCCTCTGTGTCTGTGTGTGTGTGCTGCAGGGTGGACGAGGCGTGTCCGGCATCTCCCCGTGCATCTCTTCCAGGGGGAGGAAAAGGAGGAGGTGGTTCGGAGCAGCAGCAGCAGCAGCAGCTGCAGGTGCAGATCCAGACATTTGAGGAGAAAATGGGAGAGGAGGTGGTTGAGGAGGAGGAGGAGGAGGAGGAGGAGGAGGTGGAGGAGGACTCTCCTGCCTCCCTGCGATGCTACAGCCTGAGCCAAGCTGTCAGGGAGGAGAGACGAGAGATGAGATTCAACAGGTGGGTTAGTGTGTTACATTAACTGTGCCCAGTCTGAGAATCTGCTTCAATCATAAACATTTGTTTTTATGAAGAATAGATTGTCTTCACTGTCACTGTGTCGCCTGTTTGATCCAATTGAGTCAAATTAACAAGAGATCTCTTTGGGTAAGAAGACTTCACGCTGTGTCTGTTTATCAAAGACAATTCAAGCCTATCCAGAGGAAAGTATCTGGACAAGTTAGCCATAAACTTAAAGTTATATGTCATGATTGCTTAACGAGAACATGAGCAATGCTGAAAAGGTAAAGACAGCAGTGTTCTTACAACACACACTGATCACAAAGGTGCAGTATCTTCAGTAAAAACCACAGTTCTTCTGCCACGTGAAGAAATGTAGACATTTTCTGTTTAATATTCTTTTCTTAATTGTTAGAAAATGACTGTCAGTAATATCCCCTCATAGCTTTTTGCTTCAGTAGTTTCCCCACAGAGCCCTGGAGCCAAACCAAACCCTGTACTTGTAAGGGGTCAAAACACACAAACCTCAGTGTGGAGGAAGCAGATGTGGAGGAAGCAGACAGATTTTGAATTGTTCAGATCTTCAGTGCTGTAGGACTAACTAACTCTTTTATTTCTCCCTCAGGTCAAAGAGCCTGGCTCTCCACGCTGTGCGCTCACGCTTCATCAACTCAGACACTGTGGAGGATGGTGACGGAGTGGAGCTAAATCCAGACAGCATCTCCTCCAACAACACTTTGCCTAATCAGCACTCAGAAAACCAGGAAGCACCACCGACAGACAGGAAACTGGCTGGTGACGGCCCCCTGCCCCTCACCACTGCCCTGGACAGAGGGGTCAAAGAGGCAGAGAGAGGTGAAAGCAGAGAGAAAGATGGAGAGAAGGAGGAGCAGGGGGAAGCTGACAGACTCTTCATCCATCTAAGAGACAATATGGAGACAATCAGAGAGTTCTGCAGAGAAATCATGCAGCAGATCCCCATACCAGAGCAGTGTGTGATAGAAGGTAATGTGAACAGCTTTGTCAGTGTTAAAAACCCATTTGGTGACAGTGTTACTGGTTTATGCAGTAAACACAGTTTGTGTAACCTGCTGAACCTGAACGAGATTACAGTCAGATGTGGCGGCTGGGGTTGATTAATGACATCGCTTCATGAATAAACCTCCTCTTCTCCTGCCTCCTTCCCGCTGTCACTCACTATCCCACAGACACACAAACTGATGCAGCCTCGCACAGCAGTCAGCCGTCAGTCAGTTGATTCGTTTCTCTTAAGCTCCGATCAGAAAGAGATTTATTACACCAAAGGGAGTAGTTTGATTTGAATATTGCTTGCTGATCAGTGATTTTAATCCAATCCAGAGGGCATATGTGTGGGATTTTACTCCCTCTGCCACAGTGTTAGTTATAGTCCTGAATACTTGTTGTATTGGACAGACACTGACTCTGACTTTTTGTATGCTTTATGTCACCTGTTGGTGAGGAGCATTGTATGATTTTCCTGGGGAATATGTGTGTCATGAACTACAGCTCTATCCTCAACGACAGCAGTTTAGTGTCTGAGGAGCACAGCAATTTTTTTTTCTTTCACATTTTGCATTTAATTTTATCTCCCCCAGGAATGTTAGTCTTTAATATGGCCTTAGATGGATTCTTTGATGTGAAAGACCAGATGGGAATGATTATTGTTACTACATTTGAACAGAGGCACACACACACACACATATACAAACACACACACACACACGAGGCACAATATTTTTCTTACTGCAATACTTTATGTCTCCCTCTGACCTCACCCACGGGTTTGCATGTTATGCAAAAAACAAAGACCATGCATGAGAAAGTTTCTTATTGTCAACAAATCCGATGAAAACACCAAGACAAACAATGTCCACTTCGCTAGTTTCTGATTTCCTTACCCTGTTTGTGGCTTTCAGTCCCAAGCTCATTTGTTCCTACTAAGCATGCAAATATTTAAAAGTGAGTCACAGTTATGTAGTTTCATTTTTTTAAAAAGGTCAAAAATTTTCTTAAATATCTGGGCAGTGTAGTTTTTAGAAAATGTGACTAGTCAATGTCGTATGTTTGAGAACTTCTTACAGGTTAATGCTTCTGGTTTCTGCCTCTTAAAAGGAAGTTGGAGCTCTATGGCACAGTGGAATAAGGTGTATCAGTCTGTTCTACACTCTTCATGGGATCTAATTCAGTTGCAAACCCCATATTGACCTGTACTTGTTCTTAATCTGGAGTGAAAGAATATACTGTAATGTAAAGACTGTGAGCCAGACCCTGTGGGGCACTGTCATGGAGCTAGTTTGTTAATGGAAAAATTAATCAAGGTATAGAGGCAAAGATTTGTTTTGAGGTGGGCAGGGTCATTGTATTTAGTTACATCTACACAATATAATCAGGTCTAAGTAGAAACAGATGAAAGTTGTGTGTACATGTGTAGTATTCATGAAGTATATTCTGATGGGTGACAAATTAAAGGAAAGATCTGTAAAATGAGTGGAGAAATGGGATGACAAAAGCCCCCATCCACAGGGGACGAGGGGTCACTGAGTGGTTTGAGGGGTATGAATACGATGAGAATCATATGCTATGGCCTTCACAGTCACCAGATCCCAAACCAACTGAGCACCTACGGGAGATTTTGGACAAGGGGTCAAGCAGTTCATTCATAGTTCAAAACTATGAAATGAAAAACCCCTTACGTCTCCAGACTAATCTAATCCATTTTCTAATACTTTGTAATCCATTTCTGTGTTTCCCCGCTCAATCCTCTCATAATCAGGGATTTCATATTTTATTTTCATTCATGTCTAGTGATTTCTGCTTAGTTTCCATTTCTCAATTTGATTTGCTTCACTTGAGTTCAGACCTCATTGTCATCTTTTAGCAGCGCCTGTCAGCACCTTCCCCATGTTGAATCAGATTTTTTTTTTTTTTTACTTGATCAGCCCCTCCCAAACGGATAAATCATTTTGTGTGATATTAATCATTCACATAAATCTATGCCAATATAAGATATGTAATTGAGAAGGTACATTAGCTTGTGCACACGTACACTAAACAGGCACATTTAGACATGAATGTGCAATGTGCACAAGCACAAATTCAACAATACACATCAGTGCACACTCCACAACACTCACGTTTATGCAGTCGGACAGTACATTCCTCTCTGTAGCCCTATGAGCCATCTGCAGCAGTGAGCTCCACCTATATTCTTTTGAACAGACAAAGCTCACACACACACACACGGACACGCAGCACCGGGTCAAAACACGACATGACTCGTGTACATGAGAGGTGATGATATGTTGATTGACAGGAGGGGATGTTGTTGCTCCGCCTTCGGCCTTAATGTCATTTTAACTGGGAGGGAGGCAGGAGTCACACGACAAGAACACACACACTTACGCACATGTATGCACACATTCAAAACAGGAAACGACAAAAAAATAACAGACTCCACCTTTGGCCTCACACACACACACACATAAACACAAGCTCCATTTCTCATCCCATAATTGGTGCTTTGCATTTGCTGTCTTAGTATTAAGTCTCCTAATGACAATCAACCCCAAGCACTTAGGATATGATGTCACAGGGGGGTCTCAGCTGGATGATGTCATCGTGCTGCTGGCTGACCTACACATGAGCTGCTGACCCTTCGTCTCAGTGGACGAGGATTACACAGAAGAGTGCAAATGCACATCTATGCTCAGTCCAAATATCTACACACACACACACACACACACACACACACACACACACACACACACACACAGACACACACAGACACACACAGGCTGACATGAATAAACATACAACAAACTCTCTTAGAAACACACCTGTGCTAATGAGTGAAGCAGTAGAAACACACATGAATTGAAATAACTGTGTCTTTGTGCACTTTTAGGACATCTTCTATGTTAACTGTTATTCTGTTACTCTCTTACACTGTTATTGATCTTCTGCCTCTGTGCAGTGAACAGAAGAAGAAGGTACAGATCTGTTATATAATATGTTATGTAGCCAGGGGAACTCTTTGACATGTAAGAAGTAACACATTAAGGTTGAGTTTTCTTATAAACCGCCTCAGTCACCTGAAGTGTAGATAGTTTCACTTTTTGTTCCCTTCCCTCCTCCTCTCCATTTTCACATATACAGTAATTAAATACATTTACGTCTGCATGTTAACCAGTAGTCACTTCCAAGCTGCTTATCGCTCTGCTAAAATCCTGTCCTTTAATATTCTTTTATAACCACAACATTGTCTGACAAAATCACCATACGCAGAAGTTAAAGACAACATCTGTGCTGTAATTTTGGCTAAATTTACATGTGAAAGGTAATTTAAAAAAAAAAAAAAAAAAAGGGTCTGAAAAGTCAGTGAATCTAGCGGCAAAGTAGTTAATTAGTTGGCTGACCAACCAATGGTGTAAACTATTGGCTGACCAATAATTTAACTTCATTGCTCACTTGCATTTGTAGAGCTCGCCCTGCTGTTGCAGTCCAGTCAAAATATGTAATTATTGCTTTAAAGGACAAACTGTGTTTCATGAAATTCATTTTTATATTTCCATATTATTTTATTTTCCGGTATAAGAGAATGATGGAAATAAAAATGAAACACTGGAATGAAAAAATAAACCTTCATTATTTCACTTTGATCACCAGTCTGATGTAGTAGATGATTTCACACAGAAACTGTTCAGTGGTTTCTGTCTCTCTGGTAGAGGGGTTGAAGTTTGTGGGAGGTGGTGCTAGGAAGAGAAGACGTTTTCTGATGATTACGAGATCGTCCTTGGATGCTATGAGTCACTCTGTAAATATGCTCCCAAGGTTACACAAGTCCATATGTGCCACAAATGAGACACAAAGGCACATGCACAGAGAGCCAATTAAGAGTGGTTGAGCAACTGGTAAAAATGAATAGTTTTATTGGTTTCATTCTCTGTGTGTGTGTGTGTGTGTGTGTGTGTGTGTGTGTGTGTGTGTGTGTGTGTGTGTGTGTGTGTGTGTGTGCGACACAGATTCAAATCGAGGCTGTGTGGCCAAGCTGTCGTTCTCTTGTCCACTGAAGGGCCACTACTGCCTGTACGCCAAGTCCTGTTTCAACCTGAGCAGCCGGCAGCCTCATCTTTGGATTCACATCATGTTGCTGCATCTACAGGTGAACTCAGATATTCAGCTCCTAAAACATAAAACATGTTATCTACAACTATCAAGCTTTCCATGTCGCTGAAGTATATCTTTTAATGTAATTTGGATGCTGCATTAATTTTATAATCCCTGTATTTGTAATACTTAAAGAGAAGAGTTGTTACCAACAACTTTCATGTCCTTTGGACAGGAGTAAAAGGTGAAACTGTAAGCTTGAAATATGTTGATTCAAAAAACCTTGTAGAGCTTTACAGTTAAAAAATGTGCTGGAATGTAAATATCCTGGAATGTAAAAAGTGGTTGCATCTGTCTACTGAAAGTAAAACAAGACCAGCTTTGTTTGACAACCTTTTTTCTCCACCTTGCCCACGTTTCTCCCTGTATTCTAACCTGATCATGTTTATGTTTGGTGTTCATTTATTTTTTTTTCCCTCTCAACCAGAGTAAGTCCAGTGTCCCTCTGTGCTCCAGGGACAAGTGTGTCCAGAGACTGGCTTCCCTTTGGGAGAAGACGCAGCTAAAAGGAGCTCACAGTTTTCCCATGGCCATGACACAGCATGTCACCCTACACAGGAAGGTACTGGACCCACAGAGTGTGTGTGTTGCTATATGAGTGTGCACGTGCCGCTTCCTCCAAAAAGATATCTGTCTCTGAGAGAGAGGATGAAGTCATCAGTAGTGAAAAAAGAAAAAAAAAACTTCAACATCCACTTTGTTTAGATATGGAAATAAATGGACATTTTTGTATACAAGGCCTCCGCTCACCCTGACCGCTCATCTTTATCATGTCTGTGTAAAAGATTGAGTTGCAGCGAGAAAGCTTTACTGAACAAGACAAAAGCTGGGTGTGGGTGTGTGTTTATGAGGACACGTGTGCCTATTTCAGTGTCTGTTTTTGGAAGGAGGTGGATGTGGGTGGTGTTCCTCGTGCTGCCCCTTCATAACGTGACAAGCTAAGTGGTCGCCAGGAAATAATTGGACGCCCAAAGAAAATTACAGCTGTCGTTTGTCTTTCTCTGAATGTGTGTAGTGGCTGCAGTGAGATGGAGCAGCTATGGTTACCATATGGGTCCTGAACATACCAACACACACACACACACACACACACACACGCGTACACAGATTCAGTCTCATTCACATAAAACCAAATACATACATGTTTGAAGGCGAGCAGGACGATGTCCACTCATGCAGTTCATGTAGAGGTTTACTGTTTCTCTTCAGCCATTGTTGTCTTTACAATACAAGAGGTTATAATACACCTTCTGAGCAGCACTACATTTGCTACTGCTACAGCTGACTGGAGGCTAAAGTGAGTCACTATATGTCGCCATAAAGCTGGTTTGCGTGCTAACTTCAGTAGAAGTACGTTGGCGTCGCTCTCCACCACTGGAGACAGCTTTTGGTGAGTAAAGGAACAAAGTTTGATGCTGAACTTGCTTGAAGTTTCTTCTAGACTGGTGAGTAAACAGCTGTTATTGCTAATGTTTTCTACATAGCAATATCATCATGTGTGACGCTTAACAGTTCAAATATGATCGTAAACCTCTGCCTTTACACTCCATTAAAATCTCTGATTTACCTGCTAATCCACCAGTTAAGTTCACCTGGTACTGATCTCAGCTGGCCTCAACTGGTAGACCTGACCTTAACCTTATCTTCAAAATGCTTTTTCGCTTTCTTAGCAAGGTAACTGATACGCTTGTCTGTCGTATATGAAGATACTGATTCTGAAACTAAAGATATGTTAACTTTTCTGTGGGGGTGACCTGATACCTTGTGGGCGCTAAAGCTCTGAGCAGGCGAGTCCCGGTTCAGCTCCCGACCGACCAGATTCTTTGCTGTGGATCAGTGACGTATGCACCCAGTCGGCCTAATAAAGTCAGTTTTGACTAATACTGCCTCCGACAGAATGAATTTTAATGTCTTTGTTTTGTTCAGTCTCATTTCTTCAGGGAGCACCAAGAAAAACCACATAAAAAAGAGGATGAGATTTAACAGGAGAGAGGGTCACAACCTTACCCTTCATCCATATGCACAGCATTTCCTCTTTACTTTCATTCTGTCTCCATCAGGCCTACAGCTTCGCTCCTGTCATCGTCGGCCAATCAGAAACATGTAGTGGAAAATGAGGAGAGACGGGATGTAGAAGGCGGAAAGCTATTGACTATATGAGACTGAAAAGGTTAGCAATTATATCTGTTCTGACAGTGAAATTTAAAGGGAGACTATACGGCTTCATGATGCCTCAGAGATTTAAGAGGGACTTATGTATAGCCTCTGACAACTCAGTTTAGTAGTTTTATGACACAGAGGTAATAGAAAGCTGGTGTAGGAAGTTGAGATGGATGGAGCATCAAACCTTAAAGAGAGGATAAAAAAGAGGGTTGACCTGGGATGTAATGAGGAGAGAGGATGGTCTGAGAGATGTGAAGAAAGGGATGACCGAAGGGGATCAAGGCCGTTCAAGGAGAGGATTAGGACTTATGATCAAGTGCTGCATTGTAAGAAGACATCCAGTTATAAATAAATGCAGGATAACATAGACATTGGGTAATTTTCCCGTAAAAGAGGATCTGGTCAGAGAGAAAAGGAAGCGAAAAAGGAAAAGAGGAAAGACGCATGATGGGAGACTGAGCAAAGTGGAAGCCTGAGACTGAAGAGATACTTTACAAGTGTTGTTTCACCTTCTTTCCTTCTTTTGCCCAGTGTGAGAGAGTTTGTTGATACAACTGTGGTGGAGATAAAGTTTAGTGGAGAAAGAGGAGGAAGGATGGAGGCTGAAAACCGAGAGATAGAATAAAGCTAACGGCTCGGCTGAGGCTGAGATTAGATAAAGACTTTTGGAGGAAGGAAGGAGAGAAGAAAGCAGGAGCTGAAGGAGCAGAAGGACTTAAAGGATCACACACATCTATGCCCTGAAAGAAAGACAAGACGGACATAAATAAAGCCTGTGTCTTGTTTATCCATCTTCATCCCTTTCCAACATTCCTACCTCTCATCCACTTGCCTTTCTCCTGGCATACACTCCCCCCTCTCTCTCCTCCTCTTGTCTCCTTTTCCCACCGGCTTTCTCTCCTCTGTCCCTCCTAAAATCTCATCTCTCCTCTCGTGTCTCATGTCTCATGTCTTAGGTTACTTTAACAGTTCAGATTCTTTAAAATTGTTCCAAAAAAACATCACAACTAGGATTTGAGATTTTTTAAATCAAGGGTTTTAATAAAATTACAAATTTAAGTGAGACTATATGGAAAAGAAGTGGAATTATTTCACTTTATTGACTGAATTGACTTTTTTTTGATTAAGAAAATTTTAAATGGAAAAAATGTCTCAAAATGGACATATTTTACAGATTCAGTGCATCTGTCCATTGTTGCAGTTGTAGCCTGCAGTATGAGTCAGTCATGCAGTCATGTTACAGTCTTGCATCTTGATCGAATTATAATAATAATCTAAAAATGGTGATGGAGGGAGATGGGGACGCGTATTGAAAGGGAAGAGGGGGTTACATGAGGATACATGGATTATGTTCAGACTCACATAATCCAGCCTTCGTTTCGCCGCGTCTTTATTGGATCCACCTCTCTGGTTCTGATAATTCAAATATGGGGTTGTGTTTGTCCACATTAACCTGTTGCTCGGCTGCAAATTTGTCACTCTACAGCCTCTTGTCTTTAAAAGCTCATTCAAGTTATATACAAATGACTTGTGATGCATTATTGGCTGACAGCTCTGTGTTACAGTGACAAACCTGGCACCACCCGGACTGTGGCTATCTTACTCATTTTTCTGTGCTCATATTTGGGCTCTGTATTCACTCCTCCACATTGTTGCTCAACATCTGACTCACAGCCCGTCTTTTAACACCTTTCCGCTTCCGTTTTTTTCTTTTGCTTGTTGCTTTTTAGAGAATAGATGATTCAGATTCAGCTTTGCTTTGTAAGCAGTAAACAATGATATTTTAATTACACTGGTATTTGATTAGGCATGAGTTGGATTGTCGAATCCAAAAAAAATGCTCTTTTCATTGTCTCTATAAAACAAAACTCATAGGGATGAAGATTACTGGAAAGGCCAAAATGATTAAATAAGGAACTGCTGGGAGCGATTCCACTTTGTCAGCCTCAAGTGGAACAATTGGCAGTTTTTCCAATTTGACTCAAACAACCTTCAGCTATGTAGCATTATTGAATGAATATCCTGCATTTAACTTTTTTATCCAACATCGCCACCGTTCAGAGATATAAGTATTCCCATCCTTTACTTAAATAAAAGTGCCAGGACAACAATATAGAAAATAAGTCATTACAAGTTAAAACATTAAGTAAAAGTCATAGAGTGTAGATAAAGATGGACGTAGCCTCTGTAATGTCAGCCATAGGTTTCTGAAGAGTGGTTTTGGAGCTCAGAGTGGACTGCCTCACCAGATAGGAGTAAGGTACAATTTAAGCCTTAAGCCAAAACTGAGATTTTCAAGCTTTAGAAAGCTCCCTTCACAGGAACATGAAGACGTGAACTACGTTAACATAGCTAAATCTATGTGAATATAGCTGTCACATAAATGTAGGTAAAAAGTATTTCCATCTGAAACGTAGTGGAGTAGAGATATAAAGCAGCAGAGCATGAAAATAGTCAAGTAATGTACAGTACTTTGGTAAATGTATCACTATTTGTAGCGGCTCTTTTTTTCTTTTTCAGATCCATCTCTCTCTCTTACTTTCCTTCATTGTCTTCTCTTAATCTATTTTATTGTTTTCTCTCTCTCTCTCTCTCTCTTGCACACATCTGGATTTTCCACTAATCATAATCAGTTTTTCTCTCTTGCAACATGTGTCTTCTGAAGACCACTCAGTGCTCTGAATCATATCAGAATATTAATGTTCATGTAAACCCACAGATGTCCGTCTCTCTCAGCCACACATGGTCCTCGTTTATCTTTGTCCGCAGGCAAAGCCCCTTCACCTCAACTATTTCAGTTGTAACAACACAGAGAAAGCTCTGATGTATGGGTGAATCTAAATGCTCTGCCACTCTTTCAATCAAATGTGCACTTGTTTATGGCCAGAACTGTATGTGTGTGTGCTGAAATGTGGGTTTTAGTCCAGGTTTGAGTGGTCCAAGGGGATGCACACTTAAAAAAACATTTTTCACATTTACATCCTTGCTCGTTACCGTCAAGGACGGAAGGTCGAACACACCAGCAGCTCAGCTACCTGTTTTTCTTACATTCATGTAGATCCAGCTCCCTGCGGGCCTTTCCTGTGAGTCTGAGAAACCTCTCCTCTTTTTAAAAGGATCATCAGAAAATGTGGAAGAATTGCAGCAGGGTCAGAGTTCAGAGAGGGTCAGAGAAATAATGAAGCACAGGTTCATTATTACAGGATTTTTAAACTGTGAACTCATAATGGAGAGATTTATGAACCACATATGAGCGATCACCACATGAGGACACCCACACAGAGATAAGCTGTAGGTTAGGAAGATATGGCTACAGAATCATACGTAAATACAGTCTGGACGCTCACAGGAATGAGACTGCTTCTTTCTCATGAAGGCTAATGACAGTAATCCATCATCTCATGAAATGGTCCTCTTTCTCTCCAAACAACCCTAAGATAAATATGTATTATCTCAAGGGTTTAAGTGTCACTGAAGTGTGCTTGTGTGTATTTAAAGTGAAGTATAACTCTTACCATGTGCAGGGGGTCTTTAGGGATTTATAATGGGGGTCTAGGATTCCATTACCTTCTATTCTATCACACACACACACACACACACACACACACACACACACACACAAATACAGATGCACAGTTGACTTTAACTTGACGTTCACTTCTTTGTGTTTATGGGCTAACCAAACCTCCTCTGTAGGTCTGTAGGTCCACTTCGCTTTTTCCTCTCTTTGCTCTCTGTCCTAACAGTGTGTTAGATGTGTGTAAAATAAACAGCAGCGCTGCCCTGAGCAGGTCCAGAGGATCAGGATCAGTGCTGATGCATCAGTGTCGTCTATAAACCCATATCTAAAGCTCTCTGATCCTGTGTTTGTTCAATCTCAGTCTGACGCCATTCAAAAACACCTCACAAGCCACAATGTGTACAAACAGCAGCCAGCAGCTTTCACTGCAGCAGCTAGCTGTGAGCAAAGCCACTTTGGTTTGGAAGGTTTCATCCTTTTGTTTATTTTTATTTTTATTTGTTTATTTCAGTGACACTGTGTAGATGTAGCACTTCAGTGGTGCTGTTGGTTAAAAAACCCATTTGAAACGCTGTATTTTTTTTGAAGCTGGAGATGAAGAGCTGCTGTGTATAAGGATGTGCAGTGACACCCCTGTCTTGAAAACAAAACAAAACAATTTTTTTATTTTAATTTTATATATATATATATATTGTTTTTTAGTATTTTCTTATTATCACATAATTTTTAATTATTTACTAAATATAATGTAGCCCTACTGTCGGCTGTATTATGTAGGAAACTAAATAAATAAATATATATAATTGGATATATTGTTGGACGGTTCGATGTATTTGTGATGCACAGTGATTTCATGTGTTTCTCTCTGTTTTCTTTCCCTCTGCCTTCAGGACCTGGACAGTCTGCAGATCCAGCTGGAGGAGGTGCGTTTCTTCGACCTGTTTGGATACAGTGAGGAAGAAGGAGGTTGGCTTTGCTTTATGTGTAACAACCCTGAGAAGGCCACAGGTACACACACACACACACACACACACACACACACACACACGCACACGCACACACACACACACACTTGAGCCCAGGCCCAATTATACATAACCATAATTAGCTGAGAACAACATTGTTCAAGTTGTTTTCATACAAACAAACAGAGAGAGGTTTCGGAAAAACAGGACGCCTCCACCCTCCACACATTTTTGTCTCTGACAGCACTCTGTTTTTCAGATTTTGAGATTGTTTTCTTGGCAGCTGTGAAACCAAAAACAACCGTGCCTGTTGTATCAACTTCATATTAATATGAGAATTGTCATTAAGGAGACAGACAGATAAGGAAATATAGACAGTTTTTATAGGATCAGCTAACACTCTGTGAACATCACTTC
Organism: Trachinotus anak; assembly: GCF_046630095.1. Lineage (NCBI taxonomy): Eukaryota > Metazoa > Chordata > Actinopteri > Carangiformes > Carangidae > Trachinotus > Trachinotus anak. The sequence goes on along the minus strand of NW_027273865.1, from coordinate 19,944,376 downwards.
AAAGGCTGAAGACTCCTGGAGATAAATAAGCTTCTGGTGAAACCTAAGTAGTTTTACTGTAAGAGTTTTTTTTATGTGCTCGTTGAATTTAACACGGCAATGACCACACACACATACAAACAAACTTAACCAAACACAATCTATAAACTTGTGACGAAAAAGTAAAAAGCAAAAAAGTTGAGGTAGAGAAGAAATGCACTAGGAAAAAAGAATGGAAGGAATGAAGGGATGAGCTGTTATTATCTGGAAAACTGACTCCCTGCAATTTTAAAAACAACTTCCTGTACACTTGCACACATATTAACAGCCATCAGATTACACACTTTACCTTACAGACTGCATTCCACTGTGGTTTCTGCTGAATTGCTCCCAGCCCTTGTTGTCTTCTCTAAACAGAGCAATGAACAAGTAAAGCGGGATTTAAAAGATTTTCTTGGCTCTTCTGGGCACAGTTGTGTCTCTCTGGGGTCTGATGGTAAAACCATCACAGAGCTCCATGGGGTGTTTTCACTCTAAATAACTTCAAGGCAAATAATCTTTTCCCAGAACAGTCGAGGAAAATGGGGCAACGAGCAGCTCTTATTTAATCACTGCCAGTCTGATTTTGGTGTTGTTATGAAGGGTTACTGTAATCAGTCAAGACATCGTCATCATGACTCAGTTCTGATGAGTTTACGTTGGACCAGAGACCCCCTCCGATGAGCACTTTGTCCTGATGAAGTCAGACTTGGAATAGTGACCAAACCCTTAAATCACATTTAGATTAGCATGTGTGTGTGTATGTGTCATATACAGTGACTCCTCACTTTTCAGACTTTCTTGCTTAGGCTTGATTTACGCTGTTAAGCATCTCTCCTCAGTTTCCTGTCTCTTCTCAGTCCACTGTGAGGATCACAGAAAGCACAAAGTGTATCTATGTCAGTGATGAGACAGTAAATTAACAGAGTCTATAAATCGATGAGTGACAGTTTAGCCTGAGGAGAGCAAATGTGACAGAGAGTTTGGGAAACAGGCTTTAAATCTGCCTCCATCTCTTTGTCAGTATCACATGGAAGCAGTTATTAGTTATATAAGAGGAGTCAGAGGAGACCAGTTTGTGGCAGATGTTATGTTCTGGTGAAGAAATATGGAGGGAGAGGGGAGGGGAGAGAAAAGGTAAAAGTGAGAGGGACTGACATTGGGGAAAGTGAAAGAGAGTCAGGTTTCTCTAATAAGTAGTTTTGAACCTGTGTCCCATAAAGGAACATGCTGTTTCCAGCTCCGCTCTGCTGTTTGGTGGAAGCTAATGAGAAGCCAGCAGGTACTTCTCAGAAAGTTACAGCCAGAGGCAGGAAACTGTTTGCTGGTGGACGGAAACAGGCGGATAGGATGCAGTTAAAGTTTTGTTTGTCTGTGTGTGTGAGAGAGTTTATGTTTATTTATTTTGATGTTCTTTGGAAGGAGAAAAGTTCAGACTGGAGATGATTACCACGTCACACACAGGATTTAACTAACGATCATAAGGCAGCAGTTGGGGTCAAATTGAGATCTAAAAAAAACAAAGAATAAAAATCCTAAACCTGCATAATGTAATTCTTGTGTGATGCTGAAATAAGAAGATGTAAAGAAACTACTCTCAAGTGACACAACATATAAATACTCATACCTATGGGCTGTGATATTACATATAGATTAAGGTTAAAGGTGCCCTGTGGAGTTTTCCTATAAACAAAGTTGTATTTACAACTTCTCACTAAAACACATTGTGTGGTCTAACAAACATGTTAAATGCATTTTCCTTTTCCTCAAAGGAAATAAAACGGGATAATTTGAAGCCAGCATTATTTACAGTCTTATTTTATCCTGCCTTTTGTTGGTGCGCATGCTTGTGCATCCTCATGCACATGCACAAAATACAAACAAAGCAAGGACCACCTCCGTCATTCAAAAACTTTTCTCCTTAGCACTCTTAGTGGTCAAAAACTCCACAGGGTACCTTCTAATTCATCAGTTATGACCATTTATACATACGGCCGAAATTATTTTAAATATATAGTGTGTGTGATTGTAAATATGTAGTCAGTATAGTATAGTCAGTGTATAGTCAGTTATTATTGTGGCCAAACTGGTTTAATGTAGCTACCAGTTTAGAGTCAGGTAAGACATTTGGTCCTGGTTAATGATAATGATCAACTGTTTTCAGCATTAGAGGAAATGTTAGAGTATGATTAGGTCTATTGTCTTATTTTCTGCGTTTATTTTTTATCCTGCCGTAAAGTTTCATCCCTTACTTCGAGTGTTGCTAGCGGGAGCATTGCAGCTCAGTACAGTCCACTGGGACCAATAGAGACCCAAAAAATCAGTCATCACCGTAACACTAACTCTGCATGAAAACCATTATTACATAATACACATATAATTTCTTTTATTATTATTATTAAACATGTAACTGGATTGGTCTGGACTTGTGGTTTACTAAATACCTCCCTGCAGTTGGAGCTCAGTGAGCACTTGGAATAACACAGTCTGATTCACTTGGAAATGGCTCTACAGTGATGAGTGCTCAGGATATAAGATGATTTACTGAGCACCTCCATTAACTAAATGATCTTCATCCATTCAACTGGAATTAATATTTATATGGTTCATTTAGATGGAAGCTGTCATTAAGCTGGGTTCACAGCTTTTCATTTTCTCTTTCTTCCATGTCATTGTCTCATCATCACCCATTTCCTCAAATACACAAACACAGAAGTAAACACACACACGTCAGACGGCCTGATCCAAACAGTGCGACAGCCAAATTGAAGCCATTCCTCCAACTGTGCTGCAGAACAAACCGGTGTAATCAGTGAGGGAGCTGAATGACTGCAGAGAACGGATGATTACCATTCAGAATCAGGCCAGTCTCTCTTCATTATAGGGGGATTTAGAAAAGGAATAGTAGTACTTTCCCTCTGGGATTGTGTGATTTAAAGTGTGTGTGCCTGTGGATACATGTGTTTACTATAGCATTTGTGGCCTTGGATGATCCTTCTGCTCTGCATGTCCATCAGGTACAAGCTTGAAGGCTTAGTTCACCAAAATTAGAGAGAATATTATCTTATATAACCCTCGTAGTAGCAATTTGAAATGCAGGTTCTGAAATTTCTGCCTCCGCCCTTCGTCAGTTATAACGAATGGAATTTGGTTTGCGGTTTGCATGGCACTGATTAATTATACTGGAAAATTAAACAGCGGCATCTCTATCTAGAAACAGTTTCCCAGAACTCACTGTGACCAATTTTTTCTGGAAGTACTTTCTCACAAACAAAAGGCTCTTGTGAAAATGGAAATCTCAGATGCATACCAAAACCAAAACAAGCTACATGTCTTGATCCCACCAAAATGAATCGGAAAATATGTTGTTTTTTTCTAAATTGGTAAATTTGTAGCTAAAATAATGGGTAGTTGTCACTCAGTTGTTAAAGTAATGCTCTGCCTACTTGTCACTTTTTCAGACATAAGTGTTTAAACTACTCAATCAACCCAGCACATCACTGTGAAACCTGGGTTAATTAAAACACATTAACGTTGTTCATGATAATAAACTCACCACACATTTATTTAAGAAATCAGACAAAACAAACTCTACTCAAACAAACGACTCTAACATGTACAACGGACTGAAGTCAGACAGCAAATCACTTTCATTAAACCTGTTCAAAACAACACACCTTGCATCACTGTGCAGCTATATATCTACCCCTCGTCATATTCAGACGACCAAGTATGTTAAATAAGTGACCCCCTCTGTGACCACCACCTGAGGCCTGACATTTTTGTGTCAGTCACACCTCAGACTGCGGCCATGAACTCAGTGGCCTGAACCAGTGCTAAGTACAGCTGATCATTAGTCAGCTGTCCGCACCTGGCTTCATAATAAGGAAAAAGGGGCTGCATAACATTTGACTGCAGAAACATGAATATAGTAGCTAATGTGTATGGCTTTGGGAACTTTTGGGGTTCATTTTTTGCCTTCAATTGATTAAGAATCTGACAGGAGATAGAAGAAGAGACATCATATAAAAGAGCCACCAGCCCCTCACAGAGCCATATGGATTCACTTAATATACCGTGAATCAAATATATCATTAGCACACAGGTTTCAGCCTGCGGGGCCCAATCAGTGGGATTTTGCAGAAAATTTACAGAATTGCTTAACAACGAATAATATGGAGCCCATTTCTACTTCGCAGTCCTCATCAAAACAAATTGGGAGGAAATTTCTGTGCAACGTACAGGAAACTTGTTCTTAGTTTACATGAAGAAGAAGACCTAGTTACAGCACTTTTTTACTTGGGCTGAGTCATTGTACTACAGTGACTGCATCCATGCCATAAGTATTGGACACAAACTGCTGGCAAAATCAAACGGGTCATTTACATAATGGTTTATGGTGACGTGAAACATGTGAAAAAGAAAATGTCCATAAAGCGGACTCAGAATATGTAGGCGAAGTCTTCAATGGAAAGTTTCTTACTTGTCCAACTGAAAGCTGTCCAGCTATATCCAGTACATTAGGTCAAGTTACAGTAAGTGACAGTGGTGACTCATCTCATCTCACTGAAACAAATGTAATGACTTGACTTCAGTCCCTGTGCAGTTTAGATGAGGACTGTTTCACTTTTAGTTGACCCCACGTTTTTATTTTCATCATACAGTAAAAGCAGCACATGTTTACTGTGTATGCATGTTGTTCACATTACCAGCTGCCACCAGCCAGCATTTTACTTTATCATGCTTTATATTGCTTTGCTGTAATGAAAAACTCGCTGACTTGGCCTGAGTGGCTCGCTGTGATTACTACAGTGCTTACACACACACACACACACACACACACACACACACACACACACACACAAGGAGCTGGTTCTCATGTTTTAATGGTGCAGGTAAAAAGAGAGAAAGGTGAGGTGTTTTCCATTGTGAAGGCCAAAGTGGAGCCAGTGGTTACTGCAACTCCATGATGCTTTATGATATACTGTTGAGTTTTACTACTGGAATGCCTTTGAAGTGAGCAGTAATGAGCAGAGTTGTGTGTGTGTGTGTGTGTGTGTGTGTGTGTGTGTGTGTGTGTGTGTGCGCGTGTGTGTGTGTGTGTGTGTGTGTGTGTGTGTGTTGTGTATGTACTGTGTGGACATGCCAGAGTGAGGTACGCTGTTCGCCGTCTCATTCTCGTTCAGTGTTTCTGGCATTGTTGAGTATTTTTATGACAACATGCCACAGAGGTAACTGGTTTCTGTGAAAATACCACAAACAAGGGAAAAGAGACTTGTAACTGCCTTGAATGGACTTTTGACATTCACGAACGCACTCAAGCTTTAAAATAGGCATACATAACCTCATTTCCTCGTGCCCCTACATGTGCATTTTGTGCACACATTCACTCACGTCATGAAGACAGATCCCCTGTTTGCAAAAAAGATGGAAAACCCCAAACAAGACTTTCCATCATTCCACCATCAATCACTGACACACCATTGGACAGAACTTCTCACCTCCAGGAATTATGTTGCAAATTCAGGAGATGTCCTCGCAATAGAGAGACATTCATCACACAGTGAGGAGTTTAGAGGGTTAGAAAAATTTGCCTAAAAGATTTAAGACAGCATTTCTCATGGGTGTTGTTAGATATTCTGGTAATATCATCAGCCAGGGTTGTGGTTATAAGGAAACGTATTAGCTCATACCCCATTGTTGACAGAGAGAATGATTGTCTATAAAGCTCTGCTGTCAAACCTTCCATCTTAAATCTCCTCACTCAGTTAAATCTTAACCACAGTACACAATGTAGTAATTACTTAACCTAACATATACAGTACCATATGTCCACATTAACCTTGGCACGACTACATTCATGTTTCATTCCAGGCCGGGGTTTAATAGCTTTATTGTATGAGTATGATTTTTTTATGACTCTTGTAATTGTTTTTATTCATTCTTTCACCAGTGTTCTCTTTTTCAGTCTTTGTTCCACCTTTGTTGTTGTAATCTCTGCTGTCTGAAAACGTCTACAGCAGGTAGTCCTCTCTTTCCTGCTGTTAGAGACGTGTGAGCTAACTGAACCAAGCTTATGGGAAATGTTGTTTATTAAAAGCTGCAAAAAACAGGAATGTTGAATAAAAGAATAAAAATTAGATTAGATTGTTTAAAAAAAAAACAAAAAAACAACTCTTAATCTCAACATATGAAGCGCGCAGTAGTTATTAGCGCTGTTACAAATGTCAGTGGGATTTTGAATGAGGTTCTTGGAGTTCTGGTTTCACTTCAGCTCTGTATTATGATGCGTCCATGTCATACTGTTTCACACACAGTGGGTGTGTGTGCTCTATGTGAATGTAGGCGTTATCTTGCATGTTGTGTCCCCTTACAGTCAAACCCAGCCAAATAAAAGTCCCTGCTTTCCTTTAATTGTTTTTTTAAAATCGATTTTGCAACATGTTTTTGCAAAGCCAGACATGTTACAAGAAGCAGTTTTGCTCTTGGTAATGACTCTGCATTTTTTCCAGTTATGAAATTCTGTCGCTCAACAGGGAAACTTGACATTTAACACGGGACGGGGGGTGGGTAACTTGTTTACAACCACATTTTTTCCTTTAATTGATATTTAACAAGGGTGAGTAAGTGTACTGTCAACTGTGGTTCACACCCATAGTTTTCTTTCAGGACACATTTCCATGTTCTCCTCACACCTGATCTCGCTGCCGTTATCCTCAGGTTAAAAACTACAAACCACTTACTAATACACACATGCACTCATTCATTATAAAAGCCTAACAAATTGACAAACACAAACATAAAGCATGATGAAGGTCTTTGCATATTTGGGCCTGAGGGTGAAATCAGGCTTGTTTGGAGGAGCAGCTGTTTCTAGCGATCTGGGTTTTGACTCCTGTCACAGTTTTGAAATCCTGTCAAGAAAAAGTCAGTGAACTCTTTTGAATTACTTGGGTTTTCTGTCAAATGTGATCGGATCTTCATTGTCACAACACAAATAATTATAATCTTTCATGTTGTTATTGAACACACACATTAAACATTCACAGTGCTGATGGAAAAAGAAGGTGAGGCAATGAAAGATGCAAAGCCCCAAATCATGATGTTTACTCCACCGAACTTCACTGTTGTGACAATGTTTTCATGTTGGAACACAGTGTGGAGTGTTAAAGTGCTCTTTGCCAAAAAAAAAAAAGCTTTTTTTTTTTTTTGTGAACATCATGCTCCATGCAACCACGCACCACGATTTACATATGGTAGACTCATGAACACAGATGTTAACCAGCTCCAATGATTCCTTTAAGCCTTTACTCTGAGGTTCTTTGTTACCTCACTGATCACTCTGCATTGTGGTGTTGGAGCCATCTCAGCTGGACGCCCACGACTAGGTTGAGTAACCACAAAATCATCTCCATTCATAAGCAGCTTGTCTGACTGTGGATTGATGAATATTTGAACTCTTTGAGATGAGAAGGAGCCATTTGTAAGTTTCACTGTTGCTACAGAGCTGTTGACAGCTGTTTACTTACCAGTCTAGAGGAACTTTGCAACTTCAGCATCAAGGTTCGTTCCATTACTTGCCAAGAGCTGTCTGCAGTTATTGAAGCAACGCCAATGTTGACTCTGCTACTTCTTCTTCTAACTTCTTCTCCTAAAGTTAGCATGCTAAGCAGCTAGCCGCAGCCTGTCTCATCACTTTCCAAAGCAACTCACTGCCCTGAAGAAGTAGCACTGCTCATATTATAACCTCTTGTCTTGTAAATGCAACAATGGCTGAAGCGCTTGTCAAGGGACAGTCACCACCACCTGCTCCCGGCAATAAACCATGTTCAGCGGCAGATGATCAGCTGATGCCTCTTGTGAACAGCAAACTCAAAATCTTTAAGCTTCAAAGTAGCTCTAATCCACACAACTCTAATCTGGCTTCATTCACTAGACTCTTGGTTCGATAACTCCTGACTCCAGTTAGCTTTTGTTGATGTCAGTAGCTGAGGGGTCCACAGTCAACCTATGCTGGGAATATTTGAATGATGTTTTCAATATGGACAAGAACAATACAATGATTTGTGTATTTGATTTTGGGGTTAGTGAAAATAGATTGTGTTTGTTCACATACTTCTTCTTGCCACTGTAGCTGAAGAGCCATTGGCAGAGACGGCCTTGTCAGATTTACCAATAAAATATGTCCAAGGTCATGTGACCACTCGTGGCCACCAATATATAAAGGTGTGAATGCAGTCGTAACACAGAGGATACCGAATGACTGAATGCAACACTTGCTCTGATTGCACCCCAGAAGGTTCTGGACACAAGCATTCTGCATTTTGTTTGCTTGCACAAGCATCCTCAATATTTGTTTGTGACTCAGTGGTGGCATGTGTGTGTTTTGCGTCCTTGTCTCAGTGTTTGACGTCAGTGTGTCTCAGACGAGGGGTTGTGAACTATAGTGCATGCCTCAGGCTGACAACAAATCCAGGGAAGACTTTCCAGGTGTCGACATCAAAGCAAGGTGACGCCATGAGACGCCGTGATTTATGCACCAGACAAGTTTATTTCTGCACCCAAAAAACTGAAATATTTGTTAGATGGTGCAGACAAGCTGGGTGTGTGTTCAGTTGTAAATGAGTAGTATTTCTCTCTAAATTGGCTGACAGGAAATCTCAATGTGTTTTTGCTTTAGGACACACAAACTAATAATTTGGGAAGAATGCAAAAGTTTTACTCAGATGTTTGGCATCCTGATGAATCATCTGTAAAATATACTGTAGAAAACATACAAACACGGAACATTGTCACACTTCACCATAGTCCAGTCACATCCATAAATTTAAACATCACTTCTTAAGTTGGCTCTCAAATTAAAGGGTAAGTTCACTTAAATTGCAAAAAGACAAAAAGACATTTCTCTCATTTGATATTTAACCTTGGAGATAATTTTGCCATGTTTTTGAGTTTTACATCAGTACAGTGGAGTTCTGCTGTGCTCATATCATTAAATATTATTGATTGTTATTTTCATTGTGTTCCCTACGTACAACTTTTGTGTTTAGTGTTCTGTGGGTTTTTGAGATCATCTCTGGAAAGGAGTGTTACTGTGGAAGTCTTTTTTTTATTGTAATGTTTCATTGCTGTGAGCATCACATACAGAGTTATATTCACCTCCATCATATCAGGATAACGGCAGAAATCTCAGCATCTGATATCTGGACAATATAAACCAAAACTATCTTCTAACTATGCCTGGATATCACAAGAAATAAGTAGGTAAATGAATGAGTCAATAAACTAAATATTTATGCAGGTATTAATGTTTCTGTGACAGCCCTGCATAGCAAGATGTTCTCTATTATGATGCACTGTGTGATGTTACGGCCGCAGTTCTGCATCATCATTATCAATATGCTATATACACATACACAATATACTATTTCTTGACTAATCAATTCATCATTTACTGTATAAAATCTCAAAGTATACAATGAAATGGCCATTAGAAGTTCTCAGAGCCTGAAATAATATCTTTGTACTGCTTTAAAATGTTGTTTCACCATTTGTCAAAAATCTAAAAGGTATTTTATTTACAATGCTGTGAAACATTAAAGCAGCAAAGAGGCTCCACTCCTCTCTTCTCTTCCCCTCTGAGAAGAGATGAGAGGAGTTGGGTTCTGATGACCTTTAATGGTTTGTCCTGTTTGGCATCAGGTACTTGTGTGAATCATCTGTTACAGCATGCCCACACATTCACGCACACTCCTATCAGATTGCAGTAATCTCCCGACTGTTTTAGTCATCGTCGTGGATACAAAGAGTGGCTCTGTTTGGTGGTCAGAATTTGTAAAGTAGAGGATGGAGCAGAGGAAGTGTGTGAAAGAAAGAGCAGGACAGGCCTGTTTGTAAGAACCCCAAAGTAGCTTCAATCAGAAGTTCATTTTTACCTTCACTCATTTGTTAAATAAGAAGTCACACTAAAACACAGACACACACGATTCTATCTTGCCTCATAAATGCTCACAATGTGTCAAAATGTTACACAACAGCCTTTGAACTGAGGGGGAAACGTTTTATTCAGTATAAAGCAGCTGTGACAGCAGATACTTTAAGAATCAGTGCCGGTTTAAACGCCTCCTCCTCCAGCTGGAGAGTGGATGCTTAAATTGCTTATTTAAATTTTAAGCATCATTCCATTATTGCTGTGCATTTTCTCTGTGTATTCAGTTTGTTCTTATTGATAAAATAACAGATGCCTTCTGAGACGTCATGTTCCAAAGAGATGAGATGACGAATGCCACTGACGAATGCATGACGCATTCATCACTATTGCACAGCTCACACAACTGGTCTCATTAAATGCATATGTCAACATCAGACTGATGAAATCACTTTCCAAGTAAACAGCTGACTGTAAATCTTGGATCGGAATGATTTCAATCTGACTGTAAAACTGCGTGGATGTAACTGCAATTACTGACGCTTATAGAGACACACACACACACACACACACACACACACACACCTTCAAATTGGTACTCGATCCAGCTCAGTCCAGGTTGATGTGGGCGAGTGTTTCTAATCAGACCAGTCCAGACCCGACTATGTGGGAGTTCTCCACTATGTGATCACACACACATATGAGAGAGACAAAATGCTTTGTTAATTTAAGATGAAGAACCCATTAATGTTGACTGGGAGTGAATAAGTTCAAAAGTTTGTTTGTATCGGAACAATTTCATGCAAATGCAGCTCAAAGTGTTTCAAGATGAAACATTACAACCGAAAACTAAAGAAATAGAACCAGAAATAAATAAAGAAAATTGAGAACAGAGCAGATACAAATTAACTGTGTGGCAATGATGTAACCCTCAGATAAGCACGGTGGCTGTGCCATGCTCTAGATGTGGACATGATAAATGTAATCTCACTTTATTTAGGGGAAGCTCCTCTGAGATTGGCAGGGTTCACCACATTCAGTGCATTCATTAACATTTACAATTGATGTACTTGTTGAAATGCAGCATACCTGTGCTTTTGTACGGTATATTTAGCCATGCACTATCAATTACATACACTCTACGTATGCAAGCCCATTTCAAAAGCATTACATAATCTTTTCAGTTTGTTAGTGCATTCTTGTTATCTTGTACTGTGGCAGGGGTTCCAAGCTTAAATGACCCAGAGGGTAATTGTTTTCCTTGAGAACGACAACTTTCTCGTTGCTTACAACACAGGAAGTAATTACATTAAACTCCATGAAAAAACGATCTGTACCGAAGCTGCCTGTTCTTTATTTTGATTTCAAAAAGAGACATTTTGGTGCACTCTGCAGTAAATAAGTGTTTATGTTGACAAAATGCACAATTAGGTCCAGCTTGCTAAATTCTATGTATGAAATAAAAGACTTTTTATGCACCCACGTTACAGCCTTGCCAAATATTTATTATTTTTGTACTTTAAATAAGGGAAAAATTCAAAATAGATAAAATTGGAAAAATAGAAATGTGCCAGAGAGATATAATAATACATTCTTAACATGTAGGGGATCTTGTGAAATTGTCATGGGCTGGATATGGCCTGTCCAGTGGTATAAAAATCTTTAAACCTGCAGGCAATGGATAAATTTTAACTCACAGTGACAAATATTACTGGTTAATTGCCAAGAACACATTATTTATTTCACAAACCCCGTTTTTTCTTATTGTTTATCTTTCAGCTCATGAACACAGTGTTGTTGAATAACTGATTCATGTCTCAGATGTCAGAACCAGGTCATGAACGCACCTTAGCGACAGAACTTTCAGATCTGCATTGTGATGTAAATCAGCAGAAACATAAAAAAAATTCATAAAAAAAACAAAAAATCTTCTTCCTTTTGTCTTTCTTTCTCCGTTTTGTGTCTGTTGTTCTGTGTTTGTGCGGCCCTCCAGTTGTGAACCAGGAGGGGCAGCCTCTGATCGAGGGGAAGCTGAAGGAGAAGCAGGTCCGCTGGAAGTTCATCAAGCGCTGGAAAACCCGCTACTTCACCTTGGCGGGGAATCAACTACTCTTCCGAAGAGGCAAATCAGTACGTAGCCAATGAAAATGATGCCTCCTCAAACACAGGCACACTCACACATGGACACACATGCACACTGTGCCTGGCCCCTCACTTGTAAAATCCTCATTAATACTTCCTTGTTCTGCATCATTTGAGACATGATGAAATTCTGTATGAAACAGTGGAAATCCCATCTTGTGATAAGATCAACTGTCCCTCAGGAGCATCTGGTCAAACTGACCGTAACAAACCTTGGCCCCGGTAAGGACTCTTGGGGGACTCCCAAGGCCTAAGCATGATGCTGCAACAACATGACTCACTCTCACCCTCTGTAACTCAAAGCAGGCATCATTACGCACAAGTAGCAAACACAGAGAAGGAGGTACTGCCCTGTACGGTATGTGTGAATGAAAGAAAGACTGAATAGGTGAGGAGATTTCCCTCCGGGTTGATACGACACAAGTTTCCCCTCCATCTGTGCTGTGTTTGCTGCTGACTTACTGTAAGACTGAACAAAGGCTGAGGTCACCGGACACAGAATCATTGTGCAAAGGAAAAGTTTGCTTAATCAACAAAAACATGGGGCGAAAACATTTCGATTGAAAGTGGGTTGAGGTAAAGTTTGATTTTAACCAGCTGATGCAAGAAAAACATTGACAGTCAGAAAATCTGATTTATGTTGAAATTTCACTACAGTTATGTGTATGCGTGCTAATATCCTAGTTTATGGCAGTCATCTCCCAAAAGTGAAAAAATTAATAATTTAAAACAATCCACAGCCACTAGGAGATTGGGTTTTCTCTGGGCCATGTTATACAATCAGCTCCAAAAAACTACGGAGAAGCACATGGAATAGTAGAGTTGAGCTCTCTCTCACTCTTTTTTTTTCTTATTTTTTTAAAACTGCATTCAATAGTCTTTGTGCTTCCATCCAAACAGTAAAGTATTCCTGTCTTTTTTTGCAGCAGCGGCCACAAATTGGAAAGATTTGGTATCTTTGTTCTCAGAGCTTGGTTTGTCTTAACCAGCCCGTTCAGGAGGTGGTTGGTATGTTGTGAAAGACCTTTTCCCAGCTGGGGACTGCATTGTTTCCTCCATATCGAATGATCGAGGTCGGAAATGTTCCCAGAATCCACACAAAGATGAGATCTGTATCTCAAGGCTGTACCATTTTTCCCCATGAGCATTTACCTAGTGGATGAAATAAGTTCAAAAGTTTTTTATCTGTTGCTTGTTAAGCCAGTGTGTCCTCTGAACACTGCACGGTCTCCTTAATTGGGTCCAGACATAGAGTGATGCCAAACTGCATCCAGGACTTGGCTTCGACTGGGGAAGTCCTCGTGCACGGGGTTTCAGCAGTGTCTCAAAACAAGATATGCAAAAATGTCAGGAAGTCCTAAGTAGAAGGAGGTGGGGGCCTTTTAGTTTTACCTCTTTTTTCACCACTGAAATCAGTCAAATGTTCAACTTGCTTGCGTTAGGTAACATGGTGAATATGTATTGTTTTGTTTTCATCATTGAAATGTGTTGTTTTTGTATGGGCTCATTAAATGCTTACTGCTTAGTTATGATGCGCTGACTGGCTCTGAGAGGCTTTTAAAACTGGCAGATTGTGCGTTTACAAGCTCATCTGTTTGTCAGAAAATCAGAGCTGAAGAGACACAAAAAGCAAACATGCACATCATAAAAACAATAATGTGATTGTGACAGAACATAAAATGGTTCTGTTCAGCAGCCAAGTGCTGTTGCACTGTTGTGAGTGTCAGTGCCAATAAGCAAAAAAGAAACTCCCCATGGCCGTTTTTGTGAGAGTACAAAAAGGCATAATAATATCATTATTATGTATTAGCGTAATAATGTAAATGCAAACAATTTAGCTGTCTCAACAAATACACACACACATACAACAATCTCTCTAGATTCTCTTCCAGTATTTGGCATCATATCAGCACTATTGTCTCTTAAACTGTTAGATGCATTAAACATTGGCAACACTCAATAAATCTACACCACCAGTCACCAAGATGTGGAGGATTCTCAGACGATATGTCAATAGAGTTTGTAAATAAGATAAAATATTCACTACATGGTTTAAATCAATCAAATGTCCATTTGAATCATTAATCCACTGGCATGAATCCTCAGTGGGAAACAGCAATCAGACCCTCAGCAGAGCCAGCCGGGAGGTGAAACTGAGAACACGTCATCTCCACTTCAGCGCTTTTCAACACACACCCACTACAGAGAGGATGTGGGTAGTTGCCTCGAGTCTTGCAGTGAGGTGTGGTGATGTGGTTTTAACCACATAACTAACTACCTACAGGGTGAAAAGACACGGCCGTGGTGCAATAGACACACACAACCACACCTCCCCACACTTGCAAACACATTCAATATTTCACCTAGTAGAACACAGATGTGATGTTCGGCAGAGACGATGTCGATTTTGCTTCCTGCCACGGAGAAGCAGCAGAACAATAAAATCTAATTGTTCATCCTGTAAATGGTTTGATCTGAGGTGGTACATACTGGAAACACAATGACACAGTGTTGTGATGCTGCAACTATGGGGGATATTCATATGCTTGAAATGCACAAAGAGCTGTTTAACATGGCTGAAGATAGAAGACAGACCCGCGTGAGCACAGATTGTGCAGCTCCAAATGACCCACAAACATATAGGGTACAATGGCTGTTGGAAAATGAAGTTTTACATTTATTCTCATGTTTGGCTGGATTATTTACTTCTCTTATTATCTGTCCTCCCCACAGAAGGATGAGCTGGATGACATCCCTATTGAGCTGAGCAAGGTGCAAAGTGTCAAGGTGAGGAGTTACATAGTCTGAAACCTTCTGTGTTTAAAAGCCTGCTCCCAAAACCTTTTCAGAAAACAGATCAGATACAACATCACAACAGGCTTACATCAACTACTGTATATTTGCAGAAACACCGTCTCTCAGTATCATTATCCTTCTGTCTTCCCACAGGTTGTAGCCAAGAAGCGTCGGGATCGGGGTCTGCCTCGCGCCTTTGAGATCTTCACCGACAATAAGACGTACGTGCTGAAAGCTCAGGATGAGAAACATGCCGAGGAGTGGCTGCAGTGCATCAACGTGGCCGTGGCTCAGGCCAGAGAGAGGGAGAACAGAGAGGCTACCACCTACCTGTGAGACCAAAACCAACAGCCACAACACAAACTTGCACGCACACAGCCAAACATACGCTGAGGAACTTATTTGTTCTCTAACTGTCGGGCATTTTTGAAGCATTTGTAAACCACCAAGAAGGAATATCACAGGTTTGGATGATACTGTGGTAACCTTGAGGAGGGAAACACACACAACAGCACACAACATATTCACTGCCAGCAGCACTTAAGTAGCACGTCATATCAGCGGTGATGATGATGGAGCACCTTTCAGAAATGTGCAAAATGACTCATTATGCAGTACTTTCTTTTAGAAATAAGACTTATTCAACCAGCAATAAAAGACACATTATATCAAGGATGGTTACATATTTAAAATCCTGACTCCCTGTACTTCCTGTTACACCATGGACCTGCTTATGATGAGATACACATACTGTGGACTACAATTAGTGAATGTTACAAGACTAAGATCCTCACCTGACTGGATCTTTCAGTATGGACAGATCAGCTTCTGCTGCTTGAAGCTGGAGACTACTGTGAGTTCCAGCAACCGAACAAGCCCAGCATCTACAAACACTGGGGATTTATCAGTTCAGTGATGCCTAGTGATTGAGATGTATTTGAGTCCAGACAAGCATTCAGCAATAAAGACTTAACAGACCTCATAAAGACTTGTAGCAATAATGAGACTGAACAGTTGCTCTTGAGAGCAGGAAGGATGAAGAGGAGCCTAATGGACAGCAGATGGGGAGGGCATTCAATACTGGAATTTTGTGTGTGTGTGTGTGTGTGTGTGAGAGAGAGAGAGAGAGAGAGAGAGAGAGAGAAAGTGAGTATGATGTAGTCTCAAAGGAATAGTTCAGCATTTCAGGAAATACGCTTATTCACTTTCTTGCCCAGCATTAGGTGAGGTGTCCGATGCCACTCTGAAGTCTCTGCACAATAATGAAGCTACAGCCAGCAGCTGTTAGCTTAGCTTAGCATAAAGACTGGAGGCAGGGGGAACAGCTAGCCTGGCGCTTTCCAACGGCAACAAAATCCACCCACCAGCACCTCTCAAGCTCACTAAGCAACAGCTTATATTTAGTTTGTTTAATCTGTACAAAAAAAAATGACAAGATGTAGTTCCATGGGGGGTAAAACCACAACTTCTCCACCTTTGGACAGAGCCAGGCTAACAGTTTACCCCCTGTTTCCTGCTATACAAGCTATACTAATGGCTGCTGGCTATAGCTTCATATTTACCAAACTGTTCAAAGAGTCGTATCAGTCTTCTCATTTAACTCTTGGCAAGAAAGCAAATAAGGACATTTCCTAAAATGCTGAACTATTCCTTTAATACACATATTGTTTTCATCTGAATATGGTTGTACATATTTAATTCAGTGTTTTTGAAATAATTTTGTATCATGTATTTTCTGTGTTCTTCCACTTACACTGTATTTTTCATCACAAACAAAACTTTTTTTCCTCCCCCAAAGTCAGTAGGCAACAGTCCAAGATGAATGACTTTGGAATCAGAAATGTTTAATCCACCACATGTTCAAAGAAAATATTTTGAACCGATTTTCTCTTTCTTCTCTTGCACTAAAGAGAGAATTCTGAGACAACCCTCCTGGGAGCCTGTGTGGTGGTCAGGTTTCTGTTCTTTTGCAATCTCTGTGCTATATGGACCGGGCTATTTCTGGCTTTCCCGAACAAGGAATGTCTGCAACAATTCACTCCATGTTTTTTATGAGGAGCCCTGTCAGCTCAATTGTTGCTTAATAGAGGAGTTTAGACCACTGATTTCTGAGAAAACACTGAAGTAAATTAGTGGTTTCCTTGTGGTATTAGAAACTATGCCAGGTCAGCCATGTTGATTTAAGACGATTCAGTGAAAGGTTTTTGTTTACACAGCCAGAAACTGAAGATGATCTGTCATTTTATAACAGGCCCTTTCAAAAGGTTACACTTTAAAAGCTTGTGATGTGCTTGTGCTTGAAGATGATGTAGAAGTGAACATCTGACTGTTAAAAATGATAACTCTAGTTTTTCCTCAGATTCCCTGATCCTGATTTCCTCTCCACTAACTCATATCTACACAACTAAGCTTATGACAATACCTGGAGCACTATAACCCCCTTATGTTACTCACTAACCACAATGCTGATGACAAACATATCTTGACCCAGTTAAGCTCTGAACCACTCAAACGTTCACGGTCGGCTGTGGCAAATCGATTATTTTGCCCAACGTCTGATTTCGATCTTTGTCTGGATCCACATCTGAGGTGTGTGTCTGCCCACAGGTGAATGCATAGCTCTCCTCCGTTATGGTATCACATGCTTTTGGTTTTGGTTAAACATCTAAAATGCAATTTTGGGAATATTTTAAAAATACCTAAGGTGGTCTTAATCTTAACTCATGTGTGTATTGTCTTTGTTCCTAGCTTGTCCAACAGCTAAAACCCTGTTAGCTGTGTACAGTCATAACACGGCCTTTCCCGCTGTGTCAGGTTACCGCTGTTTGTACTTTTAGCTGTGCCCTTCCCTCCCCACCCCCTACAAAGCAGAGCTGACCTGCATCTGCCTACACGTAATATATTTACATCATCTCCCTCCCTCCTCCCTTTTCTTTAGATTGATGACCTACATACACAGCTGGCTGTGAATCCCAAAATCAGGGGATTTCCCACAATGACTGCAATAAATGTTTTAAATAAACATTTTTAGTCTCACTAGCAGCGTGGCAAGGCTGGTCTGTTTGAAATATCTCTACAGATACTGGATGGAGGAGATTTTCTACAGACATTTGTTGTCCCCAGAGGATGAATCTTACTGACTTCGATGACTTTTTCTTAAGCACCTACATGAAGTTGACATTTGTGGTTGACATTTGTGAGTGAAATGGCCGTAGCACAGACACACACACACACACACACACACACACACATATTATTTGATTGTTTGACTAGAAATGTTAAATCTACAGCCAGACTTGAGTACGGTTCGAGACCTCTCCCATACACTCCACATCTCCCACAAAGCTGACTTTACTTTTTGTTGCACAGAGTTGATGTCTTGGTGTTTGAAGTGAATGTCCAATCATATGAATGTCTGCTGTCAAGCTGCCATGTTGGCCCAGTTTCCAAACCTCTGGGGCCAACATCTTGAGCCAAACAAGCAATTGCATTGTTTAAGGTACTGTTAATGAAATGTATTTGTAGGCTGTGTAAATAGACTGGTGGATCTATGTGTCTGTCTGTCTGTCTGTCTGTCTGTCTGTCTATATATCTATATATCTATCTGTCGATAATTCGTTTGTTGGTCTCAGACTGGAGAATAGTGAGCTGTTACTGTCGCTGCTTTAAAGCACAATGAGATTTTATTTACAGTTCAGAGAGCAGATATCGGGATGTATATTTCAACACACATCACACAGGCTGAGAGTATGTGAATATGACTGACTATTACATTTCTGAATGTATAAAAAGTATTTTTTGAGCATTAATATTCACCTTGTATAAAGAGTAATAGGAAAGGTAGGATGTTTTGTTTACTTTGTATATCAAAGTGTTGCTAAACTGCATTTGATTTTATGTTTGATTTTTGATATAAGGTCAATATTTATTTTTTACAAGCACTACTGTAACACTCATATCTGGGAAGACTAGTGAAACACTGAATGACAGATTTAACCCTGGACCTTGAACTTCTGGGTCTTCCCTTTCTGCTTCCCTTGTCTTTATATAACTATGGATTAATCTGCAAACAAATGAATGCTGTATTTTATTGACAATTGGACTGGTATTCTTATGGGTTGCGCATTTTGCCTGTTGCACCTTTTGCATGTCTGACACTGCCGCTTTGTCATTTTCCTGACAGAATTGTACAATAAATCTTTACCAGTAAAATCAGTGAATCTCTCCCGTGTCTCTTTCTGTCTGTCCACACCTGGGTTTGGTTTTGGTCACTTTGGGAGTAAAAAAAATACACAAATGAGATAATTAATCCATTCTGTATTTTTATTTCTTTCTTTCTGTTACCTCTGTATTTTATTCTATTGTATATTTTGTATTATAATACACCGGACAGCTGTAACAAACTAATTTCCCTTCGGGGATGAATAAAGTCATCTATCTATCTATCTTAAAGAAATTGAATACTGATTTTCTGGATCTTCACAAGAAGGAAAAGATGGATTGATTGGAACAAAGCGGGGATTGTTTCTCTGCAGTCCAGCTTTAGCTAATTAGTCCAGCTGAGTTTACTCTTCGGGCTGACTCACCGAGCCCGGCCCACAGTGCTTGTGATCCTCTGGCCAAAGGCTCCTATCTGCCGCTTCAGTGTCTCAGCAGAGGATGCACACACAGATAAACACTGACGGCAGTATGTAGTATCTCTGACTAATCTCCTGGAGATCATTACATTACATCCCAATGTAAATCAGAAGTGGGACATCAGTTTAAAGATGCCATACTAACACTAACCATCTCGACCATCTCAACCACAAGCTTGAGGATGACTCAATAAATAATAAAAATAAAAATAATGGATGCTTTTGCAATAAGTAGGGATTGTATGACTGCATGGTGTCTTACGCAGCTATGGTCCATAATTCAGCATTCACACACAAAGCTGTTGTTGTTTCATCTGATGTAAACATGAGCAAACGTAGCCTCCGCTGAAATTTAAACCACAACCTAATGCGTGGCATTAACACCAAGACAGCATTTATGTAGTTACAGTATATAAGTCAGTCAGTATATAAATTTGCTAATCCTTTCCTTTGCTGGCACGTTCTTTACAACAGGGAGAGATTCACTGGAGCAGCCAGGATAACTCTTTATGCATAGTGACTATTGTTTCGTTGCAAGTGCATCCTCACTTCACTCTGATCTGATACTCTTGTCTCCCCATAAGAAAGCATTTTATGGGAGTGGAGCAGTAGTATCTTTGAAAACCTTCAACAGATCATTTCAAACTGTCAGCATTGCTGATTAGATGGGGTGATGTTCAGAGTTGAGTTATTACATTTGCCAGGTGTAATTTCACGTAGAGTGCACTGAATGACTTGTCTCTGTGGCGTATTTGACCATTCACACACTCAGGAAAGACTTAAAGATCTTTCCTGAGTGTGACAGTCAGGTCACACTGGGGATACGTCAATGTGTGACCTGTGTGTGTAGGTGCTTAAATGTGCTTCAGGAGATGAGGAGATTGATAGGAGACCGTGTGTTACCCAATGCTTTAGCAGAATGTGCGTGGCTGACATGGGTAACGACAGAGCCTTACAATGACAAGGTCAATGTGGAGGTCCAGTCATGGGAGCTCATCTTAACATGTTCCCTAAATGCCATGTGGTTAAAAAGGATGGTAGCTTTTTGTAGAAATGTATTTATACAGTAATTTACACAGTTCAATGATTAATTTTGAGGCTGTCCAATGAGGATCCTCTCTAACCTCATTTATAATATCAATCAATATCATATATAATATCATTTTTGACACAAGTAAACCATCTTTACATGTCTTTCGTCTGAGCATCAGTTGAATTAGTTTAATTGTCCCTATGGCATTCCCATATGCTGGATGTGTGCTCATAACAAATTGTTATAAAAGTAAATAACTATTTAATCTCCATCAATTCTATCTGTTGCTTACTATTGAAATGTATTCTCATGAAGACCGGACAGCAATAGATGACAGACAACTCCGAGAATGACAGTCTGTTGGAATCACTTTTACCTACTAACCAAGGCCAACAGCTCCCTCTGGCTGATGAATGGTTAGAGAATTATACCACCTGCATCATTCTGCTCTACATCTGAAAACCTGCATGTATTCACATATAAAAACAAAATTAGTGCTACACTTTATTGTATCTATTCAAGTAAGCTATTGTTCCAACTGTGCAGTGAATGGAGACGCTACATGTCACACTGTAGCTACACTATCAGGATGGGTATGTTGAGTGAATATGACTCATCTTGACTTCACAGTAACTCAGAAACAGAATACAAACTCAAGTCTTCGCTCTTCCCCACTACAAAAGATGTTATTTTGTTAAGTATGATTGATTTTATTATAGACACCAATTCAATGAAGACTGTACAGTTCAGTGGCATAACTCATTTATTATTGAATAAAAATTGGACATGAACACGTGCAGACTAAAAACCAGTGTAACAAATTGATAACCCTAAAATGTTTCGAAATCAAGTCTGCATTACCTGCTGTAAAAAAAAAAAAAAAAAAGAAAAACTTATATAAGTATTTAACCAGTTTGCTTTTTTGAAACTGTACAAAACACAGCTTTAGCAACATACACCTGTCCAAAGAAAAAAGGACAATGGAAACAAAAACCGCTTGCCTGCCAGTCCCTCTATGTGCAAACATATTGATCTTTCCTGAATGATCGTTTTTTTATTTTACATTTATTCATTCAATCCTTCCACTGACCAGTTTGCTTTTATAAATCAAAGCGTTCACATTTTGTCAGTGGATATCAATCCATCTTTACACTGTAAATAAGTTTCTTTTTCCCCCAAAAGTCCATTACTTTACATGTAAAACCAAAAACAAGGGTAGGCCAGAGGGCTGGTAGATGTGTGTGGGAAGGGGGTATCGTTGGAAAGTAAAGAAAAACTTATAGATGGAGGAGATGACGACAGGCCCTGGACTGATGTCACTCTGCATTGATGCCTTCCTTCAACCACTGATCACATCCGACCAGATGAGGGGGAAAAAAAGGCTCAACACTTGTAAACTTACAAACAGTCCATGTCATGCTGGTAATTACTGCTGCAGCCTGGGTTCCTCAGACGCACACCTTCAGTCTACACCGACAACATCAAACACCTGTGCTAAATATCAGCTACAGGCCTGCAGTTGTGTAAATAAAAGTCAAAGCAATGAATGTTCTATCACCAAGACATTTGAGCATGCAAAAGCTATGTGCAGGATTCAGGCAATTTCAGCATTTCCATAACTGCCTCCAATGTCACGTCTTTAATAAAGGTTTTCATTAGGACAAAAATTATGTGTCTAGAAGTTTTGTCATTGGCTTAGGCCAACAAAATTCAAGGTTGAAGAGAATCAACATTTCTGTAAATTATACTGGTGAGTTTCAGGATGCATGTGAGGAACCCAGAAAACCAACTATGTTGGTATTAGGCTGGTAATATACCCAAAACAAAATCAAACTTGGCGTGTTCTCTTTAACATAGCAGATGTGCAGCATTTGGCGGCAGACGTGGTTTACTTCCATATTAGTTGTAGCGCAACTATTTATTTAAACTTTTGAAGAACTTGCAAGGTGACAAGGCATGGACTTCATTTAATTGAACGCTATTCAACAGTAATCAGAGAACATGACAGATTTGTCTTTGTTGTGGGTATATTAAAAAAAAATCAGTAGCAATCAGTGCCAGGGCTTGTCTGTTGGGGTGTGTCTCAGCGCCGGTGACGGCTATGTCCTGAGTGCCCACTACTGCTGTGGTGTTTGCTCTTGTGGCTACGCTCCCTCTCCCTGTCCCTTTCATAGGAACGAGACCTCTCCCTCTCCCTCCTGTCTCCTCGATGACCACCTCCTCGCTCGTGTTTGTGTTTCTTTGAAGAGAGGTCAAAGGAGCTGCGGTCTCTGTCTCTCTCCCGTTCCCTCTCTCTGTCCCGGTCCCTGTCTGCTTTGACCGGAGTGCGTGACCTTGAACGAGAGCGCGAGCGCTTCCTCTTGTGACCAGATCCTCCACCTCCACTGTTACTATGTCTTCCACTGGGCTTGGAGTCACTACTGCTGTGGTGGCTGGTCTTGGACTTGAGGTGGGGGAGGAGGGGTGAGGGCTGATGACGCCGAGGCGAAGAGCTACGACTGGGAGAGCGAGAACGTGAGCGAGAACTGTAGGTCCCTGAGCGACTGCGTCTGCTGTTATAACTGTAGAAAGAAGAGAAAAGAGAACATGATGATCCAGCTAATTAGACAATTCACCAAATTGCTAATCTATTTGAAGCTTAAAGTTTTACTTATCAAACAAGTTAGAATTTTGACCAGTCAACTATCTTGTAAGTGATCTTACTGTCTGCGCGGGGATCGGGATCTAGACCGTGAACGTGTTCTTGAACGGGATCGACTTCCACTCCTGCTGTTCCTTCCTATCTTCACTTCTTTCCTTAACCTGGCAGGGAAGGATAGAAGAAAGATTACTATTATGAAATTAAGACATACAGATCATTTTGGTTGCCCTTACTTTGACACTAAAAATATTTTTTGGGATTAAGTATAATGATCCTTAAAAAAGGAAAATAAGAATGACTGTTACTGAAATATCTTCACAATAAAATACAATTTGTGTGTTTGCTTCTTACCCATTGTGGGGACTCTTGTTGACCTGAGTCCGGTTGTCTGGCTCCTTCTTAACTGTTTTGAGACCTTGGGGATTCGGGGACTTCTCTTCTACCTTGACCACATTTGGAGAGCAGGGCTTGGAAGCAGGAGAGAAGCCACCCAGCGTGGACAGTGCAGGGGTGCCATCAGGATTAAGGCCTTTGGCCTTCAGTTTAGCCTCAGCCAAGAACACCTTCCTCCGCTCCACCTCCTTCTCCAACTGCTCGTAATTAGGCTGGGGAAAAACAAATGAATTAGTCAATGACAGTTTACACAGACAACACTGAGTACTGTCTCCTGTGAGCAGGAATTGTTATCACACTGTTACTAACAGGAGTTTCAACCACTGTAGTTTACAGCTTAGTGGACCAATGTTAAAAAATGTACCTTCTTCCTGGTGTAGAGTTTCAGGGTGGTAATGCAGATGTCTTTAATCTCATCTTCACTGGCTCCAAACAGCAGGTACCAATGAGGTCTGGATGGCAGAGGTATCTGTGAAAAAAAGACACAAAAACATTAGATGGTGCTATACTATAGCCACAGAATATGATCAGGAGATACTGGGTGTGTAAATAATCAGCTTTTACCTGCAGAGCTCGGGCAGCGAGGTATATGCAGGCACAGGCGATAGTCTCAGCTTGGAACTTCACAAATACATTTGTCCTCAGGCTATCGTTCATGTAGTTCCTACAAGGACAAAGAACACATAGAAACAAAAACATAGCATCTTTTCTACACAAATCCACCTCTCACGCACACCAACACTTTCAAGTTATTAATGCAGGTCAATAATCCACTTTCAAATGAAGACTTCTATCTTGTCACTCCAGATTAAAACATAGCTAATTCTTACATCTAAAAAATCTTCACCACCCGAAAATTTGTGGTGGGTGACTTTTGAACAAGCCTTTAACACTGACTGGTCCCTGATATGCTGGAGAACAAGTTACTAACTGTGGATTTGACCTTTCGAGGCAGTGACAGCAATTGAAGTTCATCTTTAGCCCTGATAGCTATTAAGACAAACTACACGTTTAAGTTATACATTGCTGAAGTGAGATATGCATTTTGATCTGTCAAATTTAACTTTGTCCATTTCTCTCTGGGGCATCCATAGGAGTGCTGTATGTCACAAGTAAAGCATGAAGACACAAATGGTAAATAATCTACTGAAGACCTGCCAAGACCATTTTACCACACACCATGACCGGAGAGTAAATACAATAGGAGTAATGATGATAAAGACGATGACACATGCCTTGTAAGGCGGGAAACATGCAGGCCTACAGATGAACAGCGTTCATCTACAATGCAGTTGCCACTTTCAGACTGTTAGATCTGAGGGAATAGGGAGGCACAGCATGTATGGTGGCAAGCATGACGGGTAGTTTTTGGGAATCAGTGGCATGTTGATGAAATCAAATTATGCAACACTGGTCTCATATTCTGACAAATTTGCACGTTCAGTGTTTGATCTGATCTATTGATTGAAAGTTTCAACTGCAAAACCAAAACATCTTCCCACATGCCATCCAGCCCTGAGCTGAGACTGACCCCATAAGACCACTGATTCTATTAGTCTGCAACCCCATTCCATTATGTGGCATTTTAAGACTGATCTAAGAGACACTGGGTGGCAGTCAGTGTCTCACTACTGATGTTACTGTCTGCTACAAAACAGATTATGCGTCAGTGGGTTGTCTAGGACAATGGATAAATGAGATTAGCTGCTGGGAGAGCATTAGGGGAGACAAAATGGCCAGGACGTGAATCAGGCAAGTACAGAGTGGCATGAGCATCTATGTCCATAAGAAACATAGAAGTCAAAAAGGACAAAAACATGTGTGACAACACAAACATGATGATAAACCCCCCCGATAAACTAACTCAATACTGAGCCTACTCGGATTATCAAGAGGAACTACAGCCAGGCAAAAAAAAAAAAAAAACTAATCACAAAGCAGTGCAACTTCCTTTCCACAGCAGTGACATCTCTGCATATGCATACACTGAATGTGTAAATTTCTACCTATTCGTATTATATGTACTGCTACACTGGAAGTGTGACAAGTTTTTATTTTTTTTATTTTATTTATTTATTTTTTTTTTTTTTAAACCTGCCACATAAGGATTACTCCAGTCTACACTGCCTTTAATAAAAGACCAGACCTGCACCATGTCAGGTCAGTTTATGCCAACGCTACTATAGATAACACGTGGCCGTTGGATTCTGACTGCTGCGTGGGCGAGACAGGTCCTTGGAGGCAAAACCTGAGAACTGGATCAGCCTGTAAGACAGACACATGTCTGGACACCACGTCAGTTGGGGACAGGACACAGTTTGCTACTGTAAATATATATTTAAAAAAAGGCAGGTAAGCTGGTCAAAAAAGTTATTCTATTCTGGCTAAGTTTACCTCATTGCTAAATGCAAGTAAACTAGAAAAAAAAATCAATATAAATGTATCTGTAGCTACTTGACAAAAATAGGTATTACAGTTGAAACCGTTGTAGCAAGACCAAAAAAATACAAATCCTTTTGGACACCCAAGAGAAAACAAGACGATGTTGGCTGTTGGGAAAGGCCCGCCCGCCCCCTTCAGTGAATCTCGGCATTGGGATTGGCTGTCTTGAGAGGGGCAGCCAGCCAATAGGGGGAGCTTCCTGAGGTCATGTGGTTGGAGGAGGCAGAGTTCAGAGGTTCTTTATGTGACTTACCAGCATGGACTACCCTTTAATCAAAGAGTAGAGAGAAAGGACAAAGTTAAACCAAGTTCCCTGGGCACCGAAAATAAAACAGACTTTACAGCAAAGCCATGTAAGGGCAGACAAGAGAGTGAGACGCATAATAGGTTTGCAATAACACAAACTGCTCCATCAGGGGAGAGAGAAAAAAAAAAAAAAAAAAAAAAAAAGAGGTGGAAGGGTTCAAATGGAGTGAGGGAATGTCGCAGTCAGACCTGGGCAAAATGGATGTTGAATGGTTTTCAAATTTGTGCTTAAAAATATGTGGGGCACTTGAGTATCACTTATCTGACAGGTGTTTCCACATTTTGGTCTGTCCCAAGTTCCTGGCAGATAAATCAAGTGCTCTTCAAGTTATTCAACCTTTTGAAACTCCTTCAACTTCATCTTTTAGCCCAGGTCTGGTGGCACTTCTTGTAGACATGACACAGGTTGCTGCTGTGGGGGATGGTCAGTGGAGAACTAGGAAGGAACTTACCAGGCCGTCTGGACCAGCGTCTGGTTCTTTTCACATTCCAGGACTTGAAGGTACATGACGATAATCTGGAATCATAAAATGATAGCATGTTTTAAAAAAAAAGAACAACACAGGAACAGACCCAGGTGTGACATTGTTCAGAGAAGTTAGATGCTGCTTCCTGTGTGGTTGCAATCTGTATTTAGGAACAAACTTAAAGCTGCAGTAACTAAGCTACAGTGCGCTACACGAGTGAAATGCCTTTAAGTGTGATTTAAACTCACCTTGTGTGGATGCTTGACATGCACACAGAAGCCCAGCTCCTTCAGGACCCGACGTTCCGCTTTGATGACTTGGTTTTTGGTATTTATGTAGTTCTGATCAAGTATCAATGAGCTTGGAGTCCTAGTTTATAAAGGAATCAAAATAAAATAATGTTTCCCCTCTTTCAAAATAAAAGTAGTCAAGAAAGTACCCTTCTGATTTCTTGCTCTCTTTTTTCCGTTTCAACCAACTCAAAGCAACAGGTTTAACTGTTTGCATGCCTGACAGTTTGCTGGGGTTTGTGGACTCCTGTGGTTCCAGTGAAAGCTTATGGGATCTTTAGATAGCCCTCAACCTCAACCACCCCGTGTCACAGCTTTAACAGAAATATCAATTTATCATCGCCTACATCACTAGCTCAATGTACAGAAACATTTTTAAGTCTGCAAACTTAAACTGTAGACTCAAATAAAATGTAACAATACTATGAGCTGTCAAATATCACTCTCACCTACGGCAATATCCTGTCATCTTCTATAATAATCTGATAAGTAACCAAAAGCCCTGACTACTACCTTGTCCAGCATGTCCAGACTCCAGAATATCAGGATATGTTGTTTTTTTTGTCCAATGACTACATCTCACCTTCACTGCAAACAAAATACTGGACTAGCCTACAGCATATCACTTGAAATGCTAGAGAAGCTGACAAAAAGATTGACTATTGATGCTTTTATTGCAATAATTCTGATATATAAGCCTGTTCACAGTGTGTCAAACTCCTTATGAACTATCAGTCTACTAAAATATGTACCATTTATGGTGTACAATGCAAGAACAAAATGGACCTGCAATATGATATCAATCTAATACCTCTAAAACTTAACCAAATTTATGATCCAAGTCTAATATTTTTATGTCTGTCTCAAATAATAGAAATTTACATGTGAATGCTGTCATGCTACAAACCACATGCATTGGAAAAAAAATCCCAGGACCAAAGTAATGTCATTATTTATGACAATTTACAGTCCAAATCCACATCTAAACGGCATACTTCCAACAAGAGCATCACAAATTCTAGTACACTTTAATGCCGATTCAGATTAACTAAACATATTGCCAAACTACTTAAGCTACAATACATGCACTGACCCTACACTGATATATAACTCGAATGAACTACAAGTACCAAATAAATTACTCAAACGGC
Organism: Trachinotus anak; assembly: GCF_046630095.1. Lineage (NCBI taxonomy): Eukaryota > Metazoa > Chordata > Actinopteri > Carangiformes > Carangidae > Trachinotus > Trachinotus anak. Next base: position 19,916,132 of record NW_027273865.1, on the reverse strand, counting down.
AATGAACAAGGTGATATTTCTGTAAAAGCCATGGCTAACAGTTGGTGAATGGGGTGTTGCTCTTTAAGCACAAACAAAATGCACGGTGAGGAGCAGTCAGAGAAGAAAACTACATTACCCAATGGTCCGCAGATTGACGGACAGATACCCAAAGCTTAAGATTGAACCACAGGAGTCCTCAATGTACCCCGGGGGCCAAGGACCTTCGGCCAACCTGTCATCCCCGATCCCAGTGCCCCGCGGTTGCTCAGACCACGGGCGTCTCCCACAGGAGGGGGGTGGGGTGGGCCTGGGGGAGGAGAGAGACCCCCTCGCATCATGGTTGTCATGCCGACTGCTTCATCTTTACGTACCATTCCACATCACCCAGGCTTTGGTAAATGTAGCTGGTCGCTGTTAGTTGGTTGCAAGGGAAAAAAGAAGCCAAGTTAATGCCACGGTCTATAGCACTGACATGAACAGATTTCTATGAAGACAAAGGCACACAGAAATAAAGCAGTTGTGCCTTGTCTTACAATGCACTCCAATTTTCAAAGTGACTTTGTTGAGAAATCATTTTCAGTGTAATGTCAAACTCAGATGTCATATGTAGACAATTACACTTTTGAAACTACCACTGAAGCGGAAACTGAAAAGTTTTAAGATGGTTTAGAGTACATGGGTAAACAGAAGAGTACTTTCACAGCAAAAACAGATCAACATCATACAACATTGGATAAAAAACAAAAAACAAATGCAATGCAACATGTTCCATGTAACAAAATCATAATATATTATTTCCAAAATGAGAGGACTAGATTCAATATCAGTGCTTACTTTTTGCCTCTGATCTGTCTCAGATGGTGGAAAACGTTGATGACATCTCGTATTCGTCGTGGTGCTTCTTCAATCTTGGAGGCCAAGTTGATACAAGCCATAGCAACAATCTGTTAAGATAATCAAAGCAACAAGTTGGAAGGAAGAGTTCAAAATTATAAGACAAGCAACCAGAGATAGACTGCCCACTATACTACTCACATACAGAGCTATAAATCTGTGAGAAGTGTGTTATAACAATTATGAATTAATTCATGTTTTTTTTCAATTGATATATTATCATACATATGCGTATGTATATCGTGATGGAGGATTTTCTCCATGTTGATCACTATTAGTGACCAGCACCTGACATATACTTTTCTCAGACCAATAAAAACTTTATAACAATACTATTTGCCATACTGTGTTAATGAGGTTAGGATTAATGTTACTGATACTTTGCCAGACGTATTAAGTCACATTGCCCAAAAAGGTTTTCATGCCTATCCTCAGGTCGTTCTCCATTTAAAAAGGTACTGATTCAGTACATTCTGTACTTTCCGTGTGTTTTTTGTTTCTAAATGAGCCCTCAACGTGTCTCTTCTTTGTCTTCAAGAAGATCAAGAATTCTAGTGCGACGTATCGACAATATGGCTGCCACAAACGCAACCATAACGTTATGCTATGCTAACATGGCCGAGCAACCAGTGGCCTGACAATGATCCTTAAGCTTGAATGGACTCACCTCAAAACTGTGCTTGACGAAGGACTTGGAGTAGAAAAAACGATGAAAGAGCACCTGTCCCGTTGCCATTGCCACCTGCGGAGAGAAACGAAGCAAGACGTTTGCCATTTATGCCGTATAAACTAGCCTAACCTTGCACAATGGACCGCCGCCATTTTATTTCCACCACGCCAACGTCAAAGAGCTAACATTAGCAGTTGCTAAAAACTAGGCCGTGGCATGTTGAGGACTTGATAAACCTCACAAACTACGCTCGTTGTGAATAATACACACACCAACATGTGAAATATTAAATATCTTAACTATTCAAGGGGGTATACCTGGGGTAACCGGAGGAGAATGCCCGCTGACTGGATCAGTTCACATCCAAGAATCCGAAGGTCGGTCTCCGTGTTCAGGTCGAGGCCGTCGAGCATCGACGGTGTCGGAGAGAGCCGTTCCTCCGGTATGAGCGAGTTGTCGATCGTAAGATACACCTCCGAGTAAACTTTGTCACCAATAAGAATGCCATCGTTGTTTGTGGATGCGTTGGAAGATACAGAGAGGGGACCTGCGGCCATTTTCACCCGGAAAAAAGCACTTACCAGCTATGGCTCAGCCAGCCTTGACAGAACGACGGCAGGGCAGGGTGACTAACAAAGTAAGTGACGTCACCAACCTGCGGCGGGGCTAACGGCTGTGCACATCCGCGGTGGTAAAATAGTACCGCGATTTTGAAACACTGAGCAGAAACCGCACGGATTTCTTTAAACTTTTCATAAACTGTACTGGAATATGGAGAAAATTTTACTCTCACGGGTTATTAATGCTCACTGATTTACCATTTCTTAATTTTGTTCTTTTATCTCACCTGTGTGTACAACATGCATGAGTACACACGGGCACAATTTAAACAAAGTTAATTACATTTACAGAGTTGATAAACAAACATATTTACCTAATCTAGAATTATAATTCCATTGTTTTCCCTAGTACAACTGATAATTTGCTTTCTTCATGTAAGATCTGTGTCTAAACCTCACGTATTTTAGAGAACTATTAGTTGTTGGTTATTTTATTATAGACCCATTATAGACCCATTGATCCTATTGAGACAACACCACAATGACTAACATGTCTCAATCAATTTACTCAACTAATAATTGCCGTTATTGCACGGAAGCTCATTTTTGCATTTCATTAAACTACTACTTCCATGCACTTCGCTCCTTAAAGGTCAGATCACATGTTGGCGAGACAAGCTGCTCGTTATTTAGTTTCTCGGTCGCTGTTGTGTTTCCGTCCTTCCTACAGGAAGCGACTGACTCACCACTGACGGTTTCTGTGACGTATTTACGGGAAAGTCCGGCCTTCTCACCACTACCATTGGAACATATCCATCCGCCAATTTAAAAGAAAGAAAAACATAATAATAATAGTAATAATAATAATAAAAATAAACGTTTATAACAGCAACTTAGTGGATTTCTATTAAGAAATCAGTATTCGTGTGTGTAATTTAGAACAATATACTGCAAGTCAGTAATATCTACTTAGTTATTTTGTTTTTAATTATTTGAATAGCCAATGCATAACCCAGGAAGGGCGAGCAGGTCAAAATAGTTTTAGACAAATAATGAACTTAATTTTAAGATTTTGGTTTTGATTATGCCAATGAAGGTGCAGTTCAATGTGAACCTGTCAATACAGGGAACATTGTGTTCACTCACTGTTCAGCCCTCAGGATTTATTATAACAGCCTGAAGCCCTGCAGTAACTAAAAACAGACAGCAGAGAGAGGCAAAGACCCACCAATTTTGATTTCTGAAAATCTGGCACCCTCAAGTGGAGCTGTGGGTTTCTCTGGTTTATGGGGGTGGCCCTGTGACCTTGTACCAAATTCCCACCAATGCAGTTGACAGCAACTGTCCTGCATTGTTCAAGCTTCACTACAAGTAATTTGGTGATTTGATTAATTGCAAATGTGCAATGGGAATGTACAGCACTTAAGTTAAATGTCGCTGTGACTGCACCTAATCTTGAGGTCCTGTTATGTAGGGGCCCTGGTCAAAATCCAGTTTTAAGATCTTAATCAATTTAGTTTCTACCAGTGTTTCTAACCTTTTGGCTCAAGTCCTCTTAAAATGTAGCACTGTCTACTTTCTACCTCTTAGACTGTTTAATTTGAATACTAGCTAAAAGTAAAACTATCTGATACAAATATTTCACAAAATAGCTAAGATTTAAGTAAGGTACTCTTCTATCCTATTAATCATCTTGTGAACCCTCAAATTTATTTTGTGATTGATGGACTGGTTTAAATTATGCTCACATGGTGCATATTCACAGATAAAGTTGTTTTTTAATCGAATTACCTCAAACTGAATGACATATAGCAAACCTGGGGCCAGGTAGATTTCCAGCTTTGGTTCTTGTCTGGGTCAGCGGGAAATGAAGTTGCGATGTTTGGTCCGTGAGCAGTTGTACATGTGGACAGCAGGGTACATATAAAACTCACAGAGGGAGGAAATAGGGGCATCAGTAGGAGCCCAAGAGCAAATTGTTGCTACGTGACCCACTCACAATTTAATGCCGCCATGGTTGGTTGTTTCCTGAGGTTATATATATTTGCATGTGTGTGTCTGTGTGCATCTGAAGCTTTTATGAGCAACAGCTGTAATCATGCAAACATAGCATGGAGGTCTACTTTCATAAACTGTTTGAGGCTCTATGTGGCATGTAAGGGACACACACAGTCTTCAGTTTTACTAATACACCACATAAGGTGGCAGACTGAGGTCTCATTGTCCCTGTCATAAATCAACACCTACAACTGGCACCTCTGGCCCCTGCACTTACGCAGTTACCACAACGACAAGAATGCTGAGCATTCTTTCTCCGGTTGCCTGGGTGACACTAGTTATAGGGTGTGGGAGGGCTCACATCGGGGACGGCAGAATTCCGGAACGACCATAACCGCACAGGAGAGAGGCGTTCAGGGACGCCTAGTGACGAACAAGGGCTTAGTTATACACACACGCCACTCCCTGTAGCGTGTGTGTGTTTACGAGCAACTTGCACAGATTCTCCAGGGACACGTGTGCATGCCTGCCCTGCTATGATAATTACTGCAAGGAGATCACACTTCAAATTCATACGTACACACGCATGGCATGCGTGTGTACGTATGAATGTTTGTGTATGTGGGGGCATTTGTTAAGGGGGCGTAAATCTGAACGTTTAAGTGTGGTCAAAACGTCATCCATGCCAACGTAATGGGGCTTTGTGCTTTATGCCTGTTACGAAATTGTTTCAAGGACTTGTATCTATTCAAGCCAGATCTCTCTCACACAGATGCCTCAAGGCTGTTTCTCAAACACACACACACACAGACAAACCAGGAAGGACAGCAGGTCAAGGGCTACAAAGCAAGGGCATGAGCAAAGGAAAAAGCCTCAGTAAAAGAGCAGAGGGGAGTAGAAGAGAGAGAGCTGACTGGATCAAAAATAAAGCGAAGGCACAGATAGCTGTGGAGGAGAGGCTGAAAGGGAATTGCTTTTTAGCAACAGGGTCAAAGGGGTTGAATACCAAAAGAAGGCCAAAGAGATTAAAAGAATATTGACACAAAGAGGGATTTATGTGCATGTGTGTGCCAGAGATACAGCGCAAGAGAACAGGGTGTTTGTGTTTTGAGGGAGACAGACAGTGTGTGCGGTTAGAGCAGAGAGTGAGTGTGTCAAAGACACGGAGTGTGTGTTGTGGGATAGAGAAGAAGGAGCAGGGACAGTGTGTTAACACCTCTCTGACTGGCAAAGAAAGAGGTTATCTCTTCAAATACACAGCAGACATGCAGGTCACATTGAGAAGGAAGTATAATGGGGATAAAAGGAAAGGTTGAAGGTCAGACGTGGAGAATGTGAGCAGTTGTCAAAAGGTACATGCACATGTCTTGAATAGACCCTTATTCACAGCAGATTGTATTTGTTGAAGTGGGAAAAGAACAGATGTAAATAATAGCAAACACAGCCACCACTTACAGGCATATGCATGCGTTTCATACACACACGCAACACAAGCAACACAGCCAAAGCCATGAGCCACTGGCTGCAGTTAGCAGAAGATTTAACTATTAAAAACGTTCGACATAGCCACTCATCACCTGCTTTCATGGTGAATCTACCTTCATGACGAATCACTACAACACATTCAGATATTACAGGGCAATGGAATTTGCAGTCTGTCCAGGAGAAGTTCTCTCCATTTCTGAAATGCTTCACTGATATGGATACGTCCATCTGAGGGGAAGTTCATAGCATATGCATTTGTAGAACAGCCAATAGAAATGCTCTCTCTCTCTCTCTCTCTCTCTCTCTCTCTTTGAAAAGTGATTGGCCGAAGTCTCCCTACCTGGACTAGATTTTTAGAGTATGAAAACAGAGCCAAGAGGAGGTGAAGACGTCTAGTTTGCTCTCAGACGACTTGCAATACAATATACTGACAGATGATTATGGAATTTTTGTTCATGGAGACCAAAAAATGACTGCCTACCCCAGCTTTAATAATGGCTTCATTCCATTGTTGAGTGTCCCAGTAAAGCCATGTCTACAAGACCAGAACCCTGGATCTGACTCACTTAAATGAAACGCAGACACCAACATTAATGTTATTAATTCCACCTGTGCCTTTCCTGACAAGTCAAAATGACCACAATGTGTCTGCTGCACCGAATACCAAAAACTGTCAGGAACTTAAAGTTGGCATCCAAAGTTTGGGTTGAAAAATGAATCTTCACTCAAGGTCCCCTTACTTGTTTTTTTTTTTTTGCTGTTTTCCAGGTCAATTACTGAACTGAACTGAACAAAAGATAGACTTGCACCAGCATGGAATATTTTAAAACAATAACCACCCCTAAGGCTGGAACTCGCAATCACATGCAGTGTGTTTTCTTACAAGTAATGTCTTCCTCTTTCACACATATGGACGCACGCAGGCTACATTGTGATGTTCACCATACAATCGATGTCCTTCACAGACATTACGTGATTACAGAAAGTGAGCGGTGGCGGTGTTAGGACAGAAACAATCATTCACCGGAGACACACCCACATGCACATGGCAAAATGAGTAAACACACACAAGGCCACACACCAGCACACTCTCAAACACAGGAAGGCAACAAGAAGTCAGCTGCAAAGCATAAAATAAATGCAACCTGTGCCACATAAATCACTTCAAGGGAATATCTATTGTTTTTTAAAAAGGAGCAGTTAGGGATTGTTTCTTAAATTAAGTCTACTCACTCAAGTTTCAGTGAAATAACAATGATAATAGTTTACAGCATCTGAAAGATTTTTCTGGAGTAATTAATTTTTATTAGGAAATAAACAACCAACTCTATCAAATAAATTAACGCCTAAATTAAATTCTTTAATGCAAATACATGTTAGCCCACTTTAAGAAAAAACATGATTCAGTTAGTCATGTGTGATAGGAAACCTCTCATTTACCTCTCTGACAAAAACAGAGGAGGTGGAAAATTTGGTTTTAATGGCAGAGAATGTTCATTGTTCTGTATTTCAGAGTGTCCTTTCTGCAGAGGTTTTTAGCAGATAAACCATATGTGCGTGTTTTGGCAAACAGAGGAAACGTTGGCAGGGTAAAATCATTATCATCCCACTGTTTCTGTACGAACGACATGCACATGCATTGTCTCGCAGGCGGATTGGAGGAGAGGACACGGGGAAGTCAGACCAAAAGCTTTCCATGTGTGCCAGTGAGCAGGGAAATTAGTCCCATGCCACACATACACACACACACACACACACACACACACACTTCACGCATTTCTCCCATCATGCCAATTCATCCCAAATGTAGAGTTAGAGGAAGAGAGAGAGGGAGGGAGGCATGGAAAGACCTTGCACGGAGTGAATGATGTCAATAACACACAATGCCTCAGGGGAGAGGGCTGGGTAATTGTTGTGTGTCTATGTGTGTGTGTGTGTGTGTGTGTGTGTGAGGTTTGTGTGTGTGTCTGGTGGGGCTTGCCTTACAGTTTCTTTTGTGTTTGTCTGCCTTTTGTTTGTGTCCACGGGTGGCAAGGGACATGCTGTCATGCTCCTTCAGTCCTGCTCTTGTGACAGGCTGTGAGTGTTTGCATGTATCTGTGTGCACATTTGTGTGTATATACTGTGTGCGTGCGGGGTGTTTGTCTGTGAAATACAGTGCGTGCCAGCGAGACTGCGTGAGTCGGGCTGTGAGAAAACAAGTGCATGTCTGTCGGAGAGTGTGTCCTGGGAGTTTGCTGTAGTACGAACAGGACTCAGCAGTTGTGGCTTGCGTATCAAGTGTGTGCCAATGTGTGCATATGTGTGTTTATGTGAGACAAGCAGTTAGAGGGATATTTGACTAAAATACATGTATTATTACATTTTAAAGCGTGAAAAAAAAAACCCAAAACCATTACAATACTATGATTAATATTAAAATACCATTTCAAAACAACACTGAGATTACATTTTATTTTGGTGTTTTATGATTTCTTTTCACAGTCTCTCTTTCCTCCCCATCACTAAACTGACCTTACGTTTGACTTCACTGACTGTGCTGCTTGCTTTGAGTTTGGGCAGTGAACCCCCTTGCGGTTTTTCCCCACCAAACACCCCGCCAGCATTCCAGGACCCCGAACTCCTCCCTGCTCCCTCTCCATCTGTACCCCGGCCTCTGTCTTTGTCTGTGCAGGCAGGGGAGCATCGCAGTGTGTTTGGGGAGGTTGAAGAGCGAGTAAGAGGTACACGGGCTTGACTATGGAGATGGAACTGCTTGTTCCCTGGGGGTGTGTCTCTCTCCATGGGGATTGGAGGAGACCTGGAGGAGCCCTGATGAGACACTGGGGAGCGCAGCCCAAGGAGCTCCTCTTGAGCTTTAGACAGAGCAGCAGTCAGCTTCTCCCTCTCCTCACACTCCCTCCTTACTGTCTCCTGGAGTAATGCCACCTGCAGGGTGTTAATGGAGAAAGAGTATAAGTACAAGCTGTAATTTATTGTATGGATTCTTTCTTAAAACAACACTGTTGTTTCAAACAAAAAAGGATAATTTCATCTATTTCATCTACCGAAACAGGTCAGCATTTTGGGAAATTTGCTCATTTGCTTTCTTTTCGAGAGTGTGATAAAAAAATGGATATTAACTTAAGACTTATGTGTTGCGTACAGAGCTGGAGTTACTATGAAGCTAGCCTAGAATTAAACAGCTAACCTGGCTCTCGATAAAGTTAAAAAATCCACCTACCAACACCAAAGAACCTGACTTATTTACACTGTGTATCTTGTTTTTTAACCCCTACATGAAAAAATAAATGAAGAGTTTTCTTGTGAACAAAGTTTCTCTCAGACAGTTTGAATTCATTTGCTGCCTCTAAAAAATATCTGCAAAGCCATTTGTAAACCTGTCTTGTTTATACCCATGTTTACTAGCTAGGGGTTTTTCTGTCACATTACTGCCACCTACCACACTGTAATGTTTACATGACATTCACATATGGTCACATGTGCGTCCTTGAGTTCAGGCCCATGCACGAGACAAATAAAAAGCCCACTCATGAAATCATTGTTCGAAAGCTCCACAGGGGAATGTTTGAGGCTTTGTAGTGAGGGAGAATAACAGAGAGTAAGGTTTGAGACAGAGAGTCAAAATGCAAAACACAAAGAAACAAAAAGAGAATAATTTTTACTTCAATCTGAAACTCACTTCACTGGTCGTGAATACAGAAGAAAGAGGGTAACCATTCTGAGCAGCTCAATGACACTAAGAACTGGCACAGTCAAGGAGACTTGGTCAACAAGACCTACACAGGCAGGCTCCTCTAACACAGTCACAGCGATCCAGTATTAATAGCATGTCGTGCACACAGAACAGTATCTTGCATTTCAAAAGCAAAAAGTACAAAGATGTAAAAATCCCCAATTAAAGAATAAGTGTGAAACACACATGGAGCTAAGGATTCAAACTGAGATGCAGACGAACTGTGCAGATGCAAACTGAAGAATAAATATATGGTACGTGTGCATTTCTAAACCTCAGGATCACAAAACACTGTGAGAGGACAGTTGATGATGGGAAGTGAATATGTGATACATTATATTGTTTATCATCGGGTCTACTGAGAAATAAAACCTGTTCCTCTAAATCTCGTCTGATTAAAATAAACTACAGTTCTTGCTATGTGACAGCCTGACAAAAATAGGACGAAATACCGAAGCTGCTCACTTCATGTCCTCTGTGCCAGATTTCAAAAATAAATAGCTGCTCTTGCAACGGCCCTTCATAGTTTTCTCATGACTTTACATGCATTTCCTACCAGTATGGCATATGGCCATAAATACTGCTCACTGGCTCATTTAATTACAGACACATGCCATTTGAATGGTTTACATCATCGCGACCATCTGCTGTCTGATAACAGACACGTGTTGTATGCATCCCGAAATGTTCCGGTGACTTAAATACTAGAATTTAAAAAATGCTTTTGAGAAGATTGAGGCAGATTCCTGTCAGCATACTGCACAAATCATAAGTCACTGGCTTTACATTTGGCACACATAGTATGTGTATTGTGTGGCTTCCAAAATAGCCTTACTACATTCTAATTACATCACATTTTGAGAAGAAAGGTACGGTAGACCGCTTCACTCGCATCAAGAAAATGAATTTAACTCTAATGACACTAAGTAACTTTTGCTGAACAAGAGCCACTATTAACACAAGTGATAATTTACATAGTTATGCCAGTTATGCAGCACTATTGTCTAAAACCCCTCTTCAACTGGTCAAAAGACCAAGTGAAACCCGCCAACATCTGGCTTTTGTCAGCAATAGAAATGGGTATAATCGGCATTCACACCGGGGTTAAATGACTCTGCAGTAGAAGCAGGTATTCATCGGCTCTAACCTGCTAACTTTCGCCTGATTTCCTGCTGTAACGTCTTTCAGTGCACAAAGAAACCGTGAACAGACCTGTCACCTGCCCAGCACTGTGCTATCAAACCAGGAAACACCATGGCTCCACTGCACATGAGGATAAAAAAGTGAGCTGAAGCCCTGAAATAAGTTTTTAAACACACATAGAGTTCATCTGTATTGAAAACAAACCAGTTATCAAGTGAAATTCCAACTATTTCCACCAAAGAAAATATTAATACATCTCATGGGTTACAATAATGTGATCCACTTGTGAGTATATGTTGTTTGTTAGACTCAGATGATTAACCACAGGATGCGACATGCTAATCAGTGAGCTTTTAATACTGTCATTAGCCACACAAGTGAAACTAGTGTTCATGTTTCATCAGTATTTTAGCCCTAGTCTGATGTGTGGCGCTGTGTGAATGCTTTGCTGGCATGCAGAATGATTAAAGGTTAAGGGATGATCCAAAACATAGGCTGCCTGTCTGGGAGTTGTGTGTGTTTTTGAAGGTGGTGTTTGTACAGTATCTCCCTACTGCCAGGTGTTAAGACTCTGCATGCGCATCATTCGTTAGAAGACAACGTGACTTGTGACTGTGTATGTTTGACTGCGGTCCTTGTGGTTGAGGGAAACCCCCAGTAATGGAGGATATATAACAAACGTGTGTATGCTCACTTTTTGCGCTCATGGTTTGTGTATGTTTCCTTATATGTGTCTGTAATTGTCAACATATGTGTTTTAATAAGTGCCTATATGCCCCTATATCCATGTTCCATTCACAGGGTGTCATGCCTTATGCCACTGTACGCAATTATTGCGGGAGTGTGTGTGTGTGACAGTTTGCACATGTTTTTGGCCACTTTCTTTCTGGAGTCTCCTTCCTGTCTGTTTATATGCAGGCGTGTGTTAGATCCTGTGTGTGTGTGCATGTGTGTGTGTGTGTGTGTGTGTGTGTGTGTCTCGTGCATGGCAGTCTAGCTGTAGAGAGAGACAGCCATCATTAGTGGCTCCTAGTGAGAGCAGGATTACAGGGCTATTAGATGGAAGTCACACGCAGACCCACAGAGCCCCTCCTTTTAATCTAACACTGTAAACCACATTCCACTGGCAACACACACACACACACACACATGTGTGAAAAAACCCTAATGAACATATATGTATGTACAGATGCTTATAGGCTTGCATTAAGAGGGACTACCACATCCAAATGCATGTACAGATACACACACACACAAACACACACACCAGTTTTGACCGTGTGTGTTGTGTCTTCTGTGTGTTGTGTGACCTCAGTGCTGTTAGTGGGAGGTTAAAGGTCATGCGTCTTTTCCCCAGACACAGTGACCTTTTCCTCTTGTCCTGGTCCATCTGCAACAAAGCCAGAGAGGGAGGAGGGAAGGGATAGAGAGTCAAGGAGAGTCAGGAAGGGGGGAGAGAGTGATAGAGAAAGACAAAAGAGAGAGAGGGAAACAGAGAGGGAGAACATAAAGGAGAGTCAGAGAGAAAGAGTTTGGGTGGGGCACAGAGAAAACAAAGCACTGAGGGACAAGAGAGCAATTCAGACTGAATGGGGCAGAGGATGTTTGTGGGTGTGTTCTTGCGTGCGTCCATGTGCTCAATTACACGCAATTAGCTGCACAAATTTTTAATCACCATAATGTATCAGCTGTAGAACGACTTGCTTGTACAAGATCGTATATACACTTTTGAAAAGTTCGAGTAGCACAAAGCTTAAAACATTCACAATACAACCATACCAAATACTATTTCTGCAAGAAATTAAGATACAGTTTATAAATGAAACATGATATACATAATAACAATATAGTGTATTGTTATCAAATGAATGTGTTCAATGATATTGTAATAGTAAAGACGAAAAGGTTCAGAGACTTACATGAAAATCTATCTCCTTACAAATGGAACTCCTTGACCTTTTAGAAGAGGACACAGTTTTATGGAGATGCAATCGCCACTTAGAGTGGATCTGTGATTTTCCTTCTTGAAGACACTACTGGAATTGGTAGATTTGGGCTTTTCAATCATGACTGTTTTGAGGAACTATGGTAAGTGTTGTTCTAGTCTGTATATGTAGTTGTAAAGTAGTTACAACTGGTGCTGATGAGCAGGTTCCACACAAGCTCATCAGGTTCAGGTTTGTTGGCAGAGGCATACTATGAGATTCAAAGTTTATGGACACGTATGACAAATAATGGCAAATGTGTCCTTCAAACCCTGGCATACAAGGCACTACCATACTTTTAACATTTAGCATTTAGAAGTCATAGCATTTGTGAAAACGAAAAATAATTTTTTTTTAATGTATTTAAATTACAAAATGTTTGTGTCATTTGAATTGACCCTTTTAAATATCAGTCCTAAAATTACTCTTTTATCCCCAGAGATTGATCCGTGTTTTCTTGTCTTGAAATCTGACTGGGGGAAAGGTCACCGGCACACTCCTTCAGTTAATGATGAAAATGCCTCGACACTGCAACAGTGTCTTGGCAACAGAGCAATATCACAAGGTCATGATCAAAACCTGATTATCTCTAACGAACACACACACACACAGACATCCACAGATCAATAAAACTTTTGCAGAGAAGATGATGATGGAGGCTTGGGTTTGAATTAGATAAGAACTTAGAGAGATCATTAGAGACAGAAGAAAGAAAGAAAGAAAGAAAGAAAGAAAGAAAGAAAGAAAGAAAGGCCATTTAAAAGGATTGTACTGATTGATCAGCTCTAAAACTACAGGCACAACACAGTAAAAAAATTATCCCTTTAAATTAGTGAAGAAAGATGGAAAAAAAAGGGTGGTGGGGGGAAGGAGCTGCTGTGCTGAGGGTCCATGAATGATATAAAAGAGCATGTCAGCTGTGAAATTGGCATCAGGGCACCTTGGTTGAACCCCCCCCCCCCGACAGGCACTATGAGAGAGAGGCGGTTAAAAGGGAGGGCTGCACTGGGCCACTGACATGGCTTAGTGACCCAGGAATGGATTTGTTGTGCTGACTGACTTGTGTATAAACAAATGTTCCACCTTCTTTTTTAAGATTTTAGATTTCAGTTTTTAAACTGAACCATTTTCCTTCACAGAAATTACCTGAAAGAACTCTCGCAGTGAATCTTGTCATATTGGTGTTGTACTTTGGGAAGCAGCACATGAAGAATGGTTATTTAAAGGTGAATGCAAAATCAGTTATTCCGTGGCATCTTTCCCCCCTCATGTATAATTCCACAGGTGTTGTTTGAACTTTGGACTGTAGTTTTGCTGTCATCCCCTTGCAAATGAACGTGGTGTTGGGCTGACAGGTTTACTTGTATTTTAGGATTTAAAGGTTTGTTCACTCATGTTCAGCCATCTGTGTTGATTCAAAATTTTACAATGTTCAAGCTGCACTACTGAATAGTTTTATATAAGAATGGCTCAAAATGGTTTTTGTAATATGAAAGGTGCACTTGTCATGATGAACCCACAGAAATGATCACCTGATCTGCAGTTACTTTAAGATCTACGGAGCCTTGTAGTAATTTTCAGTTAATTGTTTTTGTTGCAGGTTCTGTGTTTTGGTTCAGTCTCACTGCTCTCATAAACCTTTTTTTTCCAGCCAATGCATGCAGCTGTTTTCAGCAACATGACTAAGTCAAAGCGTAGTATACGGCTGGACCACGTATGGTCAATGTGAGAAATGAAAGAGATGTAGCAGAAAACGGTTGTGGGACCGCTGTAAATAAGTGACATCATCGCAGTTTATTTTCAGTCTGCCTAATGTCAGCCAGTTTCAGCCCCTTATCTGGTTGCTTCTCTCCTACTCTCTGTGCTCACATATACAATATTTAAATATAGCTATTCCCAATAAAGCCATTCTCATTTATGTTTTTCTGTTTCTGTTGTTGAAATAGCCTAATGACCAGTCTGACAAAAATATGTCGCCCGAGCAGTAGCCTGGCTGTTCACACCAAGAGTGCATTCTGCTCCTCTGCTCTTTTTTAATCACACGTAGAGCTGATCTTTAAAATAACCTCATAAATGTACAATGTATAGCTCTTTATGTGTTCCTGGATAAGCGGAAAGCCGCATCTTATGCAACAATGAAGTTAAAAGGACTGTTGCCTTGTGTGGTGATCTGCCAGGAGATGCTCTCCTGCCTGTGTGTGTGTGTGTGTGTGTGTGTGTGTGTGTCTGCTCGCCTGTCTCGCTCTCTGTTTGGGCACTCTGATTTGTTTACCTGTTGCTAAGGTGGCAACACTGGAGGCTGTAAACTCCCTCCGAATAGAAACTGTTTGTGCCAATTCACTTGGGGAATTCATTTGGGCCAGTGGGGAAACTCTAACACTCTGCTAGCTAACCGATAGTGTAACTTCTTAACTCAGTCATGTTTGAGTCGGTTGACCAACTCACTCACTGGACAATCGTGTTCCAACCAACATTTGCAGTCCAGCCAAAATAGCTCTGCTCTAAGAAACAAAAAACACCATTACCCGTCTAGCACCAAAAGGCAAACAGACAGAGTTAGCAATTAGCTGATGAACATGTGGAGCAACTCCCAGCCTAACAGCAGTAAAATATTACACATCAGGAGCTGGTGGAGACCAAAATGCAGCTACAAAGTGACAATTAGACTTAGAAACATGACTCCAAATGAAAGCTAATGTTGCTCTGTGACTGATGGAAGTCTAACACATTCAGAAATATCAACAGGGTGATGATGTGTCAGTGCTGAGTTTACAGCTTGTTTCACTGCCTCCGAGTGGCCAAAAAGATTAATTAATAATTTTTTACATATCATTTCACAGTTTTTCTAAAAGCAAAACTCTTTCTAGTTTCAAGTTGCTGCAGTAAATTCCCTCATTATGAAATAGAGGAAGGCAAAAGAAAAAGATAAAACTAAAGAAGCAGGATTTTTATAAGTTAGAGGTTTGTTTGTGTGGGGACCGTGTGTGTGTTGTGCCTGTATGTGAGTTAGTGGTCAGACAGTTGAGATGTGTCGTGACTGCAGCGTTAGACTTCTCCCCTCAGGACAGACGCCCATGTGTTAACACACACACACAAACATACACATACAGAGAGAGAGAGAGAGAGAGAGAGAGAGAGAGAGAGAGAGAGAGAGAGAGAGAGAGAGAGAAACACACAAATAAAGACAGGAATATACATATTCACCCAGAATGTCTGGCAAAGTCACTCCTGCTCATCTCTTTAGGATGCTGTCCTTCCTGTCCCATTTTTGGTCTTGTTCACAAAATTTCTTTCCAATACTCTCCTTTATTCACTCCGTCACACTCTCT
Organism: Trachinotus anak; assembly: GCF_046630095.1. NCBI lineage: Eukaryota > Metazoa > Chordata > Actinopteri > Carangiformes > Carangidae > Trachinotus > Trachinotus anak. The sequence continues at coordinate 19,900,350 of NW_027273865.1, read as the reverse complement.
CTCTCTCTCTCTCTCTCTCTCTCTCTCTCACACACACACACACACACACACACACACATACAGTTGCCACTCTTCCATTGCTTCCTTCCTCCAGGCTCTTCTTTGTATGCCCCATCCTGCTTCCCCTATGCACTGCCTCCCTCTTTTCACTTTTTGTTTCTCACTTTAATTCAGCTCCATTTGGATAGTGCTGGCACAGAAATCCATCACTGCACACTCTGCTGCCAAAGCAAACATGAACTCTGTCTGTCTCTGTCTCTCACCCTCCCTCTCATTTAACTCTCTCTCACTCCCTGCCTTTTTCTGTGACCACACTCACACAAACACACACCTACTAAATTTAATCCAGATCTGCTGGCACAGAAACACATCAGTAGAATATATGAAGCCCATGCAAACCTCTCTTTGCTGTAACACTTTTTCTGTCTTTCTTATCCCTGTGAGGACAATCTGAGCACTACACAATGGAGAAACATTTGCAACACATATGCACAGGCGATGACACACACACACACACACACACACACACACACACACACACAAACGCACACACACACACAGATGCACACCTCTTCTTGCAGTCCAGCATTCCTCTCAGTCATGAGCTGTAGCTCAGCTTTAGCTCGGCTTAGCTGTAGTGCCTCCTGCTGCTGGGAGATCAGCAGCTCCTGATGTATCTCCTCCTCTCTCCTTCTCCTCTGCTCGTCTTGTGTCCTCTTCTCCTCCTCCCTGCTCCTCCTCTCCTGCTGCAGCTCCTCTGTCAGGCCCCGCAGCTCCTGCTCTCTCTGCTCCAGCTGGAGAAGAAGAAAATCAGCGTATATATTGTTTTCCCTACAAGTCTTGGTGTTACAATTCAATTCTGTCTGCCACTCGTTTCAAAACATCCCTGGAAAAAGAAGGCTCAATTTACTGCACAAAGGAAGTACTCTGCTTAGGGGAGGGGGCCTCAGGTTGGTGAAGTGGGCCCAGTCCTGGAACATACATACACTGGGATTAGTCCTGATGGCCAGTCTGACTATGGAAAGAGCTCTGGAACAACTTATTACTAAAATAAGGTGCTTTATTGCACTGAGATGAGGGTTTCCAGTTTAAACTGGGATTCTTGCAGTTGTTTCTAGCCAGGCTGATAGCGGTAGCCATGTGCCAACAGTAATGCCACTCAGGAAACCTGAAAAGTCATCTGGTTCTACATTAAATTAATAGAAACATTCATTTATAAATTTCATTCGTCACATCATCAAATCAAAAATACCACCACAAATGATTCTTTTTAGCATTCTGTTATCACATTGATTCACCCAAATGTGCTGCAAAAATTACAGGGAACTCAAGGTGGCATAAACATCACCAGACTTTAATGGGCTCTGCGTCACATGTTGCAAGCAACAGGTTTTCTGTTACTTCGTCTAGATTTTGCACAGAAAGTAGGTGGGAGGGAAACTTGCTGTGCCAGACACAGTAGGGGCTGAAGAGACTGAAGTGGAATTCTCAGTTTTACTAACTGTCACTACCGGTCATATTAGCGAAGTGCGTTAAAATGTTCTTGTCTTTTGCTTTTTATCTACAGTGCAAGTGGGTCAATGTGGGTGGAAATATATATATATATTTCAGGTTGTGGGTAACAGTGGGAAGCCTCTTCACCTAATGTGTCATTGTTTTCTGCTGTCTCACCCCCACTGTCTGGATTTAAAGTCTCTCTGTCTCTGTCTTTCTTCCTTCTTTATCCCCTAATTACACACAGAGACTAACCACAGTGTCATCCACACTGACTCTCTGCATGGATGTGCATTTGTCAGTCGTCTGTAGTCATAATGGAAGTTCCAGTGATGCAGAAGGCATGTAAAGGAATAAATCACACAAACACAGATAAGAAGAAACAGAGACAGAAACAAAAAATAATTAGAATGGTATTACACATAGAAACAAAATGGGAACTCCTGGTCTTAAATTAATGGAAGGCAGAAAGTCACAGAGAGAAGACAAGCAGGCAGAGAGTGGACATACAGGGAACTGAAGCAACCAGAGGAGAAGAGGCAAGATGAGAGAGAGAAAGATTGGTCACTGAAGCACATGTTCAGTCTGTCTGTTATAACAGAATGATTTCTCTGCATGCCATCTACTCTGATTTCTTTCTCAAACTACGGCAAGGACAGAGAGGAGATCATGGAAAAAAAGACAAAAAGCGGAAGCTTTATATTAAATAAATATAAGGATTAGTGCTGATGAAAAGTGATGTGATGTGTTCAGTGGTCACTTTCAACTCACAGGTACACACCTTCTGTTGAAGCTGTGTGCCGTCTCGCTGGTATTGTAGAAGCAGCTGTTGGTTCTTCTCTCTGTCAATTGTTAGCTCTAGCTCCACCTCCCTGCGAAACTCCTCCATCTGTTCCCACAGGTGCAATGCATTCTGGGTTCTCTGCTCTTCAAGGGAAGCAGCGAGCTGCAGAATCAAAGATGAAGAAAAGGGACACATTTACACACTAGGTTGAGTATGTGTGTTCATTCTCACACACAATATTGTACGGCAGTATCGCCATTTAAAACAGAAAGACTTTGCCTTTGAATGTTAAACAATAAAAAATACACTTTTCATCATCAAAAGCATTAGTGTCTATACTATGTAAACTCTAAGGAGAAGTTCATTCTAGCCCACATCCTAAGGCCTGTCTCTAATTCAGAGTCCTGAAAGAGACTGTGAAGTGTTGATTTCTTCATGATATAAACAGGAAAGAGGAAGGTCACACAAAGCTTTGTGAAACAAGAAGCACTGAGACAACAGTGGTGTTTTAAATCGCTTGATATAAAACGCTCATGCAACCTGAAAATGTCACAAATTTGAACCTCTTAAAGTTTTTTTAGCTGCCAGGGAAGGTTTTTAAAAAGATTTGCCATGTTTGACACACTGGTGTGTCTGGGCACACATTTTATCTCAAAAGAAATGCCGTCATACCCCAGTCTCTAACCTCTACAAGACACTTTTGACAAATGTGTTATTGTTCCATGGTGTATTACATGTCATTAGTGGTGCGAGCTCCAAATAGAAACAATGTCTTAACCCTTTTTCTGATATATGAGGAGGACTTTGCGCGATTGTTCCTTGTCATCATACTCTGGCAGTCAAAAACTGAATTGTTGGGGACATAAAACACCAGCTTTAGCTCTTATAAGAGTGAAGCTAAAGTTGCATGTGACATATTTTTAGTCAGGCTTGGCCAAGACCACCTTGTTTTCTTTCCACCAGCACTAGAGATCAGACGAACTGAGCGTCTGTGCCATGGGCTGGGATCATTGTGGCTGTGTGTGTGTTTATCTGTGTGAGCGTGCATTTATGCGTGCAAGCATGAAAAAAGAGAAACAGTGGATGTGGGTGTCAGAGGAAAAAAAAAAAGGACATTCTGGCGTGTGAAAATGTGTATATTTGAGCCTGTGTGTGCGTGTGTATTATGCTTGGGGTTTGAGAGACTGTATGAGAGACTAAGATTGCGTGTGTTGGATCAAATGAGAAAACACCACTTCCTCTTTGCTGGGTGAATGTACGTGTGAGGAGCAGGGATGGTTTGTGTGTGTGTATATCCTTTTGTGTGTGCGCGAGTGTGTGTATGTACACAGCTGCCGTTTGTATTTAAAAAGTGCACAAGAGTGACCACTTCCTTTCACTGGGTATAAAGCCATGTGGAGTCAGGAAGCCCAGACTGAACAATAACCTATATGGATTTGTGTCACCGTCCCAGTGCATATATCGGTCTTTACATGTGCAGTACATGTTTTAGTGTGTGTGTGTGTGTCTGTGTGTTCATCTGTCCTATGGCATGTACCATGACATATTTACATCAATTGTATGTTTGGCACTTTTTAGAGTAAGAATAGAATAGAATAGAATAGAATAGAACAGAATAGAAGAGAATAGAACAGAATGGGCCAAACATATTTTTTTAATATTTTCAATTTGTCTTTGATGCTTGATGATGACAGAGTGGTTTCGTGGGTTTAAATGTGTTTTTGCAACAGAACTGGGTCAGTGGTTAAGATCAAGTACATGTCACATGAAATACAATGCTCAAACAGAACTGAAGTTGAAAGACTTTTCAACCTTTTAACCTTCCTTTAACCCTATAAGAGAATCATGCTCTGTAGTCTTATTTCTGTAAGTTAACATTAAGATACACATAAGAGCAACCAGCCATCATTTAAATATGTGCAGTAATTTGAAACTTCTTGCTCTAGTTTTATTGTATGCGATAACTTGTTACTCACAACTGGAAAAATGAACCTCGACATTTGTGTCTATATTCTTAAGCAAAGGCGTAGCAGTGTGTTTACAGCGACAATGTTTTTCTTACACTAAGATTAATTTGTATTCTTAAGACTTGAACTGAGACAGAAACAAAATATGAGACAACAGTGATTTAATGGAATTCTTTTGTTGTTGTTGTTGTTGTTGTTGTTGCTGTGATGTTCAGCTAAACCTCATTGACTCTTGCCGCCAGACAGTCAGACAGTCAGACAGTGGAGACACTACTACACTGTTAATAAAAGACAGCTTGGTTTTGTGTGTGTGCTTTTAGTTTATCTGGTGTCAAACAGACTGGTGGTCTTGGAGCCTCATAATCTTATCCACATTGTGTGTGTCAGGATCCTCCCTGTTTAACTCCTCTGAACTGTGACAATAGCTTAGAAGCTGTCCGACGAGTCCGTTTATTTCAACACACTGGAACTAAATGTCCGCCAGTCGTAAACTGATACCCCCATAATCACTATAAGCTGAGTAATGTTTTGATTTGATTGAGTTCTTCATACATAATTAAAACATTACATCTATAGATATAACCAATATCCAGTTACATTAAGGAATTGAATTATGCTTTTGAAACTTTTACTTAGTTATAAGGACATATAGGATGTAAATAAGGATATATGGGATCTATGTTAATTTGTTTGTTGGACTAAACTAAAATTAGCATGCATTTTACATATGTCAGACGGCTGGTAACTTGCTCACAATGTTGAGTGATTCCAGTGTTAAAAATAAGCACAATGGGACATTTTAACCCCCAGTTTGGAATGGATCAGCCTTTATATGTTGCTGACACCAGTCAATGAACTGCATGGACCAGGCAAAATCCTGATCCTTAAAAAAATGCTCGGCGCATCCCTACAGACTATGTTTGTTATTGTTGTTATTACCACAGTTATTGTCTGATCAGTAGTAATAGGGTAAATGTTAGCATTGTTAAGAAATACCTCTGAGGCCATTTGCTGTCTGCAATCTCTCTCCATCTTGGTCAGGGCTCTGCCATGGGACTCTATCAATATGTCTCTGTAAACACACACATATACAAGAAAAACAAAACTATGTGAATATTAAGGGCATACATTTATTAATATATCTTATAATAAAAATGATGTACTGTGAGCATAAAAATATGACAACATCAAAAACATGTAGTGGGAAAATAAATGTAGCATCAGGTCATCAGCAGCTTCTGAAACCACGTTCAAAAGGCAACTGCACTCATTTACTTTATACAGCAGAAGCAAACACTCTTCCAACTGTTTCTAAAACCCTTAGCGCTCTGTTGTAAATGCCCTAAGATTTCCATTTGAGACCAACTACCATGTTTGCAATCACTGGCTGCTTTGGCTTCTGGAGTTTTATTAAGAGACTCTGATGAGAATGAAACAAGCCAAGAACAGACAGAAGAAATACAAAAAATAAATCATATATTCTGATGCCAAATACAAAATCAGAGAAGCACACTTGCACAAAATGTTTTGAAAAAACTGCATCCAGTGACACAGGCAGCCACGAAAATTTAGCTTTAACAGTAAGTGAGTGAAGTAAGTGTAAAATGCTCTCTCTCTCTCTCTGTCTCTCTCTCTCTCTCTCACACACACACACACCATGTACTCATACACATGAGACTGCCTTCACCATTTCAACAGTTGAATAGATAAGTAAGTAAGCCAACATCACATCACATCTCCTGCATATCTGTCACGATCCAAAAAGCTCTGATAATATTTACACATGCTTCTTTTTTGATGATCCTCTCAGCATGTCAGGTTGCATAAAGAATATTTAACAAGAGAACTCTCAGCAGTCTCTGGGGAAACAGAGTGGGGGATGAGGAATGAAAAAAAGATCTGAAAGAAAGAAAGAAAGAAAGAAAGAAAGAAAGAAAGAAAGAAAGAAAGAAAGAAAGAAAGAAAGCAAGCAAGAAAGAAAGAAAGAAAGAAAGAAAGAAGCTTGCAAGAAGTGGGACATTAAATTGATTTGTTGATCTGCTGTCCAAATATAGTAAGTCCTTTCAGCAGCTGACCTGGCTGATAAGATGTGAAGGAGCATAAATCTAAGTCCAACTGGAGAAAAGATGAGGAACTGGCCATTCATTACCAATGTTTATACAGTTAGAGCAGAAAAGGCTCTTTGAGGGAGCTCAGAAAGTACTACTGGTCACCAAGGTGGCATTAATTTAAATTCAAACATATAGTCAAGACATTGCTAATGTTGCAATGGCTATGACTGCTGGAACAGATCTATAATTAATTAATCTCATGAAACTGCATAGCCCTACTTCCAGCAGTTACCACTTTAGTGTTGTCATAAACTTGTTTATTTAATCCTTTTTAAATCATCAAACCTGATCAGTTTATGTACGTCCATGGTGAATAAAAGTAAAACATGAAAATGTCTGGGCGAATCCAAACCTTTGAAGACTACTGTATGTGAACATGAATATGACTGGGTGTTAGAGCTGGTAATAAATCAGCTGAAACATGCAGCAGGACACAGACACACAAACACACACACACACAAATTACGAAACAACAACATCATATACATCAAAATCTATGTGGCACATCCTTGCATAATGCATTACAATACTTTGCGTGTGTGAGCAGGGTCATCTGTGGGCGAGTATGAGATAATGTGTAAGCCTGCGTGAGCTGATGTCTGTGTGTCTACGAGTATGTGCACTGTGTGTATCAGATAGTGAAGTAGATGATCTACAGTATAATAAAGAGCAGCAGCTATATTCCATCTCTTCCTAGTGGGGCAGACACAATATTGTTCACTCCACTGGCTCTGGCTAATCACATCAGCCTACTCACCACACACACACACACACACACACACACACACACACGTAGAGAGGCACAAAAATAGATGCAGACAGACAGCCATGCATGAATGCTCCCCAAGAGTTGAAAGTTTGATGCCAAGATCTGACTCCTAAAGCTCATTTAAATGTGTTCCAGTCTTGGCTAAGGATGGGATTTGGTGAGTAGATATAAGCTAAAAATGGACTGACGCTGTTAAATAACCATTACGAAGCTGCCCATCATAATGAAAACATTTCTAATAATATGTGGAGTAATTATGTAGCATGTACACTGAGACTGAGAAAGTAACAATGTGTGTGTCAAAAGTGCTCTTCAGAGGTTTTGCAGTTAAGTTACAGCTGGTGAAAAACCCCAGGAGGTCAGGATTTGACAGTTTTATGAGGCTGAAGCCTTTTTAATATGTAACAAACTGCTGATGCATACACTGTTTGTGTGTATGTGTGTATCTGTGTGTGAATGTGTTTGTCAGATATAATTCCAGCTCAAAAAAGTAGACCTCTGCAAAGGTAGTGCACCAGAAGTTTTAAAATCAACTTTGAGCATGTGTGTGCACATGTGTGTGTGCCTGTGTGCATGTATGTGTGTGTGTGTGTGTGTGTGTGTGACCCCCTGGGGAGCATGAGCGTGCAAATTCAGCCCTCAGAAGGAGGTCTGAGGGGATTACAGGGAGGAGCAATGGGAAAATCTGGGAGCACTCTCTCATTCGCTCACACGCCAGGCTGCTTTTAAGGACAGACAAGTGTGTATGTGTGCAGTCTGTGGTGTGTGTGTGTGTGAGTTGGTGTACGCAGTGTGTGTGTGTAAGCAGTGTGAGAGGCTGCTACCTCATCAAAAGGCACATTCCATTTTTCCACTTTATGCTGATACAATCTCTGTGTGCTCACGCAGACAGAGGAGGCTGACTCTACTCCAAACGATGTCCGATTTCTACAGTGAAGCTCAGGGGCAAATTCAAATAGTTTTTATTGTGTGTGAATCAACAATGTAGATCAACAGTTAACAGGAACCTCCGCTGACATCATCTCATACATCCTCTATGTTTTTTTTTCAAGGACATGACTCTCCACCTGGAAAGATGATTAAGATTTCAAAGTAAAGAATCTCTTCACACTGGCCCATGCTTTCAAAGCAGGAACGGACCACCTTGTAAAAATTTGACATATGAATTTACAGCAACGGCAATGTGAATAAAACTGAGTGAGAGCCACAATAAAAGTAAAGACCCAGACAAGTATGATATAAAAGTTTCCACTCTGAAAAACAGGAAGAAAAATTGAGAAAATATAGAAACAGATGAGAGAAAGAAAGAGCGGTAAACTTGGCTGACAAAAGTATTTTATAGATGTGTGGTTGACGTTAATCTTTTCTATTCTTTTATTAGCCTAATTGTGTAAAGCCTAAGGCATTAAACATCTTCTCTGTATAGGGACAGACAGAAAGGAGAGTTTTTGAGATCATAATTTCTGTCACGAAAACATTTCCGCACTGCTTGAAACCACTTGAAACAAGTCCTCTCACATTTAACAGATGGATGAGGAACCGCACAGATACTCCTGACCTCTCTTGACTTTTAAATCTTTTACTCTCCTCACTTTCTGCCACTTTCACTCTTTCCCCCTCTTCGTGCTCTTTTCCTCTCTCGCTCTGTCTCTCTGTTTTTAACTTTGTGTCAGTTATACCGAATCAAGGGCAAGCTGTCATGTTTCGCCTGTGTGTGTGAGTGTGTGTGTGTGTGTGTGTGTGTGAGTGTACGTGTGGATCATGTGCAGCCCCTGTGACCCAGGCTGTGTGCATGCGAGAGCCAGACAGTGTGTGAAGTAACCACTGCAACCACAGTCACGGTCTCTATCCCTCCTCCCTACAACAATCCCTCAGTCCTTGCCTCCCACCCTCTCCCTAAGCCTCCTCTCCTCCCTACTTCCTTCCCTCCCTGTGTCCTTTCATGCTTATCGTCCTTTCTGTCCATCATTTATTCCTATTTCACTTCCTCCATCTGTTCCCTCATGTGTCTTTCCCTCTTTTTTTTCTGCCCCACAATCCCACCGACCCTCCCTCTTACCCCAGCCGGGTGGAACAATTGTCTGCTGGACACTAAAACTGTCTTCTCACCGTCACTTCATGACTGATTTTAATCAACATCTGCATTGTTCCACATTACAAGATTAATAACTGCACGTCCAAGTCAACCTCTATAGGGGAAATCATCCTTGTTATTGTAACTGAGTGACCTTTTTAAGAGGCAGTAATTGGCTTTAATTAAGTTTATTTTGACTGTAGTATCATATAACTGTTCCTCATGACAGATTTTGCTCATAATTGTAAATCATTACGTCAGTTCATTCTTTACATCCACTTCATTTATGGTCATTTTCAATTCATAAGAATCTACTGCTTGTTATTCTTGAATCACATATACTTATTATACTTGCTTTATAGTATAGTGTAAAGCATTATGCTGTGTTGAATTACCTCATTAACTTAATCTTAATCTGAGTGCCTTGATGTCTGATTTGAGCAAAATGTATATTTCAGATTTAACACTACATGGGCATAAAGCTATATTTTCTCTTTTCTTAAAGCCATATTAACCCATATTAACCCTGCAAAGGGCTTACTATACAAGTGATTTATCCTCAGTATGAAATATATTTTAAACTCCACAAACCTAGTTCCCACAATTACAGTGGTTCTACATAAACAAGTCCTTAAGGGCAGATGGATGACGCATGTTTTTGGTTAGATTCGTGCAACAGAGGGGTTGGCACGAGTGTGTGTTTGGGGCTCCGTGTGAATGGGATAGCAGGGGTCAGAGGAGACAAAGATAGAATCATATGAGATTAATAAAGGATACGTGGTGATACAGTATACAGTATACTGTAGAAATGTAGAATAGATCTGAGAAAGTGTGTGTTTCTGCATAAGAAAGACCGATGTACAAACAAGGGGACAGGACGTCCTTTCATGGGTCACTGAGGGAGTGCAGTAGAAGTGGTCAAATCTCTCAACTTTATAACGAGAGCTAGGCGTCTTGGAATGTGTGTGCGTGCATGTATGTCTGTATGTGTGAATACTTGCGGTCAGGATTCAAAGTGAGTACAGTCAAGTCAGTAATCCCGCCTTTTCCTCTCTGAGCCTCTCTGAATATCTGAAGAAAGGACATTTAGACACGCACACAAACACACACACACACACATTGACCACTAGACCTCCAACAACTCTCAGTTCAGCTGAGGACGCCTCATAGAAGCTGCATAGACACAGGCTTGGGTGTCTCTTTGTGTCCCACTGATATTTATTTAAATAATGACATCAAGTGGAAAAATTGAACTATTTCAGTCTGGAGGACATGCTCTCACTTTCAAGTCTGCCTTCTAACATTAGCAGGTTATTCTTACCAGCAAACCTGAAATTTGACTGAACTCCAGAAACTATTTATAAGGTAGACCGTTATACTGTGCAATTTATTATAAATATTAATTAAGTACATAAAATAGCTTAGAAACATCTATCTAATGAATCTCCTTATCTACAGCAAAATATGCTTTGTTTTTTAAACTCTTTGAAAGGATTATTCAGAATAATAAAATCAAAGGAAGTTTTCACAAATGACCTGTAATCCCTACCCATCATGAGACTTTGATTTCATTATGCAACCCTCACTGTTGTTCCTCCTTGCCAACAGGATGGAAAGGAGACAAGATGGTGAGTTTAACTGTGCAAGGCAATAAGGCTATTTTTGATGGTAAAGAACAGGTGAGCTGATGATAAAAACACACACACACACGGGAGAGACATCCACCCTAGAGTTATAACCTTGTTTCAGATCCTGAAAAAACAAACACAAAGCCCTCTTATGCAAGATGTCAGAAGGAGGGCTTTTTACATGAGGTTACCTCCACATTGAAATTCATAGGTTGCAGTGCCTACTTATATGACATACTAAATATAAAACCTTGACATTTATTTTGCTCTCCTGCACGACAGCACATTTTTTTCGGTGTAGGGTCCTCAATTTATTACTTGGAGAGACAGATGTTGAACAAGAAAAATGTCTTTCCATGACCATGTGTCAATGTTTCTGCTTGTAGATTCTATGATTACAGAGAAAGAGGAAATAACAGCTTGATGCAAATACTCTAAATGATGGGCACACAAACCAGTTATCAGTAAAACATTATCATCCTTCTGCTGCATTGGAACAATGCTTCTGTCAGTGTCCATTCTTTTTACAGATTCACAAATGTTCATAATGTTACCCAGGACTAAATGGAAGTGTGTTTATAGGCAAATTTCATACTTGCCCTGTCACACAACATAAACACATTCACATGAGACAAAAGACTGCAGAACTGCTAGAGATGTGGGGGGTGATTATGTTAACTGCACTGGCGAAAGGTGTGTGTTTTTGTGTGGATACACACTCTGTGTAGCTTTATCTCAGATGGCTTTGTGGTTCTCCTGGTAGTAATATTTCCTTAGACAATAAACTTTGCTGCAGAGGAAATTGGTGAACTGTTTGTTTTCTCAGAGATCTCTGGAAAGGATCAGCTTGACTGGAGTGTACTGGGGTCATGAGCTGGTCAGTTTGCTTGATGGCACAATCTGGACATAATTAGCTGCTTGCATCGTCCCTGTCTTGCATCTCTGAGGCTATAAACTTTGTAAGTCTGCCGCCAGGGGAGACTTGTCTGAGAATTTGAACCGAACATGCAGTTGCGTTGAGCTCTGGAGCTGGAGAGATGTAATTGGTTCACTGGTGATTTCAATGGATGATCAACGTCTCTTAAGTTGTTGCAGGACTCTTGTTTTAGAGAGGGTCACGGTTTTATTGTCTGGTGTCAGAGGTCGAGGGATGATGTATGTTTTTCCTGTAGGATTCCTGTTGGTGCTGCAGTGAAGTCATTGTCGGCAGTTTGATATGTGGGAAGTCTTCTCACACTGAGGCCTTCTCCAAAATTTACGTCCAGCAAAGATACTCCTTCCAGTGAATGTGTATTGTAGTGGAGAGGAGCTGAACAGATGGTGGATTAGTTTATTTGTATATGTATATCATATAGGTTTATGGGACAGCAGTGTGACCTGTGGCCCTCAGCATGGAGCTGACCTCTGAGGTCATGTGTGGAAAGATACAGAGAGGAAATACTCCTCCTCCTCCTCCCTTGAGCGTTTTGAATACAAAGGTTTTTTTTAGTTTTTATAGGCCCTCAATCTTGAGCTAAAAAAGAATATATAATGCTAATGAAAAGCTTTTTTGCTCAGCAAGCATCTCTCTCTGAGAAAGAAGAAAGCATAATCACAGGCGTCTGGCACTGAAGCTATACTGTATGTCTTGTCATGCAGAAGAGCTGAGGGGATGATGGATTTGTATATTTGTATGCATATATCACACAGGTTTATAGCACATAACTGTAACCTATGCCCTTTAGCAATGAGTTACATCATGGATACAGATGGGAAATGCTCCATACAATGTATAGGAGGGTTTTGATGTCTCTTTCAGATGTGGGTGTGTTTTTATTTAGTTTAACTCAGTTTAACTTTCTTTCACATTTTTTTTATACAACACATATATAACACTGCAGCATGGTAACACTGTTGCCTGTAGGTGTTGGTATATTTTTACTTTATACAAAGGATGAAAAAAGGAGGCCTACAGGTGCAATGCACTTTGAAGTCAGTCAGTTCTATATAGGTTGACCTGTTAGGCTTATGAATTCCTTTTGATAAACAGAAAATTGTAGTTTCATCAAGCAAAAAATAGTTATATAAACCCCTCCGCTCTTATAAATGTATACGATAATAAGGGGATTGTTGTTTTGATTTGACAAAAATATGATCTTTTAAATGAAATGTTAATTCAAACCTGAATTTGGCTTAAAGCTCTTCCAGTAGTAAAGGTAGCAGTATGTAACAGCCTGAAGGTCTGAGCTCTATCTTATGTTATCGGCAAACACTGCAATCAAGGACATTATTCAATGTGATGAAAAAAACAAGATAAAGTATTGACACAGATAAACAACCCTAAATACAAGGTTACAGAACAGCGTGAGCCACACAGGGAGAGGTAACGCCTTACATAAGAGACTGGGCACAGCTCCCAACACTCTATTAGACCTACACTCACTCTGCGCTCATAGAAAGGATGTGCGCCCTTGGTTTTGCATTGACAAACGCACACACACAGGATTCGTGCCTTTACTCACCCCATGTCCTCTTAGACACAAAAGGGTTGTAAATATTTATTATTAGAACAAAACAGTCGACTTCCCAACAAGGGATTCAGACAGGCACTACTTTGTGGTTGTGGTCTCACTTTTAAGAAAAGCAAAGCACTGCCATGCAATGAAGCTGGTTCCCAGTAAGCTTGAACTAGTCAGCACATCAACCCAAAGCAGCCAATCTGGCACAGTGGTTCAATATCTTACACTATCTTCCCAATATGAGATGTCTTTTTGACTGGCTTTGAGAAACACCTATACACCAAAGCCAACAGTATCTTCCATTATAGTTAGTGTAAGTGGCTGTTTCCCAAAATGTTAAACTATTCCTTGAAGAGTTTGGTTTGTGGATTAGCCTATTATGAAACAAATTTTAAGGTTTAAGATCTGTTTCTTCAGTTGTAAGGTTATGGTATCAAAATTAGTAAAGTACACAGAATAGGATAGAATAGAATATAATAGAAAAAAACAGAATAGGATATGGTAATGATAACTGAAGATGTAAATAGAGCAGGACCGATATCACAGTCTTGACCTTTCTCTCCTCAGCTCTCTCGTTTCCTGCTGGACTTTCTCCAGGGCTTCCCTCAGTCTTGTCACTTCCTCTTCAGCTGCGCAGTACTTCCGATTCATTTGTTCCTCTCTATGTTGCCATGACGACATCTGCTCCTGTATGGTGTCGCACCTTCTTTGGCATGACAGCCACCTCTCGTGTTTGTCCTCCAGCTCCCCTTTTAACCTGTGGCATACATGCAGTAACACATAGTTATTGTCCATACTGTAATGTTCTTGGAGGAAACATTTTTTCATCCTGCATGTACATGTCAGGCATGTGTATGCACACACATACCTGCGGGCACACACTAAATCTATACTGACAGGTCGACAGGTGAGTGCAGGCATCAGAGCAAGTCTGTTACATAAGAGAGAAGCCGTCTATTCCCAACCTTATCAGTCTCCTTATAGTGAGGCGGCTGACACACACACACAAACAACAAAACTGGGTCAAAAAAAGAAATTCAAACACCCGTCCTGTTTTCTCTTTTCCTCTGCTAAAACAGAAGGCTTCTCCTTACAGGTGAAATACTAAAAAAATAATATGTGCGTTCGTCTGGCTCTGTGCTTTGTGCTTCTTTCTGTAGATTAGATTTTTCCCTTGATCATGAGACAGAGGAGTGGAGAGAAATATTTTTGTATGGAGTAAAGAAACCGATGGACTGAGAGAGAGAGAGAAGTGTATAACCTGAAGTTATCTACGAGAAAACAAAATTCTCATCTCACCTCTTCTCCTTACTTACTGGAAAAGTATTTTTATGGTGAGTGTTCTGGCAGTTGGTGTATCTGTTTTAGGTCAAAAATAAGAAGGTAAACTCCAGGGAGATTCACTAAAACGCATTTCAGAGCATGTGAAACTGGACAATTTCACAACCAACTCAACTTAAAAGCAGAAAGTACCAGATAGCATCTACTTATTGAATACAAAGACCGAAGCTTTTCCAGAAGATAAGCATTATCTTTGGGCACCTATGGTCTTCAATAGTAGACAATTTGAAGAATTGAAGAAGAATCGCAGTAAATTCTTGTCAGCCATTCTTGTCCTCCTTAAATCTCATCCCCGCTGAAATAGCGGAATATCAACCCCCCAATGGAGTGCTATCATATGTTGAGCTGTATAGGAGCCAGAGGGTGAGATCAGAGACTGCTGTGTGGGAAGGGAAATAAATCGGCAGTGTGATTGAACACACCAGGCTGCCAGCAGCTTAGAAAAAGAATACCAGCAGATACCATGTGAAAAAATACACACCCCACATACATCTACCGCCTGAATGGAAAGATGAGAGGTTCTGTGTGTGTATGTCTCTCTGTGGGTGTACGCATGTGGGTTGGGTGTGTGTGTGTGTTCACATGTGTCTGCCTGCTTATTAGTGTGATGCGCTCCAACAGAAGTGCCCCTGCACATCGACAGTAACTGCGTGCCTCTGTGCACAGATGAGTGTGTGTGTGTATATGTTTGTGTGTATGTTTGTGAGAAACATGACTCTGCGCCAACTAAGAAGTGCTTCCATCTGTTGCGCCAGCCTCACACGAGACTCTCTGTTGTGTCACTGGCATTTTATGGGGCCTAAGATCTCCTCAACTGATCCACGAGCAGATTTCAGCTGACACTAATATCCCCACCTCTCTCTGGGAGGAAGGAGATGGAGGAGAGAGATGAAGCAGAAGAAGAGGATGAATGGAAGAGAATGAGTGGGAGCTGAGTGCAGAGATTGGGGAAAGTTGGAGAAGGGATGGGATGGGATGGGATTTTATCACAAGATAAAACAAAAGAGGAGAGAAAAAGAAGGTTAGTGTACCTGAGTAGTTTTCGTCTGTGCTCCCTCTCAGAGTCTTCCTGCTGGGACAGCTGCTCCTCACTCTGTTTCGTCTTCTCCCTGGAGACATGGAGTAGACACACTGCCATGGTCACTAAATTTTCACTATTTGTTGAGTCCGTAAATTTATGACCAAGGTAGACTGACATAGCTGAAAATAGAGTAATACCTTCCTCTTTCCCTATAATGCAATTCCCATAAATTGTACCCACATTTCACATTCAGGCAGAAGGAAGTTTAATATTCAGTCACATAGTATGTTTTTACAATTTCAAGTGTCATTGAAAAGCACTTGAACAAGATACCAAATCCATGCAACTGCTATTCTGTGTATTCCTACACTTGAATCTCCATGTTGAAGAAGCCAAGCTTAACAATGAATTCTCCCTCTGAGATTGGCAAAAGTTCAGAAAAGCTTTATGTACATCTCCAGTCTTTTGGCTTGAAAAAAAAAAGTAATTCAGATGTTTTTGGTAGTTGAATTCAAAGTACATAAGCCACGTGCATGTGCACTGCTGTGTTTTTGAGATCGCCATGGAAGACCATGTGCAGCTGCTGCCTCGCTCTTGAGAAAGTAAATTGGAAATCAGTTTTAATTCTAATTCTGCGTGCCATGACAGTATGTGGTACTACAAACTCCTGTGTACACACACACACACACACACACACACACACACACACACACACACACAGACCTTACACTAACCCTCCTAACCTAACGGCTTCTCAGCCTAATCCCTTCTCTGGCGGCATGATCAGTTAATGTGTTTGTGTGTGTGTGTGTGTGTGTGTGTGTAGCTGGCTGTCTAGCCCTGTGACCTTGCAGCCACACGCGATGAGGATACAGAGTGAGAGGGCTTGCACGTCTGAGCTCACAGGCAGACAGCCTGTTTTCACTGCCAATCTTCAACAACTGTTCCAACTGTGTGGAATTATTTCTCCATTTTACTAAAGCAGATTCTGTAAAACAGCCAGTTCAGATCATCAGTGTATTAATGATTCATCATATCATTATATGTAATGGACTGCAGGCTGGTTGGCTTATGTTCCTTTTAAGTATTACAATATATATCACTATTCTTGGACTGTATAACTAAACTCCCTCATGTTGAAAGCCACATATAATGATGTTTGGATGTAATAGTATAATATTAGTAGCAATATTTTTATCATTTAACAGTGACAATAAAGATAATGACGCAACCCCAGACACACACACACACACACACACACACACACAGTAATACACTCACAGCTGTAAGGCAGTTATCAGCCTCCCTCTCTTTGTACCTCTCATCACACATCTCCATCCCATTTCCTCCCTCTCTCTCTCTCTCTCGCCCTTTTGCTCTCTTTTTTTAACCTCCTTTTCCTCCCATGCTGTCACAGCTACTGTTGATTTAGAGCAGGGCCCTGAGTGCTCCTGCATTCTGCCTATTTAGTTACAGTATGCTATTCATACTTTACAGTCCGTTATGCCTGTCCCTTGTTTCGCTCTCTCTCTCCCCCCTTTCTGTCCTCAAGGTCAGAGATGACATGATATCTGACTCCCAGCTGCTGTTTCCACTATCCCTTAACTTCTGGTCTCCTGTTCCTGACTTTGTTTCAGAGGTGAAAAGGGAGCTGAGAGAGGCAGAGTAACTGTAAGAGAGTAAGACAGAGTGTGGTGTTTTGGTGAATTACTGTAAGGCGCAGGGTTCAAAGTGCAGTCAAGTGCACAGTGCACCAAGGGAGTGGTGGAGCACTTTGGGTATTTTTCGTAGCTGCGGGCGTGTGGTGTACCAGGTGTGCACATGAAAACAAGATCAAATTAGGAGGAATTATTCATTATCAGTGGGCCATGTTAGGGGCAGGTTACAGTCACAGCATGAGGGCTCCACCTGAAGGGTTCGATGTAAAAAGGGGAAAGATGTTTTAATTGTCCTGTTTTCCATCAAACTGTGTTAACTGTATGTGTGACACAAAGATGTCACTGTCTCCACCTGTAATGACGTTTAAACTAGAAAATCTGAGGAATAACCAACCGAAGTAACCTCAGCAGATGTGGCATGTGTAACCACACCATGACCTCTGCCTAGGTTCTGTTTTGCATTCTGTCTCACGTGCTTCTTGCTGCTGTTGCCTTTCATTAACATCTCTCTTTGCAGACCCTGCCAATCCCACTTGCCCTGCTGTCACCTCAGCGTTCCCGCCACTTGCATCGCCTGACCTCCCTGCCCACCTGCACACCAGTCGCTCAATGCCTCATTGCTCTCTTAGTATAAATACTAGCCCTGTTCCTGTAGTCATTTGACAAATTATCTTCTTATTTGTGTTATCATACCTTTCCAGCCTGCTCACTAGTTCTTGCCTACTTGATCCTGACCTTTGCCGGTATCTGTTTTTGCCTGCCTGCTCCTCGCCTGATTTGTGTGCCTCCTCAGAATGCCTGCATGTTACCAACCCTGCTTTACCTAAGCAAAAAGTGTTTGGACTTTCACCTGCCTATCTTGCTTTTGAGTCTAAACTTCAACTGTCAGAGCAGTCACAGTGCCACCCAAATTACAGACTGCAGATGGAGCACATACCTGCAGCCTGCAGCTGGTTGTAAAGAGACTTAATCAGCTGTTGTGGGTGACAGATGCTGACAAGAATCAAACATTAATCTTAACTCTGCCCTCTTGGCTATAAGCAGAACAAAAAAAAAAAAAAAGAATTCAGTGTAATTGGATGTGACAACCGGTCAAACAATGTATCATGAAAGTGAAACAGACAGACATGACATGCGGGTGTGCCTCCACAAATTAAAGTGAAGAAAACTGTGCATAGTCTTCTGTTTATCCAGTCTGAGGAGATGGGTGGCAGACAGCGCAGGAAATGGTGAATCTTGACACCAAAATTGTAACGTACCAGTGACCCCCTGCTGAGCCTCCCCTCCCACTGTGGTGTATGGCAAGAAAGCCAAAATACCAAGGAGCCACATAAAAGAGAAAAAGCTCTCTGCATTTCAGGAAAATACTATTTTTTGTGAGGCATGTGCTCACATGATAACACAGAGAGAGAGAGAGGGAGAGAGACAGAGAGAGAGAGAGAAGTGAGATTTCTTTTGAATCTGGGAGGAAGAAAAAAGACTTCCTCTTTCCCAAAGGCCTGTGACTGATTTTATCTAATACGAGATAAATGGAGGGCCGAGGTCAGGGTGGAAAAAATAGAAAGATGTCAGTTTGTGTGTATGTGTTTGTGTGTCAGGAAAATGGCAGAGTAAGATCTTGTGGGAAATGAGGTCCTTGGATACATCCTGAGATCAATAGTTATTTTAGCTGCCGTAACACAGTCACACAGTCACAGATACACGATTCATGCACATATGCACACACATGCATGGACAGGCACAGAGCAGTCAGCGTGCATCAGCCTGATGAAAACAAGCTGTATCACATCAATCACAACAATCCTTTGCTCTTCCTCTCTTGACCTTCACTCATTCCATCATCCACTCTTTCATCTCTCCTCCCTTGCTCAGTGCATCCATCCTGTCTTTCATCTATCCCTCTCTTCCCTCTAATCCAGCCTTTCAACCTGGCCTGCGTCTGTGTTGGATGATCCATGTGTTCATCCTCTGATGAAAGGATGAGCTCAGCATCTCCTGCCTATCAGAAGGCAGCAGTAAGCTTCCCAACACCTTTTACATACATGTCATACAGGAAGGGGTTTGGAGTCACTCTCTGCATTCCTTTGACAAATGCTGTCAAAGTGCCCTCATACTGTAACTGCCCATCCCTCCTGCTGACCTGTTCAGTGGCCACATAAGCCGGGTAACAAAGAGTGATCATCACATAATACAAGGATCCCAACATACTAGTCCAAGTACAAATATTATGAATGACATTAAACAAGCTAAGAGATCCTGACTTGTGTGTGCATGTGGGTGTGTGTGTGTGTGTGTGTGTGTGTGTGTGTGTGTGTGTAAACAGTCATGACAAAACAAGCTGCCCTTGAGTGTCTCTCTGGCATGTTGATCAGATTGCATGCTAGGATCAGAAGGATTCCACAGCCGCTCGCTGTCCTTAGACTGCCCCTGAAATATGTGTCTATGTGTGTGTTTCCAAGGCAACCGGCTGGCGCCACAGAAACGCAACAGGTGTGGAACACTGATGTTTGATGGAGGTGGGGGGGGTCAAAGGTTGGGCAGTTGTCATGGCAATACCTCTTGCACACAAACAAACTGGTTCTCTTTTTTTTCTTGGATCTCAGGGGGGAATCAAAGGTTCAGGAGCTCATATGAAGCAAAGTGAGACTGAAAAGAATACAGGTCTCACACTCAAACCCACACAGAGCCACTGTGGAAGAGGGTGTTTGAACAGGCATCAGCATCAGCTGGACAGTGAAAGGAAGGTTAGCCGATCAACTCAGACGTCCCATCTGGACCTCTGTCTAGACCTTGTCTGACTGTCTGCCATGGACAGGATGGGGGGGAGAAACCATCGTTTGGAGGTTGTGTTCACTAAGTGGTTTGTAATTAGGTACGTTTTCTAGGGTACTGTAATTAAGTACAAATATAAGGTACTTATACTTTACTAAGTATTTCCAATCATATTATGACTTTGAGATATTAATCATATTATGCATTGATGCAGATGATAGTAAAATGCTAATTACACACTTATTGCTCTGCATAAATGATCTAATAACATAATATAATAATCATGTAACACTTACAGGGGACGTCACTGTACACGGGGTAATTAGATTTTTGCTACTTTAAAGTACATTATGTTTTAATCCTTACATACGTTTACTTGAGTGACATTTTCAATGCATGACAAATATTTTTTAGTCATTTATTTTCTTACAGTGTGGTTCTTTTTTCTAAGTAAAGGATCTGAATACTTCCGTCACTGCTGCATTTTGTGAATAAATAACTCCAAACTTTTTGCAACACATATTAAGATTAAAATTACGATCAGTGTCATATCTTCCATCTTTCCTCATCAGAACCTAAGATCTAAGGACTGAGGGTGTGATGGTGTACATTTGTAAACTCGAAAAAAAATAGTGATTTTCAGTTACATAAATACAACTGATGTGACTTTAATTAAAGCTGTATATAAACAGATCATTGTTACAAATAAGCTGCATGTAAAAAATATGAAATTAAAAATGAGATGTAAATATGCTCTATTGGAAAAAGAGAAAGTGAACGTACAAAATAACCATTTGCCTACATTTGACATAGCTCACCAAAAACAAAATTCAAACTGGCCAACAGTTCATTTTAATTATTGAACACAGTGCTGCTGTGTAGACATTGGACAGCTGAGTTGAGCTGCTCAGATAAACACAAGCCCAGTTTTCCCTCTTTACAATCCTCTCTCCACACGCACACACACACTCCTTATCATGCAATAAAGTCTCAGACTTCAGCACATCCGTTGCCTCCTCCTCCTCCTCCTCCTCCTCCTCCACACACACCTCATCATGCAACACGGCCTTAGGGCTGATTCTCCCTGTAGCATATGTCCATATGCCTGGGTGGGTCGCGTGCGACTACAAACCTCCCCTCTCCCCTCCCTGTCTCAGCCTTGATCCTTCTGTTGGGTGGACATGCATCTTCCACACTAGTCACACCAAAACTCTTATTTGTAACAAGATTGTGTCGCACAAAAACATACAAAAGGATTAAAAATAGTAAATATTGTGGAACCAATGATAAGATCTAATATGAAATATATCCAACATATTCTGCACATTTATCTGGATGTATCTTGCAAACAATGTGTGTGTGTGTGTGTGTGTGTGTGTGTGTGTCATAATCTAAAATGTAACAGGCACACACAAACACACACTTACACACATGCACAATGCCCTTCTACATAAATACAAAAACGTCATGTACGCACAGACTCACATTCAGAACCACCACACATACTGTAGGAGACAGTCGTTCCTGTAACTGAAGCTGACAGCTGTTTGAAACTGAGACAGAAAAGCAAAATCTGTAATTTCTAAAGGTCAAAAGTTTATGACCAAAAAATGTGGGAGAGAGAAAAAGAGACTGATGAGGAGTTTATAGAGGGAGAAGGAGGAAACATTAGTGAACAAATGAGTGCTTCATCTGTACTCTGTCAGGTCAAGTAGTCCTTTAATGCTTTGATTGTCAAATAGAAGCAATATTTAACATTTACTCCCTTTTTGTGCAGGGGGATGTTTGTGTCTCTGTGTATCTGTGCGTGTGTTTCTGTAGGTATTTGTCCATTTCTGTGTCTATGTGTACACTTTGAAGTAGCCGATTTTGCAAATATCACTAATGACGTCACCAAAACATGATTAAAAGCATTCTCTGTTGCTCAATAATAACACTATAACTCAGAATGTTGGACATGCGCAAACATTTGAAAAAGTTGCCAGTGTACAGTACAAACTAGTCTGAAGATATGACCAAATATGGAATAATTTCTCCATTTTGGATTTTAATGGACAGAAAAACCGGAAAAGTGACCTGCTCGAGCAAGGTTGTGCTTGTGAAAATGGTTATTAGTCAGTTGACAGAGAGAAAGTACTGCATGCTGTGTGCATGGAGCAGATACTTCTGTGTATAAGAAGAATGTTGGCTTCTAGTCTGTTTTTACAAACTAAAAACATAGATTTTCCTGAGCTGTGTTTAATTTACTTTACAGTTTTTAAAAAAGTGGAGATTTTTAACACTAGAGGATGACTCCACTGAAAACCATGAAGATCTGTGAATATTTCATGGCTATCCATCCAATAGTCTTTGCATAACAGTGGACCACCTGATTGCCACATGCAGAGCCACACCGTGGGTGATTCTAAAAAGTAGGTGTCTTCCAGGACTTCTTCACAGCTGCTGCTGAAGCAGACACATGAGAATTTATGGGGTTGAAAAACCTTTATTTATGTGACTTACTGAGTCTTGCATTTGTAGAATATGTGTTTACCTTTGTGAGTATATGTGTGTCTGCAGATTTAGGTATCGAGGAGGAAAAAGAAAAAAATATGAAAGGAACTGCAGAATGTTTGAAATGATAGAGCTTCTTCATCAGCATATTTTCAAAAGCCACAGGTGCATATTTTTCCTCAAGTCATAACTGAGTGTATACAAATCAAATCCTCTGTTGATTCAGCTTAGCAGGCACGGTATGAGGAACATGAGCATTTCCTGGTTTGGGTGGTGCCAGTGGGGCTGTGCAGAAGGTTTTGATTGGTTGAGGGAAATCAAACATATAGCCAAGCCCTGCAGTGACCTGTTCTTCACCCGGCAAATTCCAAATACCACGATCCACCTGCATCCCCATCTGAGCACGTGTTTCCATATATGTGTGTGTGAGTGTGTGTGTGAGTGTGCTTTACAGCATACTAGACACTTACATCAGCTGCTGAGTTAGTTGCTCTTTCTCTTCTCTCATTTTCTGTAACTCCTCGCTGGAATTTCTCAGCTCCTCTTTCAGCACTGTTCACACACACACACACACACACACACACACACACAGATTTGGGTTCACTTGACACGATGAAGACACTGTAAAAGCTTACAAAAGCATATAACACTGGCTCAGGGCCAGCCTTGTCACCAGAGCCTGTTACACTGAATGATTAACAGACAGAGGGAGTCAAAGGAGAGTGAAGAGCCAGATAGACAGGTAGACAGTTGTCTATGACATTGTGACTTCGCATTTGAGCAAAGGAGGAAACCCTACACCAAATGAAATTATCTACAAGAGTGACAAGATAGGTAATGAGAAACAAAACAAGAGGTGGAGGAGGAG
The DNA here is from genome assembly GCF_046630095.1 of Trachinotus anak. Lineage (NCBI taxonomy): Eukaryota > Metazoa > Chordata > Actinopteri > Carangiformes > Carangidae > Trachinotus > Trachinotus anak. The sequence continues at coordinate 19,876,872 of NW_027273865.1, read as the reverse complement.
GAACACAAAGAAAGAAGACAGAGGATCCAGGTGGAGATATGAGAGTACCTAAAACATGAGGTGAGGAAGAAGAGTGAGAAAAACAGCAGGGTTGAAAAGAAAACCTTGGTGGAAACAGTTGAAAGTCAAAAGCAGAGGGAGCGGGTGGGGGGGTTGGGGGGTAGGGGGGGTACTGAGATGAAGGGAGTACAAGGGAGTCATGAAACATTACACCATAGTCTGGAACTCTGTTGTTGTGTGTCTGATACAAAGTAGCTGCTGTAATGCTACTGTTTCCTCCCTTCACTGTCACATTTTCACATTGACAGCTATAGAACAAATAAAATCAATATGCAAGATGAAATTTAGTACTAAATAGTATTCCTTAAAGAAACAGAACAGACCAGAGCATGAATACCTGGAAACATAAAAAAAAGCTTGAATCTGAACCTGCTATGATTTAGCAAAAGTATAGAGCGCCATTTTGTTCTGCACTTTCAAATTTACATAACCAGTTTCCAGGCCAGTGAATATATTTATTAAAGAAGAGACTTGGAAGAAATACTTAACTGCAATATTCAGGCCTTATGTCAGGCCAACAACTTGTCAGACTGTAGCACTGGACTTACTGCAGCTCCAGGCAGGAGTGGATGTCACGCAAGAGAAAAGCACTTAAGTTTCAAAGACTGAATAGTGAAAAACTTGAGACACGCCATGTTTGTTCTGAAATCTCCACCACATAATCACTATCAACTTGTTACTGTTATCTTCTCCAGCATCGTCACCAGCCTCCCCATTATTTTCATCAGCTAAGCCTTACGGGTGACTTTAAAAAGTTGTAGCACAAGAACCGTTCTTATAGGATGTTCTGTCCTCCACAGAGAGAGACATAAGAAGGTAATCATAGTCTTCAAAACATCGCAATATTCAATATTATCAACTATCTATCCAAGTCTAATCGTTGTTGCACAAAAAAAGCAGAGACAATTATCCTATGCGACTCTTGTGTGCTAATGCATGAGTTGCAAGTATGGCATTTGTCTTGATTAGTTGATTAATTATTCAAATTAATTCAGGAAAATATCTTATGTCACAAATGGCAGCTTGCATGTTGAAAATTTGGTGAAATGGGTCCATGTTCCATCAGATGTATGTTGGAAGATGGATGAGTGGTCACCTACTTTGTCGCAGAAACGTATGGTGCTTGCTGCTTGTCACGAAAACCTACTATAAAAAAAATAGTCAAGTTATTTCAATTAGATGAAGATACTGTCATGGGATTTCCACTGTGTTTCACTAAACATGCTTGTCATGAAAGTTATGGCCATGGTTTGACTGTTTTTCTTCAATGTTTGACACCTGGTATAAGATTAATTCTAAAATTAGTCATATTAGCATAACCATTAGCATAAACACTACACATGAAACTGCAAAAAAACCAGTAAAAAAAGCCAGCAGACAAAGGCTCTGTGTGGGTGTCTTGGTTAGTTGTTTGAATGGCTGAGAGGCTAGCAGCGTGGGTAGTGCAGTGTGTTGAAGAGGTGTAACGTCTTTGTATTTGTGTGTGTGCGTGTGTGTGTGTGTGTACTGTATATTGAGTTGAGATTTGAGAGACTTGGTGAGGGTCCTCCAGCGCAGTGCAGCAGGGCACTGTGGCTGTGAATCTGGAGAGCTCTCAAACCATTCCAGCAATGTCAGCCTGACATTCTCTTCCTCTCAGTCTGTGTTTTCCTCGCTCTCTCACATTGTTTTTCTCTCTTTCATTCTTTTCCTCACTGTCTCTCTCCTCTCGGTCTGTTTTCCCTTTGCTTTCTTACCCTCTCCATCTCTCTCTCTCCCTTTCTCTCTCAGCAGGAAGAGGGAATTGCAGTAGGTCCTGCTAAAAGCGGCAATACACTGATAATTGCTTTCTGGTCACTGCGACATGATGAGGTCTGCTAGGGTAAAGCAACACACACACTCACTCACAGACACTCAGGAACTCACACAGACAGACACACACAGAACACAGAACACACAAGAACACATGTACAAAGAACCAGTTGCAGAAAGACACACAGAGCAGCACAAAGACCCACACAGAAACGCTCACAAATACACACAGTTACAGACTTGTCCAAACAGAAATAGTTGTATAAATACTTGATGGAGCAGAAAGGCTTTGCGATGAAAGCAAACCAGCCTGTCTGACTTTCTCTACAGTGCTTCTTTTATATGTCTCGGGGAAGACACACAGATGCACACAGTGTAATAAAGTAGCGGTAAATATTACAGCAACTTACTGGCAGCTGGCCACCAAGTTACTGTCACAGTTTCACAGTATTTGGTACCGGGTTGGCGCAGTACTGCAGGTACAGTACATTTTTATTTACTGTAAATTAAAATACAGTACATAGCTGCTATAACTGCTATTACTGTGATTTTAAAAAAACTCTGCTTAATCATAAAGTGGTTATTGTAAATTTACTTGCATATTTCTCCCTTTTGATATATTAACCTATATGATCATATTGGTCTTTATAGCAGTCCTCAATGACAAAATCAGACTGTTAAGGACCAAAGAAGGTTTTAAGAAGTATAGAAAATATGTTAGCAATTCTGATATGTACAGTAAACCAAAATAAACCAACATAATTACCAATTATTTCCATGCATTAATGTGGCAATAAAACTGAAAGAAGTACCTGTGGATAAAAAACAGATACACTGAAAATTGTCAGAAGTACACAGGTCACAGATTTTTAATTGCTACCTAGCTATACTCTGAGGCAGCTAAACTAGGCTAATTATGTAAAGTGAAGTGTCGGTGCTAGACAGTTGTAAGGAGAAAAGGTAAGATTGTAGGTGCAATCTACAAGATAAAACTTTAAAACACACATGGAAAAAGACTGAAAAAAAACAGAGATAAAAGACAACAGTGAAAAGACCCAAAGATCTTTGAGGGAAACTACCATCTAGTCTGTATATCTAACTGATATAAAATGTATAAAATATACAACAAATTCTCTCATGTCATTAGCCACGTTTCCACAGCCTAAGATATAACTATAAATACATACAAATTAGTGGATTAGATCACAAATTAGATCACAATTTTCCCTCACAATGTACCAATTTCTCACACACTCTCTCTCAACACAAACACACTCAGTGCCTCCAGCTATGTCGACATCTAAATAGTATGAGGGAGCTAATATAGTATTGGAGCTAACAATGAACCACCCTACAGAGCCATGTGACAACATGCACTTTACAGTTACCTTCCTACCTAACCACACACACACACACACACACACACACACACACACACAGCTGCACCCTGGAATTCTTTACATTACTATAATATCACATCTTAACTGCTTGTGTACCACAACCATTTTTGCGTGTCAGCCTAGTTTATTATGTGTAATAAAAGCAACACCAACTTCTAAACCACAGCAGCTTCATGGAAAAAAGTTGTGGATTCCAGAGAGATGGAGGAATGTTGCTGTTTCAGCCTGAAGATTATTTCTACTTACGATGTAGTGCCACATGTACAAAGAAAGTTGCCTTTAATCTCAGGCTTCATTGTGAGATGGCGGTGATTTATTTTAGCTCTACTGAAGATACCAACTGTAATCTGATAGATGTTTGATGTTTGTTGTTTGACAGTGATATTATGCATGTTGTGAGACGTGGAGTCCTTACCTGAACATTAACGTAATGGCAGTCTATATTAATCATACTACAGGGCCAACAAACAGAGAATAAAAACAGAGACAGATGTGGGAGCAGTGCTGGAGTGAGAGATGATGGGAACAAAAATCTTTGCTTAGTTGTGTGAGAACCTATCTGCTGTCACATAAACAAACACATATACAGAGTTGGCTTCCAGGGAAATAGATACTATTCAATGTAGGGATGGCTCAGGGTGTTGGCAGATGGCTGCGGTTCAAGGATCGGTCATATGCACACACACACACACACACACACACACACACACACACACACACACACACACACACACACACACACACACACACTCTTAGTCACGCGTAGTAACAGCCTTTCCCTCAATTTCACTGTCAACCCTCTGCCCTCCTCCAAAATGTTGAATGAAACCTCCCACATTCAAAAGTCTCTTTCCATCACCTTCAAATCAAGTTTTACAAGTCATCTGCTGACAACTGCACAAAACTGATCTGAGATTAATTATGTTTTCATCTTCCGCTGCTCTCAGTGCTCATCTTTGTCTTGATCTCTATAAAATTCCACACCCCTTGAGGTTGTTCTCCCGTCTCCACCCTCTTCTTCGCCACCTAACCATAAACCACATTCATATGCTCACATTAGGCAACCTCCTTATGTTTCTCTCCTTTTTTTCCCCCTCCCCTTCTCCTTTCTTCTGCTGTATGACGGTAACCACAGAACGCTGATAGACAGGTAGCACAGTTTAATTGCTAGCTAACGCCCATATCAGTTTGGAGTTATATACAGGTTACTGGTTAGGTGTGTGCTTTGTAGTGGTCTGCAACATTCTGGTTCAGGCTAATTTTTGTGAACTTACTTCAGGTTCTGGTCCAATTTAAACACAATAACTAAACATCGAATGTTACCACATAAGTGTTACTATTCAGTATTCAAATGACATTGACCTAGTAATTAAAAATGACTGATGAACTTGTGAATAAAATTATTGACTGTGAGAATGTGTCCTGTGCTGTGTCCTGACCTGTCTCCTATATGCCCCGTCCATTCCTACAGTATGTCTGATTCTGTAACCTACAGGTCCAGCATCATACCGTGTTGCATTATGTGTATCTTATTTTGTCCCCTGTGGAGTCATCTCACAGGGGACAGAATAACTTCATCAAATTACACTGTCCCATGTCCTGTTGTGTGTCCATTTGTCCTGTCTATGCCCCTTGTACACTGTACACTACACTGTCACCAGTTTTTTATTGTTAGGAAATGGAAACACAGGAAAAAAAGACAAACGAAATGAAAAAATTTGAATTTAGGTGTAATTTGTATGAAATTACACATCATAACAAAATATACAGCAGCTGTTGAACTTATCAAATTAGACAAAATGATGGAGTAATGGTGATTAAAAGACAGGAAGTGTAGGCCACCAAATGTAACTGCATCAAATCACACTGTCTAGTTTAGGCTAAGCCCTAAACTAGGATTATTGAATGGGCCACAGGCCAAGGGGCCTCTGTTTGAAATAACTGTTAAGATTTCTTACTTTTTATCTTGATGCACATTGAGTGTGCCTGTTGTATAAAATATGTTATATAAATAAATTTGACAAAACAACTGCAATGTGACAAAATCATCAAAAAGAGAAACAAAATGACCTCAAAGGGACACAAAGTAACCACAGAGAAAGCAAATGACCTCAAAGAGATGCAAAACAACCCAAAAGAGCCGACCAAAAAACATAAAGAAACAAAAGAGACACATCAATTATGTATTACAATAGTATAAGTTTTTCTAAGGTAATAAAAAGGTAGGTTTTTGTTTCCTTGTGCTACAAATAGTTGCTTTTTGTGAGATGAGACAGACTACACAAGACAGAAAAACAACACTGAGTTAAACAGAACACAACATACAGCAACACAAAGTGACCTTGTAAGTTCATTTTCTGAATCTCAATGTGTAAATTGCTTTGGGAGAAGATATAGATTTCTCTGAGCATATGCACTGTGCGGATGTACTGTAGCTGTATATGTGTGCGTGTGTCTGTGTGTTTATATGTGTGTACGCGTGCATTCCTGGGTGTGTATTTTATTGCATCTGTTGGTCCATGCAGCAGATGCCATTCATGCTCACGTCACTGAACAAACACACACTTACACGGCATCGGTACAAACAGACTACTTTCTTTTTCTTCCCCTTCCTCTATCAAATTCTCCCTCAGTCTCTCTCTCTCTCTCCCTCTTTCCATCTCTGCCACACGCGCACAAACACAGGCACATACACACACTTGGCAGCTGTTTGGAACGTGCAGCAGAGAGACAAAAAAAGATGCGCCCATGAGGTGAGCTTGAGGTTAACTCTCCTGTAGGCATTTAATGTCAACAATGGTCACACATACAAACACACACACAAACACATACACACACAAACATAGCCTGCAGTTCTGTTCCCCTTGGTTGCTCAGTCCCTTTAAAATTTCAGGGTTTCACCAGTTTACAGCATTTACACACACATACGCATGAACACACACACCTCCCATCCTGCCGAAATGCTCTTTAAGTATTACAAGTATTCGTACAGCGACTGTAAATACACATATACACACACACACCTTATTGTCATCCACTGTGGTTGAACCTATAAATTAGCCTCATACATGTAAATATCTGTCTCCCTCTCACTCTGGCTGTACTTCCTTAAAGTGTGAAGCTCAAGTTGGTGTGTGTGTGTGTGTGTGTTAACATGTATGCGTGTGTTACCTGAGAACACCTGTATCTGGGTTTTGAAGTCCTGCCAGGCCCCTGTCAGCTGGCTGAAGAAACCCCGTACATCAGTGAGCTCACTGCCAGTGGCACGGAGCACGGAGAGAGTCACTCGCAAGGCCTTCTCCTGCCGCGAACACATACCTCTGACACACACACACACACACACACACACACACACACACACACATACATATAATAACAGCTTGAAAATAAATGCAGTTTAAAAGATAAAAGATGGAAATTTCCATGAAAGTGTTTAATAAACTGAAGGGATTATCCTGGTGTTGAGGGGTAAAATATCTGAACATCTTATGGGAGCTGTCATGTAAAGATTGACACAGTATTGTTAACAGCCACCTAGGTAGCTGTTAACAAGAGCTGTTAAAGTGTCAAGAGTGTGAATGAGACAGCATTAGCTATTAAAGGTGTGGCTCAAAAAGACCAAAGTGGAATCCCAAACTGGTGGGAAAATTCTTTGCACCACTCTCTCTCTTAACAAATACTTAGACAATAGCTGTCTCTCAATTCAGGGGCTGAATCCTTTGAAGGTTGTGTTTTTTGAAAGACCAACTGCGTCACAGCGGAATGGAAAGGGTGTCCCATTTCGAAGACTTCTTCAAATGTGGTCAAGAAATGCTTCGTTCGCTTCCCAAGTATCCAACGTTTGCAACAAAGAAACCAATGTGCGGATCCCTCGTGGCCCAGCCTATTCCAAGATTCATTGCACACCAGTGATGAATGACTGTGGAATCACTTTTCAAAACGAGAATACTGCAGGCTCCGCAAATAAAACACCGGCTGAGGATAAATGGGAAATCCTGTGTAGACCAGTCTATCTCATTTTTGGCCTTCACTGTAAAAGAACTGTCACACAGTCATCACAATTACACATTTTGTGTAGTATTTCAGTCTAACTGTAACTGATCTCACAATTGATTTCATAACATGTAAATGAGTTAGACATGTATATGTGAGTATATAAGTATATAAACGACACACAAGAACTGAGTCAGGACAAAACAAATTCAGTCTAAAAGTCAACATTTAAGAGCAAGTTGACACAGACTGCTAAGAGCAGGGTCAGTTTTTAAGCATGCAGTCCCGACCCTGTGTGCTCTTGTTTTTATGTTTGTTCTCTATATTCTCAAGCTGTTTTGGAAGGTTCAGAACTCTTGAGATTGCAACTATTTTTGAGCTTCAACAGAATACGCCCACATCTGGATGTTAGAGTCATGTCTTCAGCCGAATAGTCATAGGATTCTGCTGTTTCACTACTGTGTCTAATTAATCTTAAGTCAATTGTCAGTAAATATAGGCATTTATATACATTTACGCACTTCAGAGTCATGAGTTGCTCCAGCAAAAATCGACGTTGCCACATAATGTTGCTGAGTGTGGTAAAAAGCCACATGTGAGACACTCTGGTCATGGAGCCAGTGGAACCCTGACTTGAATGAGAAAATTGTTTCTGGCAACTGCAACATAGCCAGATACTGTGTATATTGTATGTTACTGTCAAAGTTAGTTGAGTCTGCATGAGCTAAGAGCAGCTAAGACAAATAGCAACCAGTACCAATATCAAGTCAGAAGTGGTATCGGCAACTTTAGACTTTAAAACTAATTTCACTCTGAAAATGACTCTGCCACACTGGCTAGATTTGCTAAATCAAAATGAAAGTAAAATGGTAACCACACATTTTGATTTTTAAAACAAGGCTTACACCAGATATTGCATTTTCTCTACATCTGGGGATTAAAAATGCCTTTGTCCAAGCTTTTACTCTGAAAGTGGACAGAGAGGTGCAACAGGATGACACTTCACAGCCACATCAAATTACACAAAATAGCTTACACTCTCAGTTAGAGTTTGTACTTAGGGGATTCAGACAGCGAACAGTGAGAGAGAGGTGTTTTAATAAATATGAATGAGAGAAGCTTTATTAAGAGCTCAATCAAATGTAGACACACATTTCTTAACGGCTCAAAACATCATTCATCATTAATCACACAAAAATCAAAGTCTTGGCTCATCAGATGTTGACTTGCAGACTGAAACAGAACTCAAATTGTTTGATCCTCACTCAGTTTCATTTGTATTGGCATTCAATGAATGAAAGGTAGAATCAAATGGGCTTCAATGGGCAAAAATGCCATAATCACCTTTAAGCATATTGTAATTCAAGTGGTCTGAGAGTAAACTCAAAGTCTGCATCTCCTCTTGACTCTGTTTGGCTGCATTACTTGTGTTGACGTGTGTGTATGAGGCAGGTGCATATGCCTGTGAGGGGGGAGCTGCAGGAGGATGGCTGTATTTTCAAATTCTGATGGTGTTTTGTTCTTTGCTAGATTTCCGTCTACCCCAGCCTTAACAGAAAGACAGAGAAGACGAGACTTAAAACAAATAAAGTTGAATATAGGAGATAGAAGGAATTTGAGGACTGATGTAACGACACTGTCCTTAAAAAAAGCTACAGCCATGTTTTACAGCACTCTCCCTTTCCATCTTCCTCCTCCATCTCTCTCACTCACAAAGAAATAAGTTCAGATGAAAAGCACTTTAAGCAACATGAAAGATCACTAGCTCAGCTTGCGCGTGCGCACACACACACACACACACACACACACTCATACGTGCACACACACACACACGAACACACACACACGCTCAATCAAGTCACAGACTCATGCAAAGCATGGACGTGGAAAACTAGAGTACTGGAACAGAACATTCTGTTATTCCAAGAACACTTTCGAGGGAACATGTGGGTGAGAGCACACGAAACAGTGTCCTATTTTCTCACATGCACACACATACATAGGTGGGCGCACATAGACACACATGATGCAGACACATCCCAGGTACGCACACACACCTCCACAAACACATACAAGCCTGTATGCTCACATCACGAACATGGCTGGGTCTTGCGTGCAAAGTGATGTGACCGTTTTTGAGAGCTCAGCGGGGCTGAGTGGTTGTTGTTTTTCTTATTCAGGGTTTGTGGCTTAAGGTGATCAAAAATGAACGGAGTCTCAGACAAGACGAAGCGAGATGAGGGGGAAGACTGAGCTGGGCTGTGGTGCCTGAGAGAGAGAGAGAGAGAGAGAGAGAGAGTGTGTGTGTGTGTGTGTGTGTGTGTGTGTGTGTGTGTGTGTGCGTGCAGAGTGGAGGAGAGCATGGACATTGCTTGTCACGAGAGCCAGTTTTATAATGTCAGATGACATAAATCATAAGGCTGACAGCACCAAATGGAGGAGCAGATATGAGCCAGATCTGTCATCGGTGATAAGGAAAAGATAGAGAAAATCAGAGAGAGAGAGTGAGAGAGAGAGAGAGAAACCACCCAATGGTTTACTCATTTAGCAGGTTTCAATATCAGCAGCCTGATTGAAAAGCACTTTTTCCCCCCTGATGCTTCATCTCCTCCCTCCCACTCTCTTCACCTCTACCTCTTTCCTCTGCTCCTCTCCTGTCTTTAACTGCTCACGACTTTTTCAGTCTCTCTCTTTACTTCCAGGAAATAACCAGTGGCTCAGCTGATTTAACTCTCCCTCTGTTTTTTCCATTCTCTCTTTTATTGTCTTCCCTCTATCATCTCGCACAGTTGTTTCCCATCTGCCCTGGCCTTCCTGTCGTGCATCTGGTCAAGGAGCGGACAGCCAATCAGGGTGACGCAGACCAATAGTCTGGGTTTTTTTTTGTCTTTTGTTTTTGCATTTCATCTCCATCCTGCTTTGGCTTTACTAAACCTTCATCACGTTATCCTGCCCCCACTCTCTCTTCATTTTCTCTCTGGTTATTTCCTTACCTGAGAATTTCACCTTGCTGCTTCTCTTTTCCAAGTAAACGCTCTGCCTCTTTCTTCATGGAAGCTGCTACCTCCAGCCTGTCGAGGCAGAAGAAGAAAAAGATAAAAGAATAAGGGTGAAGAGTTTCTAGCAATATTCCCTCATTAGAGAACTGAAGCCAAATGTAAAGCCACTGTACTCCCGTGGGGTAAAATGAGCTTATAGATGATGCAACTTTAATGATAGAGACGAGATGATGATCGTGATGAAATGGAATGAGATGAAAAATTCAAAAGCTCCTCAGAGGTAATTGATATAAAGAGATGGGCTTCAATCCCCAGCTCATTTTCTGGTTTCAGATAATTCAATACATAATAAATTATTATTTGAGCATGAGCAGAGTCAGCAAAGCATAAAGGCAAAGATTTAATAGGACTGAGCTGCAAAGGATTGATAAGTTGCGTGGGAAAAGAAGAAAATTACTTAATTAGTCTCAAAGTGCAACACAGACTATCATGGAAGTAGAGGTATTATAACAGACTGAAGAGTTAGGGTCTGACTCTATACCTGCACTTTCAGTGTTGAGCACTTAAGTGTGTATTCACCCATCAAAGGTAGCAGGCGAGTGTGGCCCACATCTGAAAAACATCTACACGCAATACCACACTTAATGCACACTTATCGGAGCAGTATTCAGAGATGTGTATCCCACAATTCACCATGGTTTGCTGCACCACACCAGTCCAGTTATTGGCAGTAATGTACCCACAAGCTACTTTTATGACCAACAATAATCCACAGACATGTAGAAGTTAAAGTTCAAGACATACTTTTTATTACTCACAAATACCACAAATCCTCTGCATTGGCCTTCAACAGACGTTTTCAGCCTGATTGACTCCAGACAGGAGCAATCAAATCTGACAGACAGATTCCAGCACAGAGCAATCCGACAAGACACATCAACAGTGAAACTGTGTGACCTGGACACACAGAAAACAGAAACAACACATCCTGTTTTCTAAAACACCACAAAATAAGCAGTGAAGTTGAGACAGATAAACGTAATGAGTTTTTAGTTTTTAAAAGTAAGTACACAAGGCAGACTAGACAAATAGAGACTAAAACCAGACAGATAATAATCAAGACCAACAAAGTTTAATGAAGAAGTGTAATTTGAATGACATGAAGCTATCATGCCAGGGGATTTTCTGCTTATTGCCAACACTTTAGAAACAAACGTGAGGCAAGCTTTTTAGAGGCCATATGCCAGTTAAATACCTAGGAAGACAAACATCAACATTCTCATCCACGACGCACAAACCCCAATAGGGTTTATATGACAATGGGAAGTAAAATCCTCTGCTATTATTCACAAGTATAGGTAAGTTAATACATTCCGTCCAATACTAGTTTTATGAGTGGTAAGGTAATAAGATGCCCTTCTTGATGGTGGGTGATGATATGGGTAGAGTCTCATGGCAGCTACTGTGACTGACAAATACAGCTCTCTTTCTTTTGGGGTCAACCTGTGTATGAGTTAGACATATCACTATCATAATCTCACTGTAGAGCCAAAATGAAATCATGTTACTATTTGATAAGATAAATAATCAAGTATAGGGTCTATAAGATATAAAGAACAGTGAATGGGTGAATGAATAAGGGTAACAGGAGTATTTAACAATATTATGGTGGTATTTCAAATGTAATAAAGTAATCTAAAACATGCATATATAAGGTGTTAAAACATATAATAAATAATCATATAATCACAAAACTGAGCCAGCAAGCAGTGTGAAGGGATTCTGCAATCAATACAGTATTTCTCATGCTTCTCATGCTTGAAAATGGAATTAAGCAAATCATTTTAGAAACAACAAACAGTAAATTAGCCGTGTTCCCCATTGATTTATTTTGTCTGTATGCTGACCGATCTCTGTTGTGAAGTTAGACGTTACTGATTTGATTATGATTAGGTTAATAACAAACGTAGTTTATATGGCCAGTGTGTCGTAAAACAGAAAACACATGAGCATTCATATGGTGAAGAGAGTTAAGTTTACAGGTCCATTTACTAATGATTCAGAGTTATCAGCTGCTGTGCATGATAACTTGTTGTCACCTGAGCGACAGTTCATGTTTAGGTCATGTGATGACATCAGAGCCCATTTTGTGATTGAAGACCGTGAGATACAACTAAAGGCTCAGTATTATACTGTATGTGGGCCTTTCAGGTTAGATTCTCTTCACCAGGTATTGTTGCTAGAGGTCAAGAATAAACATTGATTCACAGACAAGTTTATGCAGTTTATATTCGTATGTGTGCAAGCTTTAAGAGACTGAAATGGACATATACAATTGTTTAATGCACCATTTTGATTTCTACATTGGATGGTGTGTTTTTTGTGTTTAAATGACATTTTTGTTTGCCTTCCTTTCTTTTCTTTTCTTGTCTTATCTCTGTGAAATTTGGCTTTGTGTTCATTCCTGTAACATATTTACTTAAAAGAGGGATTTTTATTTTTAAAGAGACCATCCTGATTGAATGAGGGTCAAATAGAAAATATATGTTTTATGTTGTCCCTCTATCTGTGTGATATACCCCATCAGCAGGGGCTTCACGTACAGTAGGGAGGTTGAGAGCAGTGTGGGGTGAGAATGGGTTGAACAAGTATGCGTGTTTCTAGTAATCCTGTCTGTGTGTGTGTGTGTTTGTGTGTGTGTGTGTGTGTGTGCGTGTGTGTGTGTGTGTGTGTGTGTTTGTATGTGTGTGTGAGAGAGAGAGAGAGAGAGGAAGATAGACTGAGTGAATTAGACTGTTCTCTGAGCATTTTAGCCTGTCTATTTGTATGTTCACCACTTTCTGACTAACTCTGGGCGAGCCTGTGATCCCGTGTGTGCGTGTTAAATTTGTGTATTTGTGCATGCGTGCCTTTGCTCTTCAAGTGATGGCAGCCCAGACTCCCACTGTTCACCCATCTGTCCCCACCAGTCCCAAAGCGAGATCAAAAAGAACACTGCCTCGAGAGGGGTGTGTGTTTATGTGAATGCGTGTGTGTGAGTTTTGTGTGTGTGTGTGTGTGTACAAATCTGTGTGTGCTTTGTGCATGTGAGCTTGAGCTCCTGTTCCCAGGGCAGTGGCTGTCAGTGGAATAACTAGGTAGCACAGTGCCAAACAGTGCGTGCCAGATTAGAGAACCCCCTACCAGCAGCCCAAATCAAATGCCTCATCAGGACATGCCATACACACACACACACACACACCATACACACACGTACAGTCATACACACACATCACAACATTGCCGGCCACAGTGTTATCATGACCTACCAAGTCAAATGTTTTTTTTTTTGGGTGTGCATGTATCAATGAGTTTACAAGTTCTTCATATTTCTGGGTCAAAGAGTTTACAAGTTTTGCGCTCCTTCATATTTTTGAGATTTGGGCTGAAGTTCAACATTACAAAGCCAAACATCCCCTAAAAGGCTTATTTTCAGACCTGGACTCCATGCAAAATGTTTTGTGGCTGTTTATCCTAGTTTTAGAAAATTAAGGGCTTAACTTGGGACCTCCCTCTCCTTTGTATCAGATTATGCAAATCATCCAAGATCTAAAAGTAATGGCTTAAGGCTTCTCTGATCTTTGTTGCCTTTGTCTGTGATGTTTTATTTCTTGTACTGATTAACTAGTTGACTGCGTGAGTATAAATGCATACAGCATTTTACTGTTTTATCTATTATTATTTTTGTAGAAGCCCAATCACAGAAGGTACAGTTTTTACTTAGAGTCATCAGTAGTGACATCAAAATAAACAACCCAAACAAATCTGGTGTAATTCATTGTTCAGCCACAAGAGACAATCTCTCAAAAGTGATCACACACTGGATTAAAAACACTGCTGTTTCCCTTGAAAAAACTGTCGAGCATTTACTGCTTCATGCCTTTTGACATTGTCAGGGTGAATTTGATACAGAACTATGAGTGATGACTTATGAGTGCCTGTCAGTGTGGTTGCGTATTTATTTTGCATGTGTGTGTGTGTGTGTGTGTGTGTTTGTTTGTGCTGGCATTTTCTGTCATCATTAAAAGTGACATAAAAGCTTCCTCATATCAAAGTGTCATCTGTTCAGTCACTGTGTGTGGGCATGTGTGTTAGTTGAAAGAGTGTTTTGATCAACACCATGGCAGGACATTCAAAGCTGAAAGCCATTTTGCTTTGACCAAAAAGGAGCACAGGCAGAGGGAAATACGCCTAAAACTAACAAGACGTCCATTAACACGCACAAAGTCATACACAGAGCATGTACAGCTTTCAAATGGTTCTAATATTGAAAGACTGAAAATATTTTTGGCTTGTTAAAAGCTGGTTAAATGTTCTCATGAAAACTTTAAGCACTTTAATTAGATCAGTCAATGCCTCTTTAATTAATCATAATCCTTGACTGAAAATCTCTTTTGTTTGTGTGTGTGTGCCTGTGTCTGTCTGTGTCTGTGTGTGTGTGTGTGTGTGTGTGTGTGTGTGTGTGTGCAGTGTGACACCTGTCTGTATATGTTTTTCAAGTTATCTGGTAACCATGTCAGGGATGCCATAACAATGATTGTGATCGTCAAAACAGCACACACACACACACACACACACTCACACACATGCATAAGTTCAAAGTACAAGCACAAACAATGATATCATATTATGGCTAAACTAAATTAAGGATATGAAAATGTACTTGTCCTCCAGCATGTCAATTTTAATTCAAATTCATAAAAGCAAACCCGTCTCTCTGTTTCATTTGTATGTGTGGGTTGCTATGCTACTGCCCTCACATGTTGATTACAAAATAAAATTTGTCATATTGTGTGTATGCTCCCTCACACACACACACACACACACACACACACTGTCATTGTTTTTGTTTATCTTGTTGTCATGAACTCCGCCGTAAAGCTGAGCCACAAGTACAGCTGAATAGAGGTCATCTTCTACCAGGGAGAATTCTCACACAACACACAACACAGACACAGTAGTGAGTGTGTGTGTATGTGTGAGCGGTGGTAATGTGAACTTGAAGTTGGATCTGTGCAAATACTTCACATGATGGCGTTCAGCTCTGTGCATAGTAGACTTGGCATATAACCTAACACATACACATACACATGCACACAAACAGGGGGAGAGCGAGTGTACACTGATTTGTGTGTTGTTTCTGTGGTTGCTAGTGGAAACCAGACATCGACATAAAACCACATGAGTACAAAACTAATTTGCCATAAAAAAACTTCCTTGTTCCAAATGGATGCCTTTCTATTTGTCATCCATCATTTGTCTCTTCTCCACTCCCTCTCTCCCACCTGCAACTCGTCCTATCTCTGTTACAATCCAGCCCCAGGTGTTTATGTGTGTGTGTGTGCGCGCGCGCGCGCGTGTGTGTGTGTGTGCACATTTTTATGATTAATTCTTCATAACTGCCAAGTCAAATTTTTGTTACTGTGCACAAGAGTGATTATTTTATCTAATGCAGGTGTTTACAAATGTGCTTAGTTGCATGCACGCGTGCACACAGACACACACTGAAACAAATACAATGTAATGCAAATAGATTACACACGCACACAGAGTCAGTTTCAGACACAATGAGACCCAGATCCAGACACACTGGATCACGACTGAGACCAGCCAGCCAAGAGGAAGCAAGCAGAGCGTATTAAATTCCCAGACACTTCTCTCAACACTGTAAGCATGCGCACAAGTTACATGATATGTTTCAACCTGTCTGAAGTTAGACGAGCAGTCTTTCTACAGTTGCTTACCAATTTCTCTTATCCCTTGGCAATTAGTTCTCCTCCTCATAACCCCTTTGCCTAATATCTTTAGCTCCAATATGTTTATCTTCTCTCCAGTTCTCTCTCGTGTTCTCTTAGCCCCCTCAGACCGACCCAGTGACATGAGTGACACACAAATTGGTGGTTCAATTCAATTAACTTTTATTTGTATAGAACCAAATCACAGCATACATTAACTAAAGGCACTTTACAAGATAAGGCCAAGACCTTACTTATTATAGAGAGAAACCCAACAGTTCCCACAAAGAGCAAGCACTTGGCGACAGTGGGGAGGGAAAACTGAACCGCCAACTGAACCAGACTCAGGGTGTGCAGTCGTCTGCCTCGACCGACTGGTCAATGGCTCTACTAATCTTATCGATCAGTATCAAACAGTATCAAATCCACTTATCAAAATCTGAATCCTTTCAAATCTCTTGTCAAACGTTATGATATTTACCTTTTAATGTTTACCTAAACTCCTTTTTGTTGGCTGAGCAGGCAAAAACTGTTTTGATTGGCAGTCCAATTAATATTCACAGCCTGTCACCACAATTTGAAAATGAGGTGAACAGCATATAATATGAACTGTTGATTAAATTTAACTGACACTTAGAAATAACATGTGTAGCCTGGCACAGCAAGAGCAGCACATCATCAGTGAAACAGCAGCACCTGCATTCCTGTATTGATTAGAATAAAAGCGAATCTGTTCTGTGAGGTGTGCGTGAGACGCATGACAGAGCAACATTCGGTGTTGACAGGCTGTTGCTTTGTTTAGGAATCTGTGAGTAGTCAGAGACTGTGACCTAAGCTCCTGCAACCACATTAAGTTTGTTACGAGAGCAGCTTTTTATCATTTTAAAAACAAGAATAAGAGACCTCATGTCTACAGCTAACCTTGAAAAAACAAATACATGTCCTCATCACCAGTCAGTCAGATTACTGTGATGGTCTGTTTTCTCTTTATATATATTTTAAAAAATCTTTAAAAACCTCTGCTTATTCAGACTACTGCTACCAGTGTCCTGCCAAAGATTAAAGCAGTAGAACACGTTACATATCAGTGACCTGCATGTAAAGTATGAAACAGCCAGACAACTTAAATCCTCTGCAAGACATCTGCTTGCTGTACCAAGAGTGAAAACAAAGATCCGTGAAGTTTCATTCAGTTACCAAACTGTGAACTGTGCTGTACAGATAAATTTGCCTTTACTTTATTATTCATGAGCAACTTGCTCCATGTAACGGAAGTCCAGATACAGAAATATTAAGTTGATAAGCTTTGAATATTCATACACATGGATATTTAACTGGGATCCTAAATTTAACTTGATGTGATAAGCTAGAGCACAGGGCACCCAGCCCTACCTTGGCCAAGAGTCTCAAATGAATAGCATAGGTCAAACACAGCTGAAAGTGAGAAGCTCTGTACCATATATGCATCATTTTCATTTCATTTCATTTTCACAACAAGTTAGATGGAAGGGAGCACTAGAAAAAAATTACCCTGGTTACTTGCCAGCATTTCTGCCATTAGACAACTCAAGATGTCGACTGTAAGAGTGACTATTAATTCACACCCAGAATGAATAGTAATCTGTTGATGAGCTTTGCACACGTAGGGCTAATAATAGTTATACATTTACAATTATTTTGAATTACTATCTGAACAGTTAAATACACTTATCTTGAATGAAGGACTTAGCATGACGTGAGGCACTCTCGTCTATTTGCTTTGAGAAACTTTGGCACTAAGTTGGATATTTTGGACCTTTCAGAAAAAAAGTCAAAATTACAACTAGGATGTTGACATGAACTGTATTTTAATTAATCATAAACTGATAAATGAGATAACTCCCATATTACGTGAACATGGCCCATGCCGCTCTTTCTCTCTGTTCCTCCCTCTTTCCTTTAGATCTAAATATCCTCAGCTCATCTATGTTTGAACTTGTCTAGCAGGTGACATTTTAAATTCAGGTCTAATTACACTCTGCACGTTACTACCCCTCTCTCCCCGCTTTCCTCTGTCATATACCTGTCATACACACGCACGCTCTAAAACACTCATGTCATGAACACACGCTGTCAGACAGATGACATTTCAATCAGGTTTGCGTGTTGTTACCTAGCCACTAGTCAGGCTCTCTACCACACAGACATACCCCAGCCACTTCTCTCATCCTGTCACAATAACACAGGATCAAACTGGATAAGTCAGATATAGGAAGAAAGCAACGGCATGTAAAGAGAAGAAGAGTAAAACCTGTGTGTGTGGATGTGGTTGTAGTTGTATATACAGTGGTGGGTCAGTATTGGGATGTCTGATCAAAACTATGTTGATAAAGAAGTGGCTCAAGTTAAACAAAAAAAAAAACACTGTTAGAAATATGAGAGCCCCTGTTTAAGTATCCTGCTGGCCACAAACGTTCATGTCTCTGCCTGTAGAAAATCTGTTGCCCTTTCATGGTAAATTACATAATCTAACAACAAAAGCTGTATTAAGCGTCTCAGCGTGGGAGGGGAGGGTCGTCAATCATAAACATATCTGACAAAAGAGTCACACTCCTGCTGTGTAGCCAGCCATTCAGAACATCCTCATTAACTCCCACTCACATGCCATCTCTCTCTTTTTCTCTATCCCTCTTTTGCCTTTTAATCTGTTCACTACTTCACCTGTGTGAGGGAGGGTGTATGATTGCAGCAAAGTAATGGAAGATTGCTGGTGTAACTGTTTAAGAATTGACAAAGAGACAAAGAGAGGAGAGGGGAAGAAAGTGAAAAGCAAATTAGTTTGCAAACAGGAGCAGAATGTAGATGACTCAAATATGATGATATTTCATTCAGATAAAAAAAGGAAATATTGTACATTTGAAAGCAGATGAACACAAATAAGAAATAAGAAAAGAAAAGAAAGAGGAAAGGAAAGGCAGCAGAGAGAATCCACTGCTGTCAGTCTGTGCTGGCCTCTCACACAACACTGTGCCATGCATCATTATCTCTGCCTGAACTCTGACCTCCTGACCCACGCTTGGCCCCAAGGCTCAAGAGCACAACTGTGTGCAGTAAGTGTTTGTTTGCCTGCGTTTGCGTGTGTTTTTGACTCAATGAAGAGACACTGTATGAGAGATAATCAGCTTACATTAGACCACATAGGGGATTGGTTCTGCCAGTCTACCATTTACATAACAACATACGGACATCCTGAAAACCACCTAGCCATATAAACTTACCGGCTGTGGCCTGCACATACACACACACACGAACACTGCAAAAATGATCCACTTTGAACCAGTCCTTACTGGATGTTTAAGCCCAGCTTTGACATTCATTTACTGTATATTTCCTCACATATACACAGATACCAATATACAGTATAAGAGAAATTTTTAATTGTATGTGTTTTGTGTAATGATATGAAAATGTATTAGACAATGAGCAACAGTTTTATTCTGTTTGTCCACAACATCCTCTAAAATCTATTTGTGGTGAATTTGTGGGAATTTGTGGGTGACGCTGCAGGTGCGTGTGTGCGTGCAGGTTTGCATGCATGCTTTCATACCCTTGTGTGTCTGGGGCTTCAGACTGGTGTCATTGTTTTGTATTTCAACAGGAGCCTTTAGATGTTTGAGATTATTCATAGCTTTCTGATGAGTCATGGCAAGCAAGCATTTCCTACATATTACCCAGAAACTTTGCTCAGCCTTTGATGGCTGTTTGATTGCAGACACCTGCTATTTGATTACCAACACTATAAAGCTGATGTAAGTGACACAACAGGAATCTTCACCACCTGTATGCAAGTGTGTGTGTGTGTACACCATATGTCCCTTAATGTGGGTAGCTGCACACATGCACACACACAAACTAAAACTAAGTGAATAAACAAACTGTGGCTAAAACAAGACACTTTGTTTTTGTGTGACTTCATAAATATAATTACGTTTTGAAAATGAGTGAGATGCTGTTGCTTATGTGCTCTGACGTCAGTGAGCTTCCTGAGTTGAACGATATAACACTTATTTATAAGAAAAGCCCACTTTTGGTGTATACTTACATTTCCCAGAATAGCTACCAATATCCCCCAGAGAACATGCCTGAGCCTGTTGCATTCAGCTGAGATACAGTACAGTACATGTGTAGGTGGAGAGAGAAATAGCAAAAAAAATGATGGCACAGTAATGAAGAGAAAAGGCTCGAGCAGCCTCCATTACTTAGAATATAACATGTCTCATGGGTCTGTTGCATTCTGCTTTATTAAGATTGTTTTTAATGGAGAAGAGTGTCATTTTCTTTTCTTATGACTGTTCAGTGTTGGTGCATAATGTAACTATTTCGCATTGGTAAAGTATGTTCTTAAGGAATCATCATTTTGCTTTGATGTATCAGACATTAGGTTGATACTAAACATATCTGGCTGTCACCTTGTCGTTTCTCAATGGTTCGTCTGTGTGTCAGAACAAATACATCTCTTTATTTAAAGGTTTCACAGTGATGAGCAGGTGCTATGGCTTGGTTCACATGTGCCCGACAACACTGAAAGGTACAAACTTGACAGTCTTGAGGCAGGTTGCACAATATGTTAATCTGCAAAGAGCAATAGTCTCTAGTTTCTTAAAGAGCAAATTTACCACTGGACAGAGGGTGTATTAATAAAAATTAGTCCACCGATACAGTGGAAAGGTAAAATTATTTTTTAAATTAATGCCTTCTATGACTGAGCAGCTGCAGTTGCCTATTACCCTTCAGGAGAAAATCCTAAAACAACTATATTTATTCTTGCCATGTTATGAAACCAATAGGGATATCTTTTCTCCTGCACACATCCTGATACTAAAACAGAGTCTGCCCCCTCATGTATCATTTCTGGACACTGATCCAAAATAAATTACAGCAATGTGGTCTGATTTTATTTGGTTCTTCCTAAATATAAGCAAGAAAGACATTTTCAATTATCTGATGAAATGAGGAGGATGTTTTTCAAACATTGTGTTCACACACACATGCTAAGTCAACTCTACTTTGTGTGTATGAATATATTTGTTTTGGGGCCAGCTCCTTGGAAAATAAATGTAGTCACTTGGGATTTAATCAGTACAAGTTTCCTCCTTTGGATGTTTTGCAGAGCCTTATTTACAGTTTCTATTTTTCCTTTCCAAGATACTGGATGATGACGGGGTTGAAGATGAAACATAACTATACAGCAAGGTTGGTGTTGATGCACATACACACACCAGCTAGTGGGATACATGTCTGATGTGTCTGAGCGTGTGTTTGTGTGTTTTTGTCTTAACAGCATGACTCACAGGATAATTGCCCACATGAAGCCTGGCATTAGAGATCATTTCACACCAGGGACGGGAAGCACAGACAAACACATACAGACCTCACCTCTCTTCCAGCTGTTGGAGGTATTTTCTCAGCTCGTCTAAATTTTTATTGGCCTTTTGAAGTGCGTCACTCAGAACTTTCTCCCTCTCCACAGTCTTCCTCTCCAGCTCTTCTCTCTGCCTCCTCAGTCTCTCCACTTCTAAGACTCCAAGCTCTCTTCTAAGTTGTTTCTCTTTTTCTTCACTGATTTTCTGATACTCCTCTTCTGTCTCTCTCCTCTTCCTTTCATTTTCTGCTTCAAACTCCTCTCTCAGAACTCTCTCCATGTCTCTGCTCTTATCTTCCAGCTCTTCTCTTATGCTGCTCTCTTTCTCTTCTGCTCTTCTTTGCACCTCCAGGTGAAGTGCCCTCTCCCACTCCAGCCTGCCCTGCTCCAGTGTCTCTCGCTGGGCCTTCTCTCTCTGGGCAGTTTCTCTCAGTTCCTGGAGCTCAGTCTCCAACTGAGCCAGTCTGGTGTGGAGCTGATGGAACTCGTGGTAAATGAGGTAGCTTACACCACAGTAACGGCACACTGTCTCACTGCGCTCCATCTGAGGGGAAAATGTATACAATTGGAATAATGATAATAATAACAATCATGATATTAGTTTACAATTAGCCACAGAAGTGCATCTTCTGAAGTGTCTTTACATAGTCACATCTCTGTCTTTAAGGATGACTCATAAAGTCCCTGAAAACCAGGTTTCAGATTCCATCCTTAGGCATTAGGGTATGATTAAGAAATTTCTGTCTCCTAGTGTATGACAACTATTCAAGTCTGATGAGTCAAACCTTCACTAAAGGAGGTTTTTGACTATTCTGACGGCAATTTCAATGTAATGTAGCGATTTTTAATATTATTACTTAAACCTGCCAAAATGAGCTGTAGGCTTTACCTAAGAAGCCATCTATCAAATAAATAAAACACAAACCACAAATGGTGACAAATAACTAAATGAATGATTATTGTCATGTTTGGTACAATAACTGGATGCAAAAAGTGCAAATGAATTCATTATAAATACGTGGGTACACATCTTGTGAGCTAGGCTGACTGGATCAGAAAGGGCATTCTGATAAATTCATGTAAACCATCTCAGGCAAGAATTGTCTTTAATGGAGTATGACGGTTCAAGAATTAAGTATTTTAGCTTCTACTGCATATCATCTATATGCACAAATTACACTATATTTTTGCAAGTATAATGAGATTGAATGTCATATAAATCAATGTATAAGTAAATCTAATATATAAAATCCATATCATGCTTTTTATCAGAGAATGTTTATGGTATGGGGCCTTTAAAACCAAAGAAAGACCAATCAAAAACCAAAACTGTCTAAAAAACACTTAGACTGACAACTACAGGCCCCATTATCTATAAAATCTGTTTCAGTTGTCTGACAACATCTTTTTTATCTGTCAGCATTTGAAAGCAAAAGAACACAGATACTCTAATCCCTCCTTCAGATATTGTTTTTACCGCTGTCCGTTCTCCCAAAATTATCTTTTTTCCTCTGTGCATGTCAAAGTATTTTCTCCAAGCTGTTGTCACTTCTTGCAGGCTTATGAAGGATAAGATCCCATCCCCCAGGCTTTCATCTTCATGATGATATGTGGCAGAGAGGCAGATGATATTTGTATGACATGCTGACGGCTCCCGTGTCAAAAAGCTCCAAATAGACTGCTACATGATGTAAACAAGGTGAAATCAACTTGCAAACAAAGCCGACATGCTTGGGAAAGTAACAATTAACAGAACAGTTCATCTAGTCACAGAGGTCATATGATTGCCTTTGTCCATTTGGTCATCCGACCAAAATATCTCCTACACTAAGGGCTTGAACTTTGGTGCATAAATATTTGTTCCAAGAGTAAGAAACATACTGATTCCAATGATGCTATGACCTTCTCACCAGATCAGTTTCCGGTTTCTACTCAGTGATCTTTTATACATGTACACACACGCTGAAATATTAACTAGCTCATTTAGGTGACCCTATGGCTTTTCTCCTTTTCAACAGCGCTCATGGCACTATGGAAGCTGATGGTAGAGGGGGTTCATGTAGCATTTTTGATTGGACTCATCCTGTTTAACTAATCCTTTTGTGAGAAGAGAGGGCAATATAATATAGAGGAAAGAGAAACAACTAACATTACACCATGGTCAAACCAATGGAGTTTATTGTCTGAGAACAATTTAAATAGTCAGATGTTCATTTGCTTTCTATTCAAATGAAAAATGTACTTACATCCATGGGGTGTAAGAGACCAAATGAGCTCCCTGAACATAGCAAATGTAAATTAAAAAAAAGATGTAAAATATAAAATATAAGACTACTTTGTGATATTGAAATAGAGCAATATACATTAGGATAATAACATCAGCTAAAGGCTTTCAAATAATTTTTTTATATTTGTCTTTCTCTTGTCCTTGTGGTGATCTCCAAACAAACAGGTTGGAACAAATGCTAAAAGGCTAAACATGAAAACAAAGAGAAGGAAAAGCAGAAAGAGAGATCAAAAGAAAGGCTGCCACTGCTGGACAGCAATTTTCCTTAAAGACATTAAAATGGATTTATTGAATGATCACCATCCCTGTGGTCCCCGTTCTATCTCCATCTGCCTCTCTCTTTTCTTTTCCTCTTCAGAAAAGTCAGGATGAATGATGGGGTGGTAAAGGAGAACGACAGACAAAACACATAGCATCGCTTGAAAGTGCTTTTGACGAGACAATGATTGACAAGTGACACTTTTAAGAAGATAAAGCCTCTCTCTCTCTCTCTCTTGGTCTCTCCATCTGACACTTTGAGCTTTCTCTCCTTGTTCCCACCATTCACAGGGCCTTCTTCCTCCGTGTTAGCATCTTGTCTATCTGTGTCAGGTCAAGGTGCAGATTATGTCTGCCTCATGTCTCCAGGACAGCGGGAGTCTGTCTTGTAGAAACCATGACAGACTGAAAGACAGACAAACGCTTTATAGAAGAGTGCTGCACTCACAACAAATGCTACAGATAAAATAAGAGGAGGCGGTGCAATATAACAAGACTGAAAGTATACAGCCAAACTAGTCATTCTCTGATGCTGTACAGAGCTAAATGGTAAGGACAAATGTTCAACACAAGGGATCCAACACCTTATAAAAAGGACTGAATCGAGCTAATCTCTCATGCAGGTAAACGTGGAAAATGAACTCCAACACAGCTGGAAGTAGTACAGTTACAACAACATATCACAAGTCTAAAAACAATCAATAGAGAAGTACTGTACAACAAAATCATCATAAAGTGAAGATGAACCATCATGTACATCAGTATATTCCATGAATACCATGATGCTCTTTTAAAATTCTATATTTGACACACTTGAGCCTAATGTATTTATGCAATAGTGTTCTTTGACATACAAAACAATATGAGACAACTGAAAGCTTTTTGTAATAATTTCTGTATGTATGTCCTATCTTTGCAGGGCTCCCCACATATGCAGATGATTGTATAGCAAAGCAAATCTGTGGTCCTACTTTTCTCACCATGGGACATTGAATTTCAAGACCTTACACTGGGAGTGAGGAGGTGAAGTGTATTCATGTGGGTGGAGAAAAAGCTCCACAACACAACAATGTATGACATTGGCTGCCACAGAATGCACTCTGGAGAATATGGGTTATTATCTGTTTGCTATGTTAGTGTGTATGTGTATAACACAGAGAGAGAGAGAGAGCCTGATATTGTAAGTGCATGCAAATGTGTGCAATATTTGGGACTGGTGCTCAGGGGGTTTGGATGTTTATTGTGCAGATGTCCTTGTGGTTCCTGCAAGCATAGATACATTACTATCTAAGTGTGTGTGTGTGTGTGTGTGACTGTGTTTGTAAGTAGAGGTTGTATTTTGTCCAAAAATGCTTATGCATGTAAATTTCTGTGTGTGCTTGTGTTTGCGTGTGTGTGTGTGTGTGTGCGCGCGCCTGTTCTTTTTGTGACTGATGTCATCATGAAAACAGCAATACACAATGTTAAAGTGACCTGAGGGCTGAATCGTGCCTCAGCTTTGGTTTGACACACACAAGCTCACACGCACACATACACACATACACACATAAACACACAGAGGCAAGCTTTCTCACACTCATATAATCCAGAACAAACACAGTCAAAAACACACGGGGGTAGATGAAAGGCATAGACAGAAACACACACCCACTCAAAGACGCAAAGACTGACAAACAGACAAGCACATAAAAACCCACACTGATACAAGCACAAACATGCACGTGGGTTCAAACAAAAGACACAGATGTAGACACACACATATAAAGGCAAATTTACTCGCATAAGCATCTTCAGACAGACAGCAACTCACACAATCATTCACTCTTAACACACACACACACACACACACACACCCTGAGGGCAGAACGTCTGCGCCACCAGTCAGTTGTGTGCTCCCGTGACTGAGTTCGGCCCCGTGGGGAGACCCCTTGCCCTGGGCACTGACACGTTCACTTAGCACTCAAACCGCAAAACTAACCCCTCCACACGCTCCCTCTCTCTCTCTCTCTCTGTCACACACACACACACACACACACACACATAATATACATGCTAGCAGAAAATACCTAAGAGGCTGAGAGGAGAAGGAGAGAAGGGAGGGGGCAGTTTGAATGAAACAAGTGCTAGAAAAGAGAGAAAGAGTGAGGGAGAGGAGGAAAAAGGTCTTGTTGTCCTTTAAATGTTTCATGCCAGCAGCCAATTGATGCCTCTCGTCTACACACCAAATGTCTTTGTCCTCTAGTGCACATGCCACTTCTATGGCTCCCCTTGTGTGTGTCTCTTATCTCTCTTTCATTCTGTCTCTTGATTGACTCCATTAGCATGCTGGACTCTTGCCAAAAGCAGTTTAAAACATTAATTTCAAGACACATGCAGCTCTTACATTCGCACAACATTTCATCTAGTAATGATGATTCTATTATACATATATAGAGTTAAGAAAATATCTATTACAAAAGAGATTATTATATAGTCAATTTACTATATGTAACTATGCAAAACATGCGTAATGCCTCAGGGTACATCATTGATGTAGTATGTGTTCAATAAGCACAGAGCAGCAACACTGAATCAACCACCTCTTACTGTAACTGAACCTCCAGCACGTGTCTACACCTAACAGGTACCAATGCTTCTCTGTGTGTGAGTGTGTGTGTGCGTGTCTGTGTTTTGTGACTTGAACCCCCTCCAAAGTCCATGTTATCGCCACAATGCCTCTACGCTCCATCAATTAAACATGCGGCTATTACCTCTCGCCTGATGTGAAACATTTAGGCGGGGTGGAGTGGGCCCAGGTGGGGGCTGACTGGGTGGGGGCATTTTGTGGGTGGTTGGTGTCTTGCCAGGATGAGAAACATAATTAATTTATGTGATGCCTTTGACTGTCTGCGCTCATTGTCTCATGTACTGAGGGTGGAGGTGGACTCGTATGCAGACAAGACGCATAAAAAGATCTAATTTTCCCACCTTGACAACTCCTCTCCTTTTACAATCACTCCACCACTCTTTTCCTCCTTAACCTTGCCCTTGTCTTCCACTTCCTCCTTGCATCCCTTTTCCTGGATGTTTGTCCCCCTATCCTTCCTCTTCTTCCTAAACCACTGTCCTTTCCCTCCCTCTCCTCTTCATCTTCCTGCTCCTCTCTCTCATCCACCTCCGCCTCCTCAGCTACAGCTGCCGTGACCCATCTGGCTCATCAAAACACCAGAAGTGGGTCACTGTCACGAATGCGGAGCCTTCATATTACACACACATACACACATGCACGGTATACCCCCCATGTCCACACACACACACACACACACACACACCCAAACATGCATTCCGTGACCAAAAACTGACCCAACAGGCATGTAGCCACTGACACACACAAGCATACACTGTGCATGCACACTGGTATGCACCCATACACAGAAGATAGCCACACACATAAAACCGAAGCATATTGAATTAGTTTTCACATCCAAAATCACATCCCAACGACATGTTCTGTAGTGCAGAAAATATTTTTACAGAAGCTAGATTTTAGAGAGCTACATAAAAAGAACAGTTACTTTGTTTCTTGATAACAATTTCAGGCACTTGGAGGCACAAAAAAGGGCTTGTTTTTTGTTCACTTTTCTGCATTAAACAGCTCCTCTCCTTTTTTTTCCCTTTGTGTTAATGTTAAACCGTTTGGGAATCCTACCTTTCCAGTATTTCTTTGCGGATGTCTTAACAACCTAAAAATCTCTCTTTGGCTTTAGTACTGCACTTTGTTGGTACTTATGGGCCACAGAAGCCTGGCCAAAATCTGACAAAAAATCGTTTGTCCCTTAATCTTGTTTATCGGATAAGTAGAAGGTCAAGGCTTTTAATGAAGGAAAGACAGTGTGCAGGCTGCACACAGCAGGCAGAAACAGAGAGTTGTAGACAGCAGGCCACGACAGATCTTCACAAACAGACAGACTAAACAATTTAGTTTCTCTAATCCTCAGTGTTTGAAAAACCTGAGTGATCTGGTGTAATTCTGGAAAGAAGGGAGACTAGAAAAACTACAACCCACACTCACAAATACAGTCATATTGAAGCATAGCTGAGTGCACATTGAAATCTGTTTAGAGATGTTATGGAGGGGTACAAGGCACTTAGGCATTTTTTTTGGGTGCCTGGAGGATTAGAGGCATTAGGATTAGGTTTAATCAAGTGATATGATGATGGGCGGTGGATTTAGAGAGGAAAAAACAAAGGCAGGAGAGCAGCCTGACATCATACCTGGATCCTTCTGAACTCTTTCTCTTTCAACCAATGCTTTCTCCTTTCTATCAGTTTAGCTGTCACTTCATCCCATTTCCCTCTCTGTCTGTCTGTGAAATCACAGACGCGAGAGATCACGCAAGCATTTAAGAAGGGATTAGGTAGTTAAGGGACTTATTCGTGTTTTTTTCCCCTAATTTTCCTAAATTATTTTCTTTTTTGGACTGTGACAGTGCGTGAGAGCTTCTGGAGTGTGTGTGTCCTACAGACAACATAGTCCAGCTGTGCTCTTATCTTTGCGTGTCAAAACAAGAATGTTTTTGCTTTTGTCACTTTGTGTGTGTAAGTGCTTTTGTTTTTTTTTGTTGTTTTTTTTTCCTTTTTGCTTTTTTGTGCATACGTGAATATGCCTGGGCGCATGTGCGCATATAGTCATGTATGTGTGTGTGTGTGCTCATGATTGTGTGTGTGATCGAGACGGCGCTTCGTGACTGTGGCTTTGTTGATTTTTGAAACGATAAAGACCCCCTGTGGTGCTCAGTGTAGCGAGAGCCAACACTGAGATTCCACTCATCTGGACCCCATGGTGCACCACACATCACATGACAAGTGTGTGTGTGCCTATGAGCAAGTGCATGAATGTAGAAATGGGCATGTGTGTGAATATTTGTGTGTGTGTAAAACTTCCTTGACCATGGCACGGTGTGCGTGTCTGTGTGAATGAATATGCTTCTATGTCTGTTTATCTGGGTGTGTATATGTGTGTGTGTGTGTGTGTGTGTGTGTGTGTATCTGGGTATGTGTGGAGGAGGGAAAGGGAGGGGTAGTAGCGGTCACAAGGGATAGAGGGAAGTGCAAGAGGGGGGGCAGAGGCGTGCAAGTAGCAGAGAGGAGAGAGGGGAGGGGGGCAGACGGATCAGGGGCATACTGTACTGTGGTGGATGAATCAGAGTGTGTGAGATGGTCAGTATCTGGGTTGTGTGTGTCTGTATGGAAGAGTAGCGCTGAGGAATCCACAGTCAATCACTCACATTGACAGATGTGTGCATGCAGACGGCAGATGCTGAAATGATCAGCAACAGTCACAAGAAGTCCGGACAAAGTCAGCAGAGCAGACAACCATGTGCTGGATGGGCTGAGTGGGGTGGGGCAGAAGGGGGAGTTAAATAAAAATAGGGGCTCTAATAAAGTGAGGACTTTAGGAGGGGGGTATAATCCATGGCTGTATGTTTGTCTGGCCGTCCTCCTGTTTGCATATCTTCTCTTTCCTTGCTCTTCCTTCCCCGTCTGCCCACCTCTCTTGCTCCTCTGCGTGGAAGCAGGGAAAGGGCAGTGGCAGGGAAAGAATCACCTATGGCTGCCTCGACCGGCACTTGGCCATGCATCACAACACATCCAAACACAAGGCGAGGCACGGCACGATATAGCACGGCACAACACGGCACACACAATAAACAACTAGCCTGAAGAGCGGGCAGCAGGAAAAGGACTAGCTGGGCTATTGTGTTTGTGTGTAGGGGGTAGGTTTAGTTGTGTGGGAGTTGAATAATTAGTCTACGAGTTTAAGTGTATTTTAGCTAAGGCTCCAGAACTGATTAGCGACTGCGTCTATAACTAGATGGAGTTATTATGCTCCAAATCAGGGGCACTGTGAAGTCTCATCTACCTACAGAGCACAAGACAAAAAATAAAATGCTACACTATCAGTTGTGCGCCCACAGTTCACTACAGGTGACCTGGAGCCAGTTGCACCAGCTGTTGGCAATTTCAAACTTAGCCTAGTTAAGTGGAGATGTAAACTGTATGATATATGATGTAAACTGGAAAGATTTAAATTACATTTCACAAAAATAGCACCAACAACACCACAAAATACGAAAGGTTTTGTTTTTTTCCTAGCTATGAGGACGACATAAAACTTTACACATCGTAAGCACCCAACGATCTGAACAGTTTAAACTGGCTTTTGAATATCTCAAATTGGATGTGTAACAACTAAACTGAATTAAAATAAATGAGGACAAAACTGAAATTATAATCATTGGTGCTGATTCTAAAAGAGACAAAATTCAACACTCTGGCAAAGTAGACGTAACCTGAGGTAAATAGAAAAAAAACCTGGGTCTCAGACAACATTTTAAACCTCAGCAAATGTCCTGACTACATCAGTAAGACGGCATTTTTCCACTTGAGAAATATTTCTAAAGTCAGATGATACCTTACTCTACCTAATGCAAAGAAACAGAGCCACACATTGGTGTTTTCTCATCTGGATGATTGCAATGTTCTTTTTACTGGATTACCAAGAAATCAGTGAATAAACCTAAAAAAAATTCTTAAAAAACAATCAAAAGAAAACACATCACACCTATTTAAGCATTTTCACACTGGCTCTCTGTCTCTTTTAGAGTTGCTTTTAAAATTTAATTCGCAATGTATAAGGCTCTGAATAGCTTAGCACCTTAGCTGACAGTTTCTATCTATATACTCTCAGCCACTGCTTAAGGTCGTCAAACATTACAGCAATAACTATATCGACAGTTAGGACCAAGAAGTATAGAGTGGCTGCTTTGTCTTTCTATGGCCCATAACTGTGGAACATACTTCCCATAATTTATGTAAATTCTGAATTCTGAATGGGGTATTCTTCTTGTACTTTAAGCATGTTCTCTTTATTGAAATTTATCGAAAAAGTAATTTATGGTAGTATTTAGTTTAATTCACATACTATTTATGTCCAATATACACTATTTTCAATAAATGGTGAGACTACCCAAATCTTTTCCAACTTTACGCATTGGTTTTAACAGAAGTAAATGAATCCCACAAACAAGCAGGAGCTGGTCAGACAGCACCGATTCTCTAGTTTAAAAGGAAAAAAATCAAGTCTCTAGCTCAAACCATTAGGGAGTAATGACCCTGTGAAGACAACGTGATATTTGGGGGCGTATGCACTCTCATGGGCTTCAAAGGATTTATTTTAAATTAATTTAACTTCTGAATTAATTACTTATCCAGAAGCCACAAATAGCGCACCCTGCCAGCTTGTAGCCTGTTTCTGACTATGCTGTTTATTAGAATAAGTGAATCATGGGTCACCATGCCACAATATTGGTCATTTGTGCATCACGTATTTGCACAATTATGGAAAGAATTTTTTTTTCTATTGACGTATGCAAATGTATTCTCTGATGGTGCCTTTATATCCATGTGGGTGCAGTCCATCACTCTGATTACATCAGGGAAACCGGCTCTTGCTACAACTGCACAAATTGCACTGCAATATTAGCCTCGTCAATTCCATTGTATGGGAACTTTATATACCTGTTCCCCTCTAATTCTGCCAATTTCTATGTCCTCTAATGAGTCCAAAGCTGCCATTGTCATGTACTGCATTCTTTTGCACATGCTTTTAAGTCAACGTGGATGTGATATTGTTTACAATAAGGCCCATGTGTCTGTGATGTAGTTTGAGGAGTAGTTGTTTTCATGTGTCCGGCTGTGAGCGTGACAGATGGCGTAAACAACATTTATACACGAGGCCCCTGGTCTTTATTTATTCTAATTGCAAGAATTTTTTTAGTCTTAATTGTATTTATATAATTCCATATGTACTGTATGTGACACACTTTGATCCGTATTATGATTGATACATTGATATGTGTTAGTTACTTTATTGTAGCTTTATAGCTTGCGTTGCAGCTATAAAGCTACAATAAACTATTGCTTGCTCTTGATTGGGCAGTGCCACAGGTGAAGCCTATCAACTGATTTACACATAATTAAAGTCTTCACTATAGCTTTCTTAAGTTTTAAGGTTGCAACCCGATTAAGTAAATCACTAGTTTGTAACTGGCTATAGCACCTCCTGCTGCACTGCACGCCCCTCAGCTGGGAATGTGATATTACAGCAGCTGACTGATAATATATGTGGAGGGTACTTTGACTCTTAAGTTCCAGTGATTTGAACTGTCCTAAGCCCTGCAGCTGATGTTTTATAACATTTTAACCTAGACTGTTTACTTTACAGACTCCAATACACTACATACTACACTAACAAAGCAGGGGAAGCACTATATTATATTTTAATGACTCTATGTTTCTCAGGGTCCAGGTTTGAAGCACAGACTAAGTACAGACATAAGGGGTGAAGCCAGGACAGCAGGGCAGCCGGTGCAAAAAAGGAGTCAGAGTGAGAAGGGGGAGTATAGTCTGTTACATTAATCAGAGCTAGCAGACAACACATGTGCTTCTGTTAGCCCCACTAGACCACGCATCACAACACGCGGCTCGGCACGACATGGCACGGCACAGTAAGCCAAGAGAGGCCAGAGGAGGTAACACTGGCTGAACTGTGTGTGCGTGTCTGCCTGCCTGTCTATCTGTGTGTGTTCTATTTTCCTGTGGCTATACAGTTTGTGGATAAGACCATACCTTCTTGAGTCTGATACTACTTTTGTATTCTTCCTTTGCAGTTTCAACCAGGTGGAAACAAATGACATTCTGTGTAAGTAGCTGACAGTCAGTGGAGCAGAGCATAATGCAACCTCATTTAACCTTCTTGAGCAAGAAAAAACAAGTGCCATCGCCTGCAGTGTTTGTCTCTGTGCTGACTCTAAGTACATTATGCAAAGAAGCCTCAGACAGTTATGAATGAGTAAAGCAGAGAAGATCTAATTCAGTTTGACTATACAAATAACTAAAGATGTAAATTACCAAAGGTCACCTTTAGAGCAAACAGAAAGTCAAAGTTAATATAATGTTTACAAGAAAATCGAAACCTCATTTACTGTTAGGTAAGATGTGTCTGTAAGCGGTGTGTTTTACCTTTCTGTTGTCTCCACTTTCCCTCAATGTGCCTCAAATTCTACCACAGCTATTGAGATTTCCTACTAATTTTGACAGCAAAACACGACAGGACTAGCTGTATTCAGCTTTGAATATGTAAGTAGTGAAAGCAGTAACCATGATGGTAAAAAGTAGTAGTCAATGAAATGATAGTGAGTGAAGAGTGGTAGTAAATGCAACAAATCAAGATTTTCCGGTCTTGAAAAAAACATTTGACATGCTTGACATTTGACATGCCTTGCTGAAAACGAATTACATCTTTGTGAATATCACTCTTTTGATATAAGATCAAAGATATATCAACAAATAATGTTTTTAAGTGAAGGGTTTTGTATTGAGGGATAGACTGTCTGAATATTTGATGAATGTGTGCCTTTCAAAAACAATTTCCACAGTGGCTGGCATGGAAACTGCTTCATAAAAGCAACAGTGACCTTGCAATGACCTGTGGATTATCATGCAATATTGTCACTTTGTATTACCAGGCCCCAGACAACACCCGTGACAATATTGCACAATAATCCCCCCGCTGTCTCTCAGTCATTACTGCAGATCAGCATTCACCTGATGAAACCTCCCCCCTCCCTCTCTCTTTTAATCTCTCTCTCTTCCCCCAGATTTAAGAAAACAAACTGAAAAAGCACAGGAAAGGTGAGGGTAGAACAGGAAAAACAGCCAAAGAGGAGGAAGAAGGAGGAGTAGGATGAAGAGGGAGGAGGAGGATGGGAGCAAGGCTGAGATACACTGATTAGAGTGAACAGACTACACATGTGCTACCACTATCCAGCGACCTCCTGAGGTCTAATAGAGAAGAAGGGAGGAGCATGTCTGGCTCGAAACTATCCATTATTTAAGGAGGGGGAAACTGAAGGAATGAGAGAGAAAGAAATAGAGACACAAAAAGAAAGAAGAGAAAGGAGAGAGGTGCAGCATGGTGTAACTCTCTGGGACATGTAGCTTGTCTCTCTTCTCTTTTCCTCTAGAATACTTTGCCATGCTCACATTAAAAATGGATGGATGGATGGAGGGAGAGGGAGTGCAAGAGCAGTTGAGAGCCCTCGGTCAACAGAGAGATGCATGAAAAGACATGACAGAAGGTAGTCAGGACTTCGATTGACACGTTTACTCTACAGGAGATAAACAGAGGGAGACGTTGGCGATGCTTTAAGAACCAGGGACAGAGGTCATCATCCAAATGTCAGATTTTAGTAGAAGAAAAAGAAAGAGCAGACATGACTGGTGACCAGAGTGTTTCAATGTCGGAGCTTCAACAACTGAGCCTCCGGTGAGGTGTCCGAAAGAACACACTGTGCCAACTGTACTAACTGTACTAACTGAACAAACAAAGACATCTCAACTTTCCAAAAATTGTGGCCCTGCTTCCACAAGATTAAATATTTTCTGTTGAAAGGAGTTATTCAACTGAGCAGAGAATGGCTTTAGTTAAAGTTCAAATTTAATTGTATGGTACCTCTTCTTAATAATGTAGCTAAAGGCACTTCGCAGGACGTTAAAATGCAAATCAGAGAGGGAGAAGTAAGGCAAATGTATACACACACACACACACACACACACACACACACACACACACACACACACACACACATACACACAGGTTATAATCATAGGTATGGTCCAACACATTAGTAGATAACTTTAGAATATGTCTTTTTTCAGCCTGTACAATGAAACAAAGACAAGTGAACAAGCATACTCCAAAACAGACACAGACAGGAGGACATGTCTGCAACCAGACTGGACCTCATAGATGCAGCTTCAGTTTTTACACTATACTAGTGGGACCCCACTGATGTAATGCAATGCCTGGCCCCTAAAACTTAAACTCAGCCTTCACAATTTCAGACCCCTCCCCAACCCTTTTTTTCCCCACTGTATTTATTACATGATGTTTGGTTCAGATATGCTGCAAGTAAACCTGATATACATATATTAATAAATACCTAATAATAAATCAGAAAGGCTTAGTATACAATAAGGTCTGACTGATGTAACAACTTATGAACAACAGAGAAAGGAGAAAATCACTCTTATTCCATTTACTATCAAGTATGCCCAGCAGCGCCATTGCCTTTGTTGTTACATGAAAGTGTGATTAAATGTAATCGTTTTACCTACACTCACTATTGTGCCTGAACGCATCCTGTGAAGACAGAGGATTGAAGCTGCTGCTGGCCCTCTGCTAATGTGCTGCTTTTGCTAAACAGACTGTAGACATTGTGCAACCTTAACCCTAAATAAGACAAGAGCACACATACACCGGACACACACACACACACACATACACACAATGCTTGAAGTCCTACCTACAGTCCACACTTTTACAGACAGCAGCCAACAAGGGAGCCAAACCAGTCAGTACTACAGGCCTTACTGTGTCACATTTGAGTGTGCTCTGCCAGCTGTCCACCCAGAGTGACATGTACCTCGTATAGAAAGATAGATAGAGTGAGAGAGGTAGAGAAAGAAGGACGAAGAAGTACCATGCTGGCGTAGGGATGCCAGCCTCAGGCTGAAACACACTATAATGTGAATGCACTGGCTAACAAAACTTAGCACCTCCTCAATTATAAATGTAACTAGAGTCAAACAGGTATGAATGCATGCCATGGCGTGCAGTGTGTGTGTACGTGTGCGGATGGAGGAGGGCACAGCCTTTTTTATGTACCAATGTTTTGTCTATAATCTCCTGTTGTGTTCTTAATGGGTATGTTTGGTGTTATGAAAGAAAATAGATGTAGAGAACTGGGTGGGTTTGTGTGCTTGCATGTGTGTGTATGACAGAAAATGTCTTCATTATTGTTTTTTGGTCTTATTCTCTTCACTGATTCGCTCTCTCTGAAGAAAACTAAACAGAAAATCTTTCACTTATCTCTCTTGCACACACAGTGGGATGCCTCCTATTCTCTCTCTACCTCCCTTGCTCTGCACTCACTCTCTAATTATCTCTGAAGTGAACGTCTTGTCCTGTTATATTGTGTTTTGGAGCTCTGCACATACCACAACACTAGAGAAGTTAACAGGGAGTATTGTCCCTCTTGTCTGTCTCTTTTTCTACTTGCTTTTCTTGCTTCTTCTCTCTGTCTCTTTCTGCCTGCGCTTCCCTCTCTCTTGGAGGTGAACGTCTTGTCCTGTTACACTGTGTGTTTGAGCTGCTCTCAGACTGTGACACTTGAGAAGTAAATAGGTAGTATCAGCACCTCATGGAGAACAAGAGGTGCTCAGCAGCTGTGTAAAAAGGCTATGGTGTACTCTGCTCGGAGCTGCACTTACAACTAATCCTTTAGCCACATTTGGACTGGAACACTGTGCTAGGAAAGAGGGAACACATCTTCTAAGTTAAAATGTTACTTTGACAAGTTGTAGGAAAATCCTGCCAAGTAAGGAAGGAGTGAAAGAGCTTTGTTTAGAGTTTTGAGGTAGCAATGACAAAGGTTCATGCAATGCAACGTCATCTAGCAGCACTGTGTTGTCCAGTAAAATGAGTGCAAGCACAAAGTCCAGGTAGATTACTTTGTAACATGAACAGCAAATTCTAGTTTTCACATCATTATCATCAAAAGAGACAATATTATGATTTCCGACATGATAACTAAAATTATATTAATAAAAATATATAAATGACAGAGAATTAAAAGCCTGTTTCACAGGCTTGTCTCACTGCCCAGTAACTGCTGGGCAGTGTTTTGGTGTCTGATAAACATTCATTTAGTTGATGTTTTAATCAAACTGGACTACTTTGATCACATTTCATCTTCCCAGTGGTTCCTGTAGCAATACACTAACACAGCCCCTTGCGTTTTTTAAATGCTGTAGTATTTTTAGTCTGACAACCTGCTTAGAGCAGCAGGTTTGAGTTAATTTTCAGTCCCTGGACCATCAGTGAAAGGCAGGGAGTAAGGCTCCCGGGTCCCTGAATAATAAGTGCTAATGTGCCCTTGATAGAGACAAAGAAAGAGAGTGAGAAGAAGTATGACTGTATTCACATGACACTGGGTGAAACTCCAAAGCAGCATGCATTCTCAGCATATTTGAACTACATTTATGTACTGTATTTTAAGTTCCCTTGCAAAAAAAGCTACACTCTCAGAGACAATCCAGTTTCCAGCAAAAAAGTCTACCATTAAGATTAGAGTGGTTGGTATTAGAATAAAATTGTTCCCTATACCCTCCCGTTAACCTCACTAAAGTAATGAAGTCACTAAGAAGCTATAGGACAATGTTAAAAATGTACATACACTCTTATCTGATCATAAGAGCAGTGTAGATTGTTGGTGTAAAGATGCAGAATCATGCAAATTTTGAGACAGTTCAGTAGAGAAACAAATAAATCATTGTTTAATGTGATGTCCCAGCAGGCACAGGACAGAAGACAGGGACATGCTCTGGACAGGCTGCTAGGTTTGTCATGTCTTACACAGAATCATACCTAATAGGAAATTATTCAGTTTTCAATCCGCCTGCAACCTTTTGAAATCTGGGAAAAATCTCACATGAAAAGGAAAGCCATGTTGGTAGTTTGCATTCTCATACTCCATCTAAAATGTAATTAAAACTGCCGTCTTGCAATTGTACAAAACGTGTTTTCATGTGCATGTGAACCTGTAGCTATATGTATACACACAATAAGCATGCTGTTGGCATAAAAGTTCAGTGCAAGTATGTGTGTTTCTGTGCCTGAGTGTGTGGGTGGGAGAAATGGTGTGTGTGCGTGTGTCTGTGTGTGTGTGTGTGTGTGTGTGTGTGTGTGTGTGTATGTCTGTGTGTATAACCGTAGTGCTCTCCTTCTCAGCAGCCCACCATTAAACCCTGGTGCCAGCCCTCTCCCAGCACACCAGGATTAACAGCACTTAAATGGGCCTTTTAGTACACCACCTCCTCTTTGCCTCCCACGCCGACTAGCGCACATGGTGCTGCCCACAGCTTTGTGCTCGCAATGCACTGTCTCTGTTGTTTTTTGTTCTTCACTCACTCCCAGCAACCTAAGCCTCCTCCAATAAATGGTGCTGAAGTGTACCCAGCGGGGGGCTAAGCCCAGAACATCCTCTATTTTACGGACCTATTGGAATCTGAGTGGATGACAGAGGGAGGGAGGGAGGTATATCCTGAGACTGAACCAGATGGGCTATGATCAAAATGTCAGTCCCTCCCTCCCTCTCTCATTCTTTGTTACTGTCTCTCTTTCTCTGTCCTTTGCTCTGTGTCTGGTTATCACATTCCCCTCATGAAAAATCATAAACAGAAGGACTGAAACGGATGCACACACCCACACTGGGGAGAGATGGATGCCCACTACAGAAATCAATGAATAAAATTGATTCCCATTTGAGTCTGTGGGCCATGACGCAGCAGGCAGAAAGACTGATGGACAAATGGATGCATGGGACAATGGATTTTGTGTGTGTGTGTGTGTGTTTGTGCACTGTGCATGCATGGGTGTCTGTACATGGGCATGGAATGGCCACCCTCACCTAATACCATGGGGCATATCTTCTGGCCTAAACAGGGGTGGGCAGTCTGACGATCTTACAATTTTCTATGGTTTTACTTTTCAGATGAATATTATAGTTCAAATCATTTAAAGCTGCTATATTTGGATATTTAATTTTTACCGTTCAAGTTTAATTGATGCTAACCAGCCCATTGGTACCTGTGAAACAGCTATCCCGCTAACAACAGTTTGGAATGGCAATCCTTGTTCTGCTCTGCAGCCTCAGTGGTGTAGCAGCACACGTACAAGTTCTCCACAGGAGCAGAACATGAACTATCATCACCAGATGCAGTCCATCCTTGGGACAAGAAATCTGCCTTCAGGCAGGGAAACCCAAGGCAACATTTTAAATGTTATATTTCATCCCTTTCATTTAATAATTATTCCATTACACTATTTTTCTAATTCAAATTTTTGTCTAATTTTCTACAACGTTGCTTCAAAAATGAAAGGGTTAATGTCCTAAAACCATCAATATAGAGTTATTCAGTCAGATTTTTTTTTTGTTGTCACTAGGCTGGCTCACTTACTGGTAAGGACTTCATAACTGGGACTGAAGGCCTGAAGACCCCACAGCTTAGTGTGTTTGTTTAAAAAGGGGCAAGTGAAGTAACCCATTACATTTTGATTTATAGTGGGCTGGACCAAAATTCACTGCCCTAGGCATTCCCATAGGCTGATACCCAGAGCTATCGAACCGGGGAAAGTGTCATCTGCTTTTTGAATAGGTGTGCTCGCTGTCTTAACACGACCCTCCCGGGGTGAAAACTCAACAGAACCTTGTGAGGACATTTCCAATATTTACAACTTGGAATACTTTTGTTGAAACCCCTTTTAAAGCTTTTGATCGTTGGAACAGAATGGAATATAAATAGCTCTAATGCTCACACAGTTTTCCACTGATCTGTGGGGAGACTTGTTATTCAGATTGTGGATTGTGATTTTACCCCAAAAGACTGTCATATGATCTTTTGGCCAGATTGCCCACCCCTAGGAATAAGAAATTCCAGAAATTACTAGAGAGCAGAGCAACAGACTGGACTGAGACAGACAGGAGAGGACAAACAGAGAGAAAGAGATAGTGAGTCTCACTAATCCATTGAGTAATCTTGCTACTATGCACTAGAAGTAGGACAAACAGACATGCTGTAAAGATGCCGGTAGTAGGGGTGTGCAATATTATATCATTCCTAATAAACTGTCATGTGATAAAAATGTGTCATATTATGATCTTTGCGATTTTGCATAGTGTTGCCACTTCATGTGGCAACACAACTATGCTACAATTGAAAGTAACTTTGCTGCTAGCTTCACTGTGGAAGTATTAGTTCAAAAAATGGAGTGCCTTTGGGAGTGTGGAAGGGATTTAATAGTATCAACTGTCAGAGAAAAAGAGCAGATGTGCTACTACTAAAGCATAAGAGGAATAGATTGTAAAAGCCATTACATTATTGTCTTGTTTTCCGAGCCTTGTGGAGAGCTACAGATAAAGCAGTCACATAACCTGCCAGCTGCTCTACTTGAAAAGTTCTACATTTTTAATGTGGAAAAAATGATTTATACAAAGGTTACTATTGTAGGTGGAAATGATGCCAAGGTAGCTGAGTCTCCCATTGGCATGAGAAATTAATTAACTTTGCTAAGGGCCGTTGTAGAAAATGCTCTGTCACTGTGTTTTGACAGTGAGAATGGGAAGTAAAATTACAAACCACTTACTTTGTAGTATGTTTATGATTTGTGATGATATATAAAACCCTTTTGAAAACGCATACTGTAACATGACAAACGCATTAATTTCAGCTTGAAATACAGAGAATACATTGGTAGTAGATACTCTACAGTAATTGCTTCCTGTTGTAAAGGGAAAAGAAGGAGATATTCCCTGCTAATTTATATTCATACCATATGGCATGTCATATGGGAATATGTAACTGCCACCTGACATTGACAAGGATATGAAGCATCACGCAATCATTGCTATGTTACTTCTTGTGTGCTTTATCTTAAAACAGATGGAAGATTAAAAGAGGAGAAATTGTCCTGTTCTTATTCAAAACATATGGATTACTGCAGCATATGGAAAGAGTGCAGTGTTGACAAACTCATTGGGATGTAACAAATGTGTTTTCAAATGATTTCATCCTGGTTCTTCAAAGAGGAGAGTCTTTGTGCTCAGTTATAATTTCAAACACAAAATCAGCAAAGTACCTGCCATCTATTTCCAGGAGCATGATTTTTGATTCACTGCCTACCTTATTTATTTCTTCAGGCAGCGGGTAGATTGGAGGACAGTGAAGAACCTTCTTAATTTCCTTCTCCTTCTCCTGCTCTGCCTCCATAGATCTCTCATCATCTCCTGGAAACAAGCAGAAGCCCAGCAGAATTAGCTACGCTGGAAATGGTATACAGTGTATGTTATGGATTTTCATTTGGGGCTGCAAACCAGGGCTGCATCCAACAATTATTTTCATAGCAGATGAATCTATTGATTTAGTTTGTCTAGTTAATCATTTTACCTAAACAAAGTAAAAAAAATAATGAAAAAAAATGTCATTGACCAACAGTTCAAAATAATCCAATTACAAATATATTAAACAGAGAAAAGCAGCAAATCCTTACATCAGAACACCTGGAACCAGTGAATGCATTTCTTCTTTACAAATAATGAAATGGTGAACCGACCTCTTGAGAGGTGAGTTCTGTGTCTGTCTTTAACCTCCATTTTCCTGTATAAAAGCCATCCCCTTTAATTTACAACACAATGGCCAACAGTAGAAGCTTTCAGAAAAAAGGGTGTATGTAAAAACAAAAATAAACCAATCCCTAAAAGTAAAGCCATGATATCAAAGTATTTCTAGAAGCATCCTAGGACAGAGTGTTCTAACTAATATTACCCCGGAACTCTTTTCAGAATAAAAGTGGGTGGTACTTTTAAACTGATGAATAGCACCTAGCCTATGAGGTTAATATAAGGGTAAATCCCTTAGCGTGATGTTCACCATATTAAACCCATTTGCTGTACACTTTATTCAATAGATTAATCAGTCAAGCTTATGGCATTAAGCCTATAGACTCTAGATTATGGCATTTCACAGCTGAGGGTATTTTGACTTTATAGCCAAACATCAGCCTGTCCTCTACTCCTTTTTATCAGAAATTTTAACAAGGATTGATTCAACCTTCAAGTGAGGGAATTTTCCACAAAAAAGTTCTAATAACTCTTTTTCTGCATGTTGTTGTTAGTTAATGAGAAAGGTGATAGTTTACTTGTATAATGTGTTCTAGGTTTCCCCTGTTGTGTAAAAGTGACCACTGAGGTACAGTCAGTAATGTGACTGTGAGTGCAGGAGGTCATGTGAGGAGAACAGTAATGCAAGCCTAACCCAGCCTCTGTCTGTCTATCTGTGTGCACGCTTTCAGGGCATTTATCTATCAGCTCACCATTAGTGAGGGGGAAAAGCATCACGCCAACTTAACACTTGACCTCAGATAAAATACCTCTGGCTAACTTAAGGCCAGAGGTCACTCCTATCAGATGGTCCCCTGTGCACGGCTGCATGCCAGGCATTGAATGCCCTCACAGACCATCAGAGGGAAGAGTGTGAAAGGAAACACAGGATAATGTACAGCACAAACACACAAGGATTTGGCCACAAACACTATACACACATTCAACTATATACAGCCTGAGAACTCATGCAAAAATAGGCAGCTTTAACTTGATACACTGCCTAAAACATTTAAGCACTAGCACATAAACAAGCTTGTGTACCCTCTCTGTCTCTCTCACACACACCAGTGCAGACACACAAACCCTGCCCAATCAA
Source organism: Trachinotus anak (assembly GCF_046630095.1). Classification (NCBI taxonomy): domain Eukaryota; kingdom Metazoa; phylum Chordata; class Actinopteri; order Carangiformes; family Carangidae; genus Trachinotus; species Trachinotus anak. Next base: position 19,834,489 of record NW_027273865.1, on the reverse strand, counting down.
AGAGCAGGCTTCATGTTCATGCACGCTAATAGCCTGATTGCCCCCCTACTGTCTCTAGGCCCTGCATTTAAAACTCAGCTGAGATCCTTCGTTGGCTCACACAACACAGATAAATTAGTAACGCCCTGTGACAGCATTAAGCAGGCCCATCCTATTAGATGGACGCAGATATAAAGGGCTGATTTTGCATGACAACTGTTCCCCCGTGACATTTTGTCCATTTTAGCCCTGATTGAACTATTAATCAGTCTAATGTGAGAGATGCAAGCTGTTCATAAACTCATCTATTCTGCATGGACGCATGCCTGAGTCGTGAGAGGAATAACATACACGAACACATAAACTCATGACAGCCCACAGTTTGGCACGAGCACAAAGGCAGGCACTGAGGGGCAAAAAGCATTTAGCCACTGAGGAGAGGAGGACCGAAGATGAAGAAATGTCCCTAATCCACCTCATCCTGTAAGAAGTTGAAATAATTAAATTTTAATCATCCACAAAGATAATTGTGTCTTTAAGGAGTTCAGCAGCTTGACATTTTGTTATGGTGGTATGTCACAACTAAGCCTCCTTCCAGACCCAAACTTCAAGTAATAGTCAGAAAAGAGTTCACTGTCACAATTAAAGCACATGGTTGAAATCATACAGGCCAAACATCTCCTCCATACGAAATAATTCCTGAACAAATTTGGAGAATGGCTTGTAGGACTATACAGGCATCCTAGGAAAACAATTTGAGTGTCGACTTGTATATTACAGCGATATCATATTATCTGTAATACAATCAAGTTGAATGGTTAGCGTAAACTCATTATTAGGAATGACACATTGTAAGTCGCTATATTAGCTTAGGTGTATTGTGTTCAAAATGTAGGTTGGTTTAAGCGCAGTAAACAATATCTGGTATAAACTTCACCTTTGTCAAGGCCGCTTTTATTAAATGAGGGACGGAATAGTTTGGAAAAAATAAGCAACAGAAGCTGAGTCGAACGGACGATAATTAACTGTAAACAAATCAGTGCGCTCTTTCAGCTAACTTTTACCACCGCGGTCACTGTGGGATGCAACTTATTTTTCTTTTTTATCAACTTGTGAGCTGAACAAATCATTACCTACCCATTATTAACGATCTTGTTCGGAATGAAGACGAAACTAATCACAAAATACTTCTTTAACTGGAATTCTTCCTGGTGTGAGCTACACTCAGGCCGTTGCTATGGCTACGACGTAGCACTGTTATGTAGGCACGCAGCTCAGAACGTCCAATGAACGGCTTTAACGGGCACCGGATGTTGTTTGTTTGATGTTTCCATCAAAATAAAAGCGTGGTATGTAATTGAGAATTAGCTGTGATTCGTGTCAGTAGCATGGATGGTCTTATAATACATCCATGGTCAGTGGTAGGATGTAGCAATGCACATTTTCTGTGTTCTCTAGAGCAGCTTAGAGATACTTTATTAGGGTATTTCCATTTCATGCTGCTTTACTTCTACTTAACTGTATTTCAAATGGAAATATTGTGCTCTTTTCTCCACTGTTCTGACCTGCTAGCTATAGTAACTACTTGAAGGCTATGATTAGTTAGCATTGTTAAAAAAAATTTACCACACACAACACAACAGGATAAATACTTTAAATTAGGCCAATCCAATATTATCATCCAATACTGACTGACAGGGGTCTTATCCTGTATGATGAGCACTTTTACTTTAAGTAACTTTTTATTTTCAAAAATGTTAGATGACCTTTACTTGCCATGTAGTACTTTCATAGTGTGGTATTTAAGTGAAGGATCTGAAATATACAATGATTTTTGTTGTCATAGCAATTTCTTTAAAACAACAATAACAAAAAAAAAAAAAAAAAAACATTTCCTAGGTTGAGGTAAAGATGCTATCTTAACTCTGGAGCCTCTTTAGAACTCAACTTTATCTGAAGCCACTGGTTAACCTCTTGAGCAATACACCACAACCACTTAAACTGCCCTCAGTTTCATGGGGTGGAAACTTCAGTTGGTGCTGCTGGTCCCTTCAGTTTTATGCTTTGGCAGCTAATGCTTCACACGGAAGGAAGGGCTTCAACAGGCCAGTGACATCTGTGGCTATATGACATTCAGCTAACCAATGAGGAGATGAGAGTGATATTGATCCTGTATTTTTATACATTTATGATGCAACTCGAGGCCAGCTAGTATAGTTTCCATGGTGATAGAGCCTATATAAACATGCACAAGAAATCTGGTTAGAAAACATTTAGTAAGAATAAGCTACCTTTAAAATAAACAAATTTTTATTTGTTAAACCAAAGCATGAATAGGCTATTGTGTACATAATGCAGACTGACAATGCCTTGAAGTCACATTTGCTGAGCTCTGCTTCCTTGCATGTGCAGGTCACACTCCATGCTCTGTTTGGGTTGTGTGCATTTAATTCATTGCCTCAGAAGTAATGTGAAATAACGGCCAGACATTCCCGCAGGGGCTTTTACAGGACCAATCATTATGTGGTAATAGATTGTTAACAAATGCCTTTAGACAGACATTTTTGCCTTTTTTATGCAATATCATTGCTCTCATTTTGTGGCTGACCAAAGCAAACCTGTGCCTGAAAGTTGCCTACCCTAACAGTCTGCGTGAGAGCAAGAAAGTGAAGTACAGAGAGGTCTTTGGTATGATTTCATTTGGGATGCATGTCGTGCTATTTATGGGCCCGTCAATGAATCATGCAGACTCAGTCACTCTGATGCAAATTGTACTCACCCACACAAGTCTGGCCTACCTTTCGTGTTTGTCTATCTGCCTCCACAGCAGAAATGAATTGGTGAACGTGACAAAAGGGGAATAAAATGTTGTATTCAGGCAGAGACAATAATCAAACCTTGCACCCTACTGAGCCAAAAAGGGGGGAAGGGAGAGGGGAGAGGGAGAACAAGCCCCTTCTCTGTATCACCCCCTCCTCTTTCTGTCTCACTCCCTGCTCCCTCTCTGAAATCGGTCATATCCTCAAATACCCCTGTGGCAAGGACAAAAGAAGAAGGAGTTGGTACCATTCTGTACATTTTATGCAGATTGATATGCAAAGCAGTACAGCTGGAGTACTCTTTGTAGTATATCAAATAGACAAAGCAATATGATTTAGTCTGGCTGCATTTACAGTTTGATTGCCATGAATATCATAATTTTAATATAGGTCATATCAATTTCACTTTAGCTGGTCTTATTTTGAACCCTATCAAGTTAATAATTGATGAGAACTGGAATTTGTAATATAAAAAAAACAATCTAATTTCTCTGTCATGTTTGTGTAACCACTAGACTGTATTTTGGTCGGTCTCTGTGGCAAAAGCAAATTAACCTAATTTGGGAAGGTGCATCCAGTGTTTTAGGGGCACTGAGCCTGCAGGGACCAGGGGCTTGGCATCTATTGAGTCTGTTTCCGGCACGCTATGCTGTGTGGGCAAGTGTATAATGAAGCATGCTGAGTGTGTGCTTGCATGCGTGCGTGTGTGTAAGAGAGTGAGAGAGAGGGAGGAAGGACAAGGAGGGGGAGGGGCGACAGGCGAAAGTGTATGAATGCGTCTGTGTGTGCATGCACGGATTTAAGCAGATAGAGGAGGGGTGGAACCCACTATTCTTTTTTTGGAAAGAAATGACTAATACTGTCACGCTTGGCATATTTTGGCAAGGCTATGCGGGACAAATCCACCGGCTAAACATTCAGGTTGAACTCACCAAAATCTCCACAGAATACTGTAGAACCAGCTCAAAACTGTGGCTGACAAGTGAAAGAGGAGAATTACGAAACTGACGGGACAAGCAGGCCCTCTGAACACATAGACTGTGTTTCATTTTTGTGTATTATGCTACAACTTTTATGACATAAGCTCTTCCACACTCACTCAGTCAGTTAACCCAAATAGCCCATCCCACCCACTGCTTTCACAGTGCTCCACGGATGTGAGCAGTTTCCCTTGTTATTTCTTTGGGTAACGCCAAATGGTCCTCTTGTGCACGCAATGCTCTACTGTGCAAGCCCTGACCACTCCATCTAGATGTAAGACTTGTCCACCTGTTATGTTGCGTCATTGTGTTTATTCCCTGATCCTGTTTTACCAGCCACTAACTGGGCCTCTGTCAGGATTGTTTTTGTATTTCCTTTTTAGTAAAAATAAGAGAACCCCCACGTCTGATTCAAGAAACATTTGCTGAAAGACTTACTCATCCATACCCACACATGCCAGGCAATTTGTGTATATGTCCAAATAATTCTACACAGCAGTCCTCAGAGTGTTGAGAAAAGCTACATGCAGAAACTAAAAAGACAGATCAAATGTGGCAAAAAAAAACATGAATATGAATATGAATAATAACAACAGCAGATAAGAGAGCAATCTGTAAGGAAATGTGTTACCGTTATTGTCATGATCCTTTAGCAAACACAGTATGAGTTCACAGGTGACATATTTTATATTAAGAATTACCAAAATTTGATTAAAAAATGAAGTAATAATTTTTAATGTGTAAAGTCTTGGCTTGTCGTATGTAGGTCAGTGCGCCCACCAGAGGGTGCTTTTATAACTAAGAAGTTAACATCTAGACCTCCATGTTACCAGGCCCAATGGTAGTTTGTCTTGTGATAAGAGTTCCTCACAGCAAAAGTCTCGCAGTGAGACTGCCTCACTAGCTAAGATCATTACAGAACATCATTAGCTTATCTAAAATCACTGTTAGCTTACGTAACGATAGCATATACAGTCTCCTGTCTTCACAAATTTTTTTTTTTGAAATACAAAAGCCCAGGCAGATGCCAGTGCAGATTTAGGTTTACACCCGAAGAATCCTGAGAAAACTTACTATTGTACTTTAAACTTTGAAGAGGCAAAGTGACATAGAAACTATTACTTTCATTTGTGTGGTTAGAGAAGACTGCATTTTGTCAACATTCTTCAACCAGACTAAGCTTTCAAAGCTGACTATCCGAAGAAGAGGGCCACGTTATGCAGCCAAGCTTTTGGACAGCAGGCAACATTTGTCCTTCTCTATTCAGCTCTCTTTTTTCATTTGTCCATCAGTTTTTCATTTGTACAAACAAGTGCAACATTTTGAATGAGAATGTCTATAACTGTGCTGTTATCCCCATACTTGAATGATTATCGTCTTTCTCTTTTTGACCCACCCTTCGGGTGTGGCTGTACAGAAAAAATATAAACACTTTTGACTTAAGACATTTCAGGACAATCATGGGAGTCAACCTTTTCTCAGTGGGGTTGGCGTCGGCGTAACCCTCTCACACACCTGCCTGTGTGTGCGTGGCATGAGAGGAGCAGTAACAGATGTGGATATATCACTTTGCTCTGATGGTCTCTTGCCTGTCTGTGCACCTTAAACTTACAGACCCCCCCCCCCCAATTTGAACCCTGGTTTGTTTCAATCACACCCTGGTTTTTAAATTCAAACAGTTACAGTACCTCTTGTTACCATTTGGGGTCAACAGTGGGTGTAGTAGCACAGGAAAGCTTTAAAATCTTGTGGTCTAACTCAAACATTCTTTATTTTCAGCAGGAATCTATCCTGCCATGTATCTGACAATTTCATTACGTGTGCCTCTATGTCTTCAGGTTGTTTTGTCAGTGTGTCTGTCTGTCTTCAGTCTGTCTGTCTTTCTGCCTAATTTTTTTCTCCTGTCTACCCGCCCCCCCCCTGCTTGAATCTCTACATAACTCTCCGAATGCCTGTCTCTGTGTCTTTTTGCTTATCTGCAGGACTATTAAGTGTGTGCGTGTGTGTATGTCTGTGAGTGTGTGTGTGTGCGCGTGTGTACTGAATGGATTTGCATGAGAGCCAGTGGGGTGACCCTGCTCTCTCACGCCAAGGCTTCTGTGGAACAAATAGGACTAGTCGGATGTCGTGACAGCACTCACATCAGTTTAAATACGAGCGCTGTGCTGCAGCCGTGTGTGCGTGTGCGTCTGTGTGAGTGTGTGTGTTTAAGCAAGCAGCCAGGCAGGCATTTAGTCAGAAAAGCTTTGTGAGGCTTTGTATGCGCCTCTGTGAGTGTCTGTGTGTGTGTGCTGGTCTGTGTGTTTCAGCCACTGAGCATGCAATGTCTTGTGAGGTTTGAGGTTTTGTGAAGGGGAAGAGAGTGATATTAACAGTTTAATGAGCTCAGCGGGGTTCACACACTGACACACAGGCCAAACACTCCACAGAGTTCCTTTGAAAAGGAACAGGTTTGTCCTGTAAAGCCAACCTGCCTTCTGAATAAATGAACGCTGTCACAGGGTTAAATAGAGTTCACCTCAACGCTCATCACTGCAATATAAATGAGGGCCAACTGCAATTATGTATTATAACACTTCATTGTAGTTATGATGCCTGAGAATATAAGTAGATGTGTTGTTTTAGAGGGTTCATACAGGGACAGCTAACTTAGATCTAATTGGGTTAATCATTTTTAGATTGTTTACCTAAACAATGGCTCATTTTATGCCTTATTTTCTAATCCGCATGCTCCCATTCTGTCATATAAAATTATATCACTTTTTATTTTCTTGTTTTTGCCACATAGCCACTGTATATTTTCCTGTGAATATAAAACCTGAACACGAGCACCACTTTCTTTTAAACCATGTGCAAACAACTTAATTTCCACAGCTTCCCAGAAAAGGCTTACATAAGACAGTAAAGTTCAAAAGGTGATATGTTTTTGTGAAATTACCTCCTGGAAGAGACTTTGATGTCTTTCTATGAGTGTCCAGTGATTGATGGTGAGCAGAATGAAATGTTATTCACACTTTGATATGAAAAAACTTTATTCTAGCACAGTTAAATAATGATACAATTAAATAAACTGGCACATCCAAATTAATGTGATGGATTATCTTCCTGGGGTTATTTACAAGTCTGCAGAAGGTTTTTTTTTAATACTGTACAGCAAGAATGAACTATGATATGTTTAACTATCCTGTGTGCTGACAGTGTTATGCTTTGGGAGTGTTATCAGTGTGTGTTTGTATCTTAGCCGTTGTTTACTGTGCTTTGCAGCTGTGGGAAAATTGCCACACAAATGTGTACTCACATACTTTGTGATGATTACAGTTTTTGTCCTTGTGGTAGCGTTAGTACATTTTCTAGTTTTAGATTTATTGTACTGTGAAAACTTTGTTATGGTCACAAAACCAAAGATAAACATTTTATGTCCTCACAAGTCATGCTTATGGTTAGACAGAGGGAGTGGTTTGAAGACGTCTTGCACGAAGACAACCGGGATGAAAATTGCAGGTTCAGTTGTTTTGTATCAAAGGAATTTATGGTCATTCTTTTATCATTTTTTATGATGGTAATTTTTTACTATCATGCAAAAATGTCTCAGATAATGCATAATAATATAATGGGTGGGAAAGCTGGGAAAAAGTGGGGAAGGAAATGGCTATGAAGGAAAATAATTCAAATGGAGTATTTTTCTCATGGGATTTTAAAGTAGCATTCCAGTTTAATTCTAGCGCCCAGAATGTCTGTAATAATCCCTCACTGTGCAGAAGAACTGTGTCTGTGCACAACTACAGCAACTACACTAAATCTAAACTGTATGGGGTGCTTACTATAGACTATTTTGAATATGTTATTTTATATTATTAACCTTTTTTTTAACTTTCAGTTTAGTGAACCTGGGGATTTGTTTAAAACCTGTGTAATGGTTAATTTGCTGTTTTGCCCCATTTGACCTCTTGTTGTGATGTTGCTGCATTCCCAGATCACAGTATTTAATTTGGTGAGTATAATTTATTTCCTATAGGAATTATGGCCAAACCTATGAAAATAAAACCACTATGCTTTAAGAGTTAATCTAATCTTTGAATCACTGTATATCTGTGTTTGTAATTTATCAATAAATAGTCCAGAATAAAATCTGAGAATTTCTTTTTAGGGATTTCCTTTAAACTGAACTCCCATAAACCCAGTCAGGTAGTCTGGATTTAGGATGCCCACACAGCCTCTGTGTCATCACACACCCTGAGGCGTGACGGCTAATGAAACACAAGGAAGTCGTGCGTCACAGTGGCAGGACTGGGGAGGTGCATGTGATCCGTGCAGCTGATCAACTCTCATGTTGGAAACCCCTTTCACTATATGGCAAGTCACGAAGGCATTTATGTCTTTCTTTCACCCTGAAGCCATGAAGGGAGTCCTTTGAGCTGTGTCTCGGCAGAGTGGTAGACCTATTGCATGGGATACACTGCGTCATACACACATGCACTGCCAGCCGTCCTGAGGCAACCACGACTCCAGTCTCCTGAGAAAAAAAAGAGAGAGAGGGAGTGGAAGGAGGACAGAAAAGAGAGAGAGACTCGGCGAGACAGGGAATCAATGTATGTGTGTGACCGTGTGTGAGCTGGCTGTGAGACATAATTACGGCAGATTAGTGAAGCCACACTGAGAACCTGAGTCGGAGCCGTCTGGACCCAGAGACAATGACCTCTGGGAAAGAGCCACTAACACGTCACACACATGAACGCACACACACATACAGACACACACACACACAAGCTTGGAAAGATCCACATGGAAAGGCAGAGCTAAGTGGAAAAAACACTTGGTATCTACACGCTTATCCCCTGCTCGTAAATTCCAATCTGAGCTACATGTTGTGAGTCTGTCAGCAGGATTGTCACGTCATGAATCCCTGAGGTATCACAAATTTATGACATGAATAACATCAGTGAAGAGATGACAAAACATTAGGGCACTGTAAAGAATCATCAGACGACGGGCACCTGTCAGGCACAGACACTACTGCACACATGGTGGAAGACTGCTATGTTGTTAACTCTGCTTTCTGAAAGCATCTTGAATAAATTTGTGTGTGTGACTGTTGCTTTGCTCCAATGAAAATGCAACATCAAATGAACAAACTGAACTGAGATATGTCATCAAGGCAACAGTTGTCATATCTGAACATCTGGAGCCTGTTTCAAAAAACAAAACAAAACAAAAAAAAACAAAAAAAAACAAAGAAAAAACTGTTTATATGCCAATACAGAGATGAATTTGTGACTCCTATGGGGCTCTTGCATACTCATGCAAGGACCCATTTGTTGTCATTGTTGAAATGTGTCAAAATTAGCAGGAAATTATGTCATATTGCAAACTGCAGCTTCCATGTTCCAAATTTGGACTTGTTTTTGATATTTGTTCATCATGATAATAATAATAAAACCGTATTTTCTTATATAGCCTATTTCATACAAAAAGACGCAATACAATAAGATGTGCTTTTAAAAAACTATGCACAAAATTAAAGGGAGATTTGAAAATAAACAAAATAACAGTTGAAAAAGTGACTTTCAATAATATAGGTGAGATAAAATATAGTTAAGTTTCCAGATAAAGGCAAGTTTGAAAAGATGAGTTACAAGTGGTCTGTCAAAAATTGCAGGTGTGGTGCACATTCTCACATCAACGGGAAGATTCTTACAGAATCTGAGGTTCTTCAGACTAGATGCAGCATCATCATAGACTTAAGTCCTGGACAGAGGAATAGCTAATGCGAGAGACTCAGAACGCGGAATGTGGTAATCTGTTGGGAACATAAACTGTGAGGTGGTCATTGATCTAGTCTATAGAACTGTGTGTCATTTGTGTAGAAGTGGAGACAGATGAGATGGTATAACCTAATGGCAGCATGTCCAGACAGAAGATAATAGGACCCAGGACTGAATCCTGGGGTACACCACAAGGGAAACAAAATAGCCTCAACCATCTGTATAGAACTTAAACCAATGTAGACCTGTAACGAGCCCTTGTTTCTAACTTTTCTCTAAGCCCAATACAACCTTTAAGTACCAGCTTCTATCTACTCTCACTTTGTAACCTTGAAGTAAAAGAGCCAACTTTGTTGCATGATTAGAAGACTGAGTTTTATTCCTCAAAGTAAAGGATAGCCTTTTGTAAGACATACACTGGATATAACAGCATGTAAACACTCATGTTGCAGGTTCAGTAGACAGTTCTGGGACGATGACATGTTTGCTCGACAGGACAAAGAACTTCCAGCCCTCTGTTTTCACTCACTTCTTCTTCCCCTTCAGTGAAAGACTGACAAATAACAAAGAATACAGATTTTTCTTTTCTTTCTACAGAATGCCTTTTTAATTTCCTCCTCATTACTTTGTGTTTGTGTGTGTGTATCTGTGTGTGTGTGTGTGTGTGTGTGTGTGTCTGGGCAGCACTCCAGTCTGTCATCTCAATCTGATCTCTATCACCCAGGGCTGTCTGGCTGGAGTTATCTGGCCAGAGGACCACCCCAGCTGAAGGGAAGAGCAGTGCAACACCGGAGCACAACTCGTCCTACACGTATTTTTATATCCGCCTTTCCACTTCCTCCTCCACTTTTTCTTCATCATTCATTAACACCTACCCCATTCTCCTCAGCTCTTCGCCCTTTCGTACTATGTTTATTTTCTCTCCTCAACTATTTCATTCACACACATACTTGCTGAGAGTTTTATTGGATGATCGATACCACTCTCATATCTGTTTGTTAGATACACAGCCAGGAGTTAGTGTAGCATAAAGACTGGAAACAGGGAAGCTCACCAGTTGACACTTTATATCTTCTTTGTTTGATCCTGGCAAAAACCAGTGTATAAACATCATGTTGTGTTTTTACAGGACATTGTGCCCTGCACTATTTGAGTTTTATCTTTGGACAGAGCCGGAATTATTGTTTATGCTAAGCTAAGCTAACCATTTCCTGGTTGTACCATCACATTTAATAGACAGATATGAGCAAGGTATCGATCTTCTCATCTGCCTCTTGGAAAGAAAGCCAATACGAGTATTTCCCAGAATACGAATAAGTGTATTTCACATATAATCTTTACCAATCATGAGAAGCTATGAGAACATGAAGTACAAGTTTAGACCTTTGTATTGAAGTCATAACAGTATCCCTTTAATAACAGATATCACTTTATGTGCATAGATAGAAAGGTGTTATTTGTAAAATTAGACTGTAGAATGACTTTGTTTGGGTTTATTTTACAACCTAATCTGGTATATACAGCATACCAACATGTACATTTATGCATATACTGTAGTAGAGAGACATAACTACTGTATATTGATACACATTTAAGTATACATGCATATATTTTTTTGTTTGGTTTTCATGCAGGCAATACATCTTGGTGTCTGATCAGAAAATATATCGTGTTCAATAGTGTGCATTTGATGTTCGATCCTTGCACGTCCCAAGCCGATTTCTCTCACCACCTGATTTCAGCCCATGTCACCATGCTCAGTGTCCAGATAAAGAACTAAAAAAATACTCACGAGTCTGCACAGCCCAACAGCTATTAAAAAATAAGTTGAATTCTAGACCTTACAGCTAATGGAAAATTGGATAAACCCAAACAAGACCAACTCATGTCACTAGTGGCCCACCCTTTGTGTCAGTGTTGATGGTTCCTTCCTCACTTCCTTGCTGTGAGATAAGGAGTGTGTCCGGCCCTTTGGAGGGGGTGTGTGTCTTAATCAAGATCTGTCTGAACAGAAACACAAGCAGAGTGTACAAATTAGACTTGGCGGAGACAGGGGGAGTTTATTGGGATTGGGATCTTTGAGGGCGTACAGGGATATGGCTGCTTGCTTATATACAAAATTATCCATTTTAATTTCACCACTGATATTGTTTTACGTGTTGTTGACTCTGGTGGGGCTGCCAACATTCAGGCGTAGCATTTCCTTTCTTAATACAGTAAGGACAAACTTAGAAGGGTGGGGGGTTGGGGGGAAATTTCTTTCCTTATGAGCAAATAGGTTGAGGCTTGAATTAATGCACTGCACATCCTTTGGTTTCTCCATATTTGCCATTCTATACCTGCCTAATCCGTTCTTTGTAGTTAACATCTGGCAAATTAAACTTTAATTCATCCCAGGCTATGATCCAAAATCAGATTATAACCCTTTGATCATTAAATCTACCAGTGAAAGCTGAACTTGACAATGTCAGACTGATCTTTTGCATGGCTAAGCAAGGTGTTTGCATTTGAGCTGTCCCAGATCCATTTTCCCCTCGGTAATGCTCGCTACATATCGTAGTTAATTAACACATACAGCTACACACATATAGAAAAGAGCTGACATCGCATACTCACACAGATATTAACACTGGCTTTCACAAACGCACACAAAACCCCCTGAGCCAGCTATGAATGCATTCTCTGTACCAGAAAGTGCACATTAACACATCTTTAAAACCTGACATTTATATCACTCCCTCTCTCGACTCCCCCTCTCAAAATTGTTTGCTATATTGGCTGTGGTGTTGTTGGCTCCATTTGAATCCCTAGCTACTAATTAGGCATTTGTTTTGAATTTTTCTCTTGATTTTGCCTGGTCGTTACTTTTCCCACATTTGCATGTGAAGCAAAGGCACGCCCAGCCATTAAAACTATCTCGGGGCTCTTGGGGAGAACGACACATCAATGACACACAAGAAAGAGCGAGAGCGAGAAAGAGGAACAGCGATGACACATTATCAAAGCCATGTTCCTTAGAGGTTAAGAGGAGGAGCGACATAATGATAAATGTCTTGTTATTTAGAGTAGAACGCACAAGAAAAGTTCACGCAATCACACATTCAAAGATCCTGCAGCATAATCTCAGAGAGCTAATAGAAAACATACAAAGACGCATCCATATGATCTCAATAGAAATTTTATTTGAGGGTGTGATTTTCTGTTGTGAGGTGGAACACATTGCGACTAATTCATCATTTCCAAAGTCTGTGTTAAAGTAGGACACTAGCTGTGAGACTAAAGATACAGTGTTGTATAAATAAAGCTCGTGACACGCTGCCAACTTTAGATTCCCACTCATCAGCTGAAGTCGTGAAAGGTCCCTGAGATCCATCCTACAAACACTCACTCGCGCTGCAAACAGAACTGTGGTGACGTACTCACCACACATGTCTGAGCGTGCACACTGCAAACTAAACACATCACCTGTGTGTCTGTGTGTGTCCCGATGTGCGTGTGGCTCCCATGTTGCCTTGACAACCTGCTGCCGTTTCCCTTTTTGTTTGCCCTTGGAGCCAAGAGCAGACTCACACCAACGCAGGGGCAGGAATCAGAACAGAGGGAGGATGGAGAACGACACCTCTCGAGTGAATGACACCCACAGCTCTCCCACCTGCTCTCACCTGTCAAGCAGCAAATATGGGCTGATCGTGCTGATACGTCTACAGGGAGGGAAGAGGGAAACGTGTCTCATCAGAGAGCATCGTGTTCTCAGAGAGTGGTTGAACTGCTAAGCTGGATGCAACATAGAGTGCAGGTTTGAGGTCAGTTCTAGTATCTTGTTTAGCTAAAACTTAGCTAAAAATGTAGTTCAACATTTCATACCATTCTCACAACTGTCCAGTAAACAAAAGAAAACGTATACGTACTAACGTATTAATTAGTTAATTTTGCTGCAGATCCAAGCTAGCTGTTTCCCCCTGTTTCCAGTCTTTATGCTAAGCTAACAGGCTGCTGACTGTAGCTTTACGTTCGCTGCATAGACGTGAGAGTGTTATCAATCATCTCGTTGAATTCTTGGAAAGAACGTGATTAAGCATATCGTGTAAAATGTTGGACTATTACGTTAAGATCCACGTCTCCAAGATGTTAGGGTCAGCTACAGAACAGTTACCATGAAACTGGTCTGGATCTGATGTTTTGGGCCTCAGACATCTGGTTCAATGGCAAGAAAAGGACAGGAAAGAAAAGAAAAGACAACGGAGCAGAGTTAAAGTGTATTATCTCCCACTACACTACACACAGGACCTGGTGTGTATGTGTGTATTTGTTTTTCTGGGCATGTATATTGGGTGAAGTATTGCTCCAGATGTTAGAGCAGATGCAAGAATTTGAAGCAAGAGAACAAAGAATCATATTATGAAGGATCAAACAGGCATTGTAACTTAGTCTTGTCTTACCTACTTCACCAATAATGTTTTAGATTTCTGAATTTTTCTACAGAAGCTATGCTGAGAGTAATATCCTGACATACATTTGACTAGTTGTCCTCATCAACATGTTCAAGACTGAGTCAGTGAAAATGGCCTGAAACACCCACCATCATGCACAACAAAAAAACACAGAGAGTTTGGAATAAAAACAGAGCAGAACAGGGCAGGTAAACATGCCCCCAGCGGATACTAGGATCTGTTCCTCGAAGTCTGGTATTTCTCTTCCTCCATCTCCCTTGTTTATGGTGTGTGTAGGATATTTACCAGAGTACCAGACACTGTAGCTCTGAGCCCCCCTTGGTACCCTGTAACCCCCACCCCCAACCCGCAACACCTTGTCGAACTACAGTGTGTGTGCGCGTGTGCTGTTCATTCAGACGGGACATCGTAACTGCCAAAACAATATCAGATAATTGCAGACCGTGACCATGACAAGGCTTGTTGCCAAGGTCACGAGAGAAAATAACAACTACATTTCAACTAAACACATTACGGACAAATGACAGATCCAGGTTGTCAAAGCTTTACTGGCGTCCTTTCTCTGCAAGTTACAATAACAGCTTTTGTTTTCAGCTGACGATGATAGAGTCAGCGACAGTATCTTCTACTACATTTGAATGTGAAGCATTTAGAGGTTGAAATGAAAGTACAATGTTGTCTTCCTCTTCCCGCAATCCTGTTTTCCTACTAACTTTGAATGTCCAGTATATTTCGGAGGAAATGTAATTTTAAAAACATTATCTTCATTAGCAACCGTTTTTTTCCACTGCACAAAGTGTGACATTCTTAGACCTACCAGAAGGCACAGGGTGGAGGTTGGATAGATGATAGATGGTTGAGTGTACAAACCACATGAGTTTGACACCAGAGATTTCTCGGTGTGATTAGGTATTTTTGTTTTAGGCTACCCAAAAATTACAGTTTGGGGAAGAAGCTGATCTTGTAATCAGACAATGCTGATTAGTTACATATGAATTTTAATTATTGATTAACTTGCAGATTATTTCTTCAATTAATTTTTTGGAGGAGGATTGATCTACTGTATCACTCAGTGAGAGAAAAGATAAATGGTTCCTGAAATATCTGCCACAGAGGTTGTGAGAGGAGCATCACCACTGTCACAGTTAAAGCTGTTAAGAAAAGACCACAACAACATTTTTATCTCCATTTTCTGACTTCCAATTGGGAGAGAGTAAAACAGTGGGCAACTCTGTGGACTGAATGTTGACATTTTTGTAACTCTTTAGTGTGGATAAAAGGTCTGACATGGAGGATCATGGAGGATCTGAAAAATCTGCCACCTGGACAGATGCCATTCTGTCACAACAGTCAAAGAAATACAGTATGTGTTTATATGAGTTCCTCTGTTACAAACATTACTATCATCAATATTCTGCATCTTAAATCAACCAATCATTCTACACCAAGGACCTCTGTTCACCTAGCATTTCCCAACATGGGGCTCACACACATGGGAACCTTTTTATAAGCCATTCATACGAGACAATGGGGCATGGGGCACACATATGTCACACATACCCCTTTTCCACCAAAGCACTTTGAGGGCCAGTTCAGGACCGGTACGAAATCTTGGACCAGTTGTTTGAAATTCAACAGGCAACGAGCTGGTTCTCATCCAGGAAAACTGGTTCAAGAGCACCAACACTTTGCTGGTCTAGAACCAAGAACTGAGGAGACCAAGTAAAAGTTAAAAAAAAAAAAAAAAACAGAGCTAGTGTAGTGTCTAGTCCAAAGAAGACGAAGAAAAATCAGAGTTTCAGTATGGAAATTATATCAAAGCAAAACACTAGAAAAGATACAATGAAGTCTGCTATTGTGGTGATGTTGAGCACGAGAGCGTTGGTGGGAAAGTGTATTGACATGGGTCTGTGGTGGCTCTCTAACCTGTCAAAAAGCAAACTGGTTCTGAGTAGGTTGGCAAGTTGAACCAACTCCGAACTGGCACTAGCTCCAGCCCAGAATTAGCACTAGGTTCCTTGGTGGAAAAGGCGTAACAGTGAGTCACACAGATGGATCACTGTTTACAGGCACTGACATTTGCACAACATGAATTATCTTCATTTGTGACGGGAGGTACAACATAATGTGCTTGCACTCACCAACAGTCAGCATCTCAAGGGAATGTATAGAAGAAACCAGGTAAAAACACCAGTTATCCTGGTTAGTTTTTGCAAGACTTGACACAGTGGGCTTTTGTGTCTTATAGATAACAAGATGGGATGGAGAATTCAATTCTAAATATTTGTCCATAAATAATTCAAGAGTGTGTGAGGTGTGTGTATGTGCAACGTGGTGTGTGAGCTTTAGTGGAGGTGGGGAGAAAGGAACAGGATGCACAGCCCTTGAGGAATGTGTACAGTCTGGTGGCGCCCCCCCCCCCCCAAAACCACCTCCCCGGGGCAGCAATATAATGTTATTATAATAATATATATATAATATATAATGTTAGCTAATCTGAAGCTCTTGTGCTGAGCAGGTTCTCATCATCATGTCGCAAGCACTGGGATGTTCATGAGAAAAATGTGTTAAAGATTCATCTGTTCAGAGCAGGATGCTCTGAGGTCAGATTTTCTGGTCATCGGTGGAAAGTTTTCACAATGACATGTGG
Organism: Trachinotus anak; assembly: GCF_046630095.1. Classification (NCBI taxonomy): domain Eukaryota; kingdom Metazoa; phylum Chordata; class Actinopteri; order Carangiformes; family Carangidae; genus Trachinotus; species Trachinotus anak. Next base: position 19,817,848 of record NW_027273865.1, on the reverse strand, counting down.
AGAAACAACACATGTAGTCACCTAGTAACACACATGCCTACAACCTGTGCTTCCCAGCAACTCCCTTTACCAAACAGTCATTAGAAGATTGTTGTTCTGTAAGTCAGTCGGTAATTTTACCTATAAAAAAAAAAAAAAAAATGCAGCCCATTACACTATCGGATATATACATGAAAGATGAGTCACTTTGGCTCCAAATTGCAGCGTAAGGTACAGAGTTTGCAGGGCTGACTGCACAGGGCTGGAATGCAGGCCTGCTGTGGCTAGTTAGCCAGCCAGAGCTAAGCAGCATGCAGCACAGTAAATAAAGTGCAGTCTGTGCTGTTCTGTTACATGGCCTGTTCTCTTCTGGTCTCCAGGATAATCAGGACGAATGGAGAGCAGCTGTTTTTTTTTAGGGGGGCGGAAGTGGTGGGGATGAAGGGAAGGGCACGGAAGAGAAGGGGGTGTGCGAGGGTGGAATAGAGGAGGCAGAGGTTTTAAATGGGAATAGAATGTGGATGAGATGAATGGAAAGGGAACACGCCTGAGGCTATGTGTAAAAAAAAAAAAGAAAAAAAAAGATATGGCCTGATATATAGGAGCTGCAGGGATATAGGAGGTGAAAGTGCAGGTGCAACGCAAAAGACATATTTAGAAGACAGACGGATATTGTGTCTGTTAAAGAGACTTCCTCTTTTAGGGGTTCTTCAGGAGGAGGACAGGCGACAGAGTGTGACACAAAGGTCAGTACAGCCATCCTTGAAGTCGTGATTTGGCCCCCCTCCCCCCCGAGATTCCCGGGTATGTGACTCATGCTACGGCAGCGAGACGTGACGTACAGCACTAAACTGTGGCATCACCTGCTTTCAGTTGTTGCACGATTGCAAGAGAGGGTGATAATGGGATCATGTGTTCTGTCTCCATCTTTCTGTCTCTTTCATGCTCCCTTCTAAGGCAACCTTTTTTTTTTTTTTTTTTAAATGTCCCAGATCCCAAAGGCCCCTTCTCTTCCCTCTGCCCGTCACCAGTCTCTTTCATTCTCATCCTCCTTCCTTTAATTTGCCTGGCTATCTCAGTCTACAGATCTCTCTCTTGCTGCCTGGGTGACTGCCGTCCCACACAGGGAGGGAAGGGACAGCAGCAGCAGAGGAGACTGAGGGGTGGAAAGAGGGGAGGAAAAAAAAAAGTGGTGCAGAGGAGGGAGGGAGGGAGGGATGAGTTTCACAAACGTGCCACCAGGCTGCACACATTCCTCAAGGGCTGTGCATCCTGTTCTCTTGTCCCCACCTCCACCAAGGCTCACACACCACGCTGCACGTACGCATGCCTCACACACTCTGAAACCCGTACCCCCCTCAGCCCCCCCTCCTCCTCCCACAATGGTGCCCACTCTTCCTCCAGCATACTCCCTATAGGACAGGAAATGGTGACTCTTTCTTTCTTTCTTCCTCACTCTGTTTTCCTTACTCTTTCTTCGTGTTCATTATTGTTTTCTTTCGCACACTGCTTCCTGCACCACAGCCACCACACATCTTTGTTTTTACCAGGGAGAGCTTTTTTCCATTTTGCCTGGATGATGGGGAAACATTGGTGGGATGGTGTCTAATACCTGGGACTTTTATGAGTCTTTTAATGTGAAATGGTTGTAAGATGACAGCCACAAAGTGACAATCTCTTCACTTTTTTGCTTAATTTATCACCTCATGGTTTACTACTGAGGGTATACACACTCTAACAGTTCAGATTATTGTTTATCATTTTTACTCAGTTTTTTTAAATATGAATTAATGAATCAAAGGAAATGTGAGTTGCATCAAATGGACCCCAACTTTCTACTAGTAATTCTGTCCTGATTTTTTAACATGAGTGAAGCATATGTTTGGGCTTCAGCAGACGTGTATATTTCCCTCCTAAATCAGTGTCTTGGTTACTCTGGATTATCCACAGAACTTGAAACCACTTCCAGTGAAAATTGTTTACAGTGAGATCCGTGGATTACCCAGAGTAAAAGGGATTTTTTGGAAGGACATGTTGCGGTTGAGTAGTTTTTTTGTTTCTTATTCTGTGGCTGTGAGCACGAGTGATGAAACTTCATTCACCTCCATAGTATTGGATGGTGGAGGTAGACACTCAGAAACAGATATGTAAAAAATCTTTACAAAGAAGTGGATTTTTTTTTATTATTATTTGTCATTCAAATTTGTTTCAGTTGCATGTGCAAATGATGAATCTACTGTATCTAATCATAGAAAAGACTGTACTCAGTTATTTCAACCAAATAGAAAATAATTTGCCGTGGTTAACCTCCAGCACAAGGAAGCTCTTGTGTAGCAGAATTTTTTAAGTGTGGCTCAGGAGGTAGAGCAGGTCTGTGGTTCAATCCTCAGCTCCTCCTGCACAAACAGTATCAGTCAAATGTTTGGACACGCCTTCTTATTCAATGGTTTTTCTTTGTTTTTGTTTTTTTTTTATCATTTTCTACATTGTAGATTAATACTGAAGACATAAACTATGAATGAACACATATGGAATTGTGTAGTAAACAAAAAAAGTGTTAAACAAACCAGAATATGTTTTATATTTTAGATTCTTCAAAGTAGCCACCTTTTGCTTTGAAGACAGCTTTGCACACTCTTGGCATTCTCACAATCAGCTTCATGCGGTCGTCACCTGGAATGGTTTTCCAACAGTCTTGAAGGAGTTCCCAGAGGCGCTGAGCGCTTGTTGGCTGCTTTGCCTTCACTCTGCGGTCCAACTCCTCGCAAACCATCTCAATTGGGTTTAGATCGGGTGATTGTGGAGGCCAGGTCATCTGACACAGCACTCCACCACTCTCCTTTTTGGTCAAATAGCCCTTACCTAGCTTGGAGGTGTGTTTGGGGTCATTGTCCTGTTGAAAAACAGATGATGGTCCCACTAAGTGCAAACTAGATGGGATGGCATGTTGCTGCAGAATGCTGTGGTAGCCATGCTGGTTAAGTGTGCCTTTAATTTAGAATAAAACACAGTCACCAGCAAAGCACCCCCCACACCATCACACCTCCTCCTCCATGCTTCACGGTGGGAACCACATATGTAGAAACCATCCGCTCACCTTTTCTGTATCTCACAAAGACATGGTGGGTGGAACCAAAAATCTCAAATTTGGACTCATCAGACCAAAGTACAGATTTCCACTGGCCTAATGTCCATTCCTTGTGTTTCTTGGCCCAAGCAATTCTCTTCTTCTTGTTGTTCTTCCTCAGTAGTGGCTTCTTTGCCGCAATTCGACCATGAAGGCCTGATTCGCACGGTCTCCTCTGAAATGTTGAGATGTGTCTGCTACTTGAAGTCTGTGTAGCCTTCATGTAGAACAGTAGTTGAATAGGGCTATTCACTGTATAGAACTGTGTACCAACCCTGCCTCTGCACAAAACATCTGATGGTCTCATGAAGCTGATTGTGAGAATGCCAAGAGTGTGCAAAGCTGTCATCAAAGCAAAAGGTGGCTACTTTGAAGAATCTAAAATATAAAACATATTCTGGTTTGTTTAACACTTTTTTGTTTACTACACAATTCCATGTGTTCATTCATAGTTTATGTCTTCAGTATTAATCTACAATGTAGAAAATGATAAAAAAAAACAAAAACAAAAACAAAGAAAACCCATTGAATAAGAAGGTGTGTCCAAACTTTTGACTGGTACTGTATGTTGAAGTGTCTCTGTCAAGATACTACACCACAAATTGCCCCCTGATGGCTGTGCCATCGCTAAGTGTATGTATGTGTGTGTGTGTGTGTACATGTGGCTTGTAGTATAAAGCGCTTTCAGTGGTTGATAAGACTAGAAAAGTGCAATATAAGTGCAGTCCTACCATTTCAGTGCAATTAACTACACACTAATAATAACCACTATTATTTGATACATGAACTTCACTAATAACAACATATGGTTGTTCAAATGGTGATTTTGGACAATGAATTTCTAGTCAGATGATCGTAATCTGCTTTTTAACAGTAATCAGACTGTTTAGCACCTACACCTTTTGTTTATTTTCTTTGGAGAGTGAATTTGGACAGCATGACTTAAAAAAGATCCTGTTCAAAACCCTGAATATACTTTCCATTAAAGGAACAAAAAGCTACCTTCCAAAGAACACAGAGTTCTTTTCCCGTGACATATAGACCTGTTACTTGTTGTTGCATTTCAAAATTAAGTACACAGAGTTTACATGCAATTAAATGTGCTTTGTAAATAAAATCACCGGTGTGGACACCGTGGTTCTTCCATGGAGCACAGGAGCTTCTGTTCCATTCAGGGACAAGAATAGGCTCTAACACATTTAGACTTGGATGGAGGAACAAGACATACAAGTTCATTTATCATGTCGGGAGCGGCCAGACACATTTTGAGTCCCAGCCCATTATATTAAGAAACACTGCGGTACAGAACGTGAAAGCAGGATGGGTGCGCTGATTCATAACCAGCTGTCATTTGGCAATAGCTGGAATTTAGTCACTGTGTACTCTAATTGTTTGAGGTGTACACATGTCTGAGTAAACAAGGGGTGGAGGATGTTTTTAATGTTCTGGGTGTGAGAGATGCAAAACCAAGTGTCTATGCAAACTAGATTGGCCATGCACTGAAAAAGACTGAGTAATGATAAGACCGAGTGATTTCTAAAAAGCCTGTGTGTGTGTGTGTGTGTGTGTGTGTGTGTGTGTGTGTGTGTGTGTGTGTGTGTGTGTGTGTGTGTGTGTGTGTGTGTGTGTGTGCGCGCGCATGTGAGCATGTGTGTATTAGCTATAATCCTTGAGGCCTTAGGGAGGTGCACACACATTCAGCCTTTTCCTGTTGCTTCCCATTAATTCCACCTGTATACACTGGGAATGAGCCCCTGCTGGCCCTCACCCTTCCTGCCTCCTCCCTCCTTCCACTCCTCCCTGCCTCTAAATCCCCAGATGTAGGCTTACCGAACACCCAGAGAGACCCGGCTGCTCTCCTCTGCTGCATGCTGTTCTTCACTGCCCATTGTGTCCTCAGCCACAGCTCCACATATCACGGTCTGAATGGACAGGATGAGCATATTTATTCAAATCAACATTTGAATGGCCATTTCGCTGGAACACGTAAGACAGCTACCACATGGCTGCTGAACTTCTGATAATGTTGCCATGGGAATGAGCACTGGGAGAGCGCACGAGGCTCACAGAGCTGAGGTGTTGCCAGCTGTGCTGGACATTTGCATAGTGTGTGCCTGTTTGCCTTGCGCACACATACATACACGCACACTCAAGGAAACAGTGACATAATGCTCATCTAAATGGCAGCCAGGACTGGGAGGGTCATATTTTCCATCACAGGTGTGGTGTAATTTTAAACATAACTCAATCACCAATGTGGTCTGATTACTCTCAGCTTCTTTCACTTGAGCCTGGCTCACCTGGCAGGTGAGATCATGCCCTTTCAGCAGCTACAGAAAAGTATAGCCCTTTATGCTGAAATATCTACCCTCATTTGATAATGACGATTATGCTGTCTATTTTAACATGTAGTGTGAGAATTTTCTTTGTGAAAGTGCCTTTTAAAGTCGCTCTAAACCGGTTCCACGTAACATCATTCATTAGATATAATCCAGCGAGCACAAAATAGATAATACCTGCTCATTGTGTTACCCAACACACAAAACGGATACTGATGCCTAATATGGTGATGGCCTAAAAGAAGAATGAGGGTGAGATTTGATATGTTATTACTGACATTACCTAAATTCAAATCCCTTTGAATCTCAGGCTGCTGATTTATGACTCTGTTCACCAGACAACACAGGCATGAGTGTTAGATTTATTGAGATCAAAAGTGTATAGTCATGGTATGAAAGTGATATCAGGTTCCTAGTTTTTCAGAGTGGTTGAAAGAAATGTCACACCTTCCCTGTGAGGGAAATGTGGGGAAATTGATGGTGTTTTCGCTGCTGACTAATAGGTGAGTGGGCAGGTGTGGTCCTCCTACTGCACATTACAACATTTTTGAAAATATGAAAAAATAACAATTAAAAAAGGAATATATAAAAATGATGACTAGAAAATGAGTCATAACCATGTAAGAGGAACTTTCCAGATGAGTGGGAAATGAGATTGGGTTCACATTGGGCACATGAACTGGTGAATAATTGAGTTTGGACAAACAAGCTGTTTTTTTTTGCTGCTCTCTCACGTCTGAGCCATCACTGACTGTGAGAGGGGATCATGATGTTTTAACATGTGCTTGTTAAGCCTCAATTATTAAGGCAGGATCCACAGCACTGTGGCACGGCTAACCTTTTGAACTCAGCACAGACGAGCTCGCTTTGCATGCACACTGGTATACATGCGCCTGCATGCACGCACGCTCCATATGGCCCAATTAACCTTTTGAACTTCAAACAGACGCACAGACAGACGGATGCACATTAACATACATAGATATAAACACATAAACATATATCCTCAGACTTCTACACGCAACCTTGTGTGAGTGCGTTGACGGATACTAAATGAGCTCTTGATTAGAAGCCATCTTTCCTGTCTTTCTTCCTTGAAAGGCCACATTATACATGGTTCGATTGGAGAGAGCAGAGGCTACCTGATTCTCACGCATTTGAATAAGAGTGCACTGCTAGAGGGAGAAAGGAATGCTGTGTTCATGGGAGTGGCAAAAACCTTCTATGCTTTTAGTTGCCTCTTAAAGGTATCCTGGTTTATCAAACAGCCCTTTCATTGTATACCATATGTACATAGAGCAGAGTTGTCTCAGAATTATTTAACTTTAAAAAAAGAAATCCCATCCCATTACATCTAGAGAGTCACAAAAACATTTCATAACAACACACACTGAATGTTCTTCCTCTGAAATATGTTACAGATACATGTTCTATCTAGTTCCCATTGATTTAAAATGGGTGCTTGAGATTGAAATGGGTGATGTATACTGTATGTCTGACCCATTGCTTTCAGTGAAATAAAGCACAGCGTCCCACATACATAGGCCTATTAAGGAACCCTTTTCCACCCAAAGCTAACATGTTAGTGGTAACTGCATGTTTAAACTCCCTTCTTAGTAATGGAATAATACAAGGCACAACAAATGTTGCAACATGGAAATTTCACATTTAACAAGTATTCCAGTCATAGTACAATATGGCTGAGGAACACAGTGTTGCAGAGACATTGTAAACACTGCTTACAGCAGAGAGGGCTACTTGCTATTATTATAATGAACAAACAAAAGAGTGTAGGGTCTAGAAGCATAGGGTTTTGAAAAGTTACTAGCAATCAGATTACCCTGCTAGTGTTTTTTTCCCACTTAATCCTCACAATCTGTCCATACTCTATACTGTAAGCAATGACTATGAAGCCCTGACTTTTAGTCACTGGTGGACTTAACCAGGCCCGTAAACCTGGACACCAAGAACCCTTCAGTAGGTTTAACACTACAGATGTCTCCCAGCTCTCCAAAAGGATTAGTTCACTTTAATTTGAAACTTTCCACCTGCTTGGGCTCCTAAAAGGCCTGTTCCTGAAGTCTCTTTGTCTCTCCCTGCCTCCTCCTCATCTCCGTCTCCTGTCCCCCTCCCTGCCAGACTCAAGTCCTCTGAACCACAATTAGATAAACAGGAGATGACAGCAGGACTGGTGGAGCACAGCCAGAGAGATAGATGATGATAAAAGAGAGAGAGAGAGACAGAGAGAGAGAGGGAGATGGAGGGAGATGGAGTTGGACACACAAAATGAGACAAAGGGCCTTAATTTTGTATCTACTCAGATCAGGCAAAGTGATGGGCTGAAGATCTACGTTTTTTTTGGGAGGGGGTTATGTTGTTATGTTTTTTACATCTGCACATATTTGGTATTTTCAAGCCTCATCATGACATTTCTTGCCACAATCTGGGTGGGGAAAACACCAGAGGGAACTATCAAAAACACTCCGGTGTCTCAAATGGAATTTTGGTATCATTATAGCGTCCTCACATGCCAAGTCATGGCACAGGTACTGCTGTTACCTACTACTCTCTGTGGTCTCAGGTGGCAAAAAACAAGATGTAGACCTTGTCTAAGGCCTTTGGGACAATTTCAGTTCCATCTTCAGTATTCACAACAGTAAGTTCCACTGTGATGAACATAGTGTGTATCTCTTTGGCTTGTTTTCTGTCAGGTTGCTCTACCACCTTTTAAAAAATAAAACCTGCTTGCTGGAGGGAAATACCACTCTATACTGCACAGTTCCATTTCCTGCATCTTTTACAGCATTAAGGGGAAGTAATAAAATGGCAGAAAGAAATGAGAGCACAAAATTAACTGCTGGAGATAATTAGAAAGTCATACACCAAGGCTGCAGGAACAGTAAAATGAGCCACTGGATGGTCAGAAACAGTTTGTTAGACACAGTTTACAAACTCTCTCTCACTTACCTGTGACAGCGTGCACACACACGTGCACAACCAGCTTCTTTCCGTGGTCATGCAAAACGGTGTCTAAAGCTCAGCCTCAGGCAGGGTCTTAAAGGTCACGATCCCTATGCCGCTTTAAAAGGTCGCGCAAAGTTCATGACACAAGCCTGACCATATTTGGCTGCTGACTTTCTTAAAGGCTTAGAGCTGAAATTTGAAATGATAGAGAGGGAGGGAGAAAAAAACAGCAACTGGAATGTTCATTGGTTGCAGCTGGGCATCGTTGGAGCAATATGGAACTAGGCTTAATGCAGGGAGTGTGTGTGTGTGTGTGTGTGTGTGTGTGTGTGTGTGTGTGTCTGTGTAGGTCTGTTTGCATGCATATGTCATATGTGCATGCAAGTCAGTGTGTTTATTACAACATGCGTGTGAGAGAAGAGGAACGAGATATTTGGTTAATACCGACCAAGGCTTAGATATTTCCAGATACATGTGTCTGTGTGAGTGTGTGTGAGAAAAATAAACACAGCTCTAGCGTGCATGCGTGTCTGCATGCATGCCGGCATGTGCATGAGTGACAGAGATATTAGAGCAATATGAAAAAGCTTAAGCCGGAAGTATGGGGCTACAGTATGAAAACTGTGTGGACCAGAGAGGCAGAGAGGAACCAATCAGAGCAAGATGAGCAAATCTGAGAAGCAACTCATTTTGAAATATAATCACCGCAAAATATTAAAATGAAATTTAAATACCAGTGAATTCTGAGAAATTAAATATTTTACTTTGAAAAAGCAGCTGTGCTGATATACCTATTTTGATTTCCTCTCTTTAAAATTTTCAGTCTGTAACGTAAAGTTGTGCAGTTTCAAAAACTTGTTTCTGAAATTTAAGACTTTCAGATGAAAAATTCAAACTTAGGCCTCCACGATACAAGGGATAATCAAGTTAATTACGTGATACCAGCTCATTTAAAGTGACATTTTAAACTAGATTTTCATTTTCGGTAAATACATACATTTAGAAGTGAAATTGAATCTGTGAATCTGTGTAGTTGGACACAGAGGTTACATCTGTCTGAGTTCCTCTTCTCATGTGGAGAAAGAAAGTGTCTGCTTGGTTCCACAGTGTGCAGCAGATTGACGCAGGTAATGTTCTGCTGCTTTTCTTGGTAACAGCGTCGTTTGTTAGAAGCTAAACATCTCTAAAACAAGTTTATTACAATCTCTGATTGACAAATCAGCAAAGACAGTTTTGCACACGCTCAATCATTGCAAAACTGCGTGTTACAAATCAGTGTGGAGTATTTAACTGTCTCATATCTCTACAAAGAAAACCCCCTTTTTTACACTGAATAATTTAGATTGGAAAGTTTAATAAGCTTGATTCAAACTGATGTGTGTGCATATGTTTGTGTGTGTTTGTGTGTGTGTGTGTGTGTGTGAGTGCCTTTTGAACCTAATGGACAATGAGACCCAAATGAATTATAAATCGATCCAAAATGATTTGGATCTGTTTAAGAAGCCTGCTCTCTATTTAGAGACTTGCTTCAGATGTGGAAGCAGCAGCATGAGATGTAAAAACACACATATGGTTGCAATGGGGCTGCATCGAACATCACACACAGTAATCATAACTCCTTTGAATAATAATACAAAGTTCTGTCATTGCACTTATGAAGGCAGAACTTTATCTTTCTCTGCCACACACAGACACAGTCCATCCCTCTTTGTTATTGTTTTATTTTTTTTTATCTCCTTCCCGTGCTTCCCTTGTCTCTCTCATCTCTTCACTCCACATCTTCTCCCACTCTCTTCCTCCTCTCTTGCCCCTCCTCTTCTAACCTCGGCCAGCAGGTCTACAAAGTAGTGCTCTCTGTGTGCCAGCAGGAATTCCTGGAGGGCAGTCAGGCAAACAAACCCAACCAGTGCCCGCTGCATGACTCAGAGAGAGACAGAGACCGAGAGAGAGAGGGAGCGAGAGAAGAGGGCAGAATCATTAAGATGAGAGGGTAAAAGGATTTTAAGCTGTTAAGAGCTGATGAGAGAGGGCAGGTTGGAAAAGAAAAAAAAAGTGGGAAAGAGAATGAAAGGCTGTAGGAGAGATTAACAGGGGGAAGCTAGCAGAGAGAGATGGGGGCAAACAGAGGGCAACCTGCGCGATCTTGCATGCACACGAGAAGAGCAGACAGGCACGCAGCTCAGCAAGGAGGCACGAAGAGAGCAAAACACCCCCCCCCCCCCCCCCCCCCCCCCATCTCGCTATCCAACTCTATCTCCCCCCTCCCTTCCCTCTATCGCCCTCCCCTCCTCTGCCAAAAAGCGAGGCTCAGCACAGCACTCCAGCACGACACAGTGACCCAAGGCCGAGCAGAGAGCAGGGCTGAGGGATGCACTAGCAGAGAGAAGAGGGAAACAGGAGTGAAGTGTAGCACAGAAACATGTGCTGATGGGTGAAGATAAATCAGATACTTACATATGGGCTGTAAAACAAAAACAACTTTGGGGACTGATTGCTGGAGATGTACTGTTATAATTCATTATTTGGTTTATGGTATTTCAACATATACAGTCTACAGATACTGGAATCAGCTTATCAGCCTGTGGTTAGAGAAATACTTTACCAACGTGTGACTTTGTGCAGTGACTTCTTGTTGTCACTCTGAGGCTGCAAGGCAAAAAACTGAGACACGAGGAAGTCACTGCACCTGGCCAAGAAATAGCCTGACTCACAACGCCCCCGTAAAACCACAGATTTTCATTTTTACACTTCTGTTTTTGTGCAGATTAAACAAACATGTTAATTAGTGAGCCTTACAGGTGCTTTGTGGTGTTTGTGGATTCTGTAATCTTTAGACAGAGCCAGGCCAATTGTTTCTCCTGGTTTCTAGTGTCGGTGGTAAGGTAAGCTCACAGTTGCAGGCTGTAGCTTCATTTTTATATATTTATAGATATGAGAGAGGTATCGATCTCCTTATGTAAATATAAGCTGGAAAGTGAAAAATGTGAATTTTCCAAAATGTCAAACCATTCCATTAACCCTCAAATTTACAAAAAAAAGAAAAGAAAAGAAAATAGTGGTAGCTATGGCTCCGGAAACAAATAAAACCTGCGAAAGAAAACAAGGCTGAGGGAGAGAAAGGAAAGCTAGATAAAAGGATTAGGCATAGACAGACAACAGATGAAGTGAAAGATACGACAGGAGGGAGAAGTTAGTCTGAGAAATGAGAAGTGAGTGAGCTGCACAGGAGGAGGAGGAGGGAGGTGGTGAGGTCTGCTTTTTGCCCCATACGAGCTGTCTCTGGGCTGGGATAGACGGCTACCTCCGCCAGCCTCCCTCTGGACTTTATTAGACATGGTGCTCAGATAATACACTGCTGGGGTTGGCGGGGAGGGGGAGGGGGGTTGAGCATGAGAGAATTTGTTTCCAATTTCAGTACCATTTGTCCAAGACAAGAAGAAATAATCAGGTGAACTAAACGAATATCATCTAGCTCTTGTTGAGACCAGTGCTGCAGTCAATGGCATATGGACGACAGTTATGAAGGACTTCCTTTTTCACTGCATATTGTAGTGGCCACGAGTTCTGCAAAACAATAGTTCAACATTTTGAGCAATACTCTTATTCACAGAAGTGTAAAAAGGGAAATTCTTTGTTGTTTCTTGGACACAGCTAGTTTCTGGTGAGGCTGTCTGTTGACTGAAAATAGTTTTGCACAAATCTGCCTGCAAAATCCATTGTGCAACTCTGCTGTTTTTGTATGGATATGGCATGTTAATCAGTGATCTTAAGCGGTGCTGGTAGGGGGATTTTCTTACCTATGGACAGGCTAGCTGTTTCCCTCTGTTTCCATTCCTTATGCTAAGCTAACCATCCTCTGCCAATAGCTTAATGTTTCCCATACAGACCCCTTTTTGTTCTTAGATGCACAATTGGGATTGCAGTAGCTGCTTTTGTGCATTCTCTATTGAATAAAGTCTATATTATGCTCATTTTTTGACCTAGTTAAAGCTCCTCCCACTTTGAGAGCCTCTGTTGTTTTGCCTAATGTTTACAGGAATATCAAGAAGTGAGGTGAGGAAAAAAAAAAAACATCATGTGACTAATAAATCTGAATTTACATGATTTAAATAAAGCATTACTTCACCAATTAGTCATTTTCTCTTTTATATTCTTTATTTAATCAATGTTACATTAAACTAACATAAATAAACATTTTTATGAACAAAAGGCACACAGTTCAAATATAAACAAAGAACATCTGTACAGGTTGTCTCAGTAAAACATGTCTACTGTCTCTGAGCGAGAGAGCGGTCCAAGAGAGATGAGTTTCAGCGGGTTCGCTGTCAGAACGCTACAGTGCTGCTGCCGCTACTACAGCAGAAGCATCGTCATCGAGTCTCGGCGGGAAACCATACACTTTTCAGTCACCCGCAAGGAATCAAAGTGGTGGGCGCAAAGGCAAAAACGCCAACCAGGAACAGCACTGGCTTCATGTGAAACCTCTGCCTGGAGGTTTAGGGTATGTGGATGTCCATTTGGAAAAGTCCCACTGAAACTCATGTCCATTGTCTGGTTGAAGAGGCCACAAGATTCATGTCAGCTAAATTAAAAGATTCAAACACTCAGCACATAGACTTGAAAAAACATATGGGCTGGAGGCTGGGTAAACACTTAGTATGATTTTTTTGCAAGAGCATGACAGGGGGTCAGTGTTGCCATGGTTTCTTTATGGAAGCCTCTGATTGGTTGGTTGCTGCTTCCTCAAAATAATTAAATGGCCAGTTGGGCGGTCACAGTTCTGGCAAGATGCTAACTGTCTACCATAGCGCCTGTCCTGATGTGGAGCTGAGTTCATATACAGCCATACGACTAAAATGATAACGGGACTCGGTTTTTCTTGCATCCGCTCCAGAATAATAAGGTAGATGAAATCCTCTAGTGTCCCATGATCACCGCTGAGCTCCTGTTCGTACTAGATAACAAAGTGTGGTATATGAGTCCAGTCAAGTCTGTTGCAGCTGTTGTCTGTTGTCATCCACTTCTGAGCACTGAATGAAACAGGTGCCATTCTTTGTTAGTCCAGTTTTGTTTAGTTGAATCCGGTTCTAGCCAGTCTGTTGTTCCTTACTGCAGTCCAGTCTGGTTGGATCCAGTTGACTATAGACCAGGACCACTGAGTATTTGCAAATATTTCATAGATTTTGTTTTGCCCTGCAGCAGATGGGTGAAGTTCAGCATAACAAAGTGATTCCAATAGAGATGGTTAAAGCAACAATGCTCTACATTTCAGCTTTCTATTGGTCTAAATTGTTCTTTTTCATCTTAACTACCAAACTCCACCGATGTAACACCTTAGCAGACGAAAGCAAACTATGAATTCGTATTTGCAAATACAGACAGATCCAGGGCTTAGACAGCCACAGTGCTGGGTACCTCCTCGTAGTGAATGATAAAGTAAGGGTAACTCTGGTCATCGTTGAAGATGACATAGATCTGGGGGTCCACCCAGTTGTCCACACAGGAGTCGTAAAGGTCACTGGAGGGGTCACGAGGGTTGATGGGTGGCGGTCGTCGCATGGAGGGATTTCCTACAGTAAACCTATACGGACACAACAAAGAGGTGAGATTAGTTATTGTTGTATGGTCATACTGGGTGTACAAACTGGGAAGCAATAGACTTTTGCATTTGCTGCTGACAGATTTCTATTCAGTTCAGCAAGTCTGGAGTTACAGAAGAATAAGACTCCATCTAAAAGAGGATTCTTCTAAATTTAATGATTACAAGACTACTGCTCCTCTCTGGGTTTTAAAGGATCTTAAATAATATAAGCATATGTTGTAAGTGCATGAAATGCACGTACTGTAAGTATATGAAATGAGTCAGCGCATTTTAACCAGTTTGTTTTTCCTCTCTTAAATATTCATGTCAAGCCCTAAAGAACCATAATCCATCAATCTGTGTACCACTGTCTCTGGGGTCATAAATAAAACATATTAAAATAAGAACATTTTCAGCTACAGACAAAGACAGTGGGTAGAGACGTTAAGAGTCTGTGCACCAGATACAGTTTCAGACAGGAGAGTTAATCATGCTGCACAGACAACTTCTTTATTGGTCTGTATCCCCGCTCAGGTCTGGAAGCAATGTCTCCGCCTGCACTGTGGAACAGATTGAACCCAGGTTTGGAGTGGACGGGGGTTGTGTGAAGTGTGTTTCCAGACCACCACACCATCCTCTGGGCACACCGCAAACTGTCTGCTGCAGCATAACAAGCTGATGATGTATGATGGGTTCAGCCAAATCTGCTGTTTTACATGTGTGGCTCTAGATTTGAATTGCAGCTCAAGGGATGGGATGGGCAAGCTCCATAGCATGACTTAGTGATGGTTTATGGAAACGAAGCTCAGGATTTCAATGATCCAAATTAATGCTCAAAAGAGATGTTTAAGCAGAGGTAGCCTATTGTGTGTGCTGGAGGGACAATCCTTGTCAAACACACCAAACAGCACATTTCGAAACACTAAAACATATAACTCCAATAAGAACTGGATACATGAGGCTTTAATTTAGAATTTACCAAACTATGTTTCTTCCAACTAACTCAAACCAACCATGAACCATAAGAAAATGGTGCTTTTGCGAATGAGTTACTGAGGTAACTACCATTTAAGATCTCTGGATGTATTAGGTTGATATGTACCAATATTGTGATTGATGACAAAAACTGCCAATAACATTTTATCCATATGTCCACGCCCAAATAAATCATTTTTGCCGTGTAATAAAGTTGCAAGTGGAAAGAGACATGAGAAATCCCATCCATAATCAAAGACACAAAAATGTTTCCCCTATCATCTTGACAGCGCCCACACACACCTGCCAGTGAGGACTTTGGCCAGGAACATGCAGTGGACTCCTTTGGGCGAGCGTTTGGAGAAGTTGTGGGAGTAGACAGCCTTGCGGGCAAAGTAGGAGCCCTGGCCGAACATGGTGGCGTGTTTGCCGCAGACTCGCGGGTCAAAGTTGTGCTTGCAGATGCCCTCCACCACGTCGGCTGAGGTGCCGTGGAAGAGGTGGCGCTCGCTCAGCAGCCGGTCCATCTCTGACATACGCCGAGACATGTACTCCTTCTTCCTGTGGGAGCAGAGGGAGACAGAAGGTGAGGCAGATGAAGTTAACAGAGTTTTAGTGTTCAGGGGTTGTATTGGTAAAAAGTAATAAACTAGGAAACAGGCTGACGCACAAAGACAGATCATCTCCCAGCCCTGCTTTCTATTCAAAAGTTGTGGTCACAAGCTTGTTTGCTCTAGAAACTGGGTGAGAACATCTTGAGAAACAGACACACACACACACACACACACACACACACACACAGTCAACTTGGTTGATGTGAGCAAAAGTGTTTTTGAAAGGCTGTGACCCAGGAATGACCTCCCATGACCGCACAGCTTTTGACCTGACACAGAACGACACTGCACGCATCCAAGCCACACACACACACACACACAGAGAGAGAGAGAGAGAGAGAGAGAGAGAGAGAGAGAGAGAGAGAGAGAGAGAGAGAGAGAGAGAGAGAGAGAGAGAGAGAGAGAGAGAGAGAGAGAGAGAGAGAGAGAGAGAGAGAGAGAGAGAGAGAGAGAGAGAGAGAGAGAGAGAGAGAGAGAGAGACTTTAATTTCCTACTACCCGATTTTTTGATGAAACTGATCAACTTCCTTCCTTTGACAACACCCAAATTCACATGAAATGCACACACACACACACACACACACACACACACACACACACACACACACACACACACACACACACACACAGGCACACAAACAAACAGTCATGGTCCCCTCATCATAAACCAAGTGTGGGAAGAGGAAATCAACTGACATTCAAAGAGGGTATCACTTTCAGAGTCTGTACATGCACGCACACAAACACACACACACTGTCAGTCATTGTGAAACTGTGTGGTACCAGTCAGTGTGGGAGAGTTTAACTGTCACAGCTGATAGGACCTGCCCAGCTCAACCACAGTGGTTAGCCCACTGTTGTTTGCGACAGGAACATCATCATCGGCAAACATCCCTCCATCCGCCGTGTTCACACACCACCGTGGATCCATTCTCACGAAGTGCGAGCAAGACCACAGCTGGTCCCACTTGCCCTATTTTCGTTTTTATTCCTCCTCTCTCACTGTGTATTTTTCACCCTTGTGTTTGTTCTTAAGAAATGTTTTTAGTCTTGTTTCTGTCTGCAAGAACATATGCAGCTGGGTCTGAAATACTCTGAGTTCAACAGCAAAAATCTGGAGAAAAAGGTTTCAATCCATTTTGTGCCACAACAGCAAAATATGTGAAACTAGGAAAAAAATACTGTTGCACAGCAGAAATTTACTTACTGTACTTATAACCTAAATGCTATATTGACTGGTGGACACACATTACTAACAAACCGACTCAATCCTCCACTTAAACCATACCATTCTCATGACATAGAAGCTGCTGATCAATTCAGCGGTTCAGCAGAGCAACGATTAATAAAAACGACCACAAATGCGCCGCAGCTTCTCCTCACAGCATTAAAAGGAAAAAATCATGCAAAAGAAAACCTGATGACAACAAACTTTCTGACACTGGCACAAATGTTTCCACCATTTTTTGAACATCATGACTGCTGGTTATTATTATTTGAACTGATTCATGATTTAAGATTAGATTAACAGATGATATCTTCAGCAATGAGGAAGTGCTTTAAAAAAAAAAAAAAAAAAAAAAAAAGGTCTTAAGTAAAATGCTTCCACTTCTTGGCTCACCTCTTGTACTTCTCCCAGAGGAAGGGGTTCTGCACGCGCAGGATCTTGATGATCCTGAACTTGGTCTCCGACACTGTCTTGTGGAAAAGGCTGTACACTGTGCGGTAGCTGCGGTCTTCACGTGAGACCGGCACCTGCAGGAAGTCCTGGCTCATCGTCATGGGCAACCACGTTTCCGGAAAAAGGCTGGGTGGGTTGGTGGTGGTCGGAGAGAGGGGAAGCGACGTGGAGAGATCCATGGATGAGGAGCTTGAGGAGGAAATGGAGGATGAGGGACAGGGGAGGGGAGATGAAGAGAGGCCACTCAACGTCCTAGAAAGAAAAGAAAGAACAAAGCATCAGGTGTTTGATCAGAGGGGAAATGAATCATCAACTATTTTAATAATTCAATGTTTAAGCCATTTATCAAGGAAAAAAAATCTAAATATTTGCGGGTTTCAGCTACTCAAATGTGAGGATTTACTGCTGTTCTACATTTTACATAATTGTAAACTGAATACTGAGGTATTTTGGACTGATGGTCAAACAAGACATCTGAAGATGCTAATTTGGGCTCTGGGAAATCAACAATTAATATAAAAAATAATCAACAGATTAAGAAATAATGTAAATATTTAAATGTAAATGCAGCTCCAGCTGTTTCTGTGTTCTCTGTAAGACTCTTCTGTAGTTTCCTATAATTTCTTACAAAGGGTGTGAGCTGTAATGGTAAATTCACAGTAAACAGGTTCGTGAAGAAAGCACCTATGTAATTTAGTGCTCCAGAAAATAGTGTTCACTTGTTATAGTGTTCACTCCAATTAATTCCAATGATTATATAACATAAGTAGCTTGAGTCCAGCACAGTAGGCCATCTGTTGCTTAATGATGAAAAGAATTCAGCATATTATAAAGGACTATTCTGGGCAAAATGGGGTGTTGATTTCTATCAGTAGTAATTTCTCAGTATACCAGCAACTGATTACAAACACAAATCCCAAAAGGAGAAAACTGTAGGAACATACAGTCTAAAAAACCCATCAATTTATTCATAAAAAGTCACTCTTTCATAGAGCCCTTCACAGGCAAAATGTTTTTTTCCTTTGCTGTGGTACAGTGAGGATGAAGGAATCTCTGAGCTTGAACTGGTGCTTCACGAGACTGGACACCTGAGGCAAGATCTGGAATAATGGGTTCTGGAGCGTGCAGGTAATATACTTTTTACCAGGTGTGACAACTAATATTTTCAACATAACGGCCATCTTTAACAGGGTAAAAGACTTGACTAATAAAAGAATTTGCTCTCATAATAACAGGCTTTATGTTGAAATATAAGTTCCTGCCTTAACCATGTGCTGCAGATCTAATCATCCCAGATGGTGCCTTTTTTTTTTATTTGCCCCTGTCCATCCCTGCTGAGGGCCAGTGAAAGCAGCTTCCCAGGTCTGTTCATTTATAGCACTGAGAGCATCAACAACAAGCTGCACATCACAGCAGGCTACCTATCTCTCCACCTTCCTCTGCCTTCATCCCCGCGTGTTTCCAATCAAGGCTGCATCCTAACGGTAAAACAAAACTGATGTCTGCTGCCACGAACCGGCACGTCTCAACTTCCAAAATCATATCCCACCAACTGTCGAAAATGACATCACTGAGCTGCGGAGCACCTCCACAGCAGCCGTCAGCCGTCACCGACCAAACAAAAACAGTGGAGCTGCGTGAAAATGAAAGCCAGAGACCAAACAAGACAACAGGGAGGCAGAGTGAGGGAGAGACAGGAACGAGAACAAGACAGAGGGGGGAGAGTAAAATGCCAATTGCGGCGCTGTCATGGAAGTGACAAAAGAACTATTGTGTCTGGCATTTGAGTCAATAACAGTGGTTTGGCTGTCAAGTTATCGCTCTGTGACTGTAAATGCTGTTAGCCCTATCAGCCATAAGGCACTGTGCGTGTGTGTGTGTTGTCAAGAGACTGCGATCAGGTGACTCTGAGTCAGTGCTACAGCTTTTCTCATTTCTTTTCTTCCTCTCATCTCATCTGTCCGGTCCCAATCGCCGCCTGCAATCAATGTCTCTATTCCCTGTGTGCTTTGAAAAGATCACAGGCAGCCTGCTGCAGAAAACAAGTGTGAAATGAAAAGAGACAGATAACAAGAGACTGATGGAGTTTGGGGGGGGGGTGAAAAGGTGAAAGATTAGGGCAGATAATAAGGCGGGAGAGAGGGAGGGAGATGGCCGAAAATAACATCATTGGGAGAGAGAGATGACAGAAGGAGTGAGAGAGGTGGGGAGGGAGCAAGGGAGAGTGCCAATCAAGCTAATGACCTCGACCTCTAAGCCTAGCACAGATTGTTCCTGATGCACACATGCACACAAAATTGTGTTGGTCACTTGGGAGGACATTGCATTGACTTGCATACATTCCCCTGGAAAAACATAATATTCAACCAAAGAGGAGTTAACGCTGAGATTTTAATGGTTTGGGATCAGCTTTGTGCCTTCATAATGTAACTGTGTGATCAGAGTTTGTCCCCCCCACACACACACACACACAAACACAAACAACAAACAGATAAAAAAGTCCCAGGAACAAATCCCTCAATCCAAATTCCAGCTCCCCACAGTCGCTTTTCACACTCCTTCGCTCCCCAGCTCTACTCTGCTGAGCGCCCAGTCTGGAAACCATTTGGACCTCTCTCTCTCTCTCTCTCCCTCTCTCTCACTTCCTCTCACTGTGCTCTCTATCTCGATGTCTCTTTCTCCCTCATTCTTTCTCTGTCTGCTGCTTCCTCCAGCTAATTTTCCTCTCTCCATTTTGTCTCCTCTTGACAGTCGGGGTCCTGCAGGAACAGCTCGCACTAGCGCTTGCTTTGTGTGGGACACTGGCAGGACGAACGCTAGAGCAGCCTGCTCTGCAAAGGAAGTGAGAAAAAAAAAAAAGAAGCTGCAAATGGGTTAAGATGACGCCGCTTGTTTCCAATCTGGTATCACTTGTTTCAGGAATAACGCTGAGGCGAGTGCGGCGAGGCATATCGCTTCGCTGCCATAAAGGAAATGGCAGCTGGGAATTTCTGGAATTGGCTCATTTCTGTTCTGATCTCATGTAGTTCAGATTTTCTCACAGGGTTTGAGGAAAGTAAGAATTAAATCTGGTTTAAGTTACTTCTGTGATTATTCTTGAACTTCTTGTGTTTCCCCTTTCACTCTCTCTTCCTCTGGTTGGCTCTCCTCTCTTTGTGTATCTCCTGTCCTCTGCCTCATCGGTCCTCGTCTGCCTCATTATCTCATTTTCCATCTGTCTGGTTCAGGCGCGCTTCGCTCTGCACAGAGCAGCTCCTGTGTTCCGGTGACTCAGGTTGATTTGCCAAACATCTGAGCTGTAATGTCTAAGTGTTAATATGGGTTTCGAGTTCAGCACAGACTGCCAGGGCGCCACGGTCTTGAAATGGATTAAAGGCAAATGTGGCGTTCGGAGGATTTTGAGTATTCAGCCCTGACTACGACATTAGCTTTGTGTACCGACCTCTGTGTGCCTGCCTGTCTCCAAACAGGAACTCGGGACACTCACAGAACACAGAGAGCCATGGGAAGAGCCAACTTTGTGTGTGTGTGTGTGTGTGTGTGTGTCTGTTACTGTGCATGCATTGCCAGGTACTTTATGTAAAAATCGAGGACTTTGTTTGAATAGTCAACGTGAGTTGATATCCAAAATACTAAATGTTCTCTAACAGGGTTGAGTGGTAAATGATTTGTGAGGCTCTGCCGGAGAGAACAACGGGAAATAGGAGTGGGGAGTAAGAGACAAAGAGAGACTATCAATCAAGTGAATGACCTCTACCTCTCAACGGAGGACTGACTGTTCCTGCCACTCTGCCATACAATTAACTAGGAGCAATTCTAAACCAAAGTGCTTATCAGAGTGCTTTGTTGTCCTTCACAGAAGTTAATGTACTACTTGGAAACAAAAGGCTATTTTCTAGCATCCAAATAGCTTTGTCAACCTCAAACTAGTAACATCCAGCCTTGGTCTCTATGGGCGCTCACCTTGTCATTGTAACAGCACAGGAAATAGCTACGTCAAGTGTTACTTACTGTAGGTGGGGTGTAAGCATCACAGAGGACATGAACATGGGCCGCTTCTTGATCTGACGTCTGAACCCGAAGATGGCGTTCTGCTGGAAGCCCTCCCTGATGTTGAGGATATACTGGTTCTGGAGCGTAATGAATCGCACCTCCTTAAGACCCCTCGAACTCGCCTCCTCTATGAGCTTCACCACCGGCTGTGGGGGAGATATAAAAAAGGAAAAGTAGGAAAATGAAGATGAGGACAAAGAGGAGAAGAGGAGTTTAGACTAAATTGTTTATTGGTTTATACACTTGGCTGCTCTGAATTTTCATTCAACAGAGGAGGGGAGAGTTTGGGGAGGGAGATGTCAGTCAACTGTGGTGCAATGTACAGATAACAGAAAGCAAAGGTGATAATAGGTGTCATCATGAGACACACACACACACACACACACACACACACACACACACAAAAGAGAAAACTGTCAATCTTTAAAGATGTGGTGAATTAAATTGCAAATGGCTGAGGACGGCTGTGTGTATGTGTGTGTGTCTTTGTGTGACTAAATCGATCCCATCACAGCGGCTAGACAATTGATCGAGTTAATGTGTCTGACCTCATGTTCATAGAGCGTGCACGCAAACAAACACACACATGTGAATGCAGTGAGTGGCTCACCTCAGAGTATTCCCTCCAGCCAAAGTTGTCTCTGCAGTAGTACTTCCACACTGTGTGACAGCTGGGGGTGGGATTTGGGCTCGTTGGGGGTGTGGGTAGAGGGCTGGCGGGAGTGGTCAGTCTTCGGACCCGGTCAAACTCCAGGTCGCACACTCTCATCGCCCCGAAGTCGAGAGAAAACACTCGACCCCTGAAACACAAAGTTGAAGGCGTTGTAATAAAAAGAAACTGCTGCAGTCAGAGTGAAAAAACATAATTCACATACACATTAACACAACATGCAGGCTGTGGCACCGTGACCTTGTTGTGAAATGGTCACAGTTTATATTTCCATCAGCAGCCTCATGTCTGGTCATGTTGCTGCTGATGGAACCTTAATTTAACCCGGATGCCCAGGGGCAAGACGACCAGACCTGTAATTGCTCACTCAGTATGAGTCACACAGGACAACAGTGTCAGCTGCATGACTTACATGCCACATGTAAAACATGAATGAAAGAAAATAAGACATACAGAATAGAAACACTGTCAGCCAGTAACTGGTTAAACATGGAGGATCATCCTGAGCTTTCTGTTTGAAGGTTCAATCGATCAATATTTACACTTTCACACAAAATATCCAGTAAAAATAACAATACTAGCACCTGCTAAATAGCAGAAACACATATGTGCATCATCATGCGCAGACATCCAACCTCCTCTTTGTTTTAACTAGCATGGGTTAAAACTCCATTGTGAGTGTGTGTGTGTGTGTGTGCGCATCAGTCTCTCTACATTAGAGTCCTCCATAGGGCCTCTGGCAAATCCTTTCTGGGTCAGACATACCACTTACGGAAATGTGGGCATCATACACTGACACGCTATGCCATGTACAGAAGACAGACTGAGAGGCAGAAACTCACAGACACATACACACAGAAAGGCATGCCATCTTTGCAAGACACTCACACTGATAAAACACACAAAAAACATGCACAGATCCCGACAGTGTTAATGGGCTCATTGATTTTTGCCTGGAAACTAATTGGATGTATTGTCAAAGGTTGGACATTGGTGAGTGTGTGACTGCCTGGAAGAGTGTGTGTGTGTGTGTGTGTGTGTGTGTGTGTGTAGAGCAAGGGATGTGTTCTGCTAATGTTTGTGCCTCAGGTTTGTGCTAAATAAAGCACTGAAGCAATTCCGGTCTTTTGAAGTTCTAATCTAAAACACAGAGACGTTGAGAGAGGGAGTGTGTGAGCCTGATGAGTTATTAGTTCAAAAGCCTGTAGAAGTGAAACCTCATATTATAATGGGGGCACATTATACAGGTATTCAGTTTCATCTACTGTAAGTGCAAATACTGGTCACTGGAGTTACACACACACACACACACACACACACACTCTAGTTTCGGTCAGGATGGTGATAATGAGAGGTGCTGAGTCATTTAAAAAAATACATCCATGCACTTTAATACAAATATGAACCATAGAGACTGTATTTACAGTTTGTGATTCTGCTAAGTCATAGTGTGACTGCATCTCTGTAACAGGAAGTGAAATAGGTTTTCATCCACTGAGCACGTGCGGAAACAAAACAGTAACTGAGGGGCGAGTCACTGATTACCAGAACATGGGATTACCAGAAACACAGTGCAGATAGATAACGCAGATGTCCGCATGAGTTAATGTTTTCTGGACTGTTTCCATGCGGTCAAGTGATGAGAGGGAGTTTTGGTTCCATCCAAAAGGAAACAGAGAATTAAATTTGAAAGGCAGGGAGGAGAACAGAGAAACAGAAGAGAAAAGGTTGATGGAAATAGGTGGTGCAGGAGAAGACAGGCACACAGCAGGACGTGAAAGGAAAGGAATTGAAAATGTACCGCAAACAAATTAACTGTGAGAACAGCACTTCTTTCATTTCACCTCTGAGCCGACTCCTCACTTTGTTTTCTTAATTTGTGTCTTGCTTTGTTCTGTCATCTCTTTGCCAAGAAAGTGCAGTAGTTGCACCTGCATGGCCCTCACTCTCACCCTCTCTCTCTCTCTCTCAGTAGGGAACAGTTTCTGCCTGCAGTGGTACGTTATGATGACAAGAGCTTCTGTACACACACACACACACACACACACACACACACACATACATACACACACTCCGGGTTATTTTATAAGGAAGTTAAGTGAACTTTGGCACATTTACAGGCCACCTCCCCATCTCACTCATTACCACTATCTTTCTGTCTCTTTCACACAGTCAGACAAAGACAGGTCTCCAGAGAGGTCAGTCAATGATTTTCCGAGCCTTTCACAGACTCTTTTTCTCTCCCTAGCGCCCAGACGAGTTTGTGCCGTTCTAAAAATAAAATTCCGCCGGTTAAATTAAGTGCACTGTGAATTCAGTGCTTTCAACCTGGAGGCCAATCAAAAGTTGGAAAGAGACACAAGGCACGCCCACTCTGGCAAGGTCCACGCTTTCAAGACCACGCTTGAAATGATGGACTGTTCCAAGTTTGTACAAAGGCACGCACGCACACACACACACACACACACACACACACACACACACACACACACTAAAGCCAACTGAAAATGCAGAGCAGATCTGGAGAGGCATATTTGAATTTGACATTTGAATGGAAAACCCAACTGCTGACTTGGGATGGGTGTTGGTTTGCCAAAGGTGAAAGAAGAAGGCCCTTGAGCAAAGACCATGGTGCTGAAAATGCACCAAACCTGCTCCTGCTCTTGTGCCGGGCAGCTCCCAGGTGTCAATGTGTGGATCGGTGCTGAATGTGGGAGCAGGGTGTTGCTGAGAGAAAAGAAATAGAAGGGAAAAAAGCGTTTTCAGCAAAACATTTCCCTGAATAAATAAAGGTAAAGAAAACTCACTGCCCGGTCAAAATGGCTTTTAATCCCCCACACTGCCTTCAGCACATACACACCTTCAAACTTTCTCACGGCTGCACACACAAGGACCCGCATACCAGCATCAGTCATGCTATTGTGAACGTCACAGACTTAAAAAAAAAAACAAAAACAACATGAGCACTCACTCACCCTCATACGTGCACACACGCGCATTCTTTCGACAGATTCATGTACACACACGCAAACTTCATCCAGTCACGCCTAGATAAGTCAGTCAGACAACCGAATCTGCTGACGAAGGCTGCCTTCACACACACACACGCACACACACACACACAAACAGACAGACACGCACGCACACCACCTTGATGTCATGGGTTAGTGTTATTTCCTCATGTTGGAGCTATTCACTTTCCAGTTATCTACTTAAATGTGCTTCATTTGATTTTGTTTTTCAGCTCTAAAGGTTGTGAATAACATCCATTCAACCATACACACAGAGAGAGAGAGAGAGAGAGAGAGAGAGAGAGAGAGAGAGAGAGAGAGAGAGAGAGAGAGAGAGAGAGAGAGAGAGAGAGAGAGAGAGAGAGAGAACAGGAAAAAAATGTACACTGTTGTCTCCTGCATGTCCTAGATAGTTTCTATAAAAGTGTATCTCTCTGTCCTCCTCTACACCACATCATTAGGCTCATAGTTCACAGTGTCCTCTCTCTCAGTCCTTTAACCCTCTCTCTGAAAATGTAGAGGCTCCCAAGGGTGCCAAATGTGAGAGCAAAATGGGGGAAGATGAGAAGATAAAGAGTTTGGACAGTAAAAATAACACTTAGTGACACTTGGAAAAGAAAGACTCTGACAGAGAAAAACAAAGAAAGAGTGAAAAGAGAAACTGTTTGAGTACGGAGGCTCACACACATTTCCACATCTCTTAAAACGCTTTGGACCCTCAAGAGACGTTTGAGGGATGAAGAAAAAAAAACGTCCAAAAAAAAAAAAAAGAGAGAGAAAAGGAGTAAAAGAGGCGAGACAAGGAAACGTGGAGGAGGAAAGATCCAGTGAGGAAAGATTACAGAGAAAAAGAAGGAAGAGATGGAGAGAAAAAAAAAAGATGGAGCGATGAAGGCTGACTCTGAGTAATAAGAGGCAGAGCAACCCAGACCTCGCCCCACTGATTCATAGCATGGGCTGTCTGAAACATTACAGCAACACACACACACGCACACAGTAGACACATTCAGTCTGATTATCTGACACTGCCTCTTTTCACACACACAATCACCACACGCAAACAAGCTCTCATAGACACAACCGTCCTTGATTTTCTTTGGTTCGTGACACAATGAGGTAACATGGAATCCCCCACGATATAAACACACACACGTACACGCACAAAAAAAACACACACACCTTGGTGTCAGGTCGGCCTGCCCTTGGTGCTTGGTGACACTTTATGTCAGTTAATGACAAGCAAGGCTTTTATCACCTGGCCAACAAAAGAGTCTTAGTCTTTTTCTCTCTCTCTCTCTCTCTCCCACTCTCTCACACACACACACCCCAAAAATGTGCGCTTTGTCACGGTTGCGCAAAAATTAGTGAGATGTTTTTTGAGTCTTAAAGTGGCCTCTTGCAGGAAATTGGCCTAATTATGAGAGATTTGGTTGAGAATTTGTGTGTTCCTGTAAATAACAAATGTAACATAAAACTCTTTAGATCAGCCAGGGAGAACTAAAAGTGCAGATGTTTTTTTCATATTCTCTCTCCTACACACACACACGCACACACACTACAGCATAAATCTGATAACTAGCAACCACACAGCCGAGGATTATCACAGTAAAACTTTTAGAAGCGATGACTGTGACATTCCTCCTTACTGCTGAGTTCATGACTACGGTGGATTAGCCAGACTTCCATTCCTGCTTATCATATGGATGGGATTAACCTGTGCTGTGGATCATACACACATGGGAACAGCACGGCACAGAACACACACACTCGCATATACATGCACATATACGTTTACAATAGGCTGCACAGCACATAATCAGACGCAGACACACAAAACTGATGCCACATTTTCTTTTCTGTCCACTTCTTTTTTGCTGCACACACACACACACACACTCCACCACAGAAGGCAAAACAGGCCTGTGTTGCCATACCGACAGAAGAGCTTGTTAAATCATCTGCTGCTCTTTAGATCACTTACAATATTATCATTTGGCTGTGGTAACCACAGTGATGCCTTCACCCAGTGTGTGTGTGTGTGTGTATGTGTGTGTGTGTGTGTGTGTTAGCATGCATGAAAAGACAGGCTGGATTGCATCTCAAAAAAAAAGTATCAAAAGAGCTCTCACACACACCCTGTGCAACACAAAGCTTTGAGAAAATGACTAAACTCAGCGATGAATAGCCAGAACCGAGGGAACGCTACACAACTTCGCTGACTTTTCCCCGACAGGCTGCTCAGCTCTCAGAGCCTCAAGCCATTTGTGAGTTTGCCCAGTGTCAACACTGTCACCGAAACTATTTAAAAATATTCAACATCCACCAGACTGAAAATGGTCAACAGCCCATTTTCAGTCCTGACCTGTGCTGTAAATAAACACTGGATTAAACCACTTCACCGAACCAGGAACAACCTGTGTTTACTCGCTGCAGACAAAACTCTCAAACCTACACACCTGTGTGAGTTATTTGTCCCAGAAGTCATGTGTCTCAGGAATGAAAATGTTTTGCGTCATGCTGAATGTTTTATGTTACATTTTCACTCTACCATTCTCAAAACAGACAAACCTGTTTTTTGAGTCCGGGTCAGAAAAACTTCATATACATTTAGACATATTCTTGAGAGTTTTATGCCTTTGGTGCTTGAAAAAAAAAAAAAAGAAATGCACAGCAGAAGGAGGTTTATGATAAAGAACAGCCATGATGAGAATGTTACACCTGACAGGTGAAATTCAAAATGTGTTGACAGTTGACATTCAAGTGGGTCAAGAGACTTTAAAATGAATTATTAGAGAATATAAAACTTAAGATAGAAAACCAGAGGAATTATCTCTGATGGCCATATCCCTGAACAAATGCTTATATCTGCACTCTGAAAATGTTTTGCGCACATTACAAACTCTCCGACAGTGAGCTTTTCTCAATATAAAAGGAAAATAAAAGTTGTCATTATCATAATGACAACAAATATATGTCAAACATGCTGGTAAACCTTGATTGGCATTTCCAGTTTCTACTGAAGTTTCAGTCAAGTGAGCCAGCTGCTCCTGTCTGACTGTATGAGGGAGTAACACACTCTAAAGAATATGGGTTGACACCACCAGGTGCGTATCCTGTTTGTGGGGCAATATGCACTTTGCATAGACTTTCAGTTCGAATCATAAGTCAACAAGCCAAACACACAGACACATACAAATCTTTGTAGACACACGCAAACCTGTGTGTGTGTGTGTGTGTGTGTGTGTGTGCGTGTACAGTCCAAACTGATGCAAACAAAGACACACATGGCTGCTCAAAGGCCTCAGTAACTCACAAAGGGTCTGATGATGTGACTGAGGGCGGGGATGTGGTCACACATTTGAGGATATATTGGTATAATGATGTGTCACACACTGACTATGTTAACGTGTGCATTACAGCGTGACATTTTGATAATTTAGTTGCCCTTAAGACCTGTCCACACCTTCACCAAACACTGACTATCTGTGTGTTTGCCGATTTTTGAGGCAAGTAAGACAGTTTAACTGCTTGATAGTGTCCGCTTTCTGCAAGTGCAAATGCAAATAGGACCATCCTTTGATTAGATAAGGAAAATTTATCATCAGCTACTCTGATATTTGAAGCACAAAATTCCAAATATTATCTATTTGAAGCTTCTGAGGTGTGAAGATTCGCTTCTTTTCTTTTAACTTACGTGATGACAAAGTGAATATCTTCTTCGTCCGATGGCTGGACAAAACGAGCAATCTGAAGACGTCATATTGGGCTTTTAGAAATTGTGATTGTGGGGACAATGAGATTTTTCTTTGTTTTCTAGCATTTTAAGGGCCAAAAAAAATTGATTAGTTGAGGAAATAGTAATCTGTTTGGAGGCCTAAGTTGGCAGCCAACACAAGAAACTCTGAAACAAAAGACACGAGGGGCTCAGATATGCGGGCTACTGCAGAGGATATAAATGGAATAAACAATAAGTAACCTGTGTTTAGAGTAAGGTTAACAGAGTCCACGTAGATGTACTCATTGTGTGTGAATGTGCCTGCCTGCAGTACAGTTTACAGGAAGCAGTGCATGCTCCTTTATGTCACCCCACTGGGGCTTGCCAAGTGCTTGCATGTGTGTATATCTTTGTGGGTGTGTGAGAGAGTGAAAGAGAGGTTTATCTCTGTCTGCTAAAAGGCGTGCGTGAGAGCGCTGCGAGCCACTGAGCTGCTGATTCGTGTGAGCGTCTGCGTGCCAAGCCGTGTGTGCGTGTGTGTTGGAGTGTACACAGGGCTGTACAAGTCTATGACCGAGGGAAGGAAAGAAGCTGCCAAGTGCGTCTGTGTCAGTGACCACACAAGGCAACTGGGGGTCATGGAAGTTCACAGCTTTCTGCCATGAGTGCTGTGAAGTCTGGCTTGGAGGGAGCTCCGGCCAATCAGAGGGCTGCGTTTGGGAGCAGGGAAATACAGGAAATAGATAACCAATATCAGGGCTGGGAGATGGAGTGCCATGCCTCCACAAGGACACGATAGCTGATATGATAGTTCAAATAAAGTGATACATGTAGGTACACATTAACTAGAAGACATGTGAAGGCCAAATACACACACACACACACACACAGAGGATTAAAGGACGAATATACACTTTCACACATGAATAAACAAACCACATTTACTGTGCTAAGAGTTGTGAAGGTAACACAGAGACATATTCACTTGGCCACAGTCCATTAGCCACACATGCACAGAACAGCTGTAGAGTCAAAGCTTTCAGTTTTGTTACTGGTGGTGAAACCAAAGAGGAAGCTCAGGCGGAGGTCTACAGTTTCCAACACACCGAACCAGAAGTGGCTTATCATTCACGAGCAGCCTATCAGCTTACTGCACCATTGTTGCCATGTCAAAAGTACCTATCAATTTACTGCACAGCAGCCTTTTCAGCAGTACTTACAATACGACAATGTACTGGTGTGGCTGCAATGTACTGTACTTTCCAACTCTATGGATCCAGTGACAAAAATAGTTTTTTTATATTGCTATTTAAGGTCTATATGTTTATCAGGAAATTATTAAAAATATAATTTAAGTGTTAAGTTGTTTGCCCAGAATAAACAGAAATGTATGGATGCTGATGCCCCTTCACAAGTGCATGCATTGTAGTTTCAATTCCCCATTTTCAACTGATCAAATTGAAACTGAATTGACCCCTTACCCACAGGCACAGATTCAAAAGAGAAATACAGAAGAACTCTGGCACTGCTTCCCCTCACAGTGGGATCCTTCATACAACCAGGGGGCAACCGTCTACACAGTGTTCTATAAAACAGCCTGCAGGTTGCAATAAATACAGTGGGACACTTACTGAAACTTGAGCCTGACTTGCTCATTGTCAGGGTTGCAGTACAGTCTCTCCAGCTGTTCCTGGGAGTCGTCTGCTATGCTCTGCCACGTCTGACTACTGGTCCTGTGGATCTGCCAGTGGTAGGGCAGGACAGTGTGGTGGTGGGCACAGTCATTGCCATAAACACATTGTCCTTGGAGGAAATCCACACAAATGTCCACAGAGTCTGACTGGTGTGTGTGATACTGGAGCTGAGTGAGCAGCTCAAAAACCAGGTCCAGGGAGGCCTCTTCACTTTTATCCTGAAATAGCACTCCTTTGTCAGGCTGCAGGAGGAGGGGAAGGGGGTCCTGGACTCCAGTGCAGTCTTTGACTGGAAGGTTTTTAGCCCCAGAGGTTAAGAGGTCATTGGTTTTGATGGCCGCCTCCTGGTGAGGAGCCTGGGGTGCAACAATGGGAGGTATATCCCTGGCAGGTGGCGTTATTGTCACCGTGTTCCCGGCCGCCCTGAGGGCAGGTTTCAGCTGAAAGCAGCGGCTGTCGGGGGTAGGGTCGTTGATCTTGGGTCGCTCCCCTCGCAGCTCTGTCTCCTCCAGCTCCGCAGTAGTATCGGCTATTTCCACATCACCGTCCCGGCTCATCAACCCCGGTACTCCAGCCCCAGTCGTGGTATCGTCAGCAGCTGCGGGGTCTTTGAGACACACCTGGCCAATACAGTTCTGTTTCACCACGGCCGCTGCGCACAGGTTGCCCGGAGTCCGGCCCGGCTGGTTCCGGGGAACAAACACCCCATCCCCGGAGACCAGCGTATCCGTGCTCAGTAAAGAGGTCAGTATCGGATCCTCCAGGGCGCGGTGGAGGCATTTGGCGTCCAATTTCCTCTGCTTCTTTTTGAAATAAGGTTTCACCAGAGGTATTTTGTCCGGCAGCCCCACGATCTGCTGTTCCGTGAAATCTTCCCCTTCGTCCATATTTAAACTCATATCCAGGGAGATCCCGGTCGGCACACCGTCTGTGGCTTTCTGAAGAATGTGCAAAGTTTTATCCATGACCCCCTCCTAAAGCCCCACAGCCCTGGAAGAAAGGGAAAGAGAGAGGGAAAGAGGTAGTCATCAAGGGTAACACCTATGATCCGACAGCCTAAACTATGGGTTTCCAGGGTGAAGTCATCCTGGTGCATCAAGCGATGATTAATAGGTCGCTTGGACAAGGTATAATGCCATGAAAATAGGTAACTGCGAAACCCGGTCTCTCCCTTTTCTGGAAAACAAAAGCGTCGCCCTCTAAACACTGAAACCAACCTGTTTAACCTCCCCGACAGGAAAAAAAACAAAACAAAACAAAAAAAACTACAGACTGGTCTTATCCCATAATGACCCTGCAGATGGGCTATAACAGGAATAACACAGCAACAGCCACCATAACGATCTGCTGCCACAGACACATTATAAGCCCCTAAAGGAATATTAAGGCACGGGAATAGCTTTTTATACCGACCCCCCCCCCCCCCTCTTTGGACGGGAGGAGAGGGTTCATGCAGCTTATCGCAGCCAGTAACTGAAGCGGAAAAAATATTACCTAATCCCGCTGTAGGGAACTGGAGTCACCAGCCTCAGATTAATCATATGAAAACGAGGAACTGGACACCGTGTTTGGCTCTGTCCCCGGTGTCTTTGGTCTCTCACTAACGTCACGCCTGCAATTACAGCTGCGTCTCCGAGCAGGAGCGATAAAATCACCGCTGTAACAAAACCTCTCTCTCTCTCTCGGGACTATATATTTTGATCACGGGAGTCCGATACGCGGCCCCTGCAGTCTACGTGCCGCTCACACACTGCTGCCCGAGCAAGTTTGCACGTAGGCTACAGTCCACACACACACACACACACACACACACACACACACACACACATTCAAGGCACTGCGGCGGAGCACCGACAATAGATAAACGGGGCGCCCCGCAGCTTTATTTATTCCGCCGCGTCTCTGCAGCAGCTTTCCTCTCGTCAAAGATGCGCTTCATGGTCAAAGCCGCGGCTTTAAAATGGTTGCGGAGTTTTCAAAAGCTTTTTCAAAAGCCAAACACTGAAGCACTGCAGCAGCCAGGCAGGGTCGTTTTGTTACAGCGCAGCTTTCCCACAGTCGAGTTAGGAAAAGACGAACACCCGCTCTGCAATTTCTCTGACATCGGGGAGACAAAAACCCTACCTGCGCACTAAAGTCCGCCCCTCTCCCCCCGGTCTCGAC
This sequence comes from Trachinotus anak, assembly GCF_046630095.1. Taxonomy (NCBI): domain Eukaryota; kingdom Metazoa; phylum Chordata; class Actinopteri; order Carangiformes; family Carangidae; genus Trachinotus; species Trachinotus anak. The sequence continues at coordinate 19,785,282 of NW_027273865.1, read as the reverse complement.
ACTCTTTGGTGGGTAAAATCCAGTGCGCACATCGGCGGAGCTCCGTATCCAGTCTGGAGAAAGGCCTAATAGTATCCGCGTCGGGACTAGACCATAGTCCGGTTAGTCTGCTCTTGTCCCTCTGCTGCCCCCCGTCGCTCTCATGCCCTGTCTTTATTTCATGCTGTCTGTCTGTCCCCCTCTTTGTATGTTTCAGACAGACTTCCAGGCGCAGGAGAGCTGAAACCGACAAAGAGCGGAGCGCAGCTGTGAAGAGAGACGCTTCGCTTGCCTCCCGGCTCCGCACGGCCCAGGCCCCGCCCCGTAACCTGGTCAGAGGCGGGCCCTTCCCTCAAACGGGGACAGAGGGAGAGAGTCGTCTGCTGGTGATCGGAAGAAGCTGCACGGGGGTGTGGAGAGCTTCGGGGGCCATATGCTGGGCCCCGGAAGTAGGTCTAATTAAAAGCAAAGTAGACGGTATTACAACACAACCTTCAAGGCAAGCTGAAATCTGTAGTGGAAGAGTGAGTAAACTAAATGCAGCTATGCGTAAATGCACCACTTAAAGCAAAACACCCACATCTATAATTTTATCTCAGTAAAAGCAAATCGGCAAAACTGACCAGATTCACCTGTTAGGGTCTAGGTTTGTTGGGCCCCTAGTGCTTTGTGTACCTCAAAAAGTACTGTTCAGCAGATTGTCTTAATTCTGGTGAGTTTTTACAACCTGGCAACCCATAAGTTGTGCCTAATAATTGCCAATGATTAATCAATAATGCCCATGTAAGCAATTTAAGAGATATTAATTAAGTGATTAGTTATAAACCCTTTATAAAGTATGTTTTGTGAGAAAGTGGTAAGCAGCATTTTAATGTTGTAATCGGTCAAGGTGGAACTGTTGAGGTCTCAATAACAGGGCATCGTATTTTGTAAGATGATTATATGTTCTGTAAATAGCAAGCAACTGCAGCTGTCAGATAAATATAGTGGAGTCAAATGTTTGAATCTGAAATGTAGTGAACTTTAATGTGGCATTAATATTCAAATGAAGAGCAAGTGCCTTAAACTGTGCATACACACTTGAGAAATTGTACAAATTTACTTTCCTTAAAATGTGAGAAGAAATGTTTAATGACTTGTCTCACACTTCACTCACATATTTTGTTAATTAAGTGTTGTTTGAAGATGATTATCAGTCATCAATCAAACTAGAACAGTAATTTCACATGAAACCTGCTGAGACATAATAATTATAACTTGACCAAAAGCAGATTTAGAGAGGATGAGTCATTTTTCTTACACTTATTCTATATTTATTGCATTCTTAAAGTATTTAGGAAGCATGACTGTTCTTTGCAACTGATCCGTCACATTTCCATAAGGGAGTGTAGTGTTTACTGACTGTGCATTGAGTCAGCTTCCCTCTCCTCCCTGTTTTACCAGAAGTAGTTTTTAGGAACCTGTTGTGCTGCAGTGTCTTCCGGCGTAAGTTTCGTTGTTTGCAGATAAGCCTGCTCAACCAAAAAGCTGTTAGTTTCTAAAGAGCTGATTCCTCAAAAGGGCAGGTATTTTAGCTGAAAATGCAAATTTACAACATAACATCAAGTTATAACAGAAAGAATTCTGGGATTTTTTGTATTTCATGTAAGATGCTTGCTGTGGTCAGAGTTATTATTCTATGCAATCAGTTTCATTCACATGAGTGGCTTTAAAAATAAGCCTGCTGTGAGAGTCAGAAGATGTGGTCTATTATTCCCTATCAATAGGAACTAGACTGATTTCTGAAACTAATTTACATAAGGATCCCTACATCTAAATACTCATTCAATCATTTAACCCATGAAAGTTAAGTGTAGAGCTGTCTCTGTAGAGCGGCGATAAAAGATGGATGAAACATTCAGTCTCGTACTTTTTCCTATTGTTCTATAAAGTGAAATAACAGGAAATTAAAGTAACCTTCATTTTCCCCTCAGGATCTCTGGGGAGTCACTATGTAGGAAACACTAAATTGAATATGTTATTCATGAGATTAATTATCTATTAATAACCCTCTCAACAGTGTTTAAGCGTGTGTATATTTTAACATCTGACACCATTAACCCCCCTGAACTTTAATGAAAAAGGTCAAAAGGGCAAATGTGCTAATGTGCCATAGCAAATTCCATGCAAACCTCTTTATACACCCACAGACCACCAACCGACCTCTGCACTGTTTTTAAATGATTTATTTTTCCATGTACAGGCCACAGGCTGTGATCCAAGAGGTCAGAGATGAACAAAAATGTGTAGAGCCACCTTCCAGACAAACCCTGATGCCATCAAAGCAGTTCCAGTGGGGGTTAGTAATTGGGAAATTACAGGCTTGCAGCTGAACACCAAGCTGACGTATATGAGAGTAATTGCCTGGTTGCATACCGACGGATCTCGAGCATTCCTCCTCAGCTGACATGCGTAACGAAGTCCTATTGTTCAAGTTATGACTTGTCTCAGAGGACGCCCTATAAAAGGGATACCTGCCTGCCAACTCCAGTTGCTTGTTGTCTCAGAAAAGCCAGTGAGTGATCTCAACACATGAAACAACAAGTTCTGTGATGATCCTTTAATACATCTGCAAAGGAGTGCCGTTATGATGGGTAATACCCTAAAGAAATATTGCAGAAATACAAGTCAAACCTCTGGAGATTAAAAATAATATAATGTACCACTGAGTTCATCAGCGACTGCACTGGGAGTGTAGGCAAAACTCAGATGCACTCACATATACAGCATCATTCTCAGACTTGAAGTAAAAATGTACTGACAGTCCCTGAGGATAAGTTTCTGTCCACTTGCCTCCCTGAAAAGGAGGTCAAAGGTCAGAGCAGCAGGGTGCCAGCTTTCAGGAGCAGGAGCATAAACCCAGGTGTGTTTTGAAACCCACGGAGGCCACATTCAGCCCTGAATAAAACGGACAGCAAACTAATTCTGCGAGCCAACAACACATGAAAGGGCATGAGGTGGGTCTTTGTGAGTGGCAGGGTAAAGGTGCCGTGTTTCAGCCCCCACCTTTTGAATCTTATCAGTTCACATGCCTGCACACAACACAAATACTGGAGGCAGATCAGTTAACGCTGGTGACAGGCCTTCAACCGGACACGCCTGTTTTCCACACAAAACAGTTCCATGGCATGGAAACATGTAAATACATTTTATTGAGGCAATTGGTGTTGGACTGGCAGTGGAACCCGTGGGTGCTTTAAATAATGATGAAAGTCGGAATGTATAATTACTGTCATTATGGCCAGTAATTTTGTCTCTTTCATGCAAATCATGATGGGTAAATTTCTGGATTTCACACAACTATGTTAAGTTTGTTGTGTAGGATTTAGAGGCGGAAAGTCACACGTTACACAGTTCTGTGCAATGAGTACATTCAGTTCATTTTGCTGCTAATAACTCTTTGCTTTTTTTTTTGTAAAATGTTGAATGCAGGGCTGTATAAGGCAGTGTTTGCATACTGTTAGAAGTAAGGATCTGATTACTTCTTACGTCACTGGTCAGGTTCTCTGATATGACAGTGTGAGTGACCTGACACTGTTTGTTTTATATGACTAAAGTTCCAGATATGTGGAACTTCCAACGCCCATAGCAGGTGCCTCATTTTGTGAGTCAGAGACACAGCTTGTACCGTTCTTTCAGATCGAAACTTGCTCTGTGTGTCTTATACCACCTTTGAACTCTGCCAAGATCTTTTCTTTTTATATGACTAATTGTGAGAGATGAAGCACCATGAAAATAAAAGAGGTCATAGGCTGTATGAAACAGGCATTAAGATAAAAAAAACAGGAGGTCTAAACACATTAAAACGTGCTGCACATACTTGCCTCACACTGGTTGTTTTCGATCTGAACCATATGTTTTTAGGTCATTGGTACAATGAAAATCCCAACACCTGCTCTGTATATGCATGCATTGTGAACCATATCTGCATTTACACATTCAACAAACTGTCATCGCAGGTCACATTACCAGCTGCAGCCTGCATGTACCCAGGTAGACCTGATGCACACTGAACACAAATGTCTATCGCTCTCTCACACAATTTATTCACACAGAAAGAAATTGTTTTTAGGGGTAGCTCAGCTTTAATATGTGAACCCGGACGTATCTGAGGTAATTTCTGACCAAAATTAATTGAAATGGTTTTGTGTCTTTGTGTCAATTGCACATATGCAAATAAAACAGGAAAGTCTGTTAGAGATATGTGCATTTTTGTGCGTAGCAGAACCTTTGTGAGAAGAATTGAAAAAAAAAAAAGAGGCGCTGACATGATGTAAGCAGGTAACAAAAACAGTTAGATGGGATGTTAATGGCTCAAAGCGCTTGAGGGAACACTTTGTGGCGGCGCTGACCCATTACACTTATGCTGGAATATGAAGTGGCATCAGGGATTTCTCACATCTATTGAACCGTCCTTCAACACTGCTTGGGATCACTCTTCACACGGTCTCAAATTTTGTTACACACACAGACAGACATGCTCTTGCTATCCTCTAGCCGACATCATTCTCTGTGATCTAACCAGTCAAGCTACCTGTAAAACTGTCTCTCTGTCTCTGACAACAGTATGTCACCTGAAATAACTAGCACAGCTATGACAAGCATGCTTGTTTAAGTTGACTGAGTGGAATCCTAAAATACCAACTAGTTTTAGTGTGTGTGTGTGTGTGTGTGTGTGTGATTGATTTGCTTTTTTACACGGTGTGCCCTTATACACTTACAGCTGAGTCACATGTAGTAGCATGTGTATTAGTGCTTCCTTTACTGTGAGGATGTGGGCCTAATACTTGGAGGGTGAAATCACAGCAACTTTCATCTTCACTTTTAGAAGCATTGATTTTGAGTAGTTTTTCTTTAACTTGGTGTATAAACATTTGTGATTTAATTTTACATTACAGTTCAGGAGAACTTCAGATGTGTGTGAGCTGCATTAGTTTGTAAGCATGTGAATTGATGTTACTCTAACAGAGCTATAACTACATCAGGTTCAACAGAACTAAGACCATGTACAACCATGTCACTAGGTGTAGCTGAAAACATATCCATAGCTGTCTTGATCATTGACTGGTTTATTCATCTTCTTCACTGTCACTGTGTTAGTTGCATGTTACCTTTCCCTATGATTTTTCAGGCTTCTGACCATACATTAACCTTTAGAAAGAATCATTTCAGTGCCAGATCCGATCTGTGCGAGTGGACCCCTAAAGGTGAGAATGACCTACTCGCACACAGGTTCAAAGCATGGTATCAAGGATCTCTGCTGCTATGGCAACATAACAGGAATGCATGTGTGTGTGAGTGTGTGAGAGTGTGTTTACGTGAGTGTGTGCTCTGGTGGTCTCTTTGATGATCAATTCGAAGAGTCTGGCATTAGTGTATGTTTGAGGTTCAAGGAGAGAGGGAGAAAAAGTCGAGAAGAAAGAAAGAGGAGGAAAGGGAGACGAGGAGGGGCAGAGGAGAGGTTGAGGGTCAGCTAAACAAAAGGCTCTTTGGCCGTGGTTCCCCGGGTCAGGGCTTAGAGGGCAGGAAGTAGCGCAACAATATCCGGCACTTCAGGTTTGGCCCTCCCACCCCCACAAGAGTTCTGTCTCTCTCCCTCATGCACACACACACACAGGTCACCCAGTGTGCCTTGACAATGTATGTTGATCAAAGGCAAGCTCTGGCTCTTGGGGGGAGGCAGTTCAGGGGATTAGCCCCAGAGGGAGTCTGATCTTGTGTGTGTGTGTTCATGTGTGCTGTGGGTCAGCAGGTCTTGGGTTATTTCTCTAAAGCCTCCCAGTCATCAATGCTTCCTCAGAGCGGCGGGCAGTTTTTATGATTACACAGGGAATATAGTCTCTTTAGCCATCACAGAAAGTTACAGTGGTTGATACTGTTGTTAGCAGTGTATTAATGAACATTGTGGTTATAGAGTCAAATCTATAAAAAAATGTAATTGCATTCTGGACAATACAGCTTTATTTTTAATCCAATGAATTGACTGAATCACACAGTACACATGTTTAATTTACCACAATTATCCATGAGTCCAATGTATTATTTCTAATGTGCATGCTAACACTTTAGCAGTAGCTTTTCTAAGTAATCACAGGTGACAAGCTGAATGCTTCTTCAACTGTGCATGTTGAGGGCACTGGTAAAACCAACATAAAAAAATGCACTTCCACAACTTTGGAGGACTTGAGAGAGACAGCAGCAGAGGCCACAATATCCTGGCTTTTATCCCTCAGCATGGGTCAAGCTCCAAATTGACTACATTTCCCATTGTGCAAATTGTAATGCTACTTTTCATTAGACCTTCTTTGCTGGCTAAATCTCCACATTTCAAACTTCATGGAACCAGTTTGTTACCCAGTTTGTTGGATTGCTGAAACATCTTCTGGGGTAATACTAGTCACCATGGATTGTGTAGCAGACAAATAAAAGTGTTAACTATTCACAGAAACCTGATAGTGGTGCCAGTTTTTTTTTTTTTTTTTTTTGCCATACATGAGCTAGATTAAATTCCCCAAAATTCAGACAGTCCAGTAGTCATTCCTATCAGTCTAGAGTTTTACAGTTTAAAGGAAATTACTGTATATATCAACCTGGCATGTTTCCCGTAAATGCGGTCAGTGAACTCTCTGAGTCACGCTAACTTCACACTCATCACATCCATTGTAGATACACTAGGCTAAGATATGCCCAAGCTTTCCTTGAAGAGCCAGTTTTAAAGCGTCTGAATGAAGAACAGACCACCAGGTGTTTTCTAACATTGACCAGCTGAATTTCTATTTGTTTTGTCATGCTGATGCTTTAAACATCTTGCATGTAGTTAGAACAAAACGTGTCCCATAGAATCTGTTTCCTGTTTTTCCCACGTTTAATGGGTGGAGGTTGCTAGAACTTGTTATGAATAGACACTGATGTATTTTTGTGTGCAGCCTTTATGATTTAAGGTTCTCAAAGAGTTCTTTCTTATATAGACTCAGCCATTGTACTGATAGACATAAACAGCTGCTGTTGTTTAATGTAGACGGATTGATGTGAACCCTCAGTCAACATACACAGTAGGGATCAGATACTGAAGATATTGCCAACTTAACTTCAACATGTAATAGCTTCTCCAGCAGAGCCACAGCTGTTTTGTTAATATTTGTTGTTTTCTCTGTTGTGTAGGTGACATTTGGAAATGCTTGGAAGCTCAGGTTGCCTGTACATATTTTAGTTGGGTCATGGCTGTTTTTGTTGTGGTGGTGGTTGTTGTTGGCAGGGGCTCCTTAAGCAAGTGGTAAGGAGTCTGGGCAGGTTTGACGTTTACTTTGTTTGCTTCATCATCTCAGATTTGAACAGAAGTGACACTCCAGAGAATACCGCCTTACACGCTTCAGTGGAGGGAGAGCAAGCAGACACCACGGAGAGGAAGGTGAGTTGAAGAAAAAAACACAAAGTTGGAAGGGAGTGAAGGGAGACAAAGATGAGGGATGACTGTCTAGATCTGTGCCGTCAAAGAGGATTTATTGTGATCACATCTGGATGTGGAAAATAAAGAATGGAGCAGGGGTGACACAGAGGGTGAAACCGAGAGAACATTTCTAGAGAAATGTGTCTTCCTGACTCACAGAGAAAGCAGTGTGCTCTGCAGCAGGGAGATAACAGAGAGAGTGAAGGTGGAGGAGAGGAGGAGAGGCTGAGCAGGTGGACATGAGCCAACATGTCGCTTAGGGCTGAAATTGTGGCTTCGGAGAGGAGAATTGAGGAGACAAGAGGAGAGGAGAGAAGAGGAGAGGAGAGGAGGAATTTTAATGACCCAGAAACCAGCCCAGCAGGTCTGGAGGGGTTGAATGCCACAGATGCCGCCCTCGTCCTCCTCTAATTCTCCTACTTCACACTGTAGTAAAGGATCCCTCCCCCTTAAATATCAGTATTATGATCTACTACAACTTTCGATCAAACCCTTTTAAGCAACCAATAAGTAGTTACTTTTTAAACTAGTCATTGTCTTTGTGTGGTTTCTGTGTGGATCTGTGTGCTTTGATCTTGAAGTCCTGTTTCTGTTCTTGTATAAAAGTTAGTTAATGTTTCCCTTGGGTTTCTGTTTACAAGCGCCTACATGGTGGCTTTCCCTTTCCCTCTTCAGCTGATATCCCAAGCTTAACTTTGACCTGTGTGTGATGTGCCCGTCACACTCTGTCAGAGCGCTGTGATCTGCTATTTTCCTTTCTCTGTCAGACCCTGTATTCTGTTTTGCTCACTCAAGCCTCAGGAATCCACTTCTCTCTCTTTTATTCTAATCAGTTCATGAGCAGATGACGGACCGTCCCACTGTAGTTTTGCTGGCAGTGCTGAATACAGGGCTCCTGTGTATTTGCATTTGACTTGTGTGTTGACTGGGAGAGCAGTTGAGTGGGGTAGGGGTCTTGGTTTTCATTCTCCGTCCTTATTTTATTATAGCCTCCTACCCTATTTTATCTCCCTAATATTGTTATCATATGTGTTCTCCTCTCTACTGAAAAATATTCCCCCATGTTTCTCCTGATTTCATTTTTCTTTTTCTAGGATGTGTCTCCCACATTATCATGATTAAAGGGACACCTAAGCATGAGATAATATACTGTCTGTATAATTAGTTGTTTGGGATTTCATTATTTTGGAAGTTAGGCTTATTTTGTACCTGCACTTAGTCCACATTAACACTGACTGAGCTGTGGAGTCACTGTTGACCAGGGAATGAACTCAACCAAGTGGTGCCATCATTGCCATGGTGACCAGCCAGCGCCGCCCCTGGCGTGCAGGTTTTAGCCACAGAAACCCGAGGTCCTTGGAAACAGCCAGAAAAGAGGACGTAGAGGATTGCTTTCTGTTCAGGAAGTGGCAAAGGTTGCTTTGCTTGCATCTCTAAAAATGGTATAAATGGTTGCAGTTGACAGAATGTTGAACATCTATTTCACTGTGTAATCGGCCATATGTTACTCACTACATGCACTCGCTGTACAGGCGCATTTAATCTTATTATATACATTACATTCATAGAATGAGGAACTGGAATGGTGTTAATCTACCATGCTTTCTCTTCCTCAAGCATGATCTTCCTCATAAACTTAATGTTGATCAGGATGATTGTTAGCAGTGGGCCTGAGAGTTTCAGTGTCAGTCGTTTGGCCCGTCTGTCCATCCCTCCATCTGCCCAAAACTTTGTTAAAGAGAGATGTCATGCTAGTCAGTCTGCTGTGAAATAAAAACAGTATCTATGGTCCCTAAAGACTGATTCCTCATGATTTTGCTGAACCACTGACCTTTCACCTGTCTTGATCAATACTTTGATCTGTGGTAAGTCAACTAAGAGACTAATGGACCGATAATCATCAAATTCACAGTGGATATTCATGGTCCCCAGTGGATAAGCACTTACAGTGCTGTATATTTTGATGGCTCCCTGACTTCTTATCAAGCTACAATTGAACTCTTCTTGTGCTTTTCTCTTGAGCAAAACTCAGGCCAAAATGTTGCTTTTTCACACAAGATATCTCATAGTCCACTGGGCAGATTGTATGCAACTTTACTTCTTGGACTGCACTCCCAAGAAGAACAAATTGTTTTTAATGACCCCACAGCCTTTCTCTTATCCCACTATCAAGGAAAATATCATCTGTATATTGTTTGTTCTGTTTGTAACTTTTGTTTAGCAGGGCTTTATTTGTTTGTTTTTTTTATTCTTTATTTTAAAACCAGAAGATTACAGTAGCAGCATTGGCCTGTTGTACTGCTACAAAATGTAATTTCTTGCTTCTTTGACCTTCGATACACAGCATCCCATTCTCACTCCCAGTCACTGTAACTGTAAAAAACTCTGCTTTATTATTTGTCCACATCTCTCTGTTTTTCTCTGCTCCTCTTTTCCCAATTTCAACCTTTCTGTCTGTCTGTTATCATCTTTTCTCCTTCTGATCTGTGATACTCCTTTCTTCCACTTATCCTGTCATATTATGTTTCCTTGTCCTCCTCCCGCACTGACTATCCATCACTCCAAATGACAAGTACACAAAGACATCAGAGGAATGAAGAGAGCTACAGAAAAAAACAATGGGAAAGAGAAGTGGAGGGCCGCTAGCTAGTGTTGAGATCTCAGCTATATTGACTGAAGGAGTGGTGGTAGAGGATGATAGAAAGAATGACACTCCACACCATTTCCTGACTGGAAAAACAGTTTGGCAGAACTGTCACGCAAACACACACACAGACACACACACACACATGCACTGATACAACAATGTTGACAGGAAAACAGCTTGTTGCCAGGACGGAGTCTTCATTTATTGCTTCCCCTCTGTTCTCTGGGCATGCACCATAGGGTACTGACAAACACTCACACGAGCATTGTTCTGTACATTCTTCTGTGTGTTAGTGCTTACGTGGCAACTGCAGCAGTTACACGGTGCAAAGTGTCAAAGATAAACTATGTAGTAATGGAGGTAAAAGCGAAAGGTTTGTACTTGTGTGTTCTTTCTTTTAAGGGAGCATTTTGATGCTCAGAACACGTGTATATCCAATGGTGTGTGTGAGTGTGTGTGTGTGTGTGTGTGTGTGTGTGTGTGTGTGTGTGTGTGTTGGGGGGGGCAGCTGACACAGAGGGTGAACTTTATCCCCTGTACATTCTCCACAGGAAGCATGTGTACAGCAGTTGCCTTTGTGTTGTGACAGGGTTGCAGAGGAGTCAATCACCTCATTTCCTGGCAAAAGGGCAGAGTGGTAGGAGGAGAGGAGAGGAGAGGAGAGGAGAGGAGAGAAAAAGCAGAGAATAACTAAAAAATGTTATCACAAAAAGTGCAGGAAGTGTAGGCACCAGGGTGGTGTAATGAATAATAAGTCATCCTCCATCCATAGTTCATGACCTTCTGAGGATAAACACACTCCCTGCTGAAGTGTCCTTCAGCAAACCTCTGAATCCCTACCAGCTCTCTAGACTGTCTGGCCTTGACCTATAACCTCCACTTGAAAGGAAGCAAAACAAGAGGTATTTTCTCTACAGGGAGCCACCAGCTATCACATTCATTGCATTAATAATATCACTAAACTAATGAATTTGCCTAATAGAGAAATTGAAGACTTTAGCTCCACCTCCTGGCCTGTTGCTTTCATACACCCGCTGCATGGGAGGGACACAGAAGGAAAAGATTGTGCTGAAAAAAAAAAAAGATTTGAGTGACTCAGTTCCTGTTAAGTAAGGATCAACATTCAAAAACATCTCTCACACACACATGCATGCACGCACACTGCTCTGCATTCTGTAGTCTAAACATGTGGGTATGAGGCTATTCGGTCTTCCAAAAAATTATACACTGTACTAATCTGGACCAGTTGGACTGTTTCTTACTGTTAGCACGGACACATATGTGGAAGTACCACACCTCCCCCTCAACCTCTTTCTATTTCTCTGAAAAACAGATGAATTAAAGGAATAGTTTGACATTTGGATGAAGCTGGAGCCAGGTGACAGTGAGATTCACTTAATCCATGCAAAAAAATTAAGTTTAAGAACAACAATGTGTGGTGATATAGGAACTTAGACGCAAGACTGTTATTTGGCCAGGTGCAGTGATTTCCTGGATTTGTGAGGTCGGCTGGTTCCAGCGGAGACTCCATAAAGTTATTGCACAAAAACTAGTCCCACAAATAACTCCCAGTTTGATCCCAAATCGTTGTTTTTACACTCGTTTTTAACAAACAAAATATAACATGTTAGTTTGTGAACTTTAGAGGTGTTGGTAGGTAGAGTTTGTTTTTTTTGGACAGGCTAGCTGTTTCCCACTGTTTCCAGTCTTTACGCTAAGCTATGCTAAGTGGCTGCATTCTTCAGTTTGATATTTAATGGACAGACATAAGAGCGGTATCCATCCTCTCATCTAACCCTCCAACAAAATGTCAAACTATTCCTCTAAAAGGGGGTAAAATAAAAAAAGATGACGCATTACTGGAAAAGAGAGACACAATCACAGGCACAGTGAGATGGAATAAACCACAAAGGACGCTATAATAGAAACCAGAGAAGGCAGTATATGGAGGCGGGCGGAGAAAGTAAAACAGTCAGGCAGATAGAGGGGAGTAAACGTGAAGAAGGAAACTAAAATACAGACGGGGTGGGAGTTGATGCAGTAGTGGCGAGGAGGTGGTAATATGGAAAATGTGCTGCTTGCTACCGGCTTTGTACAACAGTTAAGTCATAGAGATTGTATGATTCACTCGGGGGCTGCTGACCCATCTGGAACACAGCTGCAAGAGTGCTGGGTGTGTGTGTGTGTGTGTGTGTACATGAGCCAGTGCACACATCAGTGTCTGTGCTGCCTACGTGTGGGAGATAAAGCCACCATGTGTAAAAACTTTGGAGCTGTCTTGAGAACGAAAGAGTTTATCCCACCCCACCCTCCCACACACATCCTGAAGACCTAGAGACACACGTACACTCACTATGTTGGCCCTCAGCCCCAGAGCTCACCACCAGCCCAGCTGTCATTCAGATAATCTCTGGGAACATCCCAGAATGTCCAGGGGAACATTCAGGAGACTGCCAGGAAACCCATCCTAATCAATTTATGAGTGCCTCACAAGAAGTATGAAGGACAGATTACTCTATTTTTTTGTCTGTATTGCCCTGTTTTCTTTACACACTCGATCACACCTTTTGCCATCATCTCTGAAAATACCTAAATAATCCCCCTATAAGCCTCTTATAAATGGTAGGCAGAACACATATTCACATGAACTGACTGGCTACCGATACAAATAAAGATACACACACATTAATTTTTCCACCCAAATCATTGCATTGAGTTTTACTGGTGACACCTCTTATGAATGTACTAATTTGCACTTTAAACTCTATGGAAAGATATCTTAATAGAACATAGTACAGAATATTATTGTTTAGAGTATAGTCTATGATTTGCTCAAATGTGATTTATGAGCAAGTGTTCAAAACTGACAGTTTTCCAAGCCCCACCCCATAGTTACTGTCTGTTGCTATGCTTGTAAAGCTTTCCATTCTTGCACAGTATGCAGTTTACCCTGATAATAGTGCCGGATACAATTATAATTATTAGTAGTTTTCAAAACAAAGTGTCTTTCTTTTCAGATAGAGGTGCACAAAACCAGTCCCTCATTTCTAGCTGATGACCTCATTTAAGTCTTTTTCAGTGCCCTGACTAAGTTTAAGAGGAGAAGCCTTTAATTACATTTACTTTTAACATAACAAGACAAGGACTAACCACTGTGTTTGGTGAAGGTAATTCATTTGGCTGGAGCTGTTGGAGTTTAAACTTCCCCAAATCCAACACCACAGAGCCGCTAACACAAGCTAAAGCTTTATGTCCCTCATTTGTAAATTGCTGTGATATTGTGTATCTCTTTCCAGTAATGCGTCATCTTTTTTTACGCTTTGCCAAATGAGTATGTAAATGTAAATGTAAACATTAACCTTCACTCTATTAGTAGTAGCACACTGACTATGTATTTACCCAAACATGCTAATGTTTGCAGCTGATGTTATGACAGATAAACACACTCATGTTTCATTCCTTCTTCACACTTTTGCTCTTTTATTTTGGCTTTGGACAGGGTTAAAAAAAAAAAGTTTACATTTTCTTACATAACACAAGTCAGGTTGGCTCTGGAGCATGATGTTATCATACAATATTATCAAAACCAGTCCACACATACACATACACACACACACTCACACTCACATGCAGTCATGGTGAAACATGCCATTGTTATCCTGGTAATGCTCCCCAGTGCATGTCAGCGAGCCTGTCTGCTTTTCTGGTGTCAGACCCGTCTATCCTTCATGCCAGTGGCTTCATGACCTACTGCCTAGCGTGCCTGTGTCTGCATGCATGCATTTATTTGTGGGTGTGTGTGTGTGTGTCTGGAGGCTCCCGGACTGCCAGCTGTACTATCAACATGGCCAGGGAGAGCCTTGCCGCAAAGGATAGAGAAGAAGAGAGGGGCTGTGACCCACCTCTTTCCACGCTAACGCTTCCATGTTAACACGAGCAAGTGCATGCATGTCTGCGTATGTGTGCGAAAGAGGGAAAAAGAGAGAATAGACCTGGGTATATGTGTGTGAGAGAGAGAGACAGAGGGGGAGAGGGGCAGACACGATTCAGCACACAGTTGGGGGGGGGGGGGGGGGGGGGGGGGGCAGAGGTAGAACAGTGATTAACACATGTAAACACACACACTAGCACTCACACACTTCCTGCCCGCCTCGTCCACTCCTCATTTAGCATTCGATTGACTAACACGTTTACTCCCCTGTTCCTACACACTCACATGCAAACACACACAGCACTCCTCTCATAAGACCTCTACCAGTACAGCACAAACACATACACACGCACACACACAGTTACACTCTCTCATGCAAGTATGTCAACCTCTCACAGGGAACATTGGGGGACATTAACTCCAATTCACACATGCACCTTGAACATATGATCAAAGTGGCACGCACACCAGCAAACAAAGTACTTCCATATTCACAGTCTTACATGCATACACGCAGAATATCATGCAAATGTGGTTTTTATTACGATGACATCAGGTCCCTTGGCACACAATGCCTTCTTGACACACACTTCAGCTATAGGTAGTGTTTAACATGCAAAACTCACAAATACACATGCAAACAGTCTATGTCATTTGCATGACATTTGGAGGGAATGTCTTTCATTTTGTATTGACAGATGCAGAACTGAGCAACAGTGATGAATGCCACAGTGGGGATCAAACGTGAAGAAGACAAAAACAAACAAACAATAGTAAAATACAGAAAATGAAAAAAGAAAAAACTATTCCTTTTGTTGAGCATTTGTATTTTAGTCATTATTTCATGACAAACATGATTCTATCAAGTGAAGTAATCTTTTGAAATAGCAAGGCTGACTGTGACTCATAACCAGTTTAAGATGTCACGAAGTATAATGCGGTTTTTTTCTTTCAAATTATCACATCTTAACAAAGCCTCCAATTTATGTTACAATATCTTTCAACATTGTTGCTAAACCTGTGAAATTTTTACGAACTAAAATTAGCTGCCACACTTTAACCCAAGAATGGATTTTATCCACAGGACCAAGACCACACTACCTTCAAAGACCCCCAGGAGTTCTGGCCAACGACAAAGCAGAGTAAACTGCACCCACTGACCCGTCTACATCAGTGTTGTGAAACATTAAGATTAAAAACAATCAGTAATTCTAACTGACCTCTCTTGTTTGTCCAACATAAAAGGACTATTCCCATGTTATTATACATACTCTCATAAAGAGTTATCTTGCTGGACAAATAATTCCATATGTAGGTGGTGTGCAGTAAATTTTCATAATGTCTCCTCAGATCTTACCATTCGAGCATCACAAATTCCTACATCACTCTTGGTGGCCCACATGTTCATATGTTTAAACTGTTTTGTGAGCAAAAGGAAAAACCTAAGAGACTTTCTGACCATAGCTACACATTGTTCACTTCTCCCACATCCTACAGCAAATTAGCTTGACAACTTTAATTTGATTTTTTTTTTTCCAAATCTATTCAAAATGTTGGATTGTGATGTGAACCACCACCACTCTAAATCTGGCACCATTTCAGGTAAAGAGTTTAAAAGTTTAAACCTGCAGAGTTTTTTCAGTCAAGTCACAAAGAGGGCGTGCAAGATTCTGTTTTGAAGACGCACGGTTGACTGCACCATAAAACAATATATATAATGTTTGGAGGGTGACACATACAATTTCTCAGAAACCTTTACCTCCATCTCCATAAATCAGCACTGCTCAGGAAGGGTGACAGAGGAACTTCTTGGTCTGTTGCTGCTGATTTGACGTGTTTTTGCACATTCATAGCTAAAATAAAAAGTCACAGGCTTCCACCCCCTCCCCTTTCTTGCACTATATAAATGTCACACTACTTTCTGCATCATTGCTGAACATAAACTGTGCACTGTAAAATTTTCCAATCTAAAAATAATTGTGGGCTGGTGTTTTATAAGAGAGAAGCAGGATGTATATTGAAAAGGATATGCCAAAGGGTACATCAGAAAGACAAACAATAATTAAAATGCACTTCCACAATGACTGAAACTAGCCTCTCTTTCCAACATTTCTGTGGAAAGAGAGGAACTTTAACAAAATCTAAATTTGGTGATACGTGTAGTAGAACCAGACAGACAGTCTGCAGCAGCAGCCCAACAGCTTTGATCCTGTTTTTTTTTTTATATGGAGTAGGTCAGATATGCAGTTTATCTAAGAGGAATTCCTGTTATCTCACACATGTTCCTCAAACGCACCATCTGATCACGCATAATCCCCATATGGTGTGCTATACACATCCAAACACACTGCACAAACACACCCAGGATCTTCACAGAAGCATGTGTTTGTGTATACACATGTGCAGGATGTATGCAACCGCACAGCTGTGTGCACACACAATCAAACGATCCCAGTGCATGCACTCCTTGGTTAACACTTAAATCACTAAAATGTTTATCCTTTGGAGGTATGCCCGGCATCTAACTACCACTCAGATCTAACGTCCCTTTCACCACATTTCCTTCATTTTGGTGAACCTCCCCACTCTCCACCTGAATAGGACCGAACCAACTGCCCCTTTTTGCAGGGGTGTTCCATTGTGAAGGACAATATCATCTGCGGACAACTAAGATTACCACTGTAATGTCACTAAACCAGAGACTTCTAGACCTTTCTGGCATCTTGATATCTCATCCACGTACATCATAAACATCACATCTGACACCCAGCTTGAAAGAACTTGACTTATCGCCATGATTTCAAACTCAGCTCTCACACCAAGTGTATAAAGCACGGTTGAACTCTTGGCTCTTCACACTCCACACATGCCTCTCTGTGTATTGTATCGCATGTATTATCTCCGTAGCTCTGAAAAGTTAGTCTGCGGTTAAATGACCAGGAAGGAATCTGCATCGTTCACCGTGAACCTGAAGCCCAGCACTTGATGTGGATTAGCAGGACACTGTAACCACCAGGCCACGAAGCAGCCTACTCATCTGACCAGACACCAGGGCAGACATAGGTCGCCTCCATGACAGGCACTCAATATATTTGGCCATAGCTCCTCACAGCTGCTTCCACAACAGTGGATCAACTGCCAGACCCTCTTGTCAACCTCCTCTGGCACAAGTGAAAAATTTCTCGGAGGTGACAGTTGAAATACACTATTTCCAAACTGAGCATTCCCAGCACATCTTTACAGCATGTTTGTGTTCATGTGGTCTGTAACCCTTCCTGTCATGTGATACATCTCACCACCAGATGCCCTCACAACTGTTTGTTATTCATGGCCAGCGCAAATGTCTCCATTTCACGTTCCAAGAACAAAGAGACAGTTTTTCCGAACATTGTCCATAATGTCCAAATTTCCTTCTCTTCTATTAGTTTACTGGCAACTGTGTGAGGCATCTCATCACTAATGAGATTTAATGTGATTGAAAGGTCACAGGGAATTTCACTTTGAAATGAAACCCATTTGGTGACTAGGAGCACGAATCAATATTTCTATGTAAATACTGGATCAAATGATGGATAATGTAAATAAAGTCACGTGTAGTGACAAACCCACAGAGGACTATCACCTGACTCTGCAGTTCACCTCTGATCTACAACTTTATTTCACTTTCACTGCTGAATCATTTTAAGCCACAAGAAGCAGATGTTTTCAGGGAAGGAACTTTGAAAGAAAGTGTTTATGGTAAAGTTGTCTCTGCATTAAGAACACAAAGATAAAACGGATATCAATCTTCCAATAATCAGTAAAAGAGAATTTTCCAAAATATTCTTTTAGTGCTGTTTCCCCAAAAATATCTAGTGTTTGCTGCTAGCCTGTATCTACACAGTCCCTATAAAAATCTTCAAAGCAAGAATGTGTGTGTACAAATTCACGTGTGTGTGTGTTTGTGAGAGAGAGGCGGGGGGGTGGATTCCTACTATTTCTGTTTATGCTATGCCCAACACTCCCAGCATCTTTGTTTATAGCTCTTCCCTGCTCTTTTCACACAGAATTGATGAGAAAGACACACACATTAAAGACATTGCTTTTGGCAGGCACATGGATGCACACACACACACACACACACACACACACACGCTGACAAACACTCACACATACACGCTGTGCTCCAAAAAACCCACCGCAGTGACCTTTCAGATGCAGATGGAACAGCAGCTTCCCTCCACTGCCAAAATGTCAACATCTTCTGCTCTCTCTCTGCTTCTGAGACAAGCCAAGTTGGCAGCAGGTTAGCCTTCATGTCTATGCACATTGGTTACACACTCACAAAGACACGCACATACAACCTTCTGTGCACAGTGTTCTCATTATTAGATTTGTTGAAGGACATACATTGCCACATAATTCATTCTGCATATAGATGACCAGGCCGCGGTAAACTGGTCTTTCTGTATCCACACATTAAAACAGAGTAATACAATCTTATCGGTTTGTTTCTCTGGGAGTACACTGTGAAATCTGGGGTTTGTTGGAGTGAAGGAATGGGACCACGTGAGCGTTTGTTTTGGGACTGAGCTCTGCCTGAGGGGTCACCATAACTCTGCCAGGGGAAGCTGAGCCTGTGTCATCGCAGTCCGGATAATTATGAATCTCAACGCCTGGGTCTGGCTGACCTGATAAATAATGTCTATCTGACCGCAGCTACTCCTCCACACCTACAGTACGACATGCACATCATCACTGTCATCATCAGCTGGGGAACAAACACATACTGCAAAAGAAAAAAAAAAAAGATAAGACCAGGTTTCTTTTTCTTGAAATGTTAAAAAATGAATCTGCCTCTAGTTTCCAGTAGAGTTTGACTAGTAGGCTTCGATAGGTGGCATTTTACTGCTTTAGCTGGCATAAATCTTCATGGAGGAAATAAATCGAAGTTTAGGTTTGGTCTCTGTGGCCTCACCATCTTAGTGTCACTGTCTCTCTCTCTCTCTCTCTCTCTCACATACACACACCCAAACTTACACACAAACACAAACAGAGTCTCATATTTGCATTCAGGTTCACATGCAAGCGTGCAACCCAGAGGGTGAGGAAGCTATTTATGGTGAAAGTGGGCAGAAAGTGTAAACACATGTCTGGCATCCTTTGAAAAGACAAATATTTCATTCCTTCCCTTCATCTCTCTGAGGGATCCCCACCCCTCACCTCCACCCTCCACCCTCCACCTCTACCATATCACATTCTCCTCCATGCCTTTTAGCCGAAGGGGGAACATAAATCACAAGACACGAAGGAGATGGAGGTGGAAAAGCTCACGCAACCATTTCAGCAAACGTCTGTGAAAGGGAGTATGTATTTTGCGTGGGTGGGAGGACGAACACAATCCCTTCCTTACTGAAAGCAAGATATGACAGGAGAGATGTCACCAGACCCTGAAACAGTTGCGCGGCGCCTGCAGTGCCGTCACACAGGTGCTTCTGTCAGTCTAGCCTCTCCTCCTATAAAACGTTTATTTTACACCCTCCTCTGTATCCATTCATCCCTCAACCTGACACAAGGATACTGTTGTCGTGTTTGATATCACCCTTTTGTAATCTGAGGCCTGAGAAGTGATAGTGAGTGAAAAAAAAAAAGTGAAAGCGAGCAATGGTCTTTTGTGCCATTTATTCACCCATCCTTGAAGTTGTCTGCGCTGCTGCTAACACAACTTAACATTACATAACTATTTTCACAATTTTTTAAAACTTACCGTTAAAGCTCTTCCACACCGACAGTGGCACATTGAAGCTGGTGAGAAACAGGTGGTGCGAGGCCTGGTGACAGCGACTATACAAGCTGTTGCTGACCTAAGCTATTGTAGCCGGTGGGCTAACAGCTAACATGCTAGCAAGCTAGGAACATGCTTGAGCTAGTCAGTCACAAAAGCTCACGACGCTTTTTCCCTGCTCTATGTTGTTTACTTCCCCCTGGTATTTCCTTGTCTGGCTTGTACATAATTTAATTAATGTAATTAAATAAACAAATAGCAAGGTCTTACTTACTGTTCCTTTAGCGACTGAGCTAACAACTTATTCACACTGTGTATTCAGTAGACTTTATCTTTGACTTTATCTTTTTTGTGGAGCAGTATACTCCTTCAGTAAAAATGATATAAAAATGAATGGTACAGCACAGTTAACAATAATATCTTCCTCCATTTTGGACTCCTCTGCTCTCCATTCAAAAGTCAGCGCTGTCAAGATGTGGCTATGGGCAGCTCCGCCATCAAGGGAAGCTAAGCCAAAAGTGCAATGGCCAAATCTCTGACCAAAGAGTGGCGAAGCTTAACGTGGCAAAGGTGATGGCTAGGCAGACTAGCAAATACAACTTTAGCTATCTTAACCTTTAAATAATGTTTAATTAAAAATAAATAAATAAATAAAAACGCAGCAGCACTACCCTTACGAAGCTAAATTGCAAAGTGCTGGTATTACTAATGCTTGCAGTTAGCAAATTCTTAGGCATAAAGTCAATAAGCAAATACTTTGACTGTTCCTATGATATCACCCTCCATCAGAACCCGAGCAGCAGATGTATCATCCCCCATCCCCACGGGTCCACTTCTTCAGATCCTTCTGCAGAATTGGAAATAGATGGAGGCAGCACAGGAAAATATGTTGCTGGATTTGGAAATGGTTGTTAAACCCTTCATCTGTATCACTACAAGGCTAATGGCAAGACGTTATTTGAAATTGACTGTGTCGGTGGGTGGGTGGGTGGGTGTGGTGCTGGAGTCAGTGTGGATGAGGGGCCCAATTTGGAAAATTTTGTCCCTGGCATGGCTGTATATGAATTGATTTTGCCATGAAATTTTGCTGTTTAAAATACTGGCGTGACCCGACTTTTATCAGTCGAATTTTAACTGTTTATTTCTTAGTTGTAAAAGTGTTTGGAAAGTGCATGTCTCTGCAAAACACATGGAATTAAATCTGCCGTGTTTAAAGTGCTATGACTTAACCACACTGAAATGTACTACAAACACATTTCTTTTGAATTAGTTTGACCAAAAACGGTGTATTTTAAGAGATAAACAGTATTTGAAGAAAACACTGGGGATGTGATTTTCCTATATTATGACGCATTTCATTGTAGTCACAAGCTCCAGTATCAGCTCCTTTTCAGCTGCAGTTAGCAAAGTAAAACTGTGTAGTGGATCACTCTCTTTCCTTGGAACCATCTCAGAGAGGAAATTGAGAGACCAATAAAAAACCCTATAAATTCTTACTCTACACCCTGCAACTTAAGAGCACATGCCACAGTGATAAATGATTAATAAATATAGTTCCTCTTTAAAACATCAGAAAACAGAGGATGTTGTGTGACCGCATGCCAACTCAGTCATACTTCGCACCATTTGTAAATTATTTTTGCAGTGGCAGGGGAATTCCATGATATCCAAAAAATTACCACTTCTGTGTTAGATACCTTTTAAACCCAATTAGTGTGGATTCATACTCATTTAAATGAATGTCACATTCGCCTCATCAGATTGTTGTTCATGTGCCTTTTTGTTTTTGTGAGTCTGTGACTTTATACTGTATATTTCTGTAACTGCAAGCAATTGTGGCTGTATATTAGACATTATTACTTATCTGAAGTTACAGAAATATAAATATCATTTTAAAAAAAGTAGTATATGCAGTGAGATTTGTGTTGATCTCATAACCTTGGAAAGCCAATGGCACAATGTGGCATGCAGATGAAAGAGATGTAGGGCTCCTACAGCTTAGCTTTAGGCAAGTGAGAAACAAATAACTCAAAAAGAATTTGTCATGATGATCTGTCATAAATACTCCTTAGGGGTAAAATCGGAGTGAGGAAAAACATACCAGCAATGCCAGGCTAACTCGTTACCGGGAGTCCAATGAGTGCCAGTGTGTGTTTTCTTCCTTGTTCCCTGCTGCTTGTGGCTGGTCAGTATATGTGTGTTTGTCCCTGTGGTTATGTCTTTGGTGTCACCAAAGCCAAAGCAATCTGGCATAAGCATTCAAATTACACATGAGGGACAGAGAGAGAGAGAGAGATCACCAGCCTGGCCTGGCATTGTGTTGGCAGGCCTTTTGGCATCACCTCCTCCTCTTTGCCTCCTTCCTGCACCCCTGAAGTGCACGCTTAATCCCTAAGCTCTATCCACATTTAAAACAGGGACATCACGCAAACCTGCCTGTCTGCATTGCAATCTAACGCACACACACACACACACACACACACACACACAATCACATACACAGTCACATACACACAAACCCATACGCTCTCTCAATCACACGCACATGCTCCTTGCGCCTGCAAACAAAAAAGAGAACAGCTCAGCAGGGAGTTAAGCACTGCGGTGGCAGCAGGAGCCGCAGCGGCAGCAGCAGCAGCAGCAGCAGCAGCAGCCAAATATCTGTCAGGTTTCTCCTAAAATGTCTCCAGTGGCAGGCATGTGACAGGCTTAGCTGAGGAGATAAGGAAGAGAAGGGAGATGCACATCGTATACCAACGGGTTATGCATCTGTGGCTGCATGGTCACACTCTTATGAGCTGTGGCATGTTAGTCAGATGTGTTTGTGTGTAGAGGAAGAATTTTAACCACGATCTTGAATATGTGTGTGAACTTTGCTGGTGACAACTGGAAGCAGGAGTTGTGCAGCAGGCAGAGGCATGGGCCTGTAGGGTAGAAAGAAATCCTATTTACTTACCTGTTCATTACAATTGAGATTTTGTTTGTTGCTGTGCTATGAAGGGAGATATTGTTCACTTATTCCTTCTTTCTCCAAAGGACATCACACCAAACTTCTGCTGCAGAGCTGAAAGCTCCCTTTCTCAAGAACTAACTCACATCCCTCCTCACTGAATGATCCAACTCTCCACACAGTGAAATTGCCCCTTAAAAACTAAAAACATTTTTCCCCCTTGCACTATATAGAATATAAGTACTATGAGGCCATGATCTTACTCTCCTTAATTGTTGGTAATCCTGGTGATGTAAGACCTGCAGATCTACTGTTTCTCTCATTGCCAGAACCTGAGGAAATGTGCGTCAGCTGAATACCTAAACTGGCATGTACCGACATGTAGATATTGACCTCTAGTGGGCAAAATGTGAATTCCGCAGGTCGATGAACAGATCTACAGCAGAACTTGTTGAGCTTATCTTCAGATCATCAGGCAAATAGGATTTTTTTCTGTATCTGGTTGTCAGACTTCTGTTTCATCAAGCATCATTAAAAAGCCGAGAGAGCTGATTTGATGTGGCATTTCCAAAGAGGAAGGAGATGAGAAGAAAAAAAGCAGCGGCTAACAAGCTGCCACATGTGCAACCAGAAAAAAAGGCTTTATTTTGTCAAAGTATTTTAGACTGGGGCATGGCATTTTCAAATAAATGTGCTGATGTGACAGTAATGGGATGGGGTGTGGTGGGGCAGTGAGGGTAGTGTTTCACCTTTATCTGAAAGCGACGTGCAAATCATAATAAGTGTCTTAACAGTCTGAATAAAACTGCATTTTTTCCAGTTTTAGGAGTTTCTGTTGTTGTTTGTGGTTTGTGCATAGGCTGTTTTGTTTTTGAACAGTCGTGAGAAATTTGTTTTCCCCCTTGATTTCTTTGATTTCTTTTTTTTTTTTTTTTTTTACTAAAAAAATGCTATCAGCTGTTTTCGTGAGGGCTATTTGTTCCAGTCGTTTCTTTCTTCGGATGGAATTTGATGAAAGTGCTGAGATTTTTGAAAGCTTAAAGAACAAAAACCGAACTCACTAAGTGACATTTAAACTTTCTGGAACAAAGAGAGATTTTGTTACTACTACTTTGTGTCTCTTTGTATTCATTTTGCATCCCTTTGTGGTCAGTTTTCATCTATTTTTGTGTTTTATGTTTCCTTGTGATAGATTTGTATTTTTCTCTCTATTTTTTCTATCTCTTTAGTTGTTTTGTATCTCTTTAATTAAAGCTAAATAGTAAATAATTAAATAAGTTAACATAACACAAAATACCCAGTTATCGGATGCAAATTTCAGACTTTCCCTGTTGTATCTCACAGATTTAGGTTACACTGAGCAATGGAACCACATACTCGAGTAAACATAGTTAAGTAAAAAAACCAAAAAAAACAGGAAGTAATCAAAATAAATCCAAGTAAATCCAATCAAATGAGAAACAAGGGCTCCGGCGTGAATACATTATACATACTAATGGAAAAAAAGTCTCAGACAGGCTTATCTATGCCTTTTCAGACAGTCTGTAATAATGTTTTTTGTAGTGTTTTGTATCTCATTTAGTGGTTTTGTTTTGTATTTTGTCTTTGTGGTCACAGCATCTATTTTTACTCATTTTCTGTCTCCTTGTAGTCATCTGATACATGTTCTAACAAGAAAGAGAAACAAGAAAGAAGAAACAGAAGCTCTGGTCCAGGGCCCCCTGTGACTCCATGGACCCCTGGGTCTTGGTGGTGAGACCATCCAATAATCCTTCAGGGATTTTTGTTAAATAAATGTCAATTGTATATTTTGAGTAAGCTTGTGGCTCCGATAGGGTTTTGCTGTACTCTCACTTGATAAAGGCAGATTAATTTGCTGCAGTGCCTCTGTCTTCCTGCAGAGGGCGGAAATAACCTGAAGCGCCTGTTTCACCCTCCCAACAAGGAAGAAGAGCGCCGGTGTATTTCCGGGTTTATGCTGACGCGTCCCTCTTCCCCTCGTACACCGACGTGTCAGTCCTCTTGTCTTCAGAGCCGAGCAGCAGACAGACCGGTCAGCCCGCAGCCATGGCCCCCAAAGGCAGCAACAAGCAGCAGTCAGAGGAAGACCTTCTTCTCCAGGACTTCAGCAGAAACCTTTCGGCCAAGTCCACCGCTCTGTTTTACGGGAACGCACTCATCGTTTCTGCCATCCCCATCTGTGAGTGCCGGGGACTGGCTGCTGCTAGCTGCCTAGCTTGAGCTAACACTGATATGTTGGAGGAGAGAAAACAGGGGGAAATGAATGAAACATAAGATTGTCAGAATAGAGACGTTTAATTTTAACGTCACGCAGTATTTTGGAAACATAGGAGAGCAAAGTAAAATTATATTGTAACAAGAAAGCTTTGATATGCTAACAGTAGCTTAGGTTGTAATTAGGACAAGTTAAGTTAGTTAATAGTCTGTGTTGTAGTAAACTACTTACTGAAAAGCGAAACAGCAACAAAACAAATTAACTCCAAAATCCTCAGTTCATTGTGTTTGGATATTGGTTATTGGATAAAGAGGAATTTGACATATTGCACAGTCTCTGACTTGACTTTGTGTTAAAGCATAGTGTAATACTGTGTGATTGACTTTATCTTTCTAGGGCTGTTTTGGAGGATATGGCACATGGATCTTGTCCAGTCTGCAGTTTTGTACGCTGTCATGACCCTGGTCAGTACCTACCTGGTGGCCTTTGCCTACAAGAACGTCAAGTTTGTTCTCAAACACAAGTAAGTTTGAAAAAATACTCTCTCTGTCTCTTCAGTAGCTTTTACTGCAGATTGTTTCTATTTCCAGAATGATAGTAGGATTAGAATTACACGTAGGCTGTTTTGACATAGAAACAGATTCTCAAGAAACATGGGATACTGTTGATTTGTTTTATGGTTACTGGATGTTATTCATTCATTCTGTTTTATCAGACAGGCCATTATGAAATACTAATGTCAGTGCATTTGATCCTCTGTTGGGAGACCACAGCACTTCATGTTTTCATAAATCACTGTGTACACCCTTTCTCTTACTAGTTAATGCCATTTGGCAAATTACAGCCTTGCTTCCACGTATGAGAAAAACCTCTCACAGACTCTTGCTGTCTCCTGTTGGTCCTACAGAGTTGCCCAGAAACGTGAGGATGCTGTTTCCAAGGAGGTAACCAGGAAGTTGTCTGAGGCAGACAACCGCAAGATGTCCCGCAAGGAGAAAGACGAGAGGTGACGCACATCATTTCGTAAAGTCGTACCTGAATACAATGTGTGTTGTGTTGGACTTTTGTACTTGTGGTTTCAAATTAAGCTTTAAGAAACTGATTCGGTCAAGTACTTTGAGTAGTGTGGCAGATAAACAGTCCATGTGCATAAAGCTAAAATGTGGACCTGATGTCTGGCCTCAGATAGCAGTCACACAGCTGTTGATAAGTTAAAGCCCATACAACCTATTATGGCGGATGATTATATTGATGTTATCGAGTAACCAGCTGGTACAGAATAACACAGACACTGCCTGGGTTAGCTATTGAACTCCCACTCGGATCACCTCTGCAAAATGCACTTGTGCACACAAGTGGGAGAGAGAGAGTGCACACAAAATGACACATCTGTCATGAATTTCTTTAAAAGTGATGAGACAAAGTACCATATTGTTCTGTGGGCCAGTGTCCCAAGATATATTCTGTATAATAACGACACATGGTGATGAAAGGGACTGACATGGTGTTTTCTCTCTTACGTTCAGGATCCTGTGGAAGAAGAATGAAGTCGCAGACTACGAGGCCACCACCTTCTCCATCTTCTACAACAACACTCTCTTCCTGGTCCTCGTCATCGTCGCCTCCTTCTTCTTGCTCAAGAACTTCAACCCCACTGTGTATCCTTTCAGTCATATGTCACTCAGCACAGACAACATGTGGGATTGCTGAGGTTCTCAGAATTAAAACACATCACTCAACTCTTCTGCAGCACACCATGATTTCTTCAGCGAGCAAGATCTGTCAATGATGGAGACAAGATAGTTGAAAATATTTGCTGAATTAATCAAAGTGTCCTGGAGAAGATTGATGTGATTGTTTTTAATTTTGATGGACTTGGTCTGCACCTCACTGTATGCACTGTTCTCAAGTTAGAATAGTTGGATTCATCAGATTGGATAGGAAAAAAACAGACTTAACACATACTGTATCCGTCATCATATGCTAGTCTCTATATGCTGCTCGAGTGTAGTCATGTTTTGAAAGTTATAACCTGTTTTGTTGTGCATGCACACAGTATTTCTAATGGATCTCAGGTGATGCTCAGAGGGCATGTTGTTCACGTCCAGGAAAGCAGATGCTGCACATTTCCACATAAATTATTTTATTTTACAAGCTTGATGCTGATAAATGAGTTGTCATCCAGCTCTGTCTAATTTCCTGTTTTTATCTTAACTCGCCTTTATCCAGCAACTACATTCTGTCCATCAGTGCCTCCTCAGGACTCATCGCTCTGTTGTCGACCGGCTCCAAGTAAAGGAAAGAAGAAAGAAATGAGGGGGAAAGATACTGGAGGGATGAGGGACAATGGGGTGGGATTGGGTAGGAGGGGAGGGAGTGGGTTTAAGAAGGGTATACAGTAAATTGTTTTTCACTCAGTTAAGGAATAGGGTTTAAGAGGGGGGCTGAAATATCACGCTTCAACTTCATGAAATTCATGATCAAATGTCTGGAGGGTGTTTCTCCAGGTCCGTCTTCTGTTTTTTTAACAAATAAAGCAACCATGTATACTTGTCCTCTGTGTACGTGTGTGTTTTTCTTTTATTATATATGTTCGAATCATGTAGTTGAACTCAATCAGGTTTAACTGAAGTAGTAGAGACTGATGGTTCCATTGGCAATGCATTTATTTATAATCACACTTTCATAGAGACTATTTACAGAGAATCCAATGTTCAGGAGAGGAAATAATACACTGATGGTTTGCATGTCACTTTTAAACAAAAAAAATGAAAAGAACCAAACTCAATGTCACACAGTTCTTTTCCATCTACAAATGTACATGTTGTAGACAACATTGATCTGTAGAGTAAATTAAATACTTTACATTTTCATCAGAATTGATTTTAGGATGGATTTAAATGAAGACAGGAAATCTTGGGATAAAGCTTGTGAGACACATTGCTGGACTTTTAATTTTATCTGGATCAATTGATTATTTCTACTTTAGTTCCTTTGTGGCCTTTGACCTGTTCCCTGGGTTATGAAATGGATGCTGATAACAAATTGAGAAGACAGTGAAAAAGCCAATTCCCCCTGTCGCTTTTCTCTCAGGCAACACTGACAGGCTAATGTCTTTAAACAATCCAGAGTTTGTTCCAGAAACTGAAGCTGAATACCTTCATAGTGGAAATTGGTGCTTGAAGGAGAAGATATAGTTCCACAAAGATTATTGAGGGGACACAGCCCAAATAAAGGCCAAGATAGGATGAAGTCATGGTCACACACTAACAAGCTGAAGGCTGGGACTTAATAGATGACAATTCCAGGAAGTGTTATTCTCTACACAAACTGTGCTGTGAGAGTTGTCCTTGTTCAGATGAAGTAATACATAACACATACCATTGACTGTGCAATCCAATAACATAAGAGTCTGTAGGAATATTACTCCACTCTCACGTTTTCTTGCAGGACTCCATCCAAACACAATATAACAACTCATAATGAAAGATGTCCCTGAATGTTTTTCCTGTAGTGGGACTCAAGTCAAGGCACTCTACCAGGTGGAGAAGTCTCCTCACACACCGACAGGCCGCGATCCAACATGGTCACTGGCTCAAACTGATGGGCGACTTGTTGACTTGCAAAATACCACTACTAAATGTGATATCACAAAGTTACAGCATAGTCAATTAACCTGATTTGTCCTGAAAAGCAAATAACCATTGACGTACCAATTATTATTATTTTGGTATATAGTACACATATTGCCCTCATGTTGATGACAGTAAGTAGAATCAAATGGGTGTTAGTATGTCTTTTCGGGCAAAAAAAAAAAAAAAGTTTTTCTGGATGGATGTTTTTGTTAGTATATGGCCAGCTGTCTGCATTACGATGATGACTAAGTGCTGGTAAGGTCACCCTCATTTGTATGTATCAAGCCAAAGCAAATAGTCACTGGAAGTCTATTCATCATCCAAGGCCTGGCCTCTCTAAATAAACCCTGAGACAATTGCTGCTTATTGATATTGTGTTCCAATATATGTAGCAGTGTTTTTGGCAAAAGCATAGATAGTTGTAATATACTGAAATTTCCTTAGATTAAAATCTGGAGGGTGTTTGTCCTTCAACTCAACAACTGTGCACCAAGGACAAGACAGTGATTCAGCTGGAGCGTGGCCAACATTTCTGTGGATCTCTGTGATGGCTTGTTTTCCAGATGAAAAAGAACAAGAACAACAATGCACGACCATGAACCGTGAGAGGTGAGTCCCCTGGTCAGAGATAATAATTCAAGGTTGAGTCATTAGAGAATGCTTAAGCTCATTACTTATTTCTCATAACAGGAGCCCATTCCTTAAATAATGCCACTTTAAAATACAGAATCCATAATCTGAGTTCACTTTGCAAAATCAAAACTTATTAACCCTCGTTCGTTACAAATAGCTTGGCGTAATATTCTTTATGAGAAGGGAATTCTGTGACAGTGTACAGTCAGGCTGGAGGAGGAGGATGGGATGAAGAGTAGATTCAAACACTGCAGAGGAGCAACACAATAACTCTATTTACATCTTATTTATATATTAGCCATACAGTACAGTGAAGTCCTCATATGCAAGAGAGGCTTCTTCAAGGTTTTTTTCTTATGTTACAAGGTATGTCTTAACATTTTATGTACATGTATCATCTTCAAACAAAAAACAATATCTCAAAATGTCAAAATAAATTTCATATTTGTTAACTACTCTAGAATAAATACTGTAATCTTTGTCACATCCCAGATACCTTTGCCTATATGCCACATTGTGCCAATAACAAGCAGTTTTTGCAGTTACAACCATGACTGCCAGGAGGTCAGTCATCCTTCCATTACACATGATGCTAAAGTCCATATCTGTGAGGTTCATTGAGGCAATCAGTGATGCAGGTTCAGTTCACAGGCAAGAAAGACGACAAGTCCATAATGAACGCACACTGAGAGAAGTACTCCACTTTTTGTTTGCAAACCACTATTTCCCTCTTTTTTGAACTAGTAAAGCAGAGGAGCAGTTCCTCAAAAAGACCACATGGGGGCAACATGCTTTGCTATCTCCCCCTTGCTGTGAACCAATCCCACTGACGCTCATCCCACAATCCTCTGCTTCACAGGGGCTCACAGACAGTAAACAAGCTCGCAGTACTTTTTCCTTTTTGTTGTTTAAGTATGTGCTTTGTAGAAAAGAGAAGAGAGGCACACTATAGCTGGGGAAACATGCATCTGTTGGTTAATATGCTCAGGATTTGCAGCCTATATCTACTGAATACTGCTCTGTACTAAACTGATTACAGGACTGGATACATTTGGTAGGTAGTTGAAAGCAGCTAATTCAAGCTAATAGGGAACTATTTTGTCGAGGCCTCATTCATAAAGCTATTTTTTCAGGAATTATGAGCAGGTCACATTTCATGGGAAAACATCCAAGACACTTTATCCCATCATAGTAATTTTGTTTGCTGCACTGCATAGCAATGTAATGAAAGCACTGACTGACTGGAGGTGTTCATGCAACTGAAGCTTCTTCATGTCCACTTTCCTGAGGTACCTCTAATTTACAAATCTAAGGTGCCGTGCTGATGTATTCAGCTATTGTCCAATAATTCTCATAAATAAAATATATGCTCAACATGAATTTTGTGCTGAAATTAAATTGCTTGTAGGTGGAAGTCTGGACGCTAGAGAGGAAGGCTTGAGACTCGAGGGTCTGAGTCATCGGCTGAGCTGGGAGGACGTGGGTGTGGGAAAGTGAATAAGTAACGGAGCTGTCTCACTTGCCAACGACTATCAAGATGCCCTTGAGCAAGGCACTTTACTATTCCTGCAGTTCTTTCCTGTGTTCATCAACCAACTGTGAGTGAGTGTGAAGCTGGATATCTCTAAAGATGAGGAGCTGTAGCTGCGTACATCACCATCTAACTTAAGCTGAAATATTGACTTAATTAAATTTATAAATGAGGCTCCAGGATGGGGTTGAACCAGGATGGAGTGCTCTGAATGACGTCTGCATGGCACTGGATCTGACCTTTAATATGGGCTGGACTAAGCTCTGCATAGTAATATCTGAATGGGCCGGTGCTGAACGGGATAACACGCCGGTAGGGTGGCACAAAGTTTCTCAAATGGATGAAGTTGTGTTTTAGGCTGCAAAAAGCTGAGTTTGTTAAGCGTTTCTTGGCTGAGCTGGACTGCACCTGAGATGAACCTGGTGGAGCTGATCTGAGCAGGTCAAGTCTCAAACAGAGATGCAACGCTGGGCTTAGCAAAGCTGTCTGTTCCAGGCTGAGGTGGGCTGGAGCTGGAGCTGAGTGGGGCCCAAGGAGAGAACCATGGACTTTTAACTTGCAGGGTGGGTCCATGGTAGCAGAATGGTTAAGTAGGTAGGTAGAGCTGACCTCTTGGTAGTCAACCAGCATGGTCTAAGAACGGTAGTCCTTCTTACTGTACGGTCTGTTGCCCAGGATGTGATCAATTTCAGAAAACACATGAGAGGTCATCTTAGGAAGGACCTGGGCAAAAGAGAGAGCAAAATTGAATATGCCTGAAAGGAAGGAAAAAAGTGAGACACACAGGGAGTTAAAAGGAAAAAAAAAAACCACAAGGAAAGAAACTGAGAAATTCAGATATAGACTGCGGCTGGTTTTTGATCCAGAAATCAATACAACTGGAGGATAGTGGAGGATGCAGTTAAAAAAACAGGTAAAAACAGCAGTGTGTGATATGTGTCTCTGCATGCTCCCACCTGTATGGCCCCGAGGTTCTCTGTGAGCTGTTCAGGGTTGGATGTTCCCAGGAGGACCGAGCTCACTCCCTCATTTCTTAGACACCACGCTGGAGAGAAACAGAGGATGATGTTCACGTATTGCCCACTTGATGGCGCACTGCTGCTTATTATCATCTTAGACCACAAACAAAACTGAGCTTTTAGTCTTGTCCTCTACTTGCTATTCCTGATCACACATACCAATTTATCAAAAAGTACAGTGTTAAAGAACAAATCCAAGGCTTTCATTTGTGAATCAATTTAGTAGAAATTGTACCAGTACATTAACCAGAGCTTTTTCTCACTGCTGGTGCAGCCACTGATTTTTTTCAAAGGTTTAAATGCACATATTTATTCCTTCCAGACAGTTAATTTATTTTATCAGTGTATGGTAATGCAGTTGGAAGCACAAATAGATTTGAAAAGTCAGTAGGAAACTAGAGGGGAATTCAAACCCAGGAGACAAATAATAAGCAAACACAGACATTGTGCAGAGAGTGATGTGAATTTGGTTTTAAAAAGGTTCCTGTCTGAGAGCCATGAGCACTTATGGTTTCAAAGCCCTGCTCAAGGTTGCTTCCACAGTATTTATCATAAGGAAGTGCAGGCAGGCAGAGAAGTCTTACCCACAGCCAGCTGAGGCAGAGTGCAGCCCAGCTTTTCTGCGATGTGGTTCAGCTCTTTCAGCTTGGCCTGCTGCTTCCTTCCATCCTCACTTACTATTTTCTCCTTTAGCCACTGATATGACTGGAGGGTGAGACAGAGAGATTAACATGAAGAAGAGAGATGAGACAGAAAGAAATGGAGACATGAAAGAGGACAAAACAAGTATGTACATGTATAACTAGGGACCGAGATCATGGGGAGAAGTGATGTAACTGAAGAGAAAAAAAGTCAAGGGGTGGAGGCTGTAAGTACTGAAAAATTATGAGCACTCCAGACATGTTGCGTAATATAAAATGACCAACTGCTCAAACAGAGAAGTAGTTAAGGTGCTACTGAACTGGCTTCATTCATTCATTTATTTCAATAAGACCACCTATCAGGAACACAGGTGTACTGGTTGGGGTGGATTTGGTGAGCTTTACCTTGAAAGCTGGCTTTAAACTCATCTACACTTTGCGTCTGTTACATGAAACCTTATCTTGTTTTTACATTTCTGTTTTGTGTAGATTAAGCACACAAGATAAAACATGTTAATAAGTGAGTTAAGTTAGCTGCTTCCATTTTCTGTTGCATACAATGTAGCAAAGAATGTCAGTGTGATTAAAAAAAAAACTACAAAATCTTCAAAACAAGACTTAAAATTGCAGTCAGTATTTACTTTAAGTGCACTAAGCATCTGTGTTGGACTATTGTCATGGGATACAATTAAAGAGCTGTCTCTGTTTTTGTTATTGAAGTGTTTGCACATCCTCCCATACATCCAGGCTACATATGGCCTCAGAGTGGTTTTTTATTATGGATTTTTAGAGGCCTGGACAGATAAAAGTGTCCAGTATATGTTAAGAAATAAAGGGGAAAAAATTGGAAAAATTTGACTCTATTCATAGCTCCCTGATCATCATTTTTCAAATTCTCAGTCAAAAATCTCCAATAATAGCTTTACACATTTCCAATAAAAATCAACTTGTTTCACAAATTACTTAAAAAACAAACAAAAAACCCCACATAGTGTCTGTGTCTTGAAATAGGAAAGAAGAAATATTCTCACTGTTCTGGCAGACTTCAAAGTCTCAAGTTAAAAGTGACTTGGTAAGAAGGAAATCTTTGCAGTGATGCAGTGAGAGGTCGTCCTCTCAGTGAGGACCTCTCTAATACATCTTGGACCCCTGGCTGGAAACAGTCTGTGACTATTGTACGGAGGACTGTGAAGTCTGGTTACACTTACATAAAGAAAGTGGCTGAACAAGCCGCAACTTCAGGGTCCTTTGTGTCCCAGCCCCAGCACAATGTCTTCACTAATTGAAATGGATAGTAGTAAAATCTGTTCTGAATTGCCGCCTGTGCTACGATTCACATTTTATTTTGGGAGCAGAGCAGGAAACCCTCAGGTTTTGTACGTTCACCAAATGATGATGAAGTGAGCTTGCCTACCTTCATGGAGGCCCTGGAGGACTCAGGAATGCCATTTTCATATTTTCCTGTGATGATGCCGCACGCAAGGGGTGACCACGTCATCGCCCCAACTCCTGTCACCATGGAGATCGTAGGGAGTTAAACAGGAGATGATTGAGGTAGATACGTCGGAGGAAGAGGTGTGAAAAAATGTGCAAGAACGGTGCCAGGAAAAGTAAAAATGTATGACACCTAAGCACGCACGTATCACGCACACACACACACAGACACACACACACACACACACACACACACACTACTTGCCTATCTTGTGGTAAAGTTCAGGCAGCTGCACTTCTACTTTCTCCCTCTGGAAGAGATGATACTCCGCCTGCTCACAGACTGGAGGGATCAAATTAAACTGTCTCGCCACCGAATAAGCCTCCTAAAGATTAAAAGAAGAGAAGAGTGAAAAGAAAAAGGAGGTAAGGTTGGATCTCACTATAGCATCTTAACCTGCTTTTATTTTCCTCCTATGGACCATAAATTGTAATGAGATGTAAGTACTTTTTTGTCAGAAAAGAAGAAAGAAAGAGACAAATAAACAGATCATTGGGTTCATTCATTGGTCACCTCTCTCCCTCTTGATTGTTTGGGAGTTAGGAAGAGCCCTGGTTGCTCCATCCTGCTGCTGGGAGGCTTCAATGCAGCATAAACTTTCTTTGTAGCCTGTAGCAGGCAGTTCCTTCCTCCTCATTGGCTTGGTTTTTGCTCTGATGTGCATTGTCAGCTGTGAGAACTTACATAGACAAACCTTTCCAAATCATTTCCAATCAGCTGAGTTTACCACATGTGGACTCCATTCCAGTTGTAGAAGCATCTCAATAATGATCAAGAGAAATGAGAGGTACCTGAGCTACATTTCAAGTGTCACATCAAAGTGTCTGAATACTTTAAATGTGTGTAATGTGTGTAAATGTGATATTTCAGCTTTTCCTTTTTAATGAATTAATCATTATGGGTTATTGAGTGTAGATTGATGAGGGGTTTCGAATGTTTTTTAGCATAAGGCTGCAACATAACTAAATGTGAAAAGAAAAAAATCTGTATGCACTGTAAACACCTGCAAAAGCTCCCACAACTGCCTCTGTGGGAGTTCCTGCTACAGTAGGTGCCTCCAGGAGCACATTTTACCATGATGACACACACACAGATAAACAAGATGAAAACAGTGCCAGCCACAGGCTGTTGCAGCTGGTAAAGATGAAGAGAAAACGTTAGGAGAGACAAGTTGTGATGGGATAAACTCAGGGAAACGATGGGAGAGGGAGGGCGTTAATTAGCTTGTGGGAGCGTGGCCCAAATTCAAATGCATAGCTCACAGAAAATCACCAAATCAATATTCTATGTCACAACTCTCTGAGGCATCACATTAAATTTCCTCATATACCCTCTTATCTGGATTTCCATGTGTCCTTCAAGAACATATACCAGAGGAAAACACACACGCACACACACACACACACACACACACACACACACACACACACATGCTGCGCTTGTTGTTTCTTTCTGCTGTGGAACATGAGAGCGTGGTGGGAGGGGGAACGTATCCAGCATAATGCAGCTGTAATGCTGGTACCATCACTCAACTTACAAATTACCAGTTGCCCTTCGATGCTATACAACCCGTGACATCTGCCTCCAGCCTGTGCATGTACAGCATGTGTGTGTGTGTGTGTGTGTGTGTGTGTGTGGGTGTGCGGCCATGCATGTAAGTGTATATGTGTGTGTGAATACTGTACTGCTGCCTTGTCACGTACGCTGAAAAGCCATGTTTACCTCCCCTCCCCCCCTTCGTTATTGATGCTATCTAAATTACACAGCTTTCATCTGGGTTTGTGTTCTACAAAGATATTTGCTCCCATTCACCATGATCACAGAGAGAGGACGTCAAGACATCGCGCTCTGATTAGAGAGAGAGAGGAGAGAGGAGGGGAATGGGTGTTAGGTCTTTGAATGTCACTTTAGGCTTGTGCTCATTTCTGCTGTAGCTTCATACCCCCTGTATATATTCATTAATGTAGCAGGAGTTGAAACATGAGGTAGATTGTTTCTGGCAGGAGAGGGAAACAAAGCCAGAGGAAGCCACTGTGCCTTGGTGGGAACACTTAGTTGAAAAAAGTTTTTTCACACAGTCCGTTTATCCATTTCCCTCCATTTCCCTCTAATTAGCTTCTCTCTCTTTCGCTACCATGACCGTGCATGAACAATGCAATCCAAGATTGTACAAAGCTAATAAACTGCTGGAAGTGGTTCCTAAAGGTGGTGGTTAAAGTGTAGAAATCAGGCGTGCTTTTCCTAATCAGTGTATCCATGGTTTCTTGACAGTTTATTCTATGGATCATTGGATCATCAGCACTTAATGAACAAATAAAAGGTTTTCCTGCTGGTTTCCACCAAGCAGTGGAATATGAAATCCAATCTGCTAAAACAGCAGGCGTTTCCCCAGAAACTGTAATCAATATAGAATTCATTCCAGTCCTCACTTCTGACTTACTGAGGCAAGTTTTAAACTGCTGTACAGCAAAAGTACAGAAGAATGAGTTCATTTAATTCATTCTTTAACCCATTTCTTTACTGCGTAAATATCCTTGTATGTTTTCATTCTTTTCTCATTGCAGTGATCCTCACTCAAGCAGACAACTTATGACATGCATAAATTATATCTCTAACACACTATGTGTGATGCTTACCATGATCTCCATGGCCGTCCACCGAGATGTCCCCCAGTACATTGCCATGCCTTGGTTGATCACATAGGTCATGGCCCGAACAATCTCTGGAGACACATAGTCACATGGCCTCAACATATCAGTCAGATCAACATTGAAAATTTGATTATTTTTTTTCCCTGTATACTGTTTTTTTTCCACTCTATACCATGATAGTAAAAAGAAGCAGAAACATTTATCCTGAAATGATCCCACTCCACGTTCAGTCCTGCTCTCCAGTCAAACAAACACACATCCATCCCTGCCACACCGAACTGACACATGTTCAAATTTATTCAACAAATCAGCTCAGTCTGTTGCTGAGACTCCAAGGAGGCCAAGCAACAAAGGATTTTCCTGTGTGTCCCCCCCTTGTTTTAAAGCACTTCCTCCTAGGATTCATCCAAATACAATGTTTAGATTAAAGCCATAATTCACTCAGTAGGGGTTCAGCATTAATTCTAAAACTCAATGGACTTACTGAAGTTCTTGAAGAGTGAGAGTGGACGTAGGAGAGATGACTATGAGTTGTCCAAAATTCATTCAAAAATTTGTCCCCAAGGGACAGAGTCAAAACTCCATAAACTTTATTTAAAATCAACCACAGGCTGACTTTTCTGCTAAGATTGACAAATGATTTGTACATGTGCAAGATGGGTACTAGGACAGGATTTGTGGCTGGTGGTTTACGTCTGCACAGTTGCAGCTTAAAATCCCATTTGCCCTCCTTTCACTGTTTTTTTTTTCTGTCTTCAACATAAAAAGACTGATTATTCAAGTCCAGTATGACCCATATAACATTTCTGATATGGATACTAACATGTTAATATGCTGGTAATATTCATTTTATTGTTGCAATCATTTTGCTGTTCTGTACCACCTGTTTTGTTTCTCTTACTTATACAAAAAATGAGCATGAAGAGCATCAGACATGTGCTGGATGTGAACTTTTTCATTTTGTTCCGGCCTCTTGATGAACCATTGAAATGCTGTCTCTCTTACCTGCTGACAGCTCTTCACCCATCCTAAACAACTCTGGGGACAAACTAACAAGCTCGTACGCTAAAGCCCCTGTGATCATATTCAAGCCGCTGCATTTTTAATGATGCAATTAGCTCCAACACTGCTGACTGCGTGAGCCAACGGCAGTCAGGGCCAACAAAAACTCAGATTAGGACTGTCATTAAGGTTATTCATCATCGCCCTGCGCTCGCTCCAATTATACTGCAATTGTTCACTGGTGCAGGACCCTTGTATTTCACTCTGCATAACTGGCTCCTGGCAAGACTGTGGAATATAGGGTCGGAGAAAATGTTGGCAAAGAAGAAAAAACTTTACAAAGAAGGAGGAGAAGTCAAAGGAGGAGAAGTCAGGGTGCAGATAAGTACAAGGACATATAATCAAGAAGACCTAAAGAGACTTGTTCGAGACTATTAGACTTGTTTCCAAATTTCCCTTCCACTTGATAAGTGATAATTAAAAACCTGAAACACAGATGTCTTAGTAAATACCATCCTGCCAAAGGAAATAACACAGTATTAAGACAAGTAAGCAATTCTGTTTCTCTTCTATCTGTTGTTACTCCTCTCCTCCATCCCTCGTCCTGCCCTCCTGCCACCCAGCCTGCTGTGTCTTTGGCAACATGGTGCACCCACATTTAAATGCTACTTGTCTCAATTTCCGGCCAATATATAACGAGAGAGAGAAGAGAAGAGAAAGTGCAAATGAAGTTTGAGGAGGGAAGGCCAACAGATCTAACAGTTGAAGGAATTAAAGAGGAAATGAACAGGTGGGGAAAAGACTAAGCCGAGTTGGCAGGGCAACAGAAATCTATAAAGATGTGAGGGACAAGAAAAGTGTAAAATCAAGGTCTGTGTGTGCAATATCATATCCAAGCCACACAATCTTATGAAAATGGAGCTTCCATGGTTAGCTTTGTTAGACTTAAATCGTACCTGGCAATATCCCTTAATGTTGTTAGAAAAACCTAAAAAAATAAAAACTAATAATAAACTAACACAAACACTACAAAAACTGACTGAAAAATTCTAACACTGTGTTTCAGGCCAAAACCTCCTTTGGAATTATTGTTTTTTTTGCACTCTGGCAAGTGAAATTCACATCAACAGCCCTTCTCTCCAGTCCCATTACAAAAACCAAATCAATCCTGAAAGAGCTTCTGTGTGTTCTCGTTTTATTATTGGTGCCTCACTCCAGAAACGTTCAGCAAACATGGTTTGGCACTGACAAAGTCAGACACTGTGAAAAATAAAGTAGCATATAGCTGTGCTTAAATATTAAGAAGCATCACTACCTCTTTGCGCGGCATCATTAATAACAACTGTTCTGACTGGTCACTTTCAGGATTAAGCTGAATGTCGATTGGCTGACTCACCCTCCATGGGAGTATTGCTGTCGGGGCGATTGGCAAAAACTACATCCACGTACTCCAACTGCATCCGTTGTAGAGAGCCTTTCAGACCTGGGAGACACAGAGGGGTGGCGACAGGCTGAGATGGAAGAAAGTGACTGAATTGATGCAGCGAAAAAACAAAAAGTCGAAAGTTGCTGTTTTATCTTGTGTGTTCGTGTCAGTTAGTCTTACCTTCAATAATGTGTTTCCTTGACAGTCCTCTTTCTGTCTCTGCTCTAATGGGACAAAACACAAACCAGTGATGAGCAGCACTGTAAATGTATTTCTGTGTTTGTGATTGTGCGCGCAGCTTCACATCTTTCAGTCTTTGGTTCACTTGTGAATCTTCAAAAATGAAAATGAAAAAATGCACACATTCACAGAATTATTAGACAATGCTGCAGAAGCTTTAACCAACCTCAACAGTATCTAAACTTTCTGGCACTTTCAATTACTTGAAAACACTACGAGAAATTTGCAATCACTTGAAGAGCCCAGCCAAGTGGCAAAATACACAAGATCAAAATGTGCATATCAGGCAGTTTTATGGAAATGGGTCAATGTGCTTTCAGCTGTTCGCCATCATTATGCATTTAAACTCCAGAGGAGAGAGATGGAGGACTGAATATCCCTTACAGGAATGCTCAGGAACGAGAGAGAGAATAACTTCATCCTTATCACTGGACCCAGTTGGACAGTCTCTGCCAAGGTGCCTGACAGCCTGTGTGTGTGTCTGTGTGTGTTTGTGTCTGCATGTGTGCACACTTTAAAGCAGATTCCTTTATCCCCTCTCCTTCTCCCTCTTGGTTGCTACTGTATGTGGCATGATGTTGTTCAGAGGGAAACAGCCATCAAAACTGACAAAATAAAAACAAAGAAAAAAACTCTGAAACTGAATGAATGATGTATGCAGTGAGAGATATAAGGACCCTAAGACTCATTGATTTGAGAACAAATTTGTTTGCTATTTCTTCTCAGACTGCATCTCGATCTTCCTGAACAACTAGAATTACGCCCCCACCAACCAGCCAAGTTGCAGGAAACATAGTCAGACTCTCCACTTCTGTTCCTGAGTTACAGTGTTGAATAATGTCCAGAAGTGTTTTTGTAGAGCATTATGATGTCACAGTGAAGTTGAACTTTGACTCTCCGGATATAAAATGTCATCACTTCATCATTTTATCCTTAAGACACTTGTCATGATTAGTGAATGAATTCTTGAATTATGGAGGTGTTTTGTGAAGTCACAGTGACCTTTGACCTTTGACCAGCTCTGAAGAAATTCCCTGAACCTGTTCCTGAGATACTGTGTTCATGAGAATAAGACAGGCATAAGTATGGATGGGCGCGCATGAACAACCTGAAAAACAATGGTTCTAAAAAACACTAAACTAAACTATTCCCAATCTGAACGAAAACGAGAGTTCAGAGAGTTCCTTACTT
The DNA here is from genome assembly GCF_046630095.1 of Trachinotus anak. Taxonomy (NCBI): domain Eukaryota; kingdom Metazoa; phylum Chordata; class Actinopteri; order Carangiformes; family Carangidae; genus Trachinotus; species Trachinotus anak. Next base: position 19,744,825 of record NW_027273865.1, on the reverse strand, counting down.
ACTTTCCTCCCCAGTAGAGTTTAGTGGTAATGACCAAGCTGGATCGCCTGTGAAAGTACAAAGAAAAACAGAAAGACAGAAGAAACAAACTGTTTTAAATGGGTCAGTGTATTCTCTTTTTTAGATACACAGCAAATGTATCGCAGCTTTCCTTGCGACCGCATCTGGCTCCAGCATGGATAGTATTCGCTCCTTCTCCCTCTGCTAAGTTGTACATTTAGTAAAAGCACACTCAGTCATTCTGATCTCTGTCACTGATGTAAACTGATGTGATTTCCAGTCTTTATTAGTTTACTGTCACACTGCTGGACTAATCAGTGGTGCATTACATCTTGTCACTACATGTTTGGTGCTCTATTAAACCATTAAACTCCATCTCTTCACAGCAGCTGACGGTTTTCAGAGTTGCTAATAATTTGTTAAAGATGTGTCCAACAGTGACGAACATCTGCAGAGTTGAGTCATGATGTGATAATTCAACACCTGACCTCCTGCTGTTGATTCAGAACAAAATCTGAACTCATGGTACAAAATGGATCTTCACCCCTCAGTACTGTCTGTTCTTTCCTCCTCTTAGAAATCTGCTCTCTGTTAACGCATGACGACACTCAGACTGAGATGTCAGGTTCAGTGTGTCTTTACCACGGTAACATCAAACCGCCTACTGGTGTAATGTAGTCACCTCAGTACATGACACTAAGCTGCGTAATGATGTAACAAGTAGTGAGAGGAAAGCTGCACCCGACTGTTCCCGCATTAGAGCTGCTCCATGCTGACATATCAGAGACAGGCTCCATCAGTTACTTCCTATTACTTTCAGTTCATTTCAGGTCACATTAATGATTATTCTTCATGTTTAATGTTATGAAATGTGAAAAATGGAGAAATTACATGATGGACAACATCCTCCACTTCTTGTCTTATAAATATAATATATATGAAATATTTCAGGTTGTGATTCCATCCCAGTATTTCATATGATATTCTATAACCAGGACTCATCATCTTTTAGGGAACACACCAGCAATTTATTTCTACTCGACTCTGAGATCATATAGAAACCAGCGCACAACTGCACACACACTGTAGACACGCACACTGTAGATTCTATTTACATTTGAATTTCTTTTGATGTTACACTAACTCTCTCCTCCCAAAACCCACAGTTGATCAATAATAATTTAGAAAAAAAAAAAAACGGAGCATGTTATGGAGCAAATAACTCCATAAAGAGAATATTTGAAATTTGCGGAAAATGAAATTGCCTGCGGGCAGATTTTTTATGCAGCAACTCTTTCATGCTGCTCTACTGTGATGCAAAGTGTCTGCTTGGCTCTGTGTGTGTGTGTGTGTGTGTGTGTGTGTGTGTGTGTGTGTGTGTGATTGTGCGCAGAAATACACAAATCTGTGCAAATAGGGGATCTAGTCTGTGATTTGAAGAAATAAAAATAAAACCCTGACAAGGCGGAGATGATACTCCATAACTCAGCACCACTTCAGATTCTTCACTTCAACATCAAACATGGCTGTCTCCTCTAACGCTGACACATGCATGTGAACACACATGCAGAGGGGAAAAAAAAAAACTCACTCAACCCTCCTTTTGTCTTTATTTCATACGTGCCTAACTCACACTTCTTTCACTGCCTTGAACATCTTGTGCACACATCGTCCTCTCTCACACAGCAGTGATGAAGCAATCACACACATTAATGTCACCATTACCTCCAGCACTTCTTCTTGATGATGTTTCCTAGAATAATTTCGGCCCTGCAAGGCAACATAAATGAGGTGGTGTTATTGAATTGCAGTTTGAATTCAGAAACATTACCTCCACAATATCAACCCTGCAATTCATTGTCGTTAAAGGAAAATGGGCCCGAGTGCATTAAAAGATGGCAAAACAGGTTGGTGATGTACTGCAATTAAAAGGAATAAATATTACAAGTGCCTTTTTTAGTGATTCCTGCATATTTTGATTTTGATTTTGCCATTTTTTTCAAAATCTTTTTCTTAGTACATCAAAACAGAGTCTAAGCACAGTCATAAAGAGACCAGCTGCTTGATTATAGAACTAGTTATATTCTATATGTATAAAATCTTCAGGCTAAAAATGAATGACAAAAACAACACTTCCTGGAGCTAGAGTGGAGCCAGATGCCTGTACCTGATCACAGTAAAACATGAATAGGTTGTTCTGAGCTCAAATGAACTGCACACGAACTGAGACGGTCGTATGACACCCACCTGCCGCCTGCGTAGACCTCAGCTGTGTCGAACAGGTTCACTCCACTCTCATATGCAATGGTCATTAGCTGCTCTGCAACCTGGCAAGAGGTCACACACACACAGACACACACACACACACACACACACACAAAACACAGAAAGTTCATTTTGCAGAATTTGGATTAATTTCTTTTTGGTTTGAGCTGAAAATCTCTCATCTTAGACACTTGCCAAAGGAAGCAGTCATTAGAGAGCGGCAACATCCTGGCATATCAATATGAATCTTGATGTGTTTACCAAAACCGCTATCAAAATAGAAAAAGGTGGCACATCATCAAAGCAGAGCAGCTTCATATTTTATTAAAATATCAGTGCTGATGTATTTCAGCTAGAGGCCCCACTCAAAAGCATGAGTATTGTTCAGCTAAAATATAAGACAGGCAAGACAGTGACTGAACTCAGGACAACAGACACAACAGAGCACAGCAAAATAAAGGTGCAAAGTCTCAGATTACAAGAGACCCAGGCCTAGAAGCTCTACGGACAAACGACCTTGTGCAGAGAACAGGAAAATATGAATACAACCTCTGTATCATTCATCATCGGTTTAAAATGTTATATTTTTGAGGTTGAGTGTGAAGTTTCTCTCTTTTTTCCTTTCTTTTTGTTTTTATCAAATCTCTTCCTGCAGAACACATAATTTATGCGATGCACTGTATTGTTTACTGAACTATATAACAATATTTCAGTCAGATTAGATTATTATGTGGAACATATACTATGTACAGAGCTGATATTTGGTATCAGGGCTCTGATCTTGTCACTTCCCACAGGGATACACAAAAAGTCAGCAGAAGGGGGACTGGGAGGATGAGTCAGGATGATAACCTCTGCTCCGGAGGAACTTAATGATGAACCCTGGAGATGTGGCTTATGAACTGCTGTTTGAGCAGCGGTGCAGCAGGCACGCTGGAGCCAAAGAGTGGGCAGAGCACGAAGTGAGTCTGAGCACTCAAAGCATCTTTAAAAGCACCAGTATAAATATAATTATAAGTATAAGTATAATTATTGTCATAAAAAAGGCTGAAACAGCGCACCACTGTAAATAATTAGCTAGGTGGTGTACACACTGCAGCAAGCACAGTAATGTACAGTATGTCCTGTTTGAATTTGCTGCAGCAGCGCACTCAAGTCTTCTACTTGAGCTGACATGCTCAAACAGAGCTTGTGTGGTTTTTACTGCAAGTCCGCTGATGCACAGACTTACTGAGTCAGTGGGGCTGTGGTATAATAATCTGTGAAAAACCATTTGACTGCATGAGGTACAGAACCATCACCTCACTCCTCTTTAGTTCATAAAAGCTCATGCTTTCTATACAGTAAATGTGTGAGTGTGTGTTTGTGTGTGGCATATGTACAGATATTCTTCCAGATGTTCTCAGACATGGCAACCATAAATCATCAGACTGGGAACCAATTTGTTAAGTTTCATTACATGGGGACTTATCATGCTTGTGCGTTTGTGTGTACATGTGTGCATGAAGTGTGTTTGTCTGGCTTTGTGTGTATGCCTGGTAGTGAATGCGACAGACAGTGAAGTTGTTCTATAAGAATTAGATCATCTCTCTCCTGAGAATCTGTCTCAACTTTCAGCAGTTCGGCATGTGAAACAATGATACAGTAACAATAAACTTTATTTAACTAGCATTTTCAAAGACAGTGCTTTCATGGACACAATTAAAGTACAACACTTGAAGGAATAAACTACGTGTGTACAACAGATTGACGTAATAAAAAAAAGGCATGTAATGAAAGAAAGAAAATTAAAGACAGAATAAATGTAAGTAAAAATATCTATAAATATGAGTGTTAAAAAGTGATATACAATGTTTTGGCCCCCAAAAGGTATTGCTGGTGTGTCTTTGTCTGACAGGTGAGTGCACCATTTTAGCAAAACACTAATCAAAAGACTTATTGTCCTCTAAGGAACCTTGCTGCTGCAGTCAGAGCCAGCTGGAGGCGATGAGAGCGACCTTTGGCCTGTATGCCAGCAAAGAGAGATTCAAAGCTCATACTATTTTCTCTCAGTTACTAAAAGATAAAAAACCCTTTGGCAAAGGCTCTGCATGACAGGAAGCAAGAGGACTGAAATTCATTGCTAGGGACAAGTGGTTTAGAGGACTCATTCAGTCTCTGAGTCCCAGACTGGCATTTAGGCAAACAGAGCAGAATGAAATGATAGAGCTGGATAATGGAGAGGTAACCCCCCCCCCCAAAAAAAATAAAACAGAGGGGTCAGTTAAGGAGAGAGAGTGAACAGTTTGTTCTTTCTCTAACTGGTCTCTGCTGAGTGCAGATGGAAAACAATGTCCGTCTCAACTGTTGGGGGCACTGGAGGGTGATTTTCATTAAAGTGAGGGAACAGAGAGTTTTTTTTTTTGCATAGGTAAGAGAATAGATAAGAGGATAGAGAGAAAGTATGTCGTGAGAATTAAAGAAAAACAAAGTGGGTAATAAACTTTTTGCAGGTAAGGCGAGAAAGATGCTGAAGACAGCAGAAGATGAGCGACAGAGAGCAGGGAGGGCAATGATGTCGGTTTTTAAAGGGTGGCTGATCAGACTTTGGTTTCCTCTCATTCACGATGAGTCTAATAAGATACTAAACAGTCAGTCACTGTCAGCAAGAACTTTAAGTGACATCCACAAGGTTAGAGCGTTTGGGTTGGTGACAACACATCGCTGCTTACTCAGATTTCTGACTACCTCTGACTTCTGGCCATTTTGGATGAACTGAAGGTGACTGATGGCCTTCAAATAGTGGGATGCTTTTTGAACGAGGAGCACAAACTGCAGAAACAATCTGTCTCTAAAACACAAACATAGACACATGCACCTGTACCATTACCTACAGAAAAACACTGAGTCACTGTAAAATGCCTGGGTGGTTTTGCCTCAGGCTTCTTTCTTTGTGCTTTCTTTTTTTTTTTTTTTTTTTGCTTTGTTTTGTTTCTGGAGCAGGAGAATTGGATTTCCATACATGGAACAGACATATTGAGGAAAAACATTGTCTCTCTCACATCCCCAGAATCAAGGCCGCAGTAACCTCCCACATGCTACCCACACAACCCTGAGATGATTTTTATGACTGTGCTGCCTCCTCCCCACCACGCTCACTACATCAAAGTTAACACTGACAAGAGACACTTCAAATTCACTGTATGATTTATGGATCTACTTTTGGCCTTTCTGAATGAGTAAGCAACGTTAACTCGCATCCCACCATCACTCCTGTGAACTCTCTGTCTGGGAAAGTGTTGCTGCTCAGTGAAACAAACTTAACAGAACTTAAGAATATACTTTAATGGGAGTTTATAAGCTGTTAATCATGGCTTTGTAAAATGTATCTTTATCAATCATTATTGCTTTATAGTTTACTTGGTAATATTAATAAAGCCTTTGGTTTCAATTAACAACCTCTTTATAAAACATGCCTTATATATTACAAAATAACTAAGGGGAATGATAGGACCTTTGTGTTCAGTGTTTGCATGTTTGTATGCTGAAGCATGTGCAGCCCTCACACAGATTTTATGTGGTAACTGTGTTTGTGTGCCAGAGTTGTTGTGCATTTCCTAATGAGGACAGGGACACTGAACTCTGCAGAGGACATGTAGTATATTTAGAGTGTATTTGATAACACTGACATTGAACAAGAAGCATTTTAGGGCGGCAAAGGACTTTTTAACCCAACAGCGATGGCAGTACTGTTGCTGTTGCGCAATCATTTAAGGCTGCACATCCAGCGAGACACTCGCAACTTCTTTTTCTGGTTATTGTCAATAGTAGGAAAGGGTGTCTCTGGTGAGAGGCTGAACCTTTTCTTCAAAAAACAGCCAACAAAACAATATCTGAAACAGACTTTCTGTGAGCCACATCAGCCCGAACCAGTGTTTCCCATGTGAATCTCAGCTGCGCTAAAGAGAAGCAGCACAATGGAGTGAAGTGCCTGAGTGGCACCAGTGACATTGAACTGGGGACATTCAGAATAATGGAGAGAAGAGGGGCGCTAAGCTTTGAGCGTACCATGTGAGTTGATGGCACTAAGCCCTGAGGTAAGAAAAATAATACCATTACATAAGCTTACTGTTTCTGTGTCCCCTGAGGTGAGCTATGTTCCCTTCTCCTTAAAGTGTCACTTTAAGTGTGTACATATGTGTATCTGAGTGTGTGTGGCAACCAAGGCCCCAGCAGCAAGATCAGAGCATGTTAGAGTTCATCACCATGAGTGTAAAAAGGGGACATATGTAAGTATGCATACATGCATAATGTGTGGACCCTCAGTCTGCCCTTTTCCTCCCCTGTGTAGCAGAAAATTTGAGTCACTCCAAACAATCGGAGTCTTCATTAAGTCTTTGTAAAGGCTGTGACTTTTTACATAGTTAAAATGTAAAAAAACATCCATCCCTTCTCATTACAACAAGAATAGATCTAGCAAAGCTATAAAAAGTTTAGATGTATTAGAACTTTTCCCCACCGTCACACCAACGGTGCCTTGGTTCGAGTGTCGCTATATTCTGACTGACTGAAGGTGCAAGAGGGCTGGATCACATGTGGAGCAGTCACGTGCTGCTACAAACCTTTAAACTGAAAAGCCTTGTTGTTTCCTTCCATGTGGCTTTGTTTTGGCTCATTAATATAATTACCCATCACGAGGAAACTAGGCAGCACTAAAAAAAACACTCCCGTTAATTTTTTACAATACTTTGGTTTCACTTGTGTTTGAACATCACAACTACAACATGTTTCTTTCTCTCAGTGATGAAAGTGTTTATTTGCTTCTTGTATCAAAGTGTTTAGAAGGAAAAAAGGAAAACATGCAACTAAAACAAAAATGTTATACTTCAGACTACAGAGAATCTAGCAACACCTGTGTGTGTGTGTGTGTGTGTGTGTGTGTGTGTGTGTGTGTGTGTGTGTGTCTGTCTGTCTCTTGACAGACCAAAATCAAAATCCAAAGCTTTTTAAGACTTTTATAGAGTTGCATATGAAAACACAGTCCTCGTTGTGGGTTAGAAATCAAATGTTTACAGGGGATAAAGTCTTTATGAACTGTGTGTTAAGTTTTTCTTAAGTATGTGTCATATGGGACATCCTGTGTGTGAGATTAAGGATAGTCTTGTGTGTTTAAACTGAGTGTTTAATCCCCAGTGGGTTGTTACAATATCAATCACCATGTGCCATCAGGAATGCATGTTTATAATCAACACATTCAACACTCATCTACATACAGTGCAACAAAATCAATCAATAAGCAGTATTCATTAACAGTAAATGAACAAGTAAGATACGGGAAAATGTTGCGTACCTCGTCTGTTATCTGTCCTCCAAATGTCACCCATGTACCTGGAGGGAAGAGAGACACAGAGCGATTTCAGCTTTAGGAAACATTTCTATCCCATCAGTCCTTTCTGTCAGTGCCTATGTTTGTGTGTGTGCACTTGACATCCCGGGGTAAACGCAACTAATCCCGGGCTGTGACACCAGTCGAGGGAGGCTGTCAAATTCCCAGGAGAAAAATCTGCCCGGGTCAGAGCAGCAGCTCAATACTCCAGGATCACCTTGAGTGAGTGCCTGTTAGCGCTTCCTGTCTCCACTGGTGACTGTTTGTGTTTGTTACGCTCATGCATATTTGGAAGACCTGGCGTCCTCTGTCCTTATGTGCCTATGCCTGTCTGGCTGTGTGTGTCTGTGTGTGGATAATGTGCGTGCACGTGTGTACATCTGACAACATGCTCCTGGTTGCCCTGCAAACAATGCTGATAAGCCAGACAAAAGGCTAAGCCACCCCTAGCAGAGGAGACACCAAATCCTCTGCACATTTCCTCACTGAATTATGCATGTCGCTTTGCTGTGGTAGAAAACACTTCTCATTAATATAGTGTCAAAACAGTTTTAGCTATCTAAACCTGTCCTGCTCTGCTAGACAGACAGACAGAGAGAAAGACAGAGAGAGACAGAGACACAGAGAGAGAGAGAGAGAGACAGAGAAAGAGAGAGAGAGAGAGAGAGAGAGAGAGACGTTTTTATATCAAACCTTCAAATGCTGCATGGCTTATGTGTGTACTAGATGCACCAAAAATTCAGGGCTGTCTGACAAGATATGAGGCAGTTTTGTGTTTGAAATTTGAAATTAAGCAGGGGAGGACCAGTGACACTGTTCACCACATTGTTTTTCCTCATTTGAGGGCCTGTTTATTGCTTCTTCTTTCTGTTCCCCATCATTTAAAATATTTAAGGTTTATTTTCAAGTATTGCAACTTCTGTGGCTGTAAAACACTGAAAACATTTTTTGAGCATTTCATAACTCTATGCATTATTGCACAATTGCACAATTTGATTATTTGGTCAAATAAACCATTGAAAAGTTAAAGCCAGCCGGAAGCCTCGGACTATATGTATGTTTATCTCCCCCTTGGCTATAAAACCAAACTTATGCCCTTGTTATCATGTCAGCTAATTAATATATGAGCGTAACGCATTATCATTCTTGAAGTGTCTGCGAACAATCTAACGTTTCTGGACAAAAGAAAAGTAGCTATTAAAGTTTTTGTTATACATATATAAAGAGGTTAGATCATGTAATGTAAAAGAATGATGCAGAGTTGTTTTGACCATCAATTAATTTTTTTGTCAGTGATTTTGTATATTTGCCATATTTTGATATTTTTTCATATCCCAGGTTCATTGAGTGTCCACAAGGAAAGGCACTCTTTGGTCCCTCCTCCTCCCCTCTGCCATAGTTGGACTGGTCATCAGGCATACAGGGACAAATCCCAGTGGGCCGCTGTATCAGTGGGCCAGTGGGCCGTCAAAAAATCCATAAAGGTTTCATAAAGTTTTTACCAGCCCTCTCTGTGTCATTTGGGTGGTACTGCGTGTGTGTGCCAACGAAGTTTCAACCCTCACCCTCTTGTTCAGCTAACATTTGCCTGAATAAATCTAACCCTAGCATAGGGCACTTGTTGAAATGTTCCAAACCTGCATGGATTGAGGAATGGCAACTCCACACCCAGTCTGCCCAGTCAGAGACACAGTGAAGATGTAGAGGTGGCAGGAGAAGAGGACGAGCCACTGGACGCTACAGTAACTCACCATTTCCTCTTGAGGTACAAAGTGGTAATGAAATGGTACAGGCTGTGGCTAGCTACTTAGCATGCTAACTTCAGATATCTCTGCAACACAATACATATACATCTTTGACATGATGTCAAAACCATTATTCACATTTTATTTTTGAATGTTTTAAAATAAAATACTTACATATTTCCTCTTTAAGGAGCTAATTTGTGATTTTGGACTTCATGAAAAAAAACTGACTTCTAACAGAAAACTTTGTCCACCAAGCAGAGGAACCAATGGTCTTTTAAACCCCCTTCTATGAGATTTGATTTAGAATAGGGATGCTCCAAAAAATTAAGTATTCTCTTTTTTGGGGTTATTCATTAATTCCCTTCAGGCCATCAGCCTCTGCTCCTCTCCTTCCTCTCCCTGCCCTGTTTTATCTCCCCGTTAAATATTCTCTGTCTTTCTCTCATCCACCCAGTGTTCACAATTTCACACCAAATGAACCAGCAATTTTACTCTTGACTTTCTCGACTCTCATAAAACAACAGCAATACCTCAGAGATAAAGGACAATGGAAAAGCACTTAACCATCTGCTCATCACATCTAATAGGATGTTACGATACAGTAAAGCTCATTATTCCATACACTGTAATACCATCAACTCCACTGAGGTTCAGCTTATGAATGAAAACCTGAGGATAAATTGGATGTGCATAATGATATTATCTTAATTTAATAGGACGCAAAAAAGCTGCAGTTCCTAAGTGGGTGCATTAGTGGGTGGAGGGAAGGGAGAGGGCTTTCTTGGACAAGGTTTCCCTGTGTGTGTTGGTGTTGGTGAGTGCATACATCCATGTGAGTGTGTCTATGTGGTCAATCAGCCCTTTAAGCTGTCTCCTGCGTGGTGGAAATGTGATCACAGTTAATGATGTCCAGTCGCAGCTCTGAGCTTGGTGTGTGTGAGTGGGAGGCTCAGTGGGGGATGAAAACCCTGCAGAGCTCTAATGTCAAGGCCACTGCTCTTACACTGTAGGTCAGGGGTCAGCAAGTAGGTTTGGCCTTAGGCCAGTTTTTTCCTAACCCATTACATGGTGGCCAGAACATAATTAAAGGCTGATTTTAAGAAACTGATTGATAAAAATGCAACTTGAATTTACTTTATTGTGTGGCCACAGTCACATATATATGTTTGACAGATTCATTTAATATTCTTGCGCTTTTATTTTGTTGACAAAGTTGCTAAAGAGGACGTGATTCTGTGGGTAACTGTAACTGCTATGACGGAGAGCTATTGTAGAACCAGGCACTGTGCACTGCTCCTAATGTGGCACCTTTGCATCTGTCATTCACTCTCACTGTGGAGAAAAGTATAATGAGCATCTTCAGGAGGGAGGAGATTCTCTATTTCGACATTAGCTACAGCTTAATATGAGACTTTCAGGACGATGTTGTAAGATTAAAAAAAAATCAGATTATCAAAATAATCTGGTGGGCCAGATATTTTTGCTGTTGAGCCAGTTTTGGCCTGCGGGCCGCCAGTTGCCGACCACTGCTGTTTTCTGTTTGATGGAATTAAGACCCTGCCAATGACAAAGTGCTCTTTTTCTTTTACTGGCAGCCGCTGGTGAGAAGTGCCGGAAGTAGCACTTGATGTTGCTATGCAACATTAGTAAATCTGGTAACCTTGCAGTGCTTTTTTCTAAAGCTGAAAGTGCTTGAGTTAATGGGCGAACCCACACTAACTCTGCATAAAGCAAACAGCAACTTATCAAAAGGTCCTTGTTTGACTAGATTCAAAGTTAAAATCACTTCACTGTCTTCTTCCCAGCTAAGTGTTTCTACTGTCATATTTTCCCATTTATGATAACATTTCTGCCTGTATCTACACGCATCAAGCACTTAACCTGACAGGTCAGAAGAGACGAGACAAAACTGACCTGAGCCCAACTGTAGAAGGAAGAACGTATGGAGAAAGGAAATAATAGAGAAGGAAAATGAGGAGAATAACGAGCAAGAGGAGGATGAGACAGTGATGTGGATTTGGCAAGACGTGTCATTTATTCTTTCAGCTTTGTGCGAGTCCTTTTTACCTGGATCTTGAGTTTTGAATTGAGTCCTGTGCCTGGCAGTGCGATAGATGGCACACATTTAAATGAAATATTTCTCTCTGGTGTCTCAGTTTAACTGACCTGCTAACTCTCTTTTTCAGCACTGTCCAGCTCATCTGCCTGCAGATAGAAAGGCTGAGTCACATTTTTTTGTTTGTTTCTTTTTTATTTCCAGCTCCAATAAAATGGTGCAGTACATCTCTCAACAGCTTATGCCTGCAAAACTACAGTTTGACACAAAAAGGCAAATTATAGTTTGACTTAGCTTAGGCCTATATACGGAAAATTGTATATGCATCATCTTCTACTAGACACATCTTCTAAACAAATTAAGGATCGAAGAAAAAATTCAATATTTGTTTATTTATTTATTTTGGGGTCGTCTTGGGGTGGGGGTAGTCTTGTCTCTATTTGATGGCTGACAGTTTCAATTCAGTCTGTAAACAGGTGAGGAAAGGTCCCTGGCTGAAATCTAACCCAGGACATTTTAGTTACACAGTGACCTATGTGTCCAAATGACTGGACCACCAGGACACCCAAATGTTATTAAATAAGAGTATTTCAAATTGGTTTTGTGGTGGGGGAACACATTCAAATCCCTCAGGGGAATAAAAGTCCCATAAAGTTTTGTAATCACTCTTTTTTCTTTTGAAAAGATCAGTGCAATTTAAAACTCATTTTCTGTGTGTCTGTGTGTGTTTGGTTTTCCAAGTGTGTGTGTGTGTGTGTGTGTGTGTGTGTGTGTGTGTGTGGCACCTTTTATTTTTGCAGAATATGTACACACAAACACAAAAACAAACAAACACACATTTACACACACACACACACACACACACACACACACACACACACACACACCCTTCGTGCCTATTTTCAGTTGTGTTGTATGCCCCTGTCTCCTGTACTGCCTCTTCAAGTTCTATTGATTTCTTTCAAACACTTATACTTCAATCACATTCGTCTCCTCTTGTAACTGTTTTGTCTACTCTTTCAGCTAAGGAACTGCTTACAGGGGGCGGATAAGACGGCACAAACATCTTACAACAAACACTGTGCAACAGAGTATAAAAGTAATATTTTTATGAAAACAACATCACAAGCTGTGGCCTCAGTATTGAATCCGCACCTCTTTGACAACATTGCTGAAGTAACTGAAGATTATTTGCTTGAATATAGTTTTTGCCGATCAGATTTTACAGTCGTTGATATTGTTGTGTACACATGCTGCACAGTTCTACTCTAAAATGATCAACAGTCACCACAACTTGACGGATAGAAACAAACGCACTCTGCTGTGATATCATCAGTCGACAGTAAATGTGATAGAGGTTAGAGATGAGTTTCTGCTTCAGCTGCAGAGAAGAAGGGTGTATCTATGAAGGTGAAAAGAGCAAGCAACTTGAACTTTTGCTTTATTGGGGGTAAAGGACTGGACACTGAGAAAAGAGATACGCAAAGAGAAAGTGAGACCTGACTAAGATTGTCGGACCCCCCAAGTACTGTGAATATATGTGACGGCCATTAGGATGCTGAACCACACAGCTGCAGATTTAAAAAGGATGAGGTTAAAGTGCAAGACAGAGTAAAAAGCAGACAGGAGTAAAGCAAGTGCAGAGGGAGATAGACTGCCTTGGCCTGCTCCATCGCTCTCTGCAAAAGTGCATGCAGAGGTGCATCCTCCTACTGCCTTCCTCTCTACACGGCAGCACTGCAGGATTTTCTGGGAGAGCCATTTCAAGAATTCATCAATCAATTGTGCTGCTTCAACACAGCACACATTCAGGAAGAAATATGGACCTGGACAGAATGTGGCATGAGTGAGAGGACGGAGAAAAAAAAGTTATGGCTTCAGACAGATAATGCTGATCATGAACTTCTGCATCGACTTCATTTTCTGTATTGTCAGCCAAATAAATTGGGTTTGCACATGCAAACACACACACCAACACTCAGCCAATTAGGACTGTATGAGCCTGCACAGTAAAGCCACTGCAGACCTCCCTGGGGTCACACAGTGAGCTGTCTGCAGTGAGTGAAGGGATGGTGACTTATCTGCAGGAGCAGACTGCCTGTGCTGAGAGGCCATGATGAGTTCACGAATCACTTCACATATCAATTAATCCACACTCCACGCCTCTCTCTCAGGATAATCTGATTTTTTTTAAAAATTAATTCAGATCAATTAACCGGTGAGGGGGTTTTCAGGTTGTAACCAGAGAGCGCTGTTACACAGTACATGGCATTTTCAGAGGCATGTAATTTGAATTGATATTAAATTGTGCTCTGCTTGAATGTGGATTGAGCTTTTTTATTGTCAGTCGAATGGAAATAACAGATATTGAATTGACTTTTAGAATTTAGCTCTTTGAAGTAAAAAAAAAAGAAAAAAAGGAAGTGACAAGCTTCTCCGTCTTGAGAGGGAGCACTACTTACTTTATAATTCTGTTATTGTACAAGGCTGCTGTGTGGTAAATTAGCATTTATATTTGTTTTACATTATAATAAAAAAAATCCAGATGAACAATTATCATCTGCAAATACAAAAGCTTTTTTTAAAATATTTTCTTTCAGTTGTCTAGAGCTTGTTGATCTGATATGACAGGATGTGTGGGTGTGTGACCCTCTTGATCTTGCCTCAGCACAGAGCAAACCTCTATTCAGCCTCTTTTAACCAATAACAAGCTGCTCACACCAGCAGCTGGGACCTCGGAGAACAATACCCAGGGACACATGAAGCAGAAAGAAAAGAAAAACATAAGGAAAGGTGGGGGAGAAGAGTTGGGAGGGAAGACATAACAAAAGGTGAGAGCAGAACAATAAAAATAAAAAATAAAAATGATGAGACACAAAAATAAACATGAAAATTATTACTTTTTATTATTTTTTTCCCATCCTTACATGCCTCCCTCTGAGACACAAAGGGGGTTCAGGCAAGGACACAAGGAGGAGAAAATGGCAGAGAGGAGGAAGAGGAGAAGCAGGGACAGAGTCTAGCAGGACAGGAGTCACATCTTTCCTTTTCATTTTCCCTGTTCTCATCTCATCACCCCTCCCTCCGCCCTGCACTCTGTCTCTGGGATAATGACAGTGAGTGCTGAATGTTAATTAATCCGCACAGATACTCTTCCACATTAGCACACACCAAATGAAGCCAACACAAAGACGCAGCTTTGGTAAAAACAGTCTCCAGAATATTAAATCAATAGTCTCTTCAGCTTCACACAGTTAATATGAGTGGATCATTGCAGCCAAATAGGAAATGAAAAAGTATGATGAATAGACTGAACAGAAACAGAACTTCCGCTAAACCAAACTCAGTTTATAATTTTAAACCAACAAAAACCAACCAACCAAGTTACAGTGATACCAGAGAAGAGGAAAAATGGCATATTTCTTCAAATACAGGCCTATAAATGGTCAGTCAGCTGGTGTGACTAAACTGTACTGACTAAGTTAAATAGAAAAATGTAAATGGTGATGGTCCATTTCTGAATTTTTCTGCACAGGGTACAGTAATTGTTTTCAACTTTTTGAAAACTAAATGCAAACAGTTCATTGAATATGATCCATCATGTAAATGGAAAATCAAGTGGTTCTCCAGTATACAATAGAAGAAAACAGAAAGGATTAAAATAAAAGGAAGGATTACATGCTAAATTTCACAAAATAATGTATCTGCTTTTGCATCCCTACCCATTACATATGGTGATTTAGCATACATTAAAGTGATTCAGAAAGGTTCCACTTTTCCTGCTTTGCTCAAGTGCTCTTCACCAGTGTTGCTCTGAATCTTAAACGCCATTGTAATCATTTATTACTTTCCCTGTAGCTCCAGGGTGAAGCATTTGTTACCCAGCCACTGTGAAGGTCAACCTGATCCTTAATTCTTACATAATTTTTGGATATTTCATGTAAAAGACATCCTGGTTTTTAGCCAAGTTTGCCAGTTTCAAAGTTTTAAAATCAGTCTATGGTCCTGAGTTACAGTGCAGTTGTAATTCAATGAGCAAAGATACACATCTCGTAAATGTTCCTTTTTTTATTATAAACAACAGCTACAGTGTCTAATGTTTTGATGAAAATCGACCTAAATCTCAGGATTAGTGGCGACATTCTGCGATTTGCCTTGTGTGAAGTGTGGGAACAGGCTGTGGGAATTCTGAGAAAGAAAAAAAAAAAGAAAACTATTTCTATGAAAAAGAGGTCTTCAACTGATTAAACCATTATGCAAATGAAGCTGGTGCTGGTGAGACAGTGTTTCTCTGGGGGGCATCATCATGCAGCTGCAGAATGGCTCTTTAAAGAGTGTGACTCCTGCGACAGTTACATCTCCTCCTGGCTGTGGATCACACAAACCAACGGAGAACGGAAACATATGACAGAATCACAGTTTAACTCGACTGAATGTTGTGTTTTATTCATTTTCATTCCTCTGCACTGTCAGTCAGGAGTGTGATTGTGAATCTGTGCTTTTTACGATGATTTTTGTTGTGGGAGAACTGTCAGAATACCTGCACATATGCCACACACACACACACACACACACACACACACACTCCATATCCTCAACTATCTTGGTGTTATTCCTTCAGGTTAAACAGTGAAACACCGTTTAGCATCCCTGCTCTTGGCCCTTTCTCTTCGTCCTCTCCCCTGCCAGCATCATGTCCGCCCAGGGCACGGCATGTGGCAGGCAGCTGGCATTATGCTGACCTTTTCTGCACCATGCAGCTCAGCCAGTCTGAGTCAGACCCCTCAGTCTACCACGAACCACCCAGGGCAACGGTGCTCAGAGGCAGCCTGGGAGCCAGACATTACACCCTGAAAAAGTGAAGTCCTGCATGGCACCAAAAAGCCGCTTTGGATGTAATCTACCACTGACACCAGGGAAAATCCTTTTGGTTCAACGTCATGGTCCCTTTTATTCACCAACACATTCAGCAAGCTTTGTCACTTTTAATTAAAAGGTTTTCAGTATCCTGATGCACTAAGGTCATGTTTCAAGGCTTAAATGAAACCATACCAACACCAGCCCGACTCATATACAGGAACATACAGGAACAATGTAGCACTAAATTATATTAATGAGAATAAAATAATTCTTGGATGCTGCTGCTGTACATCATGAAGCAGTGTTCAAAATCTCAATTCAGGACAAATTTAGGACTAATAAAACCACTCTGCTTTGAATAATAATTGCGTGATATGGTTGTAAAAAATTAACTGGGTAAAAATTCTTCAAGGTTTCATGAAAATTGTGTAAGTTGCGCACTGAAGCATGATTGGCTTCAAAACTAGTTGTGATGTCATAAAATGATGCTGATGTGACAGGTGCTAAACTCAGATTTAAGGTGAGCACAGAGAAATTTCCCCATTTCAGCCAGTGCTTGTGAAAACAGCTATTTAAACTCTCCACATACTGTATATCATTCTGTACCAAATGAAATAACAATGAGCAAAAAACATGTTTTTGAGTGCAGGACAACTTAAAGGATTCAAGTAAGGCCCATCACACAAGCCTAACAATCACATTGTCTCACACTAAATGTGGTGAGTTTAGCCTGAAGCTGTTGAAACATATAACTGAGAAAACTAAATCATGATGATTCAAATGGTTGAAATCCATATAAGAAAGATTCCTCCATGTGAGACCGGCAAGAGCTCAATATGAGGATTCATGAGGAGTCAATATGAGCTTATTCAGCAGAAGTACTACTTAGACACCACTCTGGTATTTGTTGCGGTTAGAAGGAAGCACACAGGTGTCAGTGAAAAGAGCAGGAGGCAGCCTAAAACTGGGAGTGCTTATAAGGAATCAACAAAAGTTTAAAACAGGACTCGAGAGTGTGCCAAAAGTAAAGCTAAAAACTGTGCAGGATACATCTCCTCTAATACTGCTGACAAAAAACCTCACTCTTTTAACCATGACTGAGGCCTCGTCTGTGGGCAAACACTGGTCAAAGTCAGTCAGTCTAAGCTGGGTAAAAGCTGATGTCCCAATGAGCGCCAGAAGTTTTGATCCGATTTACGGGATGGAGGCTGAGCTGCACCCTGAAGGGCTCCCACCGAGCAGAGATAACAGTGAGAATGGTGTATTATCTAACCCTGACCATCCTGCAGGTCTGATACTGAAATATTAACAGCTTCTCTTGACATGTTGTACTTTTGGTCGCGCTTTTATCTTGAAACACATTTATTCAGGATTTTCATGCTCTGTATTCACAGAACCAAATCTCATCAATATGAAAACAGCTTAAGATAACTGAGATACCTCTTTTGCATGTGTTGGCCCAAACAACTCAAAGTTATGTTGTTTGTTTGCTGTATTCTGATTTCAATGATGTTGAGCAATGTTTCACCTTTAAACACACTCTAATTTCCTTTTCTAAAAGCTCAGTGAGGTTTAAGGGGTGTGTGTGGACTCTTGAGAGGGTACATGACTTATTTATAAACTATATTAGAGTGCAGATACTATAATTGGAACGCCATGCACAGTTTCAGTGGGTTTTCCACCAGAAATTAGACAGGAAAAACCAAGTTGGTGATGAAATTTCAAGAACATGACTCATGTATGAAAATGTATAAATATGGATATCATGCATAATTTAGTTTGTTTGCAGTCCAAGAGGTCTGAACTTTCTGAATCCACTGTAAATAATATATATAAATTTCAAGCTCAATCAAGACCTAATTGGAAGTTTTTGTTCAGTTTTGCTTTGTTTCTACAAACCTTTACAAGGCAGAACAAGACAAAATGAAGAAGATAAAAAAAATCTATATCCTCTCTGCCTGTCATATGTACATTTCAGTTCCTAAATGTGAGGGTACTGTTTTTTTTTTAAGGAGCTATTTTTAAGTTTTGCTATTGCTACATAGTCAGTGTTAGCATTAACAGCTGTTGACTTAAAAAGAAACGTTGCAAGTTACGTATCAAACTTCATTCCTTTACTTGCCAAGAGCAACACCAATGTTGACTCATGTCCTATTACATCTTCTACTGAAGTTATCACGCTAACCAGCTAGCCCCAGCCTGCCTCATCACTTTCTGATAGGTAGAGAAAACTTATAAATAGCCCCTTTAATTTATTTTTTGAATTATCAGTCTGTATTGTCTTGCATGTTTGTATAATTAGCTTATGTCCAAATGCGTTTGTGTGTCATGTTGAGGAGATCTCTCAGTAAAAGAACCAGGAAACATTGGCTAATATTTATTTTTCTTTGGACACACAGTCCTCTGTTGTTTGAGAGCTCTTCACATTGGCAGAAATAGGTATGCTGGCTAAGGGGTGTGTGTGTGAGTGTGTGTGTGTGTGTGTGTGTGTGTGAGAGAGAGAGAGAGTATGTGTGCTGTCTACTTCCCACTCTCATGCTAAATATTGAAGCTGAGTTGGGGGTGGGTTTGACTCTCTAGTACAAGAAGTGAAGAACTTTTACCAACAATCCACAGTGATGCAGCCACACATGTGCACACACACACACACACACACACACGCACATGTCTATTTTATCATTGAGAACACTATTAATGTATGTGTGTCTGTTTGAACTAGGATGTAGGGGAATGAACCACAGCAGATCTGTTAGTATAATAAGAAAATAGGAGGAACTCCATTTCCCAGTCCACATTTAATGTCTGTTTTACTTTGCCATTTCCTAACAAATCTCTGAATTAAGCGTGTAAATGATTTAATGCAACACTTGTTTAACAAATACACATGTGCTACAGAACAGAAGAGAACCAGTGTGTGTTATTTGTTTCATCCATGTGATTTGTGCTGTTGTTTTGCAGTAAGGCCTGATGGAGAAATGTAATGTGGGTCATGAAGCAGAGTGCAGTCTACTCACCCAGTCCTAAGCAAGATACTCTGAGTCCTGACTTTCCCAGATTCCTGCAAAAACAGGAAAAAAAAAATTAGCAAAATTACACACACACATATTTAACCTGATAAAGTAAAGGCTCCGATGATTCATACACAACCGTGGACAACTACCTCCTCAAAAAGAAGATCAGTATCAATGATTCTGTAAAACCCAGGATTTATGCATGGTTACATGTAGACGGTATTAAAAGAATAAGAATCAGTCATTACAAACTCTGCTTGAATCCCATTAAAAGATTTATTTTAATGGACATTTCAGTTCGTGGTAGATGAAAAATTATGTATGTATGCAGCATGACGTCAACAAGACAGACAAGTGAATAACAAGCAGGCCTTTCGTTTCTACAAGAGGATGGATGCGGCTTTGGCTCTGATATAATCACCTGACAGCTTGACAGCACTTCTCTCTGCCTGATCTCTCCAAGAAAGGAAATTGAATTTCACTTTCCAGGAGCTTCAGGTAGATGCTGTGACACTGTCAGCCTCCAACCACGCTGAAACAGGTGTGCGAATGTACTGTTTTTAGAAGGAAGCAAAATGGGTATCTGCCCTTTAATGGCACTTTGCAGTCAGCAAGGAGGAGAAAGACACCAGGTTATCAATAGGAGGATGATGCAGTGAGAAACACGATGAGAATGTAAAGAAAGAAAAAATAAACACAGTGATCAGACAACACTAATCTAATAAAGTAATGCCTCACAAACATAAGGAAAGAATATTAGTGAAAGAAAGAAAGAAACACATAACTTGCCTATGGAGGGATGGAGAGGAAGTGCATTTGTGTGTGTGTGTACGATAGATATTGAATGCATCTCATTAGCTTGCTGATAGCCTCATTAGCTGTGTCATTAACACCACGCACACTGTCTACTATAAATCGGGCTTTTTCTTGTGTGTACAGTAGGCTATACAACATGCATACAGTAATCAGCCTGTTCTGCTGCTGTCTTTGCAACCTCATTAACCCACTAAATAAAGGACATGCTGACTATAGTGTCTACAGTGGCTCAAGTCATTGCCCCTTTACCCAGTTTAGCTGAAAATAACAAATAATAATAAATGACAATAATTGTCCCATGTCAAGCTTGAGGAAGTGTCATTGTGCTGTCATGTCAGCTTCCTGTAAAAGCGTACAGTGGACTAATGATGCTTCAGGGGACAGTTTTCAAGACACCTCAGAGTTTTGAGCAGGTGCAAAGCTAAGACTGCTGCTCCAGTTTATCAGCTTGTAGGCAGTAGGTAGGCGGCACAGGTTATCATTTGTTACCTCAGCACTTCTCTACAGGCTCAGGAGCCTTATTTAGAGAAGAAACCTGAGAATTGATCTCAAATTAAATCCACCTCATCATTTTTTTTAAATGTTCTATCTTTATCATACCTCTGAGCTTCACACTGTGTACACCTCGAATAAAAGCAGGTGAGATTCACTTATGTCCCAGTTCAGGTGAGTATGACTCATAAAACAGATACATACTGCAGAAATGTATATTTTTATCAGCACATTTATAATGCAGCTCAAAACTAAAGATCACATGTTTTTATCATTGTGGGGTACAGTACATATTCTGTTGAAGTGGACATTAACACCTCTTCCCCTGCGTCACTCACTGAAAGTTCCTGTGGGTAGGGTTCTGCCCACAACATAAAACAATAGAAATGTGCAGATGAATTCAGCTTTAAAACTGTTGCTAACTCTTTTATATAGTAAAGGAATTTTAATTTTATTCTCGTGTTTTAAGGGTTAATAAGTGTGTGTTAAAAACACATGCATGGCCCATTAAAAGTATCAATTTTACAGGCTGAGCCTTGTTTATTGATTGAAGAGTACATTATTCACAGCTGTCATCAATCTTTCATTTTTGCTCACCTGTCAAAACCACTTAAGGTATTCATTATTGACATGTGACCTCACAATCCTTCAATATCAGGATAGTTAATTGGGCATAAAAAACAAGCCATCCTCAGAAAATTGATTATGGATGATACACTACATCCTCTGCAACCTATGAAATATCCACAGGGAGCATTGAACATTTTGGACAACGTGTTATTGAACAACAAGTAACAGGAGTTACTTCTGCTCTGAAAAAACAACAACAGCGCATCAAGGTGGCTTGAGCATTATTTCACATGCGTGCAATATCAGAGCCCTAGCTTTGATTTCCAGGACATAGCAGTTTCTTTATGTGGAATTTGCATGTTTTGATTTTCCTCCTTATGTCTGAATATTATACAAATGGGTTGAAGAACCCTGATCTGTTTTGTTATATTTCATCAAAGTTTTTCAAAATTTCAAAATGTATTCTCCAGTCTTCCCAATGACCCTGAACATGGATGAGGAGTTTAAAAAAAAGTATGAATAAAAGCTCTGTGAAACAGCTTCCCTTCCCCAAGAAAAGATGAAGATATTTTTAAAAGTCCAAAAGTTAAGGCCTGCTTACACCCAAGGCAATGTTTTGAATTCAGATCATGGAGACTAGAGGTGCTGAGTCAGGCAGTTGATGCCCCCACCGGCGATTAATGATGATGTCGCTGTTTCCCAGCCTCGACCATGAATGATGATGATCCAGGAGCACTCTATTTCAGGTCTAAAGAGAAAAGCTTGGCTGGAGCTTGAGCAGAGTACAGAACAGATCACCTAACAGGTCAAAAAACTGCACATTGTGATGAGCAATATGAAAACCAACAATCCATTTAGACAGAGCACTTTTGCTGCAGAGTTATGTTTGTGACGAAGCAGGTTTCCTTGCCAAAGTTGTTGCACATGGCCGCAACACATACTGTGGTGTTATGTTTCACAACTTTGGCAATAAAAACTGGATTCATGTCTGTTCGTCTGGGCTGACAAACTGTCCCGCACATTAATGAACCAAACAGTGAGAATCACAGGGCTGGTTCCTCCTTCCAAAACAAACTTCAAAGAGCAGATTTTTTTAAAAAAGTAACTTGTCAGTACAGCTGCAAACTCATGTAAATTCACTGCTTATTGTATGAGGAAAAGGAGCAGCGGAGAGAAAATCTTAAAGGGGCTGGCTCTCATTTCTTTTGCTCACTATTTAATTTTTTCCCCATGTTGATTGATTTAATAAGGATAAAAATAACTCAGATCAGCTTGGTTGGCCTGGGTAATGCTGAGCCTACACAATACGTCCCCTCACTCAGCTTTCCGAGAGGCAGATTGTGAGATGGATGGCAGTGAAGGGGATAATAGAAGAGACGGAGAGAATGATGCAGAGAAGAAGAAAATAAACTTTCCCTACTTGGGAGATGAAGTGAGAAAATGATCTTCTCCCTCATTTAAAAACCTCTTTCAAATGGCTCATCATAGATATGCAAACGCTTATAGCCAGAATATATACCCAAGCCCCTACCACCACTAAACACACACACACTAATCCAGCCGTCCTCGCCCATCAAATATTTATTGAAATATGAACTCCCCCCATAGCGAACAGATCTACCATAACAAGCCTTCCCCATCAATGAGACTATTCATCTCCTCTTAAACATGTCTTCATTTGCCTGATGATGGACAGTAATGACTTTCTCTACTGCCCCCAGCACTGTGGCAATATTATCCTCTCTCTTCATCTGCCAAAACACACTCTCTGTCTCTCTCTCTCTCTCTCTCCTTCATGTCAACAGTCATCACCACTTATCTGTCACTGATTCGCCCATTACCTCCTCCACTACAGTCGAGGAGGGAGCTGCTCAGTATTCAGAGAGGAAATATATGTATAAATATAGATAATGCTTTGAGGCTGTGTGTTAAATGAGATTACTTTTTACAAGATAGTTGGGTGTAATTGGCCAAGAAGCAGTGAGTCCATGCCTTAAATACGGCAGAAGGCTTTAATGTTGAATGCTGAGGTGAGAAATGGCCTATTTTTTTTGCTTGTGTATTACAGAAATTTTCGCCAATTAAGACATTTTACAAGACTGACTGTTCAATTTATGTTCATTACTACAGCTAGACTTGTTTTTCATTAATGCTCCGCACATATTTCACAAGTGAGAGTGTTGGATAAGAGTTGCTGTGTTTACTTTACTTTACTTTACAGATCAGGAAAGTCATCTCTGTCTCTTTTTTATTTGCTTTTATTCTTTTATTTGTAAATGTGAAGCACTTAGTAGTCACAGTGGGTGCTCATGTGTGTTTGACCTTGCTTAAACCCTTCAAGAATAAAGCCCCGGGTACTGTATTTTGGCAAGAGCTAATAAAGACAAGCAATATGTGACAACTTGGCTGCCCTTGTAAGTGGTTTTATTTCTGGGTGTACTTTTCCTTTAATCATTTTGTGGCTGCCTTCCAGGGGGATTGGTTTCACTTTAGTGGCCGATTTGAAAATGAAAACTGAATTGCTGTTTATGATACAGAAAAACGGATATGAGTCACAGGAGACAAACTAACACACTTCTCCATCAAATGCAGGAGGAGGCCGGGCTGTGTGCCTTAGGCCACCTGAGCTCCAGATAAAGTAGGTTACAACGTTACAGTAATCACCCCAAATCTGGCAACACCACTTCATGAACACATTAGCAGCCACCTCACTGTTCCTCATTTTTTGTCAGTGTTTATATCACGTCTATCTCCGCTGTGTGTTGGGATGTCTCTGCCTCCATAAGTGTTTCTTTGTTATTCTCTCTCCTACTCGCTGTTTGTCATCTTCACGTTATAAATATGCTGCTCAAATCCAGCTCCATCACACGTGTCATTCTCCCTGCACCTCGTAACAATCAACCCTGTGACTCACAAATCATCTCATGCTGTGAATGGACACACCTTTACTTTCTCCCTGTTGCCTCGTTTGCCATACTTCTGGCTACAGTAGGCAATTCTACACACAAGCACATTTCATGATGGATAAACTCATTGTGTTTCACATTAACGTGAAATGTAGGAGTAGGGAGTTGTGCCTGCCTCTCACCTCAGCTCAGTTTATTTCCATCTTAAATATATATCATTGTTATTGGTATATTTTCATATTTAGTTTTAGACTCATGATGTCTTTACTGTAAAGCACTTTGAAACAGTGTTTTGAAAGATGCTCTGTAAAGTTTTATATAAAGTTATTATTATTATGATGATGACTATTATTATTATTATTATTATTATTATTATTATTATTATTATTATTATTACCTATAAAACCTATTTATCACATTCACCTCTGACAGTAAGGAAATGTGGACAGCTTGGAAAATTTAAGCTCAAGCTGCTGAGTTGTGTTTGTTTTTTTTGTTGTATTCTCTCTCTTTCTTCAACTACAGATTCTTCCAACTCCTTGACACATCTCTGCTGAGTGTACACCACCAGCAACTGGGCCGAGTCGTGTTGGAGGTCTGCTCATGTTACAGGGATGCAGAGAAGAAGAGACAGACGGTACAAAGTCATTATATTCTATAAAGCGATGTTTGTATAGGCATAATTAGGAGGGAGAGAATCTGACATGCACATTCATATACATTCAATACAGTTGCATAAACTATTCTGTTGGTAAAATGGCTGCATTGCTAATGACTTCATTTGAGAGGAAAGCAAGCCATCTGTAGATAATTATCATGTTGTGTGGACTAATTATCGCTCCGTATTCAATTGACTGAGTAATTACGGTAAGAGAGAGATAGTTGTGATGACTGATTAAAAAAAGCCTAAACAGATTTGCTGAGGTTATCAACTCTCAAAATATCAAGAAAATTCAATCAAGAAAACAGAAAATTATCTTAAAATCTCAACGCAAACAGGTCAGTCAGATGTAAAATTGTTTAAAGAAAAGAAAACAAAGGGAAAGTTGAGGAGTGAAAGAAAGTGAACCAAAGAGTGAAAAAGATGGTGCACCAGGGAGCCACAGGTCAAACGGAGCACTTGTTCCTGTGGCAAATGGGTTTGAATACATGTAAGGTGAATAGTGATGTACCAACTGAAATAAAGATTTAATTATAATCAGGGATGAAAAATGAGGGTGATGAAGATGTCCTCAGCCCTCGCCAAGCGAGAGAGGAAAAAAACATCAATCGCGCTTCAGCACTGTGTTGACAAACCTACACAACACCGGGTAAGATTTTTCTCCTCACATGCTCTTTGTTACCTCGTGTGCTGCAATATGCTGCAGAGCACAATCCTCTGTTACCTTTTGCCCAGTGCTTCACCTCAAAAATCACAGCCATCGTTCTTGAAAAGTCTTTTTTGAAAAGGAAGAAATCTGTATGTGCATATGAGGTTGTGTGGATGAGCCTTTTCAGCCATGCGTGCATGCATGCATAAATACATGAATACATTTGTGTATATGTTGAGCGCACATGCTCAGCTACACATGCATTTGCACTTGCTTGCATGTTGCGCCTGTATGTGGCTGTACCTGTGTGTGCTTATGACCAAAACCGTTTCTATGAACTAAGGAGCAATCTCAGCAGTGGGGCTATTTTGTATCTGTCAAAGTCATTTCTGAGTGTGTGTGTGTCTGTGTGTGTATGCATGTGTGTGTGTGTGTGGTGAGGGGGGCAGTCCTCAGAACCTACATCAAGGCAGAGTAATGCAGCAGCCTGTGTATGAGAGTAATATAAAAGCTGCCACATAGCAAGCAAGGTGAGATAACACCGCCAGTGGTACCAGAAGGGAGCACACTTTCAGCCAATCAGTCTCTTGACACCTTCACAGCTGCAATATATACATATATACATTGACAACAGCAGTAATTGTGCGTATGGAGAGATTTGTGGTGGTGCCATTGTGCAGATGTGTGCATGAGTGTTTATGATTTGGCATCAGATCATGCAAAAGATGCATAGTATTACTGTATAGTATTTGGACGTGTACCGTGCAGCTGGTGAATAACTGCATCTATAAGCATGTGTTGAGTCATTCATGTGTTAAAAACAATCACAATAACCTTCTTCTGGTCTCGTTTCTCTTGGAGAGCTCAACACCTCCTGCTATCAGCATAGAACAATAAACTTCCTGACAGAAATAGAAAGAAACAGAGAATACATTATGATGCTCGTGTTCAAACTCCTTCATGTTGCTCTCTGCAAACCACTGATGCTTCACCCACCCACACAGGTAGAGAATAATATTTATTTAAATATATAGTACCTACATAAATATATACATGTTATATGAACAATTGTGACATTTGTATGTCGCCTACTGGACTTCTCTCAGGTTGTAAATCTGTCAGGATCTGAAGTTTAGTGCCACTGGTGTGTATCAGATTATGATAACCACACTTACTGTAGTATAGAGGGTCAAGATATAACCTCTGTTCCACATGTTGTTGTCTAGACTTTGCTTCCCTTTTTCGGGCCCATATTCTAAGTTAAAGTGGCCAGTAATAAGAATCATTATTGTGTTAAGCTTTCATTAACTACAGCTCTGATGCAGTGTTTATAGCGTCCCCTTGGCTGAGACTCATGGGAGCTGTAGTACTTGAGTGCCAACAAAATAATTGTTTCTTTCTCTGATGGGAGGAGAGTCTCAATGATTCAGCTTTTTAAAATGATAAAAGAATTCCTCTCGGTGAAAATAAGACTGAGAACTGAGAGCTACAGTAGAACAAGAGCTAATCTGAGACGAGGAATGAGTTCAGCTCTGTATGTAGGAAAATAATAAAGAACCTGAAGTGTACTGTAATCCAACCCCCACAGTAGAAATATACCACCGGGAGCCATAATGGATCATTATCTGGCCACTTGCAGCCTTTCAGAGTCTGCTAGAACAGGACTGTTATCCTGGTGGTCCCCTTGTTATGAAAAATACACACATACCTCTTGATTTTGCTCCTGAGGCAAATTTGCATTGAGTTAGATACTCAAAATGTAAATTACACACAATTAGCTCCAAGCTCACAGGGACAAGCTAGGCATGTATTTGCAATCGTGCAATTGTGTTCTTGTTGTACCTTCAGCCACGAAGGGAAAGGTACTGATGAGAGGCTGAGTGGATTTTAATATGTTTAAGACAGTTCAAACGCAGTGATGTATGTGTGTACAGCAGCAGGCACCAGTAATTGTGCACACAGTTGAATAGTTAGAGAAGGACACAACCCTGTGTGTGAACGCAGTGACTCAGAGTGGCTGCGTGGGCAAAAGATCCTCACATTTCAAGCAAGAAATAATTATGCAAAACCTTCTGATCTATCTGTTGTCAAGTGGTCTTGCTGTTCTGCACCAGAGCCTGACAGGTTTAAAAAGCAATGCAAACTCAGTACATCTGAGAGAGGACAGGCAATTTCCACAAACCATGATCCACAACATTACAGAATCTCTTCTGGAAGGCAGTCAGCTAATTCTGTCATCTGACAGCCTGTTAATTTTCCTTTTGCTCTTTGTTGCAGCTATTGAACGAAGCTGGTATCCATCATCCTAAAACAGTGTCCCACCTGCCTTACACACATAGTGTACACACACACAAACCAATTTTCCTCCAATTTTCAGAAGTGCTGATGGGAATCCAAGGCTTTTCAAACAACTGCCAAATCCTGTACTAGAGGGGCAGAAGATTGTGATATTGTTGTGGGGATCTGCAGCAACTTCAAGTGCAAATGAAGGACAGACTGTGGAATAAATGCTGACAAGGGAGAAGAAACTGTTTCCCTGTCAGCATTATTTACAAAGAACTGAAACTTTTTTTTTTTTTTTGGTGCAAACACTGCTTTTGTTTCCGATGACAGATGTCTTGTTGAATTCTGTCAAAATCAAAGAAATCAATGTTATAAGTTATAGCAAACACACAGGAATGTGGCTTGAGGGTAACTCCTTATAAATGACAGTGGCACAAGTCTAAGGAAGCAAAGGTTCATGATTCTTCTTCTGAACTTGTTAATACTCGAAGACACCAGCAGCAACTGGATCAGTCCTCATAGGCTCAAGCGTGTTCACCAAAACACTGCTTCAGAACATTACGACATTGCTTCGTGTTCTTTATTTAAGAAAGGGAAAAAAAACATCAGTGTGTGTAAGAACAGCGTGCTCCGGTTTAATTTCCCAAAACCTTGACTGTGGACCTCGATGACTCAAAGCCTGGAAGCTAAACAAAACAAATACCAAATGAGATTCTTAGAAGATGCCAGATTCTCCTTCAGCAAAGACTGCAACAGAGAGAGAGAGTGAGAGAGAGAGAGAGAGAGAGAGAGCGAGCTTGAAGGCAATTGTAATGCAATCCTGTATTAAGTGTTAGAAGATTCTGCACAATAATCATCATCATATTAAAATATGTCCCTTAAGCTTTTCTGCTTCATCTTGAATTGCCCCCCTCCCCCCCACCCACCCACCCTACCCTCAAAAAAGTGAGGAAAGAGGGAAGGAAGGATGGAAAGAAGGATGGAAACTAGACAGAGAGAGTGATCGACCAAGTGACCTTGTTTTATCTGGCATGTAATTAAAATGCAATCGACCAACCTCATCACAAAATATTATTTACCAAAGAAATGGTGATGAACATCAGTGAACCTCCGGTCTCCAGCTGCAGTGTCAATTTAAAAACATTACAGATTTCAGTTATAGTCAGGCAGAGGGTACGAGAAAGTATTCTACACACATGCAGTTTGATATAGTAATCTTGATATAGTAAACACATACTGTACAGTGCATGTGGACAACATTCTGACACGACATGGCAAATGTGAAAGCAAAATCCACCTCTAAACCTGAAAATAAACTTATGATGGCCTCGAGGTATTCATGTTTTCAGCTTGTATCATTATGAGTAAGGAGCTTCATGTTGGAATGGCTATCTACTCGAATCACAAATATTATTATATTTATTATGCCAGTGTTTCTGCCAGGCACATGTGGTATAAATACAACAGAACTGTCAAGGTGTTTATAGATGATGTATATACATAACATACAGGCACAAATGCACATGCACAGTATGTGTGTGTGTGTGTGTGTGCGTGCGTACGTGTGTGTGTGTGTGTGTGTGTGTGTGTGATAGAGCTATGCCCTGGTTAATGCCTATAAAATTGACTCGAATAGATGTGTGCACACTGCACATTACATGCATATTTGTGTGTACACCAGTGATATTGATTTCATGGCCTTGCATTTTGTAGTGGATTTATATCACTATTCAGCCTGGACTCATTTTACTGAGGTAGGTCCTATAATGCAATTTTTCCATGTAAGGTGTGTAACTTAAAAGAATCTGTTATATGGGATGAAGCTCTGAATGGAAAACATGCTGATCTGCACTTCTGCTTACATGAGCATTTTGCCAGACAACGTCCTGGAAAATAGAAACATAATGTAGAATTACTTTACATGTCGGGCCAAATTAGTCTGTGTTTAACTGTTGGCTGTTGACTGAACACAACTAGGTTGTTCTGCACTTCACAGGCTTTTAAAAATTATTGGCACAGCAGATTCACACTGGATTAAAATTAAGGATGCCACTTGCAACATCCACTATTACCAGCCTCAGAAAAATGCTAATCCAGTTAAAATAGGGATTAGTGTGTCTTTCTGCCAGCAGCTCTCTGCAACCAAATGAGGAATTAACAAGATGATAACATAAAAAACTTGCACACTGTGATAAAAATGATATGTAAAAGAGGACATAAAATCCCCTTTTCAGATAAACATATAGCTTCTCATTCTGAAACACATGTGCACCCACTAGGAGACACACTCAGATCAAGTTAAGCCTTAATTTTCAAAGAAGAGGAGACAGATTGGATTTCAGATGCTCACAGTGATGACTTTGGATTATACATTATTAAAATTTAAAAATTTGGTGAAGAGACAGGGATGTAAGCCCGACCAACCGCTGTGAAATAAAACTCAGCAGCACTTGTTTTTGTCACTCCAATTTCTCATCTTGTTATCACTTGTCGTAGTCTCCACAAATCATACTGAGTGGAGAGCACACACTAATTATGTTTGCAAAAGAGTTCACAATAATTCTGCTCGCTTTCCCTTCTTCGACATTTGCTTTTGCGAAATGAAAACCAGGTTGAAACTAAAATCAAAGTGTTAAAACATTCATGAAGATTTAAATTGCAAAAGTTATTACCCCAGTTAAACAACACAATCCTGTATGTCTAAACTGTAGTAAGTAAAATATTAAACTGGGCTTGCTTTGATATACTGAAGGTATGGTTAGTAATAATTAATCAAATGAATGAAGTACTTTACTATACAATAAGTCATTATCACTGGCATGGGAGCATTTCCAGGTCCTTTCAATTAAAGCAAACATATCCACAACTGAAAACTAACTGAGAGCTGTGGTCACGTTTTAATGCACACTGTGCATAAAATATCATAAATCTATTAGGAATTGCTTGGTGTGCAGGCTACATCACTGTCATGCCATTTCATAGGGATTAGTTTGCATTATAGTTGATGAGTCTGAGAATAATGGTGAGAGATACAATCAAACCACCTGACATCACCCCCCCATAGACCAAGTGGTCTAATATATGCAGCCTATAACAGGGAAACAATGCTGATCCAGTGTCTATCTGACAATAGAACCGCGCTGCTAATGAATTATTTAAACAGATAAGCATTTCTTTCATCTACTGGGTCACGGCCGTTACATTAGAGAAGCATGATTTCAAACTAGCATTTCACTACATGAATAGAGGGGAGGGTCCACCATGAATGTCTCAGTGAAGCACTGAGTAATTAACATTCAGTGAATGAAAAGATGCCATTGGTGAAGGAAAACACGTTGCACAGAATATCAAAGAAAACTAATGTAAGCTGGTGTGATGCTTAATGAATGAAACAAATAGAGGAATCATTATAAGTAGGGCAATAATTGAATGTGGACAATTATACATAGAAATGTGTATTGTGTAGGTGTGTATAGAGATGTGTGGATTTTACTTTCAAATATTTCTGGCTTGTGTCGGTCTGCAGGAGGAAAGTGTGGTTTTGTGATTATGGTTTACTCAGACTCACATTGTGAATGATGCAAAGTAGAAACTCTACATGTCAATTCTGAATCATAAGCTGAAATTGTCTGATGAGGGTAATGCCTTTCTTAAGAGAATAAAGTAAAGAAAATAAAAACATCACCTGTGGGTGTATGACAGGTTTTTTTCAAGCGTGATGAGTGTCTAAAATTACAAATTTCCAAAGCTGACAATATCTGAAGATTAACTACTCACTGCATACACTGAATGTGGAAATGCTTTAGCCACAGTAAGGATTCGTGACTCGCAGGGCATCATGTTTGCCTGGATCATGTGACTTGACAGTACAGTCAAAGACAATTATATACTATTTGTTTGTAGACATCACACATAATGATGATGACACAGATGTATTGAAATGTTAAGTGTGTTTGAAGACTATCTGTGCTAGTCTTTTCTGCCGTACGAGAGCACCTGATTCAGCGTACACTGCTACTCAGAATCAATTTTCACCTAAAAGTCAATTTTAGCCTCTCATTCTGCAGGTTTAGGAACTGTACATTCAGCCCATGTGGCTTTAGCTATAAGCCTGGTAGACTTGTCTGCATTCACTGCTATAATTTACATTTTCCTGGTTACATTACCATCATCTGTTAATGTTCTGCTGGCTATAATGTGTCAACTTCTATCTCCTTCTAGCTGTAGAAACATATGGCGATGAACAACACGCTCATGAAACCGTACGTTTCATGCTCATTTCCTTTTGTAAGCATAATCACAGTAAAACAAACCACAGTTGGTTGCGTGGAAAAGGGACTGAGGCTTACATTGTGAGGCAGGTGCAGTTTATCGTGCAACTCTGTTATCACTCCAACCTGCACACACAAACCAAACTAAAAGAATAAAGACTCCAGAGTAGCTATTTTGCCCTTACAGCTTAATTGGCTTTTTATATAACTGACCTAGGACAGAAAAAACTATTTACTATGAGGAATGAAACATAATTGCTTCAGCTTGCAGTATAGGCACGGATTTCAGATAATTAGATTTCCACTTCCCTCAATATGTTCCCAGAAAGAAGAATATAAATAGTAATGTGTCCCTTTTTCAATAAATAATAACCTCATGAGTCTCTTTTCCCAAACACACAGTTTGTTTCAAGGTGTTGCTCAAATTAAAGGAAAATAGATTCAGTCTGATAGGCTGTGATATCGTTTAGAGGCCTTTCATCATGTGTAAAGCTGTAACTAAACTGGAACTACTATAACACACTGTGAAACACATCCATATACACACACAGACATGGGCAAACACTCACATTCGTGGATGCAAACACACAAACCCTAGTACAAACACTGTTATTTCAATGGAGATATATAAAAAAGCACATTTGCAGATGCATGCCCGGTAGCAGATAGAATTTATAAATACTTCTTTTTGCAAGCATATGCGCCCACGTCCAACACGGCGTAGTAATGACACAAACACATTCACATACAAGAAGAGTGAGGAGATTGAATTAAATTTACTCATGAGGAAAAATGGGAGCCAGCAGGTTTTTCTGGCCATCAGAGTGTATGTTGGGGAGCTGGAGTGTGTGGGACACGATCAATAAATCCTACTGAGACCAGAAATGCTACGATGGATTCTCACTAAATAACTGTTTTGTAGACTTGACTGCACACACACACACACACACACACACACACACCCCACTCACATACAGTATGTGAGGCATGCACAGAGGCATGCCCGCACTCCCCACAAAAAGGTGTAAACACGCACACACATATACTGTACCGTACAAGTACACAGAGTACTTGTATGTACCATACAGGTACACACAGTACTTGTATGTTTAAGTGTGTACAGTTGTCATAAAACTGCTGTGGACCATAAAAAGTATGATATACAAGCACAGGCTGGTGTATGGCAGAGACAAGCCCTGCTGATTCTCCAGTACATTATTATTACTTATTGCTGTTTTATGGCCATTACCGCCGTCTTGTTTTATAGTGCTAATAAATGATTCTAAACAAAGCAGAGCTACCTTTCTTATTTTTTCCTACAGTTTTTTTCAATAATCATATAAAGTGATTGTGGAAAACTGTCGTGCCCAAATTAAGGCTCAATAAATCTTTGTCTCTTGGCCACTAAGAGACAAAGAGACAGTTTGTTTTCATGAGGTGAAAAGCAGATGAAGCCTTTCAAAGAGCAGAGATGGTCTTTTTACACATAAAAGAATAAAGTTGTTTATTTTTTTCTTTGCTAGTACCCTGATATTATTTTGATGTTTTGATCTGATTTTATTTCTGACTACATTTACAGCTGCATAATGTTTTCTTTGTTAGTCTATTGTGTTTATCTAATGAAAAGCTCAAAGAACAGTCATTGAACAAGAGAAGATCTCTCATGTTTTGAGTGTATTATGTTTGCTGGTATGTTCTATTACTAGTCCATAGTACTTCTATGGCACATGTTAAAATCGAAGATGGTGGCTGTTTGACATTAAGACTGTAGCACCAATCAAAACAGGTTATATCCAGCCTGGACATCCTGCCTGCTATGTGACGACTGAATCCCTACAGGGATCAACAAATGCCTTTGTCTCTTTGATGCAATTCTCAAGCAAGTAAAGGCTAATAAAACAAAGCAAATCTTAAATGAATTGTAACAAGGTGACCTTTCGTTGAACTACAATTGGATTCAGAATAGATTTGCAGGTTTAGCAATCCAAACAAAAGGCTTTCCAATGCATGCATGTGGTACCACTAACCCTACACTGAGAGATAAGTCTGAATTCATAGGAAAATCTTATGCAACCAGCACAGTACATGCATGCAAGTATCCATATCCGTAAATAAAGGTTGATTACAATGAATTGTAATAGTAATATTCAGGAGCAGGAAAAAGAAACAGTCGCTTGAGGTGGCAAACATCATCTTCTCCCTCTCTGAGTAACTGTCCAATACTTCTCCTAAATCTTCACTAATGCCTCTAAACATCACTCAGAGACATAGTTATATCTGCTTTATGCACTGTATATGCCAGCCCACCAGGAAGGCTGTACATTAGTTCATGTGGACTGACCACACTCAGCAAACCTTGCTTGATCACTTCATGCTGCATTATTCACAACCCAGCATCGCTGCTCTCTCAGCCATGCACCACACTGCACCAGCTCTGACTCTCTCTCCGCCTATACCGTATGTGTGTGCTGCCACCTTCAAAGAATCTCTCCTTCTGTGGGGTTCCTCTCATGGCTGATCTCTTTTCAGGTTTTGTCCATCACATGAAAATTCTCCCTTTTTTCTTATAACCTCTACTCTACTCAGTAGCTCCCCCTTTTTTTTTTAAAATAAAATAATAAATATTTCCTACCACGTGTGGAGAGAGGGAGACGAGGGCATCTGCCTGGACCCATCAGCTTCATCATCAGCACAGAACTCAACCTGCTCAGGATTCATCACCTGTGGTTTGGGTGTGGGGTTGTCAGGGAGTTTTAGGCATCGGACATGGAGAAATATTTACAAAAACTCCTTTCATCCAATCCTCAGATGAGATAGAGGAAGAGACACCACTGCTTCATTCGAGAATTGGCCACTTATGGTTGTATCTGTATTGTCATTAGACTGAATACAGGGAGGTATTCCTGTATGTACGTTTACTTCTGTAGATGCTGGAACTGTTTATCCATTGAGTTACTGCATTCTTGTACATAAAATGCACATGGGTTGTTCTCTGGGTTGGTAGAAAAATGTAATCACATCTATGGAATTGTGAGCATTGAGTGTTTAATGTTCAGCCACACTAGACTAGAAAGAAAACATTTTAAAAATCAGTGCTTGAGACTTGCACACATGCACTGGCCTTGTTAGAGGAGGAGAGTTATTACCTTTGTCCTAGTTTTACTCTCTAAAATAAGCTACTGTCATCAATTGTACTTCAACATCTCCAAAATAGAAACGATTAATTTCATCATTATTTTGCACACGAGCATCATAATGCAGGGATATTAAAACACATCAGGCCTTTCGTGACAAATCAATTTCTGTTGCCGAAGTTCATTGTTTCAACTTTTCCCATTGCACCTGACTGCACCTGCTGTGTCTCAGAGGCAACTTGGTCGTTATAACATGTTATAAATAACATGTAGGTCGTGAACATGATCCTCTCAGAGACGCAGGCAATAATGTTCAAAGTGTAAGGTTTACATGGACAGAAGTCCCAAGGCTTGTTTGTGTTTGCCAGGTGTTTATGTCTTTATTAGATTCTCAGGGAGTGAATGTGATAAATTAGGCTTCAGTTAAAAAGTGCATAGTAGGTGATATAAACTGATGAGTTCTGTGCTGGCTGGGGAAGTATTAATCAACTCAAAAACCTTTTTTTTCCACAAGGAAAATCTTATTGTTAAAATTTCATCTCTTTTGGGTCTCTGTTGACCTCTTTGCCATCTTCCATACAGCTTAAAATCATACTGTGGCTCTAACAACAGCTGGTACTGTATACACACCAACACAGATCACATATTACAACACACACACACGCACACACACACACACACACACACACACACACACACACACACATCAACCAATGCTAAAAGCAATGGAAAACAGGGGGAAAAAAAGGAATGGAATCAATGGTAATGGGGATAATTACACAGGAAGAACAGGAACAGGAGAGATGAAGTGGGGGGGGGTCTTTTACTGAAGCTACAATTAGCAAAGTGTGAGGGTATGTTGTCATGCAGATGTATGCAGACGTAATCGCATGTTTCCTCAAAGGGGAACAAGCTGTGCACATACCATATAGACTCACACTATAACATGCAGAGCTGGAGAAGGTGATGATGGAGGGATGGAAAGATGCAGAAAGAGAAATATGCCGAGAGAAAACATGCAGCACACAGTAACCATTATCCTCTTCACTTACAGTATTGCTAACACAACCAAAGCTTTTTGAACTGAGGAGTGAAAAACACAGAAATGACCTCCCTCTCCTTGATTAGATGTTAGAATAGTGCATAGTGTAGAATAGTGTTACTACCTTATGAAATAAAGTCAAATTCCTTGTCTGATCAATGAAATAATCAATACAATGACCAAACATTGCTAAACAAACAAACAAAAAATGCAAAAAGATAGCACTGTTTGCAGACGACATCCTGGTAAACTTGACAGGTGCAGCCCATTCTCTTCCTGCCTTATTGCAACTGAAACTGAAATTGTTAAAATAGACATTTTCCCAAGGATGCTGTATTTGTTTCTAACACTACCGGTGGATATTCCAATAAGAAGTTTGCAGAATGGGACAAGTTGAAATTAAGATTCCTGTGGCAATGAAAGAGTTAGATAAAAGACCCTCAAGTGTCCTGGGGGCAGTGGGTCTAGTTCTCCCCTACCTAAGAATTTATTACAAAGTAGCTCAGATTAATTCCTTGGTAAATATATGCAATCTTGATTATCCAGCAGTAAGGAGGCAGACTTGATGCAAGAACTTGGTCACTAAAGGCTAACATTGGAGATAGTGTATTGAAACAACACCTAAGGAAAAACCTCAACGCATGGTTAAACCCTTCATTCAAAGGCACTCAAGGCAGGAGCAAGGTCTGAAAATTTATTTGGACTTCTTCCTCAATTAAAAGCTTCCAAGAGTTGAGGGAGCAATATGACTTGATCAGCCAGGTTTTCATTAGATTCTTACAGCTGAAAGAAGATGATAAAGATAAAGTTTCAGAAACATTTTAAAACTAAACAAGGCCCTTCAAGAGCTGAGCACATCCTGCATTAAAGAAAAGTGGGAAAGTGAGGTGAATGTAGTAATATAAATGGAGAAGTGGGAAAAATTGCGTGATAGGCAATGGAAATCAACCAACTCATTGTCTTGGAAAAAGTTCAATTGGAAAAACAAGGTCAGATACTTTATAAAACCAGCACAGTTCAAGGTAGGGCACTCACAGTCCGGATGTTTCAAAAATTAAGACTGACTTTTTGTACTTGGGCAAGATGCCACCACAGCTTCTACGTGTTTGGAATAATGGTGGTCATCAGTAAAAAAAAATAAATAAAAAGTAATGACAGAAAAAGAAAGACAGATATACTTTATAAATGTTGAAAAAGGATGGATTGAGGTTACCAACCCATATAGAATAGATTTCAAAAGAGCATCAAATAAAACACATCAGTGAACATTTTGCAAATATCTTCAGAATCAACATTTTGCAGTTTGGCATAAGTAGTACATTAATAAACAACGTTCCCTTGTTATGTTAATAGTAAATGTATTAAACATAGTAAAGTAAATATGCTATACTAAAGGTAACCCAGGGCTCATTACATTAAGTTAGTGTTATACAGTATTGAGCTTGGCAAAGCTTCAAGCATGTGACAGCTAATAAACCTCGACAGTATGGGGTTAAGAGTTTGTAAATGTAAGCTGAGTCCAGTAGAATCTGACAAAGGTGAAACCAGAGTCTTGTGCTTCTCGATTACAGTCATGACTTTATGGAGTTATTACATCCAACATGCCATGCCTATGATCACTGGAAGGATTCACTTTCCACATTAACAGGGTCCACTTTTCTTCTCTAACGACAGCTGCAAATTGTCTGCATGCAAGTGAATGAGAAAATGATCCACACTTTCCTTGAATTAGGAAATATAATTGACATGAAATCATACACACTGCCCTTAATGAACCGCTGGTAAGAAACACTTTCCTATGATGCAGGATGTGTTCCTGTGAGTTTAAAATTACAGCTGCATCTTGTGCACTGCATTAGGATGACTGTAGAGAACTTAAGAGGTCAAGGCTCCTTACAGGAAGATTTTATTGTGCCAACTTTGATGTTGACACATTGAAGATTAAAGATTAAAGACCACATGTGAAAAAAGAGAAGAAGGAGAACAAATCCATCTCAGTCGTATTAAAGGAGTAGCTGAGGGAGTTTCTCACACAGTGCATCCACAAACTGGATCTCTCTCCAGTCGTCACTCACTTCATCTCATCCGGCTTCACTCAACACACCTGCCACATGAGCGTGCACACACACACACACACGCACACACTTTAGACTAATCCACACAAAAGGGCCTCTTGCTTGCAGTTTTTGCAGTCATTCACATCTCCATGGAGACGGAAGTCAATTATATGGCCATCATATGATACAAACACACACACACACACGGCCCCTATTCCCCTACATGACTATTACACATGAAGATATAACGAGTGAAAGAACTGATTATTGCACATATCTCATCGGCATGCAGAATTATTTACAATTGGTTTTGTCACTTTCTAACTGTACAATGTTCCCTGTCCAGTTCAAGCTTGCTTGTTTACTCAAAATGCAACATTTGATTCGATTTATATCATTTATATTATTTCCATTATTGATTAATCTGCAGACTGTTTTCTTGATCTTGATATGTCGGTACAGCAAGAGTCATGTCAGGCCTTTCACATCTGAAGTCTTGCAGCTTCTCTTTATGAATAGGCTTTTAAAATGAAAAAAACATAAGGACGTGGTGGGTTTTGCTGATGCCTGCTTGCCATCGATCAGGAGTATGAGGAAAAAAAAAGATCTGAAAGTCATGAAAGACAGAGATGACTAGAATTAATAATTATAGCATGAAAACTTTTTTTTCTGTTAAAGAGAGAAACAGAGCGGCAGAGTGGTCAGTGTAAAATGATTCTGTTGTCATTCTGATGAATTAGTGGAAATTGACACTGAAGTTATCATGTGAGCTGTTAGAGTAGGCTACATGTAATCCCCTCATTGAATTTAAGTTGTTTTCCTCCTTTTTCTCTTTATTAACAACTTATTAATGCCTTTATTTGTTCATGTGGAATTTGAAGACCGTTTATATGAGAATTTACAGTAGCTGATTATGAGTGTTTTTCCATCACTAATCAGTTGATTGACTAATCACTTCAGCTCAAGTGTGTTAGTATGTTTGTACATACTGTGCTTCAGTGAGCCAAATACAGTATAAAAGCCCTACCTGCTCACTCGGTTCATCAGCTGAATGTGTACAATGTCAATGAAACGTGTACGTGTGCAAGTGTGCAAGTGTCTGCATTTTGTGTGTGTGTGTGTGTGTGTGTGTGTGTGTGTGTGTGTGTGTGTATGTGTGTGTGTACATGTGTGGGTATGTAAAAGTCACCACCATGCAGAAAACATGACTTCAGCCTCAGGGCACAGTTAGGTGATTTTCTACTCCAGGGATCAAAGGCACTGAGCTCAGCAGACACTACACTGTTAACACCTATTCCTCTCAGTGTTTAGTGTGCCACAGCTGTCTGTGGAGGGGAGGAGAGGGGGATGAAAAAGGAGAAAAAAAGGAAGAGAAAGATTTTTTAAAAGAGGAAAGACAGAAATAGAGAAAAAGAAAGGCTGAAGGGGTATAATCTGAGGAAGGAAGAAAAATGCAGACTGAAAAAGAACATCTGTAAGGGAAGGAAGTGTGTGTGTGTGTGTGTGTGTGTATGCGTGTGTGTATTCAATTCATCTTCATCCACTATAAGTGTCTGGTGTCGAGCAAGATGTCATTTGTTGTGTCATATTTTTTACAGCCATTGAAGGACAAGCAATCCACATACACACACACACACACACACACACACACACTACATAGGCACACATTTGTGCACATTGAACACACACACACACAATATGGCTGAAGCGGAGGATTTGCTCAAATTAAGTAAAAGTTACTATAACCGATAAATAATCATTCTGACAACTCCTCTCACTTTCTAACTCTCTGTTCTCTCCATCCTTCGTCTTCTTACGTCTCGCTGCAGATCCGTCTAAGCCACATTCTCACAATAATTCAATGTAATCCCACTATTATCATGTCAGCAAAATGTCTACCCTGTTAAATAACGATGTGGAGGAGAAGGGAGGAAAAGAAGCATATCAGCAGTCGGCAGTAACATCAAGCTGGGTGTTAATATTTTTGTACCAAATTGCCAGAGATCAAAGCGCAGTCATGTCATGTTAAATAACAACGCAGTCAAACGTTGAGGTCTGTGATTCCTCGCAGTCCACACCTATTTCAGATCAGTTGGAACAAAGAGCTTTACACCACTAACGTTTTTTGTTTTTTTTTTTTTGCCATGATTTATCAGTTTCAGAGAGAGAAAGAAAAAGAGGGAGCAGCGAAGAAAGAGGAGTCAGCTACAAATACTGGGGCCCACAAAAAGCAGTTTTCTCTGACTGCTGGTTAAAGTGAGACATGAAGGTGTAATTGCTTCTATTAACGCACGTGCAAAAGACGGCAACATAAGAAAACACCTGGCTGGGATTGATTTACGAGCAGCAGCTGTAGGAACGTCCGCTGTAGACCAGTCCCAGTGTATTCGGTGGGATCTTGCTTTCTGGCAATAAAAGAAATGGGTGTGTTTTTCTTAGAGTAAACTCTGTTTACTGCACTTCATGAGCCTGCTTCACAGGTGATCCACAGCACTGATCACACAGAGGATATGATGGAGAGTTGTTGCTACAGTAGCACCATCATTACCCTCCATATTGTTAAAATTAATTGTTCATATTTTTAACATAATCTTCCACATTATGTTGACTACTAAACTTATTATTTGCACTTTATAAAGTTGGTATGTATTATTATGGACCTACAGGCCCTTGATTTAAAATGCACACAATTACACACATTTTTAGTGTTTGTTTTTGACTTGCCACAATAAAAGAAAGTTAAGTCAAGCGTTAAAAGCACAATCTGTCGTCAAAATGTAAAGTAACTACATCAGTATTACATCTATTGTAAATACTTCTATTTTTCTAACCACGACTTTTATTCCAATCATTATTTTAGGTGAAAATGCCAGCTGAAAAATTCACTGAATTTCATTTCTTAAAATAGTCTTACAACAAATCTTATGATGAGACAGGATCAAGAGGATTTAAAGGGAGCTGGGCCTTTAATTATAGTTGTCTGTGAAGGAAATGCTCTTTGATCACATATTTAATATCAGAGAGTGGTTGAAGTTCACTCATGTTGGATCCAGGTCCTCAGTGGTTAATAAAGATATCTGTGTCTGTCATGGCTGTTTGTAATCAAGGAGGTTCTCAAAGTATGATGTCATTTCATGTAGATCAGACAGAGAACTATTATAAGGTCTCATGGAGGCTGAGGTTTCCTGTATTAGTAATTAATTAATTAATTAATTAGAGTAAATGTAGGATACCAGTGGTAAGATCTCTTTTAAAGACATAGCAGTCTGTCTGCTGGGAGCTGTCTGTGCTGCGTCTATTTTCATAGTAAAACAGACATATTCCAGATGTAAAACTTTGCCAAATGAGAGAGTCTATTAGGAGAGAGAAGATGTTAATGCTGGTGTCCCCCTCTTCCTGGCCACTTCTAAATAATAAAGATGTACAGTTTGGTGCAGCAGCTTCAGTTCAAGTTCAACGGTGAACTCAAGTTAAATGTTTTCTGTCACATGAAAAGATGTATTCTGTAGTGTTACATAATTGTGACTGGCCCAGTTGCAAACACAAGTACACACACAACCACTGCAGTGGTTCTGTCACCATAAAGATACTCGCCACGTTTCTCCCATCCAGCAAAGTAGCCTTTAGACAGCACATCGAGCAGCAGCCTTAGTGTCAGATTTATCAGCTCTACTCTCACAGCCCGCACCAGGCTCAAACCACCACAACAACTATCAAACATCCGAAATAGCTTTAGCCAGCCAAAACAAACAAACCACTACAAAGCTGGCTTACACAGGGACCAGTAATCATTGAACCAATAGCCATCCAGAAAAGCGCAACAACACATTTTAGGTCAACACAGTATGAATGAATGGATGGATGACAGCACCTGATCACACATTAACTGCATTTATTGAATTCATCAATGACGAAGCAGCCATTGGCAGAAGAACTCTGTTCTTGCTAAAAGGTTGAAAAAATGCTAACATCCACTCACGCAAACTATTACAAGCATGGATGTAATATAATGCATCCATGATTACAAATGACAGGGAGCATCCTCATTGGACAAAATTACGATTTCCCAGCAGGCTTTACTTCCTAACATTTGGGAAGAAAGTAACTAAATTAAATAAGTCATGGGTGGAAATGATATTTATTTTGATAAAACATGCAAGGGCAATAAAAATCAAAACCGTAAGTGTGATGATCCCCTGATAGCGATTGGGCCCTAGTGCGGTTTATTTCCTGAACTATCATAGTAATGTATCAAGTATACTTGTCATGTTGATCATCTACTCCAGTAGTTCCTTGGTAAATACAATAATTATGTATGCAAAGCAGCAGGACTAAATATCTCTACTGATTATCCACAGGTATTACAGGTACTTTAGACACTGTTAAGAATTTACTTAGTTTGTCTTCCTTCTTACTTTGCAATTAACAGTAAGGGAATTTCTAATGGGAGAGAAAGAGGAGAAAAGCTTTAACTCTTGGTGGAAGATCCCTTTGCAGCCATAAGAGTGAGAAACAAACAGGTTGTTAAAAGTATAATCCTGTAGCTAAGTTTAGGTAAAATCATGTGCCTTGAATGTCATTACTTGGCACCCACAATGCACTGAAGTCACACAATCTTCACCTGGAATGCAGTCAAGCGTAGCACAGATGCAGCACGCAGATCTGGCCCAACTGATTATTAATTACTGGCCCTTTGATTACTCGTATTCACTAATCAAGAAGGAAACACATTTCACATTTCATATTACATCTTCACATCTCTACTGAATGAGCCCAGTTAATCACAGCTGCTGTTGATAGGCAGCAAACCAAAGATGCTGCACTGTACTTTAAAAACAAAGAACAATGCTGTTTCTATGATGAGGGATTAATTACTAACTTAGGAAAGTGTCTGGGAGGAACTAATAGTCCTTGGGGTGACATTTTTTTAAAGGAGCGACTATACTTTTAAATGATCAACATGCTGCTAAGCACCAGTGCTAATTACATGGTTACGATAAATTCAAAAAGTAAAATTACTTGTAAACCTTTATGGTTCACATGAGCTGTCTCTTCGTCTCACTTTGTTTTGCCCTCTCTTCTGTCCTGTCGGGCAGCTAAACAGGGAGACAACATCAGAATTACAATCTGTGATATCAGTCTGCAGCAACGCTTGCTCTTGGTTTTGGCTCTCAGCCCCATTCAAATCATTCTCCCTACACACCACGGAGCAAACCTGACAACCCATGAATGTGAATATGAATATGAATATGAATATATATCTTTATATATATCTTTAATGTCTGTCAGGCTCACTAAACACAGTTCATAAAACAGACACTTTAAAAACAGTTCATTTCAATGTCTTGGGCTTAAATCTAATCAGTCCCTTCTTTATATTGATGGCACTTGGGATAAGGGACTTCTTGAATACCTTTTTAGTTGCCAGGGGGACTCTATAGTGCCTCCTGGAGGGGCTGAAGAGAGGATGAGAAGGGGCTCGCAGGATACTCCATGCCCTCTTCCTCCTCCTTTCTGTAAAAGTTTGAGTCAAAGGCTGTTTGGGATTTGCCAACTATTTTGCTTGCCACTGACACTTTTAACAATAGTTTGTAGTATTGTAAACTAGTTGTAAAATCTGCTAACACTGAAGCCACTGGTTTTTCTAAAGATCATCTGTGAGCATCTTTTGAAAATATACTCTGTATTTTCAGAGAAGCTCACCTGAGAGTCCAGGCCAGCATTGATTTGTAGCTGGCTAATGTGACACCATGTTTGAAGGGCTTTAGTGTGGCCCAGAGAGGCAGCTTCACCTGAGGTGACCGACTAAGGCCATGTCATCAGCATTCTTAAACAATCTAAAGTGTTTCTCATTGATCATAAATTCATTGCCATCTTGGCACATCCTTTAATTAAAAAGCAAACGTGAGCAGGGTGAACAAAGCACTTGGAGCATTTGATGTGGAGATGACCCCATTGTCCTTGACTCTAACTTCAGACAAAGCTCTGCAGTGCTATTGGGATCAAATCAGAGGAGCTGCAACAACAGCAGTACCATAGACAGTGATACTGCTAGTCTTACATTAGTAACTGGTGAACAAGAAGACTAACTTCAGAGTCAGCTGCCACACAGCGGGTCAA
This sequence comes from Trachinotus anak, assembly GCF_046630095.1. Taxonomy (NCBI): domain Eukaryota; kingdom Metazoa; phylum Chordata; class Actinopteri; order Carangiformes; family Carangidae; genus Trachinotus; species Trachinotus anak. The sequence continues at coordinate 19,700,519 of NW_027273865.1, read as the reverse complement.
ATATTTTATTCAGCTATGCACAGAGAGATACTACTCCAATCAGCTGCTGTCACATACAAGATAAAGTGTTTCAACTCAGAGCTACTTTCAGCTACAGACCTGTCTCTGTAATTAATAATGCTATCAGTGTCTTTCAGGATGCCCAAGGGCACAGCAACAGTTCACAGACAAACTGATAGACAACCAGGCACAATAGCTGTTTGTTATTCTCCCCACAGTTCAATGTGATAGGTCCCTGTGGGGATTTACTTGTATAATCATTCCTAGATTTGACGAACACTCTTTGCTGTATTTCTGTCTCTTGTTCTTTCTCATGCTCCTTTTGTCATCCCTGCATTACTCTGAGTGAGCTAAATATCTGCTTGTGTTTCCCCAGACTGTCCTGTTGTAAAAAAAAACAAGCCCACAGTTTGTCTGTGGAAGCAGCTCATTATGACCCATAGTTACATTTTATTGCTTGATGACCTCTAGCAGCCATAGTAATCATGACAGTAGCAAAGAAGGAAGACAGGTGACCTAATAAAAAGTGCAATAAAATCCACATTAGGAGGTCAGGGTGGATGGATGGCTCATCAAAACACAGGACTGTCAAACAGGTGTCCGCTGTTCATTTCCCATGTCAAATAGATAGTCAATGAAGTTTTTATATCCATGACCGTTCAACAACCTGAGCCATCCTTAAGGTCCCCTCACCTTAAGGATGTACTATTTTAACCCAAACCACTTTTCCTAAGCCTAAACAAGCAGTTTCTGTACCTAAACTTAACCAAACTGCATTTTTGACCTATACAGCTGTTTAGATCCTTATTTCCATAGAAATCAGCACCAACTAGCATAAAACCTTTGAAAATAATGACCACCTATTCAAAATTCCTACTAATATCACTAAGTGTCGGTCCTCTTTATGCATTCAAGACAACAGTTGTACTTCCTTGCAACTATTCTGATGTAAATATTGTTAAAATATTTGTGCACTTAGCTGAGGTGAAAAAGGTAATTTTATCAGTGAAAGCAAAATGCATGTTTTGCAAGATGTTTCCATTACCATCTTAGGTTTGACTCAAGCTCCTTTACTTGGGTCATCTCCTCGCGGCATGTGGATGGAAACTGACATTAATGCACATTTTCTTTTTTCAATTTTCTGAAAGTTCTGTTTAAATTAGATCTTGAAAGGGAATCTGGCTATAAACAGCACAGAAATCATTCTGTTTTTATCACATTCACATCACATTACCATCCATTTTCCAGCCCCATAATACATGTTATTCTTTAGTTCAATTACCTTTTTTAGTTTACCCCCACTTACTTAAATAAGGGGGCGTGTGTGCTTCTTTTAAAGTGTTCCAGATTAAATGATGACTACAGAGTCAACATGATTACCATGGCAACAAGCAGAGATAATGTGTTTGGAGCCCGACCAGCAGGCACAAAGAATTCCTTCCTTTAGTCATTATCATCTTACTCATTTTATCCCTTTCTGTCTTTATATGTTATTTGTTGTCGTGTTGAGAAAAAGCTACAAGGAAGTGAACGGCCTTCTGTGTCACAAACACACATGCACACACAAAAACTCATGGTTTCAGTATTTTAATGTTTGCCAAAAATACCTTATAATAAAAGTCAACAACTTTTATTTCAACAACATTTAGGACTTTCACATATACAGACAGGGCATCTTCGCACCTCCTCCACAGAATGGCACACCGCACAGATGCTTTTACAGTAGTTGCTTATCTGGCCTTTCACACCACTATGCTGTGCAAGCTCTCTGCAGGTTACAGACAGTAGCTGAGCTGACACCAGCCCTCCTCTGCCAAGTTAACAGTATGTGAGTTGGCTCATGCAATAGCTTGTCCAGTATTCACAAACCCTTCATGTTTGTTTTTTTGCTACACATGTTGAAAGGTCATCAGGAATTAGCTTTTTTTTCATGCAGAATCTTTCATCATTTTTTTTTTCATGTATTGACACATTTGAGGTGACCAGTGACTAAAGAGGTTTAGAAAATTATGAGGCAGTTTTTTCTTTCTTAATACTCAGAACAAATACAGGTACTTATATTTTGAATAACTAAAAATAAGAATCTCTTAGTGTATATATTTTGTGTCTTGTTTTCATTGATTTACGACTTTCAGAATCAGTAGTCTGTGGCCTTCACTGACCACCTCCCACATCTGCCCTTTCTCCTCTTTTTTTTCTCTTTCTCCTACTGAAAACCAGAAACCAAATCAGCAGAGTCAGCCATCATAAAATAACTTGAGTTAGGTCCTCCATCAACCAGTCAAGTTGCAGTTTATATGCATGTCTGTCCAGACTCGTAGTGAAGACTCTAACAGAATTTAATAAAGGCTATTGAGTGTATTTATATGTATATATATATATATATATATAATTGATTCGACTTGACTTTGTTGTTCTTTAAAGCATTCAATAGTAGCCAGAAAAGTGTTTGCAGAACGTTACCATGTCACAGTGAAGCTAACCTTTGAATATAAAATGTAATCACTTCAATAGACATTTGCTTGAAATGTTGTCATAATTTGTTATGAATTCTTGAGTAATGGCCAAAGACGTGTTCTGTAAGGTTCCACAGATATCTCTTTCATAAGAACAGGATGGACAGACAGTCAAAACATACTGCTTCTGGCCAAGGCTGTCACTGGAGGCCATGGCATGTTTGATACACTAATTAATATAAATAAGCAAAAATTAAACCCAGTACTAAGATCAAAAGAAAGGGGATATGAGCATCTGTGTGTGTACATTTACATTATGTGTAAACATGCATCAGTAATGTGCAGATAAGCCTGTATGGATTCATGGGGGCACTTTGGTGTCTATATGTATGTCTTTTCACATTTGTATGTGTACTCATATACATCTATCAGAGCATGTTCTGTCAACATGGGCTCAGATGAGACATAGTGTTTGCACTGAATATCTCTTATGTTGGTTAACCCCTTTGAGGCTCTGCCTGGATGCCCTAACAGATTGGAGAACTCACAACTACCATCCTGCTCCCTGTGTACTCAGTGACATGAGCAACAAGGGGACAGTTGCTATCAAGGGGCCACACACATATTCATAAAATAGAACATAAATTCATAGGTTTTAGATAGCAGAGATCACAATTAGAAAGTTTCAGAAAATGATTTTGACGGTGAATTTTATGGATATGGACGATATGTTCATAGGAACTCTAATTTTATTGTGTTCTCCCAAAGCAATTGGTGATTAAAGGTATCATTTTGAGATTGACACCTCTGGTAGAGCTATGCAGCAGTTTATTTATCCCTGTTCTCTTTATCTCATTCATATGCAGAAGGATGCACATGCAGGAACACGGGTAATGTGATACACTTTCCTGCCAATGTTTTTTTTCAAACTCTTCCACTGACCTACAGGTGACTATAGTGACCAAGTAATGCTGCAGTGCACCAAAACATGCAGGGAAGAAGAAGAAGACTAATAGACAATGGAGAATTTAAAATGTTCAAACAAAAGGGTTTGCAAATGTTTTATAAGGAAGGAAATTGTTAACACCCCTTGTTGGCACCTTTTAAATGAGAAAGGTTTCAATTTCTTATAGTGAGTGCTGTAGTGAAGCTGATTTGTCTTAGAAAATAGAAAGTAAACCCCAGGAAAATTCATTTGTTTTTCAGAAGACAGATGCAAGAAACATCACAGAAGCTGGTGGAACAGAATCTAACCTGGCTCTCTATGTCCTTTGGCTCTAAGTCTCTTGGCTCTCTGTGTAGAGTAAATCTGGTGTTTTATTGAGCATGCTGCCACTGGATTGGATCCGATGTGAAAAGCCAGCCATTTTAAAGGAGCTATTTGTAAGTTTTACTATTGCTACACAGCCAAATTTAGCATTAGCATAGCATCTAGCCAACAGATGTTTACTTACTGGTCTAGAACATAGACTGTATATAAAAATGAATGTAGATTCCGGGTCTGAGAAGTGAAGCCAATGCAGAAGTGCCTTATTCCTGCATTCTATCTGATAACCATCAGGGGGCGACTCCACTGTTTGCAAAAACAAGTTTAATTGTATTGAAGTCTATGGGAAAATTACCCTACTTCTCACCTGATGTACTACCTCAGTAAACATTTCCTAATGAGTTTATGGTCTCAATCACTAGTTTCCAGTCTTCTTCAATGCAACATGATGTTCATTATTTAAATTATGGTCCCATGTAGAAGAAAATAGACGATAAAGCGGGGTGTGCATTAGGGCGTGGCTACCATGTAATTCACTGACTGTACCACCCATCCTGACAATCAGGCTGACTTGGTATAGAAGAAATATTGCGAGTTCAGTATCAAGCTTCATTCCTTTACTCACCAAGAGCCGTCTCCAGCAGTAGAAAGCAACGCCAATGTTAACTCTTGTTTGCTATGTTTGTCTATTTCTATCACTTTTTTTTCCTCTACTGAAGTTAGCATGCTAACCAGCTAGCCCCAGCTGGCCCGCCTGTCTCTTCACTTTCCAATAGCATAGTCACTTTAGTGTCCTGTCTGCCCTGTTCTACACCTTATGATGACTGCAGCTCTTGGCAAGCAACCATCAACACCACCTGCTCCCAGCAAGAAACCACATTCGACAGCAGAGAAAACTTACAAGTAGCCACTTTAATGCTTCACACGTTTCTATAGTGGGTTGTACTCACTCACTCACACACACACACACACACACACACACACACAAACCAGGCATACTTAACTGACCTATTAATAGCTTTGATATCAAGTCAAACACAGTCTTATGCTTCCTAATGGTTCATTCTGTCTATACCTAGCTCCTGCTATACTGCTCTCCTTCCCTCTCTCTCAAAAAAGGAAGTATGCATGGAAACCAACAAGGAGACAGCACAAAAGTCACTGCTACTGCTCTAACTCATTTCAAATGCTGCCTAGCTAAGAACAAGGACCGTTTCAAAGCTCATTGTCGCAACACACACTGATGCAGAGAGGGGGACACAGGGAGCAAGTAGCACCCTGGTGGCTCAATCCTCACAAGTGCATACTGCACAGAGCACAATCACACCACAGCGTGGGGTTTGAATTCTTTCATGAGAGACATTTAAACCTACTCCGTCCCTCTCTCTCTCCCTCTCCTGTGTATCTGTGTTCACCCATCTGACTGATTGACTGATGCAAATGTTGTTTACCGAGTCTGAGAGTAAAGAAAACCGTTATCAATTGAATGAGCTCTCACCACAGTGCATCAGTGTGACGCTTGATGCATTTTTGTAGCATGTTGAAAAAATACACCAGTAGTAAGCCTTTCTTATTTCTGCTGCACTGTCAGAATGAAATGCAAAGGATGTGTCAGTAAATCCAGCATAATCCAGTATCTTATCATTGTATTCAGATGTACAGTGATGCATCCACCACCACCTCCCCCAACATGCACACACAATGTGCTCTATTCTACTGCTCTGCTGTGGTTAGAGCATATTAAAACATATATGATTTCTACTCACTCAAGCTCACATTGGGCACCAGTAAACAACTTATTACATCAGTCAATCAATAAATAAGCCGAGTATTATAAAACTGTTGATGCAGTTAAATGTTTCTGTTTTGGCCTCAACACAACATGACATCAAAATTGAAGATAAAAGACTTTAGAGGACCTCAAGTACCATAAGCACAGACTTCAGCTTTTATTCACCAGCATTAAGATAGTTCTTAGCTTCAACCATCATTAGCAACAGAGACAGTGAGACACGTCTGTTTCTTTGACAAGGGATAAATAGTTAAAAAGCCTGACCCCTTATGTGACCTGTATTTGTGTGTGTGTGTGTGTGTGTGTGTGTGTGTTATATGATGGAAGCTGCCATAACAAGCACATGAAATGAAACACACACACACACACACACACACACACAAGTAAACACCTAGAAACAAACACATCCTCACTAGTTATGCTTTCACCTACACTGCAGTGCCTGAGCAGATGGTGCGTACAACCCTGGGTTCACTTCCTGAAACAAAAAGAAACAGAGAGAGAAAGAGAGAGAGAGAGAGAGAGGATGTAGGGGGGGTAGAGACACTCAATCCCGTCTATACTGTCCATCCCAAAGCATTAATGTCAGAGGAAGACAAAGCTTCTCTGACTGACTAACACACACACACACACACACACAAATACACACACACACACACACACACACACACAAACACACACACACACAGGTATCGGCTCTCGTCATCTGTCTTTGTCTCTTTTCGTTTCCATCTCTCTCCTCTCTCCATCTTTTCTCCTATTGTTCCTATTGAGCAGTGAGCAGAAACTCTAGCCCATCCTCATCTATTGTCACAAGTTATTTTCACAATTGTCTGCCTGCCTACTGAACTTTTAATGACAAACTGACAGCATCAGCATATGGTTTGCCATCCTATAGGAGAAGATCTGTATAGGGGAGTGTGTGCCTATGTGATTTGTAGGTGCCTAGGTGTGTGTGTGTGTGTGTGTGTGTGTGTGTGTGTGTGTGTGTGTGTGAGGTTTCATTCTTATAGCTACAATACTCCCACGCTTTGATGCATTTTCCAAGAAGGAGATTCAATCAGTTAATTAATCAAATCAATTGATATCTGAATTTAAAAGCCACAGAATGAGAATATAGAGAATAAAATAGAGAAACTATTTCTCACAACAGTCTGTAACTGAGATGTATCTGAAGTGGCTGCAGTCTCTGGCATCATGGTATCGTTAGAACCATTGCCAATCATGTCTGTTCTCAAGGCAGATCGGTCAATACTCTGAACAATCAAACCCTGTCAGGAGGTGTCAGGAGACGTCTCTGTTACGGACCCACGCCTGTCAGTTATCACAGTCATGAGGCACTGGTTTCCACAGACCTTGATGAAGCCAATGTCCTGATCGATTCTTCCCATTAATACTGACACATCAATATGGTTAAACAATACTGGCAGAAGGTTATCAGTGTAAAGAGATACAATCCCAGTTCATTTACAACTGTCAGACAGTTGTTTTCAGTGGTCCTTTATGAGAAACACAACTCTTGTGAAGTTTGGGGACAGAATTCAGAAACCCACCTTTTTTGAGGCCTCCACCTCCACCCAGAACTGAATCCATTGTCACCTGCCAGCTGTAGCTCTGTGAGTTTCACTTTTGACACAGGTACTTGTAGTCGCTGCCCCCACCATTTAGATCTGTTATTCTAACGCAGTCTGACGTGGCCCCGAGCCCCAGTCAGCACGCTGCTCACCTGTCTAGCAGCTCTCTCATTACTGGTCAATCCACATAACAGCCCACTTATATTACATAATGTCTAGACCGCTTCAGAGTCTAGACAATAAGTAATTTAAGAAGGAGTCCGCAGCAGTTTTATACCAGTCTTGGGCAGAGTTATAAAACTCCACACAAAAGTGTTGAAGGTAAAATTCATCAAATTTGATAAAATGTCACTAAATTGAAAAGATCCTACATTCTTATAGCTCTCAAGTGTGTGTCTGAATTACTGTAGGAGATATGTTACATGCTACATTACAATGAGATTTATTTACTACTGCCCTGCTCAACAATAGAACAATTACTGTATATCCCCAATTATAGCACAAGACATTTAACACATGCAGCAGTAGAGATGCAAAAGCTGAGAAATATATGCACTGTGAGAAACCACTGAACACAGTTACTAAAACAAAAGAAATCTGAATTATGTTTCTGAGATCTCAACAGACGAGTCCACTGTAGGTGTTGTTTCAGACAGCCACATTCATTATTGTTTCAAGTCCCAGGCCGTTAGAGCCAAGTTAAAAATCAAAAATAGGTGAAAATCATGAGAGAAAAAAATATCTGAATGAAAAATTTATTTCACTGCAAAACAATTTTGCATCATTAACCTATTTTACTGTGCACAGAGCATGACAAGCACCCTCATTTTATCCAAGAGGTCTGCAGAATTTCATTTGGCATCAGCTACTGCACAAGAAAGTCCCAAAACAACCCTGAAATGTACCTACAGCAGCAAAACTGTAGTGTTTGCTTTGAAACTGAAAAGAGTTTTATGAAGTGGTTTTATTTTATAGAATATTAACACCATTATATGCTGAATAGTTAGTGCTCCCATCAGTCTGTTACTATCTCTTCTCTATCCACATGCAAAGCCTGTCTTCATACACACTCTCATCACACACACTCCAGCCTGATTTCACAGTGATCTGCAGAGTTGGGAAAGAAAGTAATGTCACCATATTTTATATAAGAATCACATCTTGAGGCTATTTGAGAGTCAAACACACAAATCAGCTGAGCAGCAGGACTGCTGAGGTCAAATCCGACTCAGACACTCTGCCCACACTGCAGAGCTGTCTCACCAAGCCACAGAGACAGGCAGAGAGAGGAGAGAGAGAGCTAGGGAAAAAGTGTTTAGGTGTGTGGGAGAGAAGCAGAAATAAAAGAGTCCTCTTCCATTCATGGCATTTGGAAGCATCAGAATCCGAGCGTTTGAGTATTTGTGAGGAGGAGGGGAAAAAAGAGGGGGAGAGGGGGAGGATTTGTGCCAGACACACAGCAAGTCTGTGAAATACTGAACAAGTGTAAATGAACAGTGGGGAGAAAGAAAGAAGGAGCGAGGAAGCATAGTGATAGACAGAACTGACAAAGCACCTGCAGGAACTGTCAGTAAACTCTCAGCAGGTAGCAGACAGCATGTATTCACATATCCTGACAGGTTTGCTGGTGACATCCAGTTTGAATGAGCAACTTGTGCATAACTCTGGAGACTGAGGATCAGATTTGAAATGTGTAGCGCGAGTTCACTGAAAACATACTGCAGGCTCGGCACAGGGTGCTTCAGATGGCGCTGGCAAGAATGGCTTTATGAAAAGACACAATATGACAGCAACAACAGGCACATGAGGTGGGGGGGGGGGGGGGGGGGGGGGTTCTGGGCAGAGAAGGGGAAGTTTTATGTATAAACAAGATTTAGAGCTGTTTTCTTATTTACATAAAACTATTCTTTAAAACACAACATCACAAATTCTATAGAGTTGGGCACATGGTCAAAATCAGTGTTAAGATATTAATATGAATATTTAAAGATGAAACATTATCACATAGCAAATGTGTCTAAAATCTGATATAAGATGATAAGTAATTTTATTATATCATCATGATATAATTCCGATGAAATCTGATAAATAATACACAATTATCACCAAGCAATCAATGTAAGGGTGGCTAGATACAGTGCACGTCTCTGTCTAACTATCTTTTCTAACTTTTAGCCATAAATGAAAAAATAATTGCACAAGAGAAATAGAGTTGCATTCCAAACTGCAAATGTGTGGACAATTCAAAGCTAATGAAAAATTAAGCAGCATAATAAAAGAATAATGAGTAGAGATGAATGAAGATGTAGCAGCTGAGATGAAGTGGATGAGAAAAGAAATACAGAGACGAACGTACAAAAGTGGAGGGAAAAATAACAACACCCAGCTGATGAGCAAAAAAAAAAAAAAACAACAGCTTATGTTTTTCTACACACACACACTCTTAACTCTGAGACACACCTGTACTTCATGCCCGTGTGCTTTCCCGTTGACTCCTTGAGTGAGATGTGGCGTGGGGTGAAGGAGCCAAAGCTGCGAGCGATGATGGCCACGGTGCGGAACTTGGCCCGGGCTTGGTTCACCACGTTGGGGCTGGTGGCGCTCTGCTTGCTGTGGTCCCCGTTGCCCCTCTTCAGGTTGTGGTCCGTACAGGCGATGGACACCTGCATGGCTGAGCTTCAGGTGAGGGAGCAGAGCTCGAAAATACACAGAGGTACAGGAGGTGGAGACAGCCAGGGAGGGAAGCCTGAAGTCTCGAAGAAGGTGTTTTTAAAATCTCTTGATTCAGCGTCTCGTCCTCTTTTAGCCAAAGTGTGTTCAGGTTGTCCTGTTTCTCTCTGAAGTTCTTTTCTCTTTGCTTGGAAACAGATTAAGTCTGCAGTTCCTCACCTCAATGCATCACTTTGTTCTGTGAAGCAAAATGCAGCTGCAAATTCCTCTGTTCTGTTTGCTCTCACATCAAGTCTTCCATTTTAAGTCTTTACTTGTAAAAGAGAAACAATGGAATGGATCAATCATCAAAAGCCTGAAAAGAACAAAGACTCCTCAGTTCTTTGAGAGATCCCCAATTCATACCCCCGCTGGTCTTCCCTTCTTCTGTGTCCTGCCGAGCTCAGGGTATTTTCTGACAGGGTTTCAGCTGCAGAATGACAATCGGAGGAGGTGGAGAGAGTGCAGAAAAATGGGAGAGGATCGAAACAGGCAGAGAGAGATGGAGATTGCGACCCAGGCGCTGCGCTCTCCCCGGTCTGACTGTGGGAAGAGAGAGCGAGCAGTAGCGTGTGAGAGAGGGGAGAGGAGGGTGAAGGAGGAGGAGACAGGGTCAGAGAACAGATAAGGAGACAGAGGGGCACAGAGGAAGAAGGAAACAAGGGGAGGGGAGGGGAGGGGAGGGGGGGGGGGGGGGTGTCTCTCTCAGGTCCTGGCAGGGTGCACCATCACACTTCTGCCATCAGCACTTTTTCCCATCTTGTCACTTCTTCTTCGTCTTCTTCTCTCCTCGCTCTTCTTCTCCTCCCTCTTCCTCTTGCTCCTGCCTGATGCTAAAGCGTGTTACTAATGTGCTTGTGCCCCAGTTTCCACCTCTTTCTCCCCTCTCCCCTTCTCTCTCTGATATTTGTTCTCTGTCTGATATTTGGATGTTCTGCTCTTTTCCCTGTCGTCCTGTTGTTTCTGTTTTTTCCTCAGCAGGGCAGCTCCTTCAACGACAGCGGACCTTCAGGGATCTGAGAGGAAGGTGGTGCAACACATTTGCTTTCTCTCTCTCTCTCTCTCTCTCTCTCATTCCCACTCTCTCTCTTTCTTTAGCTCCTGCTCCACCTGTCTAACTCACCTTCTCACTTTGTTTTCTCACCTGTCACCTTTGAAGGTTCCTTCTTCTCTTCCTCCACCAATAATTTCCATGCAGCAAAGCTTTTGCCCTTTAGTCCCTCTGCACCCTGCAAAACATTCTCTCGGTTTTCCACGTATTCTCCTCCTGGACCAGTAGTTACTCTACACCAGTAACAAATATTATTTGGCTCTGTGTTGCTCTGTTGTGGCAGGATAAATCCTGCTGCTATAATTGTGCCACCTTTTGGCAGCTCTCCTAGAAGAAAAAATCTGTCTCTTTGCTTTGAAATTCACTGTATGCTGGAAGAAAACATACATTGACTTTATCTTCCTCAGGAGTCAACATATGTTGTGCATTTTCTGCATGTGTACATACATATGAATATGGTGCAGAACCTACAGTATTTGCAAGTGTGAAACATACTGATATAAAGTGATCCTTTTTTTTCCCCAAATCCCCTCACACACTGTACAAACAAACCCCATAGGCAGCTATAAATCAAAGCGAACGAGAGGAGGATGGACGAGATGGGGGGAGGTGTGCAGAGATTGGAATCATGAGAAAGAAAATGACTAAAAACAGCAGACTGAGGTGTAGCTGAGCTGAAAAGAGAGGGAATTATTGCGTGTGTGTGTGTGTTTGACTACAGCACATCCGTGTGTGTGCCTGCATGCGAATGACTGCGTGCACATTTGTGTGTGTGTGTGTGAGAGTTTACAGAATAAGGTGTTTATGTTGTGTGCTCTTCAGTAATTCTATAAGGGGTGTCAAGTTGAGGTAAATGGTGCATTTTGCTGCAGGGTCCCTCAACAGTCTCCTCCTGTGTGTGTGTGTGTGTGTGTGTGTGTGTGTGCATACTTGTGGTGCAAATGTCAGTTCTGCACTGTAAATACATCCAAGTGTTTGAAGAGAATAAATGAATAAACCATTTCATTATCTGGACTCAACTAAATACAGATTTTTCACACTGGTTTGCTGTGTTTGTGCAGCTTCTCTGCTGTCAGCTGATGCTTTACTGTAACATCTGACAAAAAAAAAAGAAAAGGCTGCACCAACCAAAGAGGATGTGGTTGTAAATGCCATGGAAATGTCAAACTAACCCCTATGTTACTAGTCTGTTTCTTCTTTCAAAGTCGGCAACTGAGCTGGAGGAGGGATTGAGGGAGGCAATAAGAGCCAATGATAAGGAATTCATTGTAGAGTGTATTATTGAATTTAAAGAATATATGATCTCTTCATCACTGCACGCCGCCAGCTACTGTGAGCCACATGCACTGTCCATCAGTGCCCACCAGTTGGCCTGGTTGCATTGTTATAAGCTGTAGGATGGATTGCCATGAAATACTGGACAAACATCCATGACTCTGATTCTCCCTTGAACTTCCATCAAACAACATCATCTGGTCAGAATAAGATACAAAATGCGATGATGTAAATATGATAAAACACAGTCTAACACTGGCAACAAAATACGATCTAAACCAGGTCACGTCAGATCAATTAAAAACCAAAGAGTACAAATTTGACCACGAGCTATTCGGTGCTTTGACAGTTTGACTCTGCTGCTGACGTACTTTGATCTGTACCAACAAAGTATTAAGGTTCAACATTGAGCCTGACACAACAACTGTCTATTTAAAAGCTTACATCATTATATCTCAGAGCTCCATGCAAGACTGTAGCTGTAAGGGGTGTCATCAACACAAGGAAAATAATTGTGATGGGTGCATGTTTATGTCTATGAACAGGACATGATAAATTCATGCTACTAACCCCATTACTGGAGCTCCTATCACTTCACTGACCTTGTGTACAGGGGACTTTGGGATCTCTCAATAAGAGTCTCATGGGATAAAGTGACTAATGGAAACCAGGGTCACAGCTGCCTGTTGGGGTAAAAGGTTATATCTGACTGCGACTGTTGTGGCAATAGTTCATCGCTTTAAAGTGCTTTATTTCATTGATTTGAGTTGACCAAATCTAGTGTGTATTTTGTATATTGTTTATTGTGTATCATGTCTGCATGTTTTTTTAATACCAATTCAGTCCTTTGAAAATGAACTCCACCCCTCCTGTCCCTTACTGAGAAGACAGTACACAGCCCCGGGATCAATCTCTCACCTAATGGAAAAGCCGTTCCTCAGCAGCTCACTCCAGATCAATCCTGTCCCACCCCCCCTGGGAGGAACAGCACATTCCCAACCAATTTCATGTTTTAAGCTGGAGCTGGCTTGAATCCTCTTTCCTCCAATGAGGAGCAGAAAAGTGCTGAGTGTGTGGCTGCAAGGTGTGTTACTGTCCTGGAGTGTGTGCAACATACAGTATACAGATATGGAGGTAACAAACATATGGAGGGGGTTCCGTGCTACACATCAGTCTCTGTAAAAAAAGTACCAAACCTGTTGGATGAAATTTTTCAAATATTTCTTGCAGTGGTGTGTGTGTTTAATCTGCAGTATGTGTTATCACCCATTCAAAATACATTTATTTTTTTGTGTCACTGAAGTACACTCACTAGTTTGATAATCAAACTGTGAATCACTCCTGATCAAAATAAGTGGTCTTGTGTAGGGGGAGGTTGCGCAACTGTAACCCAGTAGTTAGTGAAGCCAACTTGTACAGTGTAGGGTCAATGACCTGAGTAACAAAAATCTGAACACCAGAAATAAACTCCACACTATTTTTTCACTACAATTTAGGACAGGTAAAGGGGAAGAATAGAATTGAAAATGTGCCTAAAACTAACAAATATTGCCCTAGATTTAGTCATGTTCAGATGTCTGAGTTTTGCTACATTTAAAGGTTTTTCTTCATACAAAATCCTTAAGTTTTAATTTCCTTTTTTTCTTTTAACCATTGTAATTTCTTATGACATATTCATAATTGCAGTTACGACTGAAATACATGTGGCAGATGCAGCGCGTGAGCCTGTGAACAATAATCCAAAAATACGGCAGGAGAAATGTACTCACAAGAATGAACATGCTGCATATGGACACATACTGCGGCAACTTTTATTAGATTATCTGAAACACCACACACTTATTGCTCTGTTGCCCAGTAAATGAACAACAATCAATACAAGCATTCATGTTTTATTACTAGTTCTACTGTGACACTGCAGCTCAGGGAAGAGAGGCAAAGGTGAGCTCAGAGAGCTACTGAGAAACTTTATTTGTTGAAGAGACTCTTATTGTCTATGACAACAGCTCTGTTGGTCTTTTCAACACTTGTGAGTGTTGCGTACTGTAATTCTTCTTGCTTGTATTCTGCAGTAGCTCCTACATGTACAGTATGTGCTGTTTTCCTGTAAGCAAATCAACATTTCTTGTGCATATAACACTTAAACCCCAAACGTTGGTGTTTTGTTTCAGTCCTTTGTGTTCTCAGATTAATGTATTTCTCTTGATTGTGCCTGTGACACCAATGAAATCTGGCGACTGCTTTCCTGTCTCCTTTGGATGTTGGTGATTTCAAGCCATATTTGTGTAGTTACAATAAAGGTTTTTAGCTGCAATGAAATTCCCATAATTTCTAATTACACACATAGATTATATTGTTTAGGTCAGACAGTGCAGCACCATGTCAAGAAACAATGGGTGTAAATGCGTCATGCACTACTAATGATAGAGGAGGTGAAGAAGTCATGGCAGAACATAAGTCAACATTTAAAGGTCAGTTACTGCTACTCTGTTTCACGATATCTGCCCTGTGGCATCAAGGGTCTGATTCAAAGATTAATGATAATAGGTCTGTGTGTCCATGTGTGTGCATGTGCGTGTGTGTGTGCGTTTGTTCAGAGATAGAGAAGCAGCACATAATTCGTGAGAAACCACAACTATATACAACTAAACTGACTCATTGCCATTATAGCCTGGGATCTCTGGCTCTGCTCTTCCAGCTGAATTTAACTCAAACTGATGCAGCAGTCTGCCTCTTAGAGTCTTTGCAGCTGTTTCTCATAATAACAACCTTGTGGGTTCAACATTCACCTCCCATTTTTATGATCTATTAGTCAGGTTGCACATATTTGAAGACTTTTTCACCATTTTTCTGATTATCGTCTCTGCTTTGTTTTTGTTTTCCCAGCAGCTGCCCCGTTAGCAGCAAGTGATGACACACTCATAACTCTGAGCGTAATGTGATGACTGTGTCCTACTTTTGCACCTGCGTGCGTGTGTGTGTGCTAGGTTATGAGCTTTGTCAGCAAAGCGCTACAAAATGAAATCCTCATCAGATGCCCCAGACTATGTATGTACTGCATGTGTGCATGTATGTTGGTAGGTGTGTGAGCACGTGTTTGTCTTGAAAATCTTGAAAAGAATCTCGTAGAGTGATGCACTGTGCATCAACATCCGACTGTCGAGCCTTACTCAATGCTACCTGACCAACCACTGATGTGAGTATCACTTCTACACACGCAATGTTTCCACTGCAGACAGCAAAGTTTTTCTCGCTGAGCAAGGGGTATGAAGCACACACACGCGCACACACGCACAGTTTGTGCACTGATGATGAGGCCAATCACACACAGTCACAAACAAGGACAAATGAAACATTAATTAAACACTGGCTGGTGTACAATTGAGGGCTTTATTTTACCATGCAGTCACAATGACCACACCATGCGCCCATGTCAACAACAGTTATCCAAGGACACCCGCTGTTTTTGTTCATGCTGCACATCACTTTTATATCCAACAGATCTGATGTGTTTCTTTTAAATAATTCGCCACTACACTGCAGTTCTTGAACCTATGTCTTTGCCTGTGCAAAATAATGGACCCAGCAAATGATAAACTGAGTGACACTGCACTAAAATCAAACTTGGTCCTTGGATGTCTGTTTTCAGCATAACATCTAAGAGACAGTTTTTAAAAGCATCCTGTATGGCATTGCTTCATTTTCATATTTTGCTATACTTCAAATATAAAACTACTTACGTGCCAAAGTGCATTTCAGTGTCAGGAAAAAAATATCAACATGTTACAGTGCTGCTTATGTTCTCAGAAAAGTCAGTGGAATTGGCAGATTGGTAAAAGGTCTTTCAACCGTGTCCCATAATGCATTTCATATAATTTAATAACTCATCATTACACAATTTCAGGGTGCTGTTTCTTTCCATTCACTAAAAATGAATTTGATTATTACAGGGGTACACTTGGTTTTATGTCATTACACAGGAAATGTATAGGTCCCAGTTAACAGACTGTTACCAAACATTTTCTGTATAGGTCACAACATACACACACTCAGTACAGTACATATTGTATACTGTATACTGATGTCCTTGTCTGCAACTCTGCTCCGAGCTCTGACACTGCTCCAAGTGTTGTGACCCAAGCTGACAGGGCAGCATCAGGGATGTCAGCCCTCTTCATGACTATAAGCTCCTCATCTCCTGCCCATAGGACTGAACTGTCCCCACTGCCATGGACTGAACCATTAGTGGCAGCTGTAGGGGGGGTCGTTACCAGTGAGATATGATAAGCAACTCTGACTTTGTTTGTGGCCTCATAATTGCACCAGAAGTGTATGGTAAGCAAAACAAGAGTAGAATACACTTTCTGTACAACTATGGAAGAAAAGTTTAACAACATGACGGTATTGAGGTTAAAGCTTGTTTTTTCATTACTGTTCAAGAACTTCCTTTAAACTTCATACTTTCAGAGTGCCACCCCTTGGAGAGTCAGGTACTTTAATAAGTTTCTCCAGGTGCTAGAACTGGGTTGGACACACAGTTTTTTTTCCATAACTTTTGCAAAAAATGATGGGTTGGAAAAAAGCCCCAAGTGAGGAGGTAAGGTGATTTCACAATTCCTAAAAGTAGCAGTGTGGATTTCTACATATATATAAAACCCAACAGCAAAACACTGTGTTAAAAAAATTTGAAAGCTGCTATAAATCACTGAATAATGACTAGAAGAGTGGTTACTGAATAATGTTTTTTAAAGGAATGAAATAACATTTTTAAAACACTCTTATTATTCAAGTGGCTTGAGACGCATCCACAGAGAAAGCCTCACAATATGAAGCTACTCATCAGAGCAAAAGAACAATAGGCCGCTATTTCAACGTGACAGCTCTGCAAAATTACAGTAACACACACACAGATACACACACACACACATGTATACAGACACACAGTGACACATTATCATTAAATCTTTCCCCAGTCTTTCCAGCCTCGACTGAGGCCACAGGTCACAGGGCAGAATGAAAAAGAAAGAGTGAGAGCATGAACGCTTCATTAGTCAATCATATCCATTGAAATCCATAAAAGCAGCATTTCAATTTCACTCCTGTCACTGCAGTGATCTCGTCCTCAGTACAAAGAGTGGAGCTGTCACACCCCCACCCCAACCAGCACTGTGCTCATGACTGAATCAAGTCAGCTAATCAAGTAACAGGCAGCTTACATGTTAGATCATGTTTCATGCACTATATATGATACAATATATCTTTTACATGATCCTACTATATATTTCAAAAGCAGGCATACAGTAGCTTTAAATATCTCAGCTAACACCCTGTCACCCTTTTCATTTTTGCAGAGGTAATATTTGCTTACTAAGTGAATGCAGAACCTAACTCACATCATTATTAAGATCTATTTTTGGATATGTTATCCTCTATGCCTCCTCATATCTTGTGTAAATAGTATTATACATAAATTATTGGGCACAATTTTCAAAATGCAATCACACACAGTAAAATATGAATAAGGCACATTTATACTGCAAGCATCAGCATATTTCTATATTAAAGTTATTGTGGCATCAAATAATCGTGGTGAGAGCTCATAATGTATCACAACGAGTTGTGCAAGATTTTATTTCCTAGGAAATTATTTACAATCGCAAGGCATCTTGGGTAATAAGCTTGAAACGCATGGGCACATGCTCGCTGATGCCGACTGAATGTCGCACTTGACTCCTGGGGATTTAGTCCTGGATCGTTTGTATCATTAAAGGGGTTTACACCTCGAAGCAGGGTAGCTCATGGGTCAAGGATACTACAGCCATAAGCATATTACAGTGATGAGTCTTGGCTTTAAGGTCATGTCAATCATGGTTCATAACAGAAAGATACGTGCTGGGGCTCGAATGAGCATCCCTCACCCCCTCCTCCGTCACCACACAGTGGCAGAGTTATGAGCATGTTTTGACAGGAAGTATAAGATGGCGTGTAATGTGATTAAAACAACCAGTGACTTAGCTTTGTAATTATGTTTTATTCAATTTGATTTTTTGTTTTTCTTAATAAATCTTTAATCATTGCAACTGAATGATTGTATCGGCCACTATATGGTAACAACAATACCCCTTTGCATACCACAAGAAAAATAAAAGCCAGTGGGTAGTTATCATGCAACCTGAATGTTGTGAGTGTGCATCAAATAATGCTGGGTAAACTCTATTTTCCAAACAGGAAGGTGGGTAAACCGGGTTGGTTTACTCTTCTGCAGTGGCAAATGAGCAGGAAAGCAAATCTCCACAAAATATTCCCCGCTCAGCTTTGCATAAAAGCCAGAGTTTCCATCATCCAGTGGCTGAGCACCGAGGGGTGTCACAGTGGAAAGATGCCAGACCCTCTGCAGCTGCCACCTCCACTCACAGGAACAACAACATTACCCCTGAAAATAAAACCATGTCTCTTCCAGCCCAAGAGGAGTTTATGTAACAGTGTTCTGATTAATTACTACAGCTCATGACTCAATTTAACTCCTGTCCAAATTAAAATTTCACCTTTAGTTGAGCTTATAATGAGCTTAGATTTTTTTTGTAGTTCTCTAGTAAAACTTATCCTTCTAATAATGTGCCAAATGCATAATTATGCCATAACAAAAGTACTGTACACCCCATTTACACCTGGCATTAAAATGTGATCCGATCAAAGTCTGAGCATAACGCATATATACCTTGCATTAACATGCATTTTTCCTTATCCGGATAAGGTGTCACGATACAGATATCCTTTTATTTCAAGGTGTAAACAGGGTCTTATGCAAATATGTGTTATATTTAGTGAGTGTATTTAACACAAACAAACAAACAAACACACAAACACACATGAGCATATTAACAGACATTTTAACAACATAAGCATCTCTCTTTACCCTCTATCACGCAGTAACTCACACCCACACACACATAGAGGCAGGTCACCACTGGGTCACAGTCCTGAGTGTATCCATTTAGTGGCTGTCATTGTCCTCAGAGGAGCATTAGATTACAGCTAGTTATTTAGACTTGAGTCAGCTGCTGAAGATAAGGAGGTCAAAATGTCATTAGCTTCTATCTATCACTAACACAACCTGCCCTCTCTGTGCTAAACGCAGTCTGACAGTAGATTTGTAGTCAAAAGGTAACAAACCAAATTGTAACACAATAAAGTTAGAGTTATAGTACAAACAGCAGCACATGCTGTAAATTGGGTAGTTGCAACATGTACATTAATCACCTCTCATGCTATTATTAATGAAATCTATTTTAATTAAACACTTCAACGGGCTGGGGTCCAAAATTAATTAGAAGGAGTGCATTAGTAGTAGGTACAGTGCACACTGTTTGCCCTGCCAAGCAACTGCAGGCCAGTGCAACATAAACATAAACTTAAAAAATAGCATACTGCTGCTACAGTGTGAGCTGCACAGTGTGTAACTCAATGTCATAGGACTGTTCACAGATGGCACCAATGTAGCAGAACTTCATGCATATTTAGACTTCCTAAGTATCGATTAAGCACAGATTGTTTCACCATTATCCACTAAAAGATGGTGTAACCCACTTTACAGCTCAATGTCTTTTCAATGAAACAACATTTTTTCACCAAAGTGAATGAGGGTTGAAATGGACATCTACAGAACAAAATGCTGAACCCTATCCAACCAAATAAGGAGGCAGCAGGTACGGCTGTGGGCTGGCAGACTAAGTTTGGCTAAAATCATCATCAAAATCAGTGTTATGAGCATCTGCTATGTTGCACCATTTACTGTAACTGACGATACGTCTATCTATGTCTTCTAATTCAGTCTGTACAAGGGCACATATTACCTTGTGTGACCAGCGGTGATTTGGCCAACAGTACTTACTACAGTTACATGTGCACAGAGTTACTGTTGGCAAAGTCTTAAAGTCTTACTCTTGCATACTGTTACTTAAAAAAAAAAATCACCAATTTAGTCACCATGGTAATATCAGTTTATAGAGCTTCAGGAGCTGTCAGCACCATACCTCTGGACTGACATCTTGCACAAACGACAAACAAGGTTAATATAAAGTGCCAGGAGACCAGGAGAGCATGTGTATATGTGTGTGTGAGTGTGTGTGTAGGGATTAACACAGCACTCCTCCCACTGCAGTTCAGGTCATTGTTGTATGCATCCAGGATCACTCCTGTAAATATGAATGTGTTCCAAGGGAGCAATTTAAAAGAGGAAATAAAATGTTTGATTTTCTGTCCATCGCTGTGTTTTTTCTATGGAGTAAATGTCGGCAGAGAAAAGTTAATTTCAAATGAAAATAAAATTTTAAGTGTTAAGTCCTAAAATGACTGCACCTGAAACTCATGCATGGTGCATTTGCAGGAGAATTTCTGAGAGCAGAATTATAAGTTTTTAATGAACTTTTGTCCATTGTAACTAAATGCATGACATAATGAGGCTGTTCTCCAACTTGCAGCATATTATAAGCAAATACTCCTACACCACCTGCACTACAATTAGCTATTTGTTGCAGAGAGCAGCGTTTCTGACTGCTAGAGAGTTTCCAGAAATGGACACTTGATAGTCAAGAGTGGTAACAACAAGAGGAAACTGTCATCTCAGTGATAGCATTGCTATGGAAACAGTATGGAGGCGTTATGTGTGTGGGAAAAAGCAGCAATAAAATAACACCAGGCAAAAATGAAGATGCCAGATGGCAACCAGGCAGCATCTGGAGGAATGAAGGACACATGTACCCCTATCACCTCTGAGAGGAAAGTGTGTATAGTAAGTAGTGTAATGAAACAGGATGTAAAAGACACTTTAATCTGCTGAGCTATGAAAACAGTACATCTCCAACACTACTGGAAGATTACTGCATCAGGAAAGAAATGTATTTATTCAGCATTTTTAACAGTAAGTACTATGATTTCCACGTTACTTTAAGGGGAATCACATTGTAAGATTTTCTCAACACCCAGAAAAAAAAATCAAGCTTTGACAAAGCACAGCAGCAAAAGGTAGCGGCATTCATGCAGAAAACAACAAAACCAATTTGCCTCTCAATTTATTTCTTATATTGTGTTTGTGACCTTCATGCCACTTCTCTAACAGACCATATTTCCCCTGGTCGCACACTCTTTTGGCCACAGAAATAGTTTAACTGAATATATTGTGCATGTGTGTAGTTTAGAACCTGCAATAAGAAATACAGTCAGATGTTTGAATTATCTTGTGCAACAAAAGGCAAATTAATGCAATAAAAGACAAAAAAACATGTTCTGCACTTAACACAGGTTATTGTATGTTCTTTAGATCATTTGAGCTGGGCTGGGTTATGAGTGCAGCATTTTAGCACACACACAAACATACAAAGCAAAGGTCAGAGCAGTGGTTATGTGCTGTAGTCCTGGCTGTAAGTAGCTGAGAATAGAATTACTCAAGCAAAGTACAAGTACCTTAAAAGTGTACTAGTATATGTAGTTAGTTACTTTCCATCACTGGTGGTAAAAAAAAGTTACCATTACAGTTTCTGCACCCTCAAATTGTACGCCACTACATGACCATCACACTACTTCCTGCATTAGCACTAGAGGTTGTCACATAGCCCAAAATGCTGGACCCAATCTGGAACGGAAGCCTAACAAGCATGAATAAATATACCCTGAAAAACCCAAGACCTAATTACACCCAAACAAAAATGTAGTTGTTCCAAACAAACCCACACAGAGACAGGAGAACACAGGCTTCCTACCTATTAAGACACATTGCATGGATTATGATCAGTATTTCATGATTGGATCTGCCTGAGAATGAGACAAACCAACTCGCAGCCTCGAGACCCGCAGCAAGAGAACAAAGCTCTCCCTGTACCTGAATATAATTTGTACCAGTCTGATCTGGGTCAAGTCTTGGTTACAAACAAATTGAATCTACGAAGCCAAAGCTTGAGTGACACAGAAAAGGTGGAGTTTTTTTTGTATGACAATGATTCTTCATGCAGCACAATGTTCAGTGTCGCTCTGAGTTCCAGAAAAAAAACTTTTAAGTGAATTAAACAGATAGTGTGTCTGTGTGTGTTTGCATGAATCATTTGCATGTGCACTCATGTACATGTGCTCTCACATGAGCGTGTTAGTGTCTGTGAGAGAGAGGGGGAGAGAGAGAGGGAGAGAGAGAGGGAGACAAAGTGCTCCAGAGACAGAGAGTGAGAGATAGATTGCATGTGCGTCATCTACCAGCTCTGGTGAGCTCATCGTTTTGTTAGCTGGATTAAATCTAACACCTGTGTCCAGTCTAATGTGCATCTCCCTCTGCTTCAATTTCATGCTCTAATTTTTTCAATGATTACTGGCTGGGTCAGTAAAAATCAACTTAGTTTTGTTTTTTTTGTTTTTTTTTTAATTTTATCTACAGTACATCACTGTCTCCCTACATGAACACATTGCACATGACAGAAAGGGTGGGTGTGGGTGTGAGTGGCATTGGCTCTGTTTCTTTTATTTGCCTTAAAATTGAATTGGATTTTGATCATTTTTGGAAATCTAAAGAATGGTAAGAAAAAAGGAGTACATAATTAAGGACTTTAATGCCTCTGTGGCCAACCCACACAAGTGATTTCAATTATTTTGGCTGATTAGACCACTTCCCAAGACTGTGTGGGTATGTACAGACTGAGCTTGATTGACATCTTATTCGCTCTCCTGTTAGATTTGTGTGAGTGGGACAAATTACATATATTAGTACCTATATAGTGCACTATATCTACATACCATAATTTTATTTGACTGTCAGATTTCCACTGAAAATTTATGTACTATATAAGAAATGTTTTTTGAGCAGAGTTTTCATTGTGGTATCTCTATCTCTGTAGGTTTTTGGAGTTTTTTTTTTTTTTTTTTATGATAGTCCTCAATCTGAAACTCATGTCCTGTCCCACTCTGCTGTAGAGAATGATCGTTAGCAAAATGACTTAAACCATAAAAGTGCTGAAATGAAACCACTTGAAGATAATAGCGAGGTGAAGCAATTGTATGACAGAGAGCCCTTACATCATGCCAAACCACCAACTGCTCTTCTAATAAGTGCTTCACTGTGGCTCTATTAATTATCAAAGTGAGACAGTTTCAGAGGTATGTGCCTCAAAACAGGCACTGGCCTTTATGGTTGTTTTAAAGTTGAAATCCAGTCCAAACTTTGGAAGTTGTTCTATGAGAATCTTCTGAGAATAACTATTCTGTGCCAAAAATTCAACCTCCTATGGTTCGACTATGAGTTGGATTTTTAACTGCCGCCCGAGCAAGAAGTAACTTTTAATGGCACTTTCCTATAAGATATTTTAGCTTCTGTAATCCCCAGACTCTGTGGAACATTCACAGAATGAAAAGCTCTGCAAGAAAGCAAGCAAAACTCCTGTGTTGATGTGTGCTTGTGTGTGTGCGTGTGTGTTGATCTATATGTGCACCTGAGCACTTGAGTGCAATCATGTACGCACAAGGGATTCCCCATCACTCGTATGTGCTGACAGGGAATTCTCCTCCACCATTTATCATCCGTGCAACCCACAACTCATCAAGCAAGAGTTATTGAGCGTGTCTGTGTGACACAGGTAAGATAGTTCCCATCAGTATGTGCTCCTGCAGGGCAGATGAAATCATTTAATATTATATATCAAGCGATGAGACTATGCAGGGAAGTAAAATTAACAATAAAAAAATGTTCAGCATTATTCCTGTATTGTGTAGGGACAGAGGTTATGCAAGGCAAACCAGGAGAAAAGAACTTTGAAAATTAAATAAAGAAAAAAACAAGCAAATAGGAAAGCGCAAACACAAACTATTCAGTAGCTAAGTTACAATACTTGTTAATAAGAGCGACATAAAAAGAAATGTTTCAATGCTGCTTTTGAAAAGAGTGTGAAAAGGGTCCTCAGGAAGGAGATTCAAGCAGCTACAACAATAAAAACTAAAGGTGGATTTTGAATTGACCCAAGAATACCAGGACTAGGTGACCTGAGAGGTCTGGGTATAAGCTTTTAAACGTGTCTATAGCAAGGTGATTCACGAGCAAGACAACCCAGTCAGATCTAGTGCCGCGATGTGAAGGTGGGTGAAGTGTGCTTTATTTTCTTAGTCCTTGATAGAAGTCAGGCTGCAGCATTTTGAATGAGCTGCCCGCAGTCCTCTGAAGACCACAGAGAGAGGAGATCATTACAGGAGACTATTTTCCAGGTTACGAAAGCATGTACAGGTCTTTCAAGGTCTGCTTTTGATCAGACGCCTCTTATTTATTACACTGTTGATATGTTTGCAAAGATTATAGTCTTACTAATTTTGGGGGATGAGAGAAAACTTATGAAATTACACTGTATATTGCAAAAGGAGACTGCAGTCACCAGTCATGGATTACTGTGTCTGTGCTGCATTGCTGCACTCAAGCCACTAAAACACTAAACACTAAATGTTTACGCATGCGTTGGCATTTATGCAACTGCTCGTACAGTTTTTGTACACAGTGCTGTGCATCTGTTGGCACAGTGTCTGCCTACGCTTGTTGCAGTGTTTAAACAGTGACAAATACTGCAGTAAAGTCAACAGGGTGTGTGTGTGTGTGTGCATGTGTGTGTGTGTGCTGGGTCTACACTATGCTAAGCTGTTATTTTGATGGTGATCTTTCATATTCCACTGCTTGTCCCCTCTCTCACCTCTCGTCTCTAGATAGGCAGCCTTAAGGGAGACCACAGTGTATTACATTTTCTAACAAAAGATAGCACTGCACCCCAAGACACGCATCCACAGTCACACACACACACACAAAACCTGGCAAAGACTCAGACTCAACTCCTTTATATTACGATCTGTGAAGACACACAGACACACACACTGAGAAAAGACAAGAAAAGTGCTGATCTGAGGAAGTATAAACTTTGCCTGCGTCAGTGTGTCTGCTTAGTGCTGTAAAGTGGAGATGTATGGATGACACTAAAACTGAGTGTCCACGCTAGGCATGACTGCACAAAATCATAGACGGAGGGAAATGACTAATGACAGGACCAAGACAGCGCAGAAAGAAGAGGGAAAGGAGAGAGTGAAGAAAGAAAGAAAGAAAGAAAGAAAGAAAGAAAAAGAAAGAAAGAAAGAAAGAAAGACACATGGGCAAGCTGACAGCAGCAGTGTGAGATAACAAGGAGCTTGGAGAAAATTAGGTTTAGTGGAAGAGGGGGAAATGAGGAGGAGACTGAGAGAGAGAGAGAGAGAGAGATGGGGAGGAAAAGGAGAGGGAGCTGTTTCCGTGCTGAAAGGAGCACAGTTGGATATTATATTGTCCCCTCTTGAGCTGTGGTGTGAAAGGTCTCTCTGCAGTCCACAGTTGGTGACACTCCTACGCTGATTCCAACGCTGCATGAGCACTGCAGCACCTCTTAAAGCCATATTTCACTTCGGTCAAACATTTCCTCTTCTCTTGGCAAACACTCAGAATCTCTGGGGAGCTCGTGAATGACTGACTTTCAGCTGCACAGCCTCTTTGCTTTTGCTTTAGAATCAGTAAATGCAAAACAAGGAAGTAGTGCTGCACTGCCTAAGCAAATATCAAACTGTGGGCAGATGAATAAAATGTCTGTAAAGGCTGCTACAGTTTGTATCTATGTGGATGTGCAGCTGTAGTTTCAAATAGTTTTCAAAATAACACAAAGAAAGTGGGAAGTGACAACGGACACTCACTGCTGCTCAATCTACTGCTGAGGAGTGCTCCTCCACTCTCTCACACACTCATACACACAGAGAAACACACTAGTGGCCCCACGTTTTTTGTGTCCATCATCAAAGAGACAGCAGATCCACAGCTCCCCCTAGTGGTGACACCACCAACCAGCAACTACACAACAAATTACAGGACACCCCCAGCTCTCCTCTTTTGATCTCCTTCTGCGTCCCCTTGGACTCTCATTTTAAATCTCCTCTCTGTAACCACCCCACGCCCCCCGTTCCCCCACCCACATCCACCACAGAGCTGTTAAACATGTTTTAAAAGACGTGTCTCCATTTTCCCTCTAGGGTTTCATCAGACACCCACGCTATTACCCCCCACCCCCTGTGCTTGGCATCATCATTACGAATTAGGTATTTAACTGCAGCTCTTATCTTGAAACATCTACAGCGAGTGAACAGAAAATTCTTCAGTCTCATCCTTGCTACACACACACACACACATACACATACACATGTACACACACACGTACGCACACACCTATGAGTGAATCCCTGTGAGGATTTTCTCATTGAGCTACATGAATGTGTGCTCAGACCTCAAAGACTAGCATTATTATGAGTTGTGGTACTTTAGCTGTGGTGTGACTGCAGAGTCACCTTGAACATCACTTAATAGTTTTAAAGTAAAAGGAGGAGTGTGTGTGTGTGTGTGTGTGTGTGTGTGCGTGCGTGCGTGCACGTGTGTGTGTTAAAGTTAAACTTGCGTGAAGCGGTGTGGGAGAGTAAGATGAAGCTCCACTGGGGCGTTATCCTCAAGCGACCTCAGCAGCACTGCCTCTTAAATAACCACTTATCACTCCGCATCAATAATGGACAAATACCAAGAGAGTGGAGGAGCAGTGAGGCAGCGATGAAGACCTGAAGACCCGAGCAGACAGAAAGAGAACGACCACGAGAAACAAAGACAGTGAGCGATGGTTCATTTGTGTCTTAACAGAAGATCTTTCCTCTTTATGTTAACAGCCTGCACCCAGTTCTAGCCATTTAAAACAAAGCAAAGAAAGAAGAAGAGGGAGTCAAAATCATGAGATTTTTCTGTAAGATTAAGATTGATATTAAGGTTAGGATTAAGATGGCCTTCATTAGTCCCACAGGGGAAATTTGCAATATTACAGCTTCAAAGCAGACAGTGCAAGAGAAAAAACTGCAAATGTCAGTGACAGCTTTTTAGAAAAAAGATAAAAGATAGATAAGAATATAATAATATATACAATTAGATATTTACAAAAATATACAACAGTTGCATCAGATTGTGGATATTGCACAGATTAGTGTATGATGTTTTTGCACATGGTGAGTGAGTTGTCAGTCTTTGGTGTGTGTGTGTGTGTGTGCACGCAGGTAGAGAAAAAGACAGGAAAGAGTCCATCAGATTTTTCAAGTTGTAAAGTTGATTTATTGACGAGAGTCACATCACAAACTCAATAGCCAACTACCGAACTGGTGATGCGTGCAGATGTTTGTGTGTCTTGTGTGTGAGTATTGTGGTACTGTCACATCTGGCAAGTAGTATGGAAACAGCATTGACTGATGAGGGACAAAACTGGTGTCCTAAATTTGTTTTCACTGCAAATCCATTCACCATGGACAGTTAGATGGTTTGTAGTTGGTCAGCTGTTGGAACAGGATAATCCTCTAGAGGGACTTTTAAAGGAATGTGTAAGTGTGTGTAAGTGAGAGAGAGCAGGCAGTGCACAAAACGATCCATCAGTGAGATTGACAAAGCAATAATTAACTCAACGCAGTCCTGTCTGAGTCTTAGCTACAGAAGTTAATCCTCCTCTGCCAGCTCTCAAATGACCTTACTGATCTGAAATACTACTGCCACTGGTATTGATAAGGAATTTAAATCTAGTGATTAGGTCAATCCTGAATTTCAAAACATTGGTCATGTGACAGAAGTGACATGCACAGTATATCTGTGTATGTGCAGTTACACACTAAGTGCATATACAAAATACAAAGACATCGCTGCATCACAGAACCCACTACTCGTACACACACGCAGGTGTTTTCACTTATGCTGCCTGAATAGATTTTTTCTCGAGGCCGCGTGGGGGCGTGTAGAAACATGCTTTCCTCTTAGAGGGGACATTTTTATTAAAAGCTTTAACAGACTCAGCTTCAGTGTTCAAGAAAACCAGGCACAGTAGAGTAGATTTCTTTTAACCAAACCTCCATAACATTAACAAATACACAGCAGAGAGGTACATTTAGCCAGCAGCATGGAAACAACAGACAGATCACAGACAGAGCCACACACACAATACAGACGATGAGATGAAGATGTAAGTTTGTTTGACTCACGTCGTCTGAGGAGGCCTTTCCATCCCTTCACTGCCAAACTGTGGAAAACTACTTGTAAGAGAAACTAGCTAACTCTCTCTCTCTCTCTGCCGGCTGTTTGATTTGATGCTTTCTGTAATTTGTTTGGTAAGAGAGGCTCATCTATTCACAGCGTCACAGTGCAAAGGCTCAACACAGCATGTGGACTTCACCAAAAGGTGAACAAATTTAAGCTGTCTCAACAAGTTGAAGAAACTCTGCCCGTGACAATAAGATACAACAAACTGTATCTTTTAAGACAACAATGAAAGCTGATTTACTGCATTTTACAGGGAGAATCAGAGGGTAACCCAGTGGCTGTTACACCCTTACAGAGAAAAACTAAATTCTCCTGGAGTCTGTTGCTTTTACCAGTTGCAGAGAAAGTATTTATACTAAAAGTCATACCCTTTAATAAAAGTACTAATACCACACTGTAAAAATACAATTATGAGTAAAATCCCACATGTAACTTCAGTAAAAGTATCTAAGTATAATCAGGAAAATTTGCTTAAAGTATCAAAAGCAAAACTGCAGAAAAATGGTGGCTGTGATTGTTATACTATCATATAATATAGCAGCTGATTATTGTTACTCATGCATTACTGTGTAAGCTGAATTTTAATGTTGTGGTTTGTTGAAAGTTTTAATATTTTATATATTAGTGCAGCTAATGATTTTTTTCAGTTATTTTCAGGTCAGGATTATTTCCTTGATGAATCAGTTGCTTGTTGAAAATACTCCTCAGTTTATCTCAAAGTGATTTTGTTCAACCAAAAATAAAGATAAATACATTCTTTCTGAAATAACTTAATCAATTATAAAAATAACTGCCAATCCATTTTCTGACAAAGTGGCTTCGAACTAAAGCTGAATAATTATAAAATAGTACAATATTTTCCTTTGAAATGTAGCAAAGTAGAGAGTGGCATGAAAAGTAAATACTCAAGTATCAAGTGTACTTATAAGTACCTGAGTAAATGTACTTAGTTATTTCCCTACAATGTCTTTAATGGTGTGTAACTTAAGTGAACACACTGCACCATAAAACCCCTGGTTTTCCCATCTTGTAATTACAAACTGAGGTCTTCTCTTTCTCTCCGTCTCTCCGCCCAGAGTCATTTATTACATGACTGGTTCTAAGCCAAAGGCGCCACAGGATCTGGATCAGTCTAATACCTTGTGTGTAAAGCCCATCACAGTTTAACACACCCTCCAGGCTTTTAATAGCTTTGAAGCATTTATAATAGAAAAGGCTCTAAACCGGGTACTTCCACTGCAATATCTGAATACAGGTGTACCAGTTTTGGTGTTTCTTTGAGTGTTTAGTCTTAGTGATGTCAGCACTTTCAGGCTGTATTAGAACTGTAGAGAAATTCCGATCTGGATGGTAGAAACTATGAGGTTACGCAATAAAACAAACACAAACACACACTTGATGAATCTGATTTGAATGATTTGTAATGGATCACCCGCCAATAAAACACACATCGTGATAAAAATCACAGGTTGCACGCCAACGCACACATTTCTGTGACCGCCTGACCAATTAAGTATTTAGTGAGGATACCAGCTCCTGTATTAAATATTCACTTGTTTTCCAAGATGAATAAAGGATGAGCAATTGACGCATTTAACTGCATGTGTATGTAATGTCTGTGTGTGTGTGTGTGTGTGTGTGTGTGTGTGTGTGTATGAGTACTGTGAAAGCGCGTGTTCTGTGAATTTGGATGAGTGCACAATTTCGCTCACTGCTTCTCAAGTGTCGATAGGTGACACATTACAGCTTCATTAGGCTCTGATTAAGCACACAGACTGACACGCACACACACAGATACACAAACTATTGCACTGATAGCCACATACACACTACAACCACCTGCCTCTTTTCATGAAGTGGTAAATAAAATATAGCATCATCTCATTTCTTCTCTTCATTTTTAACCGAAGAGAACCTTTAATTCGTTTGCCTCTCTTCACCCCCTTCATCTCCACTCACTCTCCACCACCTCTTCCCTCTGCTTATTTGGCACCATAATAAATAAACTCACATGTCTGGATAGCTTCTCCTTACATAGGCAGATGCCAGAGTCTAAACACTGATAGTGAACACAAGGCTCCAGTCCAGACAGGACAGACGTTTGACTGGCTGTGGTTAATAAACAGTCACTGTTGCTCTCTCTTATTTGGGATTCAAACACAGCAACACTTCCCTGCCTTGAAGTAACATGGGGCTAAGAAACACGGTGGTGGATGGATTTCGAAATCACAATCTCACGACCAAAATAAGTCACACAATCAGTCAGACTGTTACTCTACAGCAAGAAAATTTGACCTTTAGCTGGTAAACACAAGAATCTTCACATCCTTTTCACATAAAACACCAGTGACTTTATTAAAACTAGTACTTCAATGCAGAATTAGTTACTAGAGGAGACAATGATCATATGTGTGCAAAAGGGTTTCACAGAGTCAGAGCAGATTTAGTTTTAGTTTCTTGCCTGTTTCCAGTTCTTTTTTTTTTTTCATGGATTTTCACCCAAAAAGAGCAAATTTCAAAAGAATTTTTTAACTGATTTTAATTTTTCTAGTAGTTTTCTAGCAGTTTAAAGTGAATAAAGTCCTCTCGTGGCAAGAACAACTCAGAATTCATAAAGTGAAGATACAAAAGTATTTGGTAGTATAAGGTACCTGAACACTCATTCAAAACAGTGAAACTATAGAGGTGTCATTTTATAGTTTCACATCTAATCTTCAATTTTTTTTAAACAAACTTGCTATCTGAAAGACTGGTTGGCAGACGAGGACAATGAAAGATGTGAAAACTAAGACAGTAAAGATGACGGGACAGAAGAAAGAAGTGAGTGACAGAGGAGCAGGGAAACAACTGCGGGGACACTGTAACTCTGTCACCTTCACACCACAGTCTATCAGCAGGCTGAGCTCGTTTAATCAGATGGACTGACAAACATCCAGACGGTCTGCAAACACACACACACACACACACACACACGCACACACACACGCTGGTACACCCATGAGCACATGGCATATGCTTCATAATGTGACCGTCTGCCCCCTGGAGGTCTAAATGCCCCCTCACTGGCACTCCTTTACCCAGCATTCCCTGCTCTGTATCCAATAACATCATGGGCCTTTGATTAATCTATTTCTCCACTAGGCTGATTGAGTTGACGTCCACTTTAATATGAGGAGCATGTGATCAAAAATCACCATCTGCATCGGTAACTACTTTGGCATTTAGGTTAAAAGGGGATGTACTAGATTTTCATTTTTTACAGGAAAGCGTTGATTGAGCGAGAGTCTTTTTTTTTTTATTATTAATATTCATTTAGTTTCCCAAATGAAAATGGAAACTGCCTGAAGCTTCTTTTATTATTTTCAGCACTATAATGCCAAAGAAAGTACAGAGATACAATGAACCACAACTTATTGCTGCATCTCTGCTGGCATAGTTCAGCATTTTACAAATACAAAAGGAGCACCAAAAACCTGAAAA
Source organism: Trachinotus anak (assembly GCF_046630095.1). Lineage (NCBI taxonomy): Eukaryota > Metazoa > Chordata > Actinopteri > Carangiformes > Carangidae > Trachinotus > Trachinotus anak. The sequence continues at coordinate 19,668,777 of NW_027273865.1, read as the reverse complement.
CAAAAAGACAACTGAGACCACTGCAAGAAAGCTGTGATGCTTATTCTATGTAGTTTCCTACAGAGTTGATTTATGACACAAATAAAGTGTTTCAAATAAAGCAGGAAGAAAACGTCCTCACACTGGAACGTGATTCAAAATGGCAGGTGGTGGAGGCTTTTCATAACAGCAAACTGTAACAGCTGTACCCTCTTCAGTGCAATGCAAGAAGACTAGACTGAGAAAGCAAATAAAGCATAGAAGAAGAATGACAGAGCCGGGAGAAACAGAGGAATGAACCTGAGCCTTTGCCGGATGTTCAGTCAGTGGTGAGGCGTTCAGGACTAACTCGTGTGCTGGCTGGCTGTCAAAATCAGTTTCTGAAGCTTTTTCCTAATCAACTCTTTCTGGAACAAAGTGGCTGATTTCTGCTTTTCTGATGTGCTTCACTGGCGTCGTCCCAAAACGACAGTATCTGTCGCTGACTAGATAATTAGTGTTAACATTCACCACATTAGCCCTGAGGGAACGTTGAACACATATGTTCTGAAGTGAACAGCAGTAAGTTGTCACCGTGGCCAACATGGTTGAAAAGCACATTAACGATATAATGAACATGCACACATAAGAGGCAGCAGTTACTGTCTCACAAACACACACACACACACACATGCACGCAAACCAAAAACATACACCCATGCACCTGCACAGACACACACACTCATGAGTAATAAACTACAGGGCTTGTGAGGGCAAATCTGCTTGTAGTTTTTCTCTTCTTCCTCTTCCCATCTGTGCTATTTGTGCTAGAGAAGAAAGAAGATATTTCTGCTTTTTTTTCCCCCTGACTTTTCTCCAATCTCTCATTTCTTTTCTTGTGAGATGCTGGATAGTTTCACTTTTTCAGGCCCCTATAAAATATTCAAAAGAAAAAAAACTCACTGTCATAACAACCTATGATGGGACATCATGAGTAGACATTTCTTTGTTTTAATGGGTCTCAAGCTGAAAAGGCTGAGTTAGGAAATGCTTCTACAGACCACATCATGTCATGACTCACCTCTTTCTACACAACCACAAGGCCTTTAAAGGGAAACTGGTTTGAAGGACACTGAGGGCTCTTCACTGATTTGCATCTCTTCCTTTGGGGTGTTCATATGTTAATAAAAGCATTTCATATTAAAATTTTGGTGTTGACTATTTTTGTTTTTGTTTTTCAGAAGTCATGGCTGGTTTTGGTTATTTACAGTTAGAGCAAAGAGAGAAAAGCATTTACGTTTCAGGAATTATGGGCTAGAGAAGGAAAAATTCATGTAAGTAAGATACATTTTTTGTCCCGTATGTATGTGTGTATTTGTGTGTGTGTTTGTGTGTGTGTGCCTGTGTCTGCGTGACTGTGTGGAAGATGTGCCCAACACGGGTCTTGACCACTGGTACACACTGACCTGGAAAAGGACGTGGACAGCCAGCTGTTTTATTTGGTTACCATGGCAATATCTACAAACTTTCAAACACACACACACACACATAAGTCCTTGTATACACATATGCCAAGGTCCCAAGGCGGAATGCTAACAGCACAAGGCCATATGAGCTCCCATAGCCAGGTTGACCCAACAGGGATACAGACTGCCATCACACCCCTCCTCCTCCCTACTTCCCCTTTCTCTCTCTCATTGGTGGACACATGGGGGGGGGGGTGATGGAGGAATCACGCTCTTTGCTGTCATTTCCTCTGTGCCGACACAATGATAGAATGAGTTTAGGTTGTGTTATTATTACACTGATTGTTACATGGTCAAGTTTGTCATGGTCAGTGACGAGAGAGCCAGGGGAATGGACGGGCTTTTCGAATGACTAAAATACAGTTCATGGAAACGTTAAGCCAGCAGCCTCTCCAAATATAAAACACACATGGAGCCACATTTCTAAACAACATTGTGGAGCCTAGTTTGGATTTTATATGCTTTCCGTTACATATGGTAAAGTGGAACATGAAATTGCTCGTGATAAACAGGTGTGTTTACCTCATTTGGTGTTTGGATTTGTGATGTGTTTTTCCCTCCTATACAAATAACCAACATAATGTCATGATAAGATATTAACATTCAATGGTTCCTGTTTTGTTGGTAAGTGTATAACAATGTTTGTAGAGGACAGTAGAGAATATGTGTTGCTGTGTGCATGAGAAGCAAGTGTTTGTTGCCAAAGATCATTTCTGTTCATGTGCAATTTTCCAGTATAAATAAGTATAATAAGCTCCAACCAACAACAGAAACTCCCATCACGGAATGAAACACTTTATTCACAATCACTTTTCTGCTTTTTTCTTCACTGGAGGCAACAACGCAGTGAAGGCAAAGCGGCTACATGCTGCTGTCTAGCCTGAGGGCTGAGCAGTGATCCACAATGTTCCAGTCACACTCACTCAAACCGCTCACCAACACGATGCTTAGTCACAGACTAGAAGAAAAACAACAAAGGCATGACAGCAGTGGGTCTTTACCAGCGCCTGAGGAACACTCTTTTAAGAAGGCGATCATGTCCAAAACACAAAAACCATTTAACATATAACATGAGCCATTAAGAGGATGACTGAATCCGTATTTTCTATACAGCACATCTGTAGGTGTCCATACTGAACAAGCATGGCCCTGGCACAATAACTTCTATGACTGAGACACATTACTTAAAACAAGTTTATTTTAATCCAGCATGTGACATACATGAAAACTATAATATAGTTTATAAAATGAGTGTAGGAAATCTCATTGTCCTCTGTTTCTGTTTATTTTAAGAATGAATTTGTGGAGAGTCACAGAGGAACAGATCAGTTCTGAGTGACTGTAACTACTCACACAACACACTGACATAAATACATGCCGCCAAAGAGTGATTGATCAGAGAGTGGGTTCACATAGAGATCAATAGCCCCTCTGATGCAGTGGGCATTGCATAATATAACAAAGGTGACCAGAGTTTGTGAGACAGTAGATGGGCTGAATGTGTTTTTTTTTTTCTGAGACTTCTTCCACACATCAGATCTCCACTGTGTCTACTGATGCACTAGAGGCTGAAAACCTGAACATTCAGTAAACAGTCATGACATCGTGCACAAACACCATCCAAAAAACCACAAATCGCACAACCAACCACCAACCGGAGCAACAAATCTCTCACCCCTAATATGTACAAAGTCAACTCTGGCACCAAAGACAGCAAATAAAAAAATGTATCAACAAGGGAGAACCCAACGTTACACACACACAAAAAAATGTGGACGACTCTTATCAATCTCAAATCAGCGGTGGGTGATGCCAGCAACCACCCCACTCCTTACCAGTAAAGCTGTTAAGGTTGCCATGGCAACCAATTAGCCTGAAGATATGAGCCTCAGGGTTTTAAGGAGCTACTAGGAAATCCAGGAACGCCTCTCAGACAGATCACACACACACAGGTGAAGTTACCTGTAGACCATGCCTGTCTGACTCTTCACTGTGTCGTGCAGCGACAGCGAGTGGAAGTTAAGAAACTCCTCCAGCTGTTTGAGCTCCACCACACTGTTGGGTTTGTTCGGCGTCCACAGCATCGGAGGGGCATAAGCCCGAGGCCCTGTCCCCGAGGACATCTGACTGACAAGCCTCCCCTGGCCCGGCGGGCCTTGAGCCTGGACCCCGCCCTGGCCTCTCGCCCCCTTCTGCTTCGGGTTGGGAATCTCCGGACATGTTGCTTTGTACAGGTACATCTTCCTGCTCTCTACCTCACTTTATTCTCTCTTTCAGTCTCTCCCTTCTTCTGTGAGTCTGTCCCACAAACATGTACGCTCGGGCTAATCCAGGTAGGCCCCTCGCCCACGCGGTGCTACATGGAGCAGAGGACTCAGTGTGTGAGTGTGTGATTAAAGCTCAACGGAAAAAGAAAAGTGAAGTATTCCTCTGGTGAATCTCTTATTTAAAAAAAGGAGTGCAGGAAAATCCAACTTTGAAAAAACAGAATTTGAAAAGGGAAAAACAGTATTCAAGAGTCCATAATTAAACTGTCTGCAGGCTGCACGTCCACACAGGAAAAGCAGGCTTTTTCCTTACATGTACTCCATCATGAGCTGTGCCACATATGTTCTCTGTACACACTTGCAGATAGAGAGAGAGAGAGAGCGAGAGATACACACTCAGATAACCCTCTCTCTCACTCTCTCCCCTCTCCCCTTTGCTCTATCTCACAACACACACCCTCGTGCCGTCACTTTGCCCCCTGCTCAGCCAGTCTACATTATAAGCTCAGTTTGGTTTTGGTCCCTATTAAATGGCATGGGAATCTGGGACATTTTTTCCCGCCCCCCCCCCTCCTTCTCTCTCTCTCTCTCTCTCTCTCTCTCTCTCTCTCTCTCTCTCTCTCTCTCTCTCTGTCTGTCTCTCTCTCTCTCTCCATCTTTTTTCCCCTTTTCTCTCCAACTCCTTCTTATCCTCTCTCCCACTCTCACTTTCCCAATCATCCCTCCTTTGTCTCCCAGTATTCCCTGTGTCATAAGCCCTTTCACTTACTCCTGATTTCCTCTCCTGCCTTTCTTCCAACTCCTGCTTTTCCTTTTTCCTCTCCTTTCCTTAGTCTTTTATCATCTGGCACAGACCATGAATGTGAACATTTTGTGTGTTTGTACTTTACTCACTTGTCCAACCCCCACCCCAATAATATTTCCTTTTAATCTTAATCTTGCATGTCTTACCACTTGCACTCCCTTTCTCCTCTAAACAAAATCTACTCTGGAGTTTTGCCGATAACAAACACCTAAAATAAACACACACACTCTCACAGACTCATGCACACACAGCCAACAGCATGTATGCACAATTGCACACAGTCTGAGGGCAGTGTCTTTGTAATGAAGTGAACCACAAAATGAAACCAGGAAGCCTCCTTCTCTGGTCTGTTTTCATTCTTCCAGTCTTTCTCTCTCTCTCTCTCACTCTTGCCACACACACACACATACACATACACACACAGTATATAATCTCTCACCTTTGGCCTCCTCATGGGAGTGTTCAATGACATCACGTCTAGTCCTCCAGTGGATTGTGGGAATCATGAGGAATGCCATTCTCCCTTATCAGGAAATCTTAGTTAAGACACACTGTCACTCTGTCCACACACACGCACATACACACAGAAACACACACACACACACATAGTGTATTCTTCCATTCATCCCTTGCCCACACATCAGTGGAAACGTTAATGCACTTAATTATGTCTGTAACTTGTGTGACTGTGTTGTAGATGCCTTTTTATTGGATTATATATCCATCCTAAGTTTGACTCTGGTTCTAAGTTTAACTTTTGTTTGTCAGGATCAAATTTCTCTCTTTTCGTATCAGCGCATGTATCAGGTACCAACTGCTTGCCTGAACTTTGTTTCTTAAACTTTGGGTCCTAACCCAAAACTGTTCATAGACCTGATTTGTTCTGATGAGTTTGATTAGGTTGCATTCTTAAAACAGATTTAAAAAAAAAAGGCTTTCTGACAAAAGAAATAACACAAATGAATGGCTTGCGAAAACCACATGTACTCGCATGTTTTCTTTCTTTCTTTTTCTTTCTTTCTTATCAAAACTGTCTTCAAGTGAGACGTGTGCAGTGTTTATTTTTCCAGAGCCGACCCCTCAGAGCACCGAGCAAGGTTGACTTAAAAATGAATATATGCTATGCTATACATGCTACACTATTCATAAATTATGGTAATGCAAAGACAACAGCACACATGCACACACACATCCAAACATGAAGAATTAAGTAGAGAAGATGGCAGGGGGGCAGCTGTGTCCATTGTCCAGCAGGATGGGTGGAAAAACTGATCCTGCCTGGCAGCAGGAAAGTCAGCTGAGCTTATGCAATGCCAGAGTGTGTTTACAGTGTATTTATAGACTCTAGGCACATACACATCCATGCACATGGAGCCTATACATGAACATCCATCTAATGGATATTCTGTAAACTTTGATATCAGCAGAACAAACGATTACAGCTGTTTTGTGGTCACTGTCATTTTACTTTTTCTCTTTGTCTGATTATAATTGATGTTTCTCTTTTGTCAGTCTGACATTTTCCGATGAGCCACTCGCCAAGTGAGCAGGTGAGTCACTGATAGCAATACCACAAAAAGGGGGAGAGGATGTAGAGAGGCTTAGGAGGGGGTGGGGACAGTTTGGGGGTGGGGGGGTCCAGCTGGGTGTTGTGGCAATGGAAACTCTGCTTTATGAGAAACAAAAGTAGGATTCAGAGATCTTCTCTGTTCCACTCCCCCCTTGTCATCATATTTATTTCTGCTTATCTTCTATCTGACTTTTCTTACTTCCTCTTCCCTTAACTGTCAGTATTTACCTGCTTTTCATCCAATTTTTTTTTCCATCAGCTTCCTGTTCCCAGAGACTAATTAACCATCTTTTTCTGTCTCTTTCATTTTGCCCCCACCACCCCCACATCATACGCTCCCTCCAGTGAGTGAATCCCTATATAGTGATTGCATATGTCTGATAATTACCCAGTGTTACCCAGCATGATAGAAACAGAACAAGTAGAGTGGCATGCCATAGCATAGCACTGTACGCATTTTTTTTTTTTTTTTTTTTTTTTGTGAATAAAATTTTAAAAAGATTCGACGACTCAAGGTCGTCCACATTTTAATTTTTCACTTAATATCTGCAGTGTAACACTCTTTCTTTTTTGCTTACTCAAATGAGAATCTGTTTCTATGCCATCTGACTCTATGGCAGCAATAATTATGCCAGTGATCAGTCTCCAGCCCTCAGGGACTGTCCTGCTCCTGTTTAACACCAGTGTGTTGGCCTAAATTCTCCACTAAATCCCATTGTTATTATCATTGAAATTCAAGCTTAATGCTTAGGAGTGAGAGCAAAGTGAGCTTAATAATATTGTATTACACTGACTGAATGAAATACATGGACGATGCATCAAGTGCTGTGTTGCATCATCAACGTTACAGCTGTCCCTACGCTCCTCTTCTTATTATCCTTTTAATCACTGAAGAGGTGTTAAAAGAAATAACAAGAAGAGAACAGAGTGCATTTTGTTGCTTTGCTATGTCAGAAATAGTGCTAATGTTTGGATTAATATCACAGTATTTCAACTGTTGAGGGATGGATACTTCTAACATGCTTCCATCCCAAGTGCCAAAGGAGTGGCTGCAGTGTGAATCCAAGGCCCCGGTCAGACCTGGCATTGACATGTGTCTAAACTGCTTGTCTGGGCAGCATCCCAATGCTTCATCCATCAAGCTATAATTGTACATGTGTTTTTGTTCTCCACACAACACTATCATGTTGCCACCACTCTGTCTCTGGTGTTATAAGGAAGTATAAAGGCAGCAATAGTGTCGGGTGTCATTATCATTTGAACCAATCAAGTTTTGCTATAGAGTCTGGACCTGTAGGAAAAAGGACTTGAATAACAGGATTGTATATTAAGTGATTTTTAATAACAGAGGTCTCCAAAAAGATACAGAAAAATCAGATTAGATCTGTGACTATTGCACCGTGAAGGTGTTATTGGGCCAAGTGTCCCTAAAGTTCACAGGGAGCAACAGAGCCGCCATGTGCTCCTTAAAGAAACGATTTTAACTGACTGGGTCTCTAATTATCGACGGTCATCTAAAGATGACAGTTTACCTGTTTGATTTTAAATATTCTGTCTCTATGAAAAGCAAATAAGCATTCGATTAATTTATGGCATGAACAAAATATTTACATATTTCAGAGAGAGAAAAACCTATTTTTAGCTCAGTTCTAAAAGCGCAGGATTTGTGTGGTTATATTCTGACCCAGTTTTTATGCAGAATCACTGGAGAGCTAAAAGTGGCAGCAATTGTTCTGATTCAAATGAGAGTGAGGATATCCAGCCATCGCATGCTGTTTGGCATCCACATCATGCGCTCAGAGAGGAGAGCTGGAAGACTCTGCGCGCGTGTGTGTGTATGTGTGTCGGCTGACTGGCGCAATGGGGGACTTTTGAAGGGGTTCATCTCTTGCTCACGTCTTTTCTAGGTCAGAGTCAATCATTTGTCGTTCTTTCAACAAGTTTTAACAACAACAACATTATAGTAATGGAGTCCCAGTGATCGTCGTATAATGGTCAATATGGATTCTCCAGGGGGAATGAATTAAACAACGTGTTTTTTTTTGTCTGTGTGTGTGTGTATATGTGTGCTGTATGTGTGAAGGTCGTGCTAATCTTACGGTGATTCACACACTGTAGTCCTTTTTATTGGTGTTGCATTGAGCTCACCACTTCGGAAACATGCCTATTAAACAGACTCACACACACATACACTCTTCACACTCTACATGCACCTGTCAGTCTGTTTGTCAAGCCATGAGAGGCTTTCATCATATCTTTATGAGCCTGTAAATAGAGAGCATGTGAAGTGCGCAGCCACCATCAGCATGTCACTAAGCTAACTCTAATGTAACATTTAAAACCCACAACTGAAATAACAACCAGACATAGTTGATATGTGTTTTGACATGGGAGATCACTTCAATACACAGTGTTGTTTTTCTATCCATGTTGAGATGTACATTATACAAACAGGAGGACACGGTTTAAAGAAGGATGTTGTGGCAATAACAATAATAACAATAATAAACAGGCTATAATCCAACAAGCGCAGTGAGTTCTTCAAGAAGTAAGTGAACCCTTTGGAATTATCTGCAATTTAAAATATGGTCAGACCATCATATAATTTACAATAATTAACAAACACAATCTATTGCAACAAATAACACACAAATCTTTGTATAGTTCACACTGAATACAAAATCCAAACATTCACAGTGTAGATTGGAAAAAAGCATGTGAACCACTCGGCTACTGACATCAACAAAGCTGGAGTTATGCAGGAGTGAGCAAACCTGGAGTCCAGTCAATAAAACCAGATTAAACCAGATAGAAACACTCAGACATTTTCAGCTTGCTCTTCACGAGAAACATCTGCTGATGTGAACCGTGTTTTACAAAGGAGAGATCTTAGAAGACTTTTGATCAGGGATTGTTGATTTGCATAAAGCTGAAAGGGTTACAAAGTCACCTCAAAGAGTTCAGATATTCATAAGTCCACAGTCTGACAAACTGTTTAGAAATGGAGATGATTTAACAGCTGTGGCTCCTCTGCTTAGAAGTGGGCGCCCAGTTAACACAACTTTCAAAGCACAACTAGAATTGATCAGAGAAAAAAAAAAGAAAAGCTGAGATTTACAGCTTGAATGAATCACTGCTGGGAAAATGTTTTAGGGGCTGATGAAACTAAGGCTGAATTGTTTCAGAAGACCTCGCATCACTATGTATGGCGTAAAAAGCAAACTGCATACCAACATGAAAACGTCATCCCAACAGTGAAGAGGCATGGAGGGAGCGTCATGATTTGGGGCTTTGCTGCCTCTAGGCCTGGACAGCTTGCCATCATCAAGGGGAAATTGAATTGTAATCAGGGTGTTTATTAGGAATCTTACAGAAGAAAGTCAGGGTGATTGACCACCAGCAGAAGCAGGACAATGACTGTCATCAAAGTACATTTACTACAGAATTACTTCAAACTAAGAAAATTTCCCTTTTGAAGTCGTCCAGTCAGAGCCCAGACCTTAATCCAGTAGAGATAATGTAAAATGGCCTCAAGACCACTGTTCACACCAGACATCCGAGGAATATATCTGAATTGAAGAAGGTTTGTAGGAAGAATGTTCCTTCTGAAAATTATGCAGGTCTGATCAGCAGCTAAGTGAATTTGCTTGCTTGAGGTTATTGGTGCCAAAGGAGGCTCGACTCCTCATTTATAGATTCTGTGAACGATCATCAATCCCACTACATGTGCTCTCGACCACCAGAGTGTCAGACCAAAACAAATGGCCACCAAGAAATGCATGCATATCAAGTGAACGTACGCAGCCCGATTGGAAAGTCCAGACATTGTAATGATTTCTAAGGTAAACTAGGCCTTGCAAACACTGCAAAGTTCTTTTGTCAATGGTAAGTTATCTGAGGTCTATAGTTTTTTTATGTTTAGAGATATAAGACTGTAGCATTCTTGATCCCTTAATTTCAACATTCTCAAGTTTCTATATGTAAATACAGATAGGGGGTGCATTATTCGGCTGGTCCGATTTTGGATCTGCTGAGATTTGCATCCCCTGGTTTTTAAGCCAAGATTAAATGTACTGATAGAAGTTGCATTATTATGAACTATGGGTTTATTTTTTGGGCCATCTAAGTTTATCACATCAAAAACTGTAGACCTTGGACAACTTATCATTTATAAAACTGAAAAAAGAACATTGCCTTATTTCCAAGGTGTAGTTTGCCTTCGAAATCAGCACGTTGTTGTATGCATTTGTCAGTGGGCAGGCAAAACTCAGCAATGTACCAGCCTCCTTTCTTCCCCAAACATGACTTAAACAAACAGGCAGGCATCTGCACCTTCTTCTGGCTGAACAAGTATTAGGATTATTCTCCTGAACTGACACTAAACATATCAAATGTGCAGAATAAAAATAATAAATAAATATCTAAAATCACTTCTATCAAAAATATTTACCATTAACTGACAATGACACGCACAGTCCTGCATTTTCCAGCCTCAGTGTTGTTAACTTTTCCTGGCTCATCACCTGGACTGTAGTTGGAAGTTCAGAGGAGAATGGGGAACTTCCATCTTCAGGTATTGTAGTTGTGGCACAAACAGCCTGAAGTACACAAACATTGCACTGTATGTTCACAGCTACACTGCTAACTGCTAACTAACTAGCTCTTTTCCAGTTGCCAGCATCACCATTCTCTCTCTCTCTCTTTCCCTCTCCCCTGCTAAGCACACAGCTAAAGCACTGGGCGATTCCTGAAAGGAGCTGCTCTACTCCTGTGACAATATTCTGTCTCAAACTTGTCAAACTTACAGCAAATCTTGCATGGAGATGACAAATCAGTGTAATTTGTTCGTTTAAAATTGTTATTGCTGTTTCTTCATACTTAATGCGCATGTTGAGTGTCCACATGTTTGTACATGCGTGTAATGCGTACAATATCATAACTGATATCAGAGTGGTAGAATCTGACACAAGGGAAGTTTGACAAGCACAATTTGGTCCTCACTAGTGGCAAAGATACTCTATACTGGTAGCAATCACCCATCAGAGCCCAGGATTGTGTTCAATGTGCAATCCCATAAAAAAGGCTGCTGTCCCCTCTGCTTGACAAGCTCCTGCCCTTGTCATAGGGACATGGTCATGTTCACGCAAATGACAGAAAAGATAGTTACAACAGCTGATAGACGAGTATAGACTGTATATAAAAATGGACTTGACATTTTCCTCTGAACGGGACCATAATTTAAACATCATGTTGTACTGAAGAAGAGTTTCAGCTATTTCAGCTTGATTTATTAATAAATCAAGGGTAAAGTAGGGCCATATTCCCATAGACTTTAATACAATCTGACTTCTTTTTGCAACCAGTGGAGTCACCTCCTGATGGTCATTAAATAGATGCAGGTTTAAGGCACTTCCGCATTGGCTTCACTTTTAAGACCCGGAGTCTACATTCATTTTTATATACATGTAACATGTATGTAACAACTTGCTGACCTTGATCTTGCTGAATAATTACAACAACAATTGCTTCAGATGACACATAACCAAATATTTACATGCATTTTGTTACTTCTGACATGCACAAGGCCAATAAAATGACACATTGCAGCTGCCAAAAATCTTAGGCAGAGCAAAATCACATGTGACAAATTTTAATGGTCTGGGCAAAATAATCTTGCTCCTTCTGTCAGTTCACTCAGTATGGTTCTGTAACCTCCTGCCAATTAAATTTTCTCTGACTAGTGAACAAATGCAGTTGGATTACAGAAATCCTTTTGAATTGTGTAGTACTGTGCTGTGTTGCTCTACAACATAAATGGATCCATAAATATTTGGAAGGCCTCAACATTTGGTCGCCACACTGTGTCCTTGCTTCCCTATCGTCCTCGTCTCTTGTCCCTGCTCTGCTTTGTTTTTCTAAATTGGAGAGTGAACAGAGCCAAAACCAACAGGGAGGCTGGAGAATAAAGAGAGAGGGAAGAAGAGAGGAGGGAAGATAGGAGGAAAGGAAAAAGGCTGGACTGCAGACTAATGAATGCAGAGCTTTAGGCTTGAATGATTGGAATGGGACACAGATGGATTAGGCATTTAGCGACAAGAAAGAAGAGTAGAGTGAAGACATGGAAAGGAGAAGAGGGGGGGTGTAACCCAATACTGAAAATATCCATGTGTGAGAGAGAAGGAGAGGAGAGGGAGAGAGGGAGAGATGAGAAAAAAAGATTACCAACACTTGCTGCACTAATAGTCTAACTTCCAAAAGTGGAAACTGTGGTGCACGTCACATGCTAAGAAGCCACGCTATTGCTGCTTTCTGTCCGTCAATCACACAGACAGGAATCAAAACACGCCCTCCAGCCTCCATATGTTTTGTCACCATGGTGTTAGAAGATGTCAACACAGGCTAATGCGGCAAGACAGATGCTGGCTATTAGCATTACGGCCAGATCAGGTGACACAACTCTAATCCGGAGGTCGTTATGACCAGTGTGACTCCTGTGACACACAGAGCTCACAAATGAAATGATAGGGCTATAGGTGTGTGTGTGTGTGTGTGTGTGGTGGGAGGCGGGGGACCACTTGTCATCAGATAGCAGTCATGGTCTGGCCCAAAAATACTTGTCAGCGTGCATGCACAGATCATGTGTATTTACTGTACACTGCACACACATACACACCAATTTACTGGTCGTAGTGCTAATGATGTGTAGAGAAGGAAAAAGCCCTTGATACTTATGTGTGTGTGAGTGTGTGTGTGAGTGTGTGTGTGTGTGTGTGTGTGTGTGTGTGTGTGTGTGTGTGAGTCTGTGTGTGTGTGTGTGTGTGTGTGTGTGTGTGTGTCTGTGTGTGTGTAAAGGAGTGTGTGAGTGCTTATGAAATAGATTTATCCATGGAGTCAAATGATTTTGTGCATCAACAAGCAGCTCTGAATAACACATTAGGCCTTCAGTCTGTTTGCACTATGTCAAGTGCAGCTTCATGGTCCTCATGGTGGTCATTTAGGCTCTCTCTCTCTCTCTCTCTCTCTCTCTCTCTCTCTCTCTCTCACACACACACACACACACAGTCACAGTCACACAGTGCTTAACTGACCTGTAGGGCATGCCAGTCTTATGCGCAACTGTCTCCTCTTTGCCCAGTCCAAACATTTTCAGGTACCAGGTGGTCTCCATTTCTCTGATCAGCGCCGCCCTGTGTTGGGATTGCCCCCCCTGCCTCCCAGAAGAGGAGTTGCGCTTGGCATCCTGGGAGTTACTGCGGTTGGTTCTCGTCCCGCTGAGAGAGGCAACCGATTGCTTGCGGTGCACATGGGGTGGCTGGTGTCCCCCGCTGACGCCCCCTCCGCTGCTCCGGGCGGCTAGCATGGCCCCAGAGGGTGCCCCCTCCCCCTCAAGGCCAGAGTTCAGACAACAAGGTGAGGAGGAGGAGCTTCAGCGTTTCTAAGTGTTTCCAAGTCCTTCGTCTGCCCTTTCTGGGATGACCAATCAGTCCAGCTTTGGAGAGTGATGCATATCTAAGGACAGCTTATTTTGTCTGACTGTCAGGGTTCACTCAGGTCTCTCTGTCTTTACTTTTTGACCATTTTTGTCTATTTGCTCTGAGTTCTTTTTCTCCTCTTCCTGTCTGTCTGTCTCTCTGTCTTCCTTTCTGTCTGTGCAGTGTGCTCTCTGGTCTCTTATAGCCTCATCCAGCCCTGAAACAGGATCCTGGTTTCCTTGTCTCGTCACAGCCTGCCCTGGCCTAAAAGGAGGGAGCTAAACATGCCAGGGTGTTGACAATGCGTACAAACTCACACACAATCACACACACACACCCTGCATATATGATAGAACACAGATACGTCCGGGTACCAAAACAATATATAACAAATGATATAAATACGAACATAAACTGTATAAATGCAGGTCCATCCACACATTAACAATGACATCTAGGTAGTCAAAAGTCAAAATACAATAAAAATAAAAAGAATACTCAGCATTTCAGTGAGGATTTATACCAATAAACACAGTGAAAATTGTTTGAAGCAGAGCTATAAACAATTATTAACACCCACCACATGTACACTGGCATACACAGATTGTTTCTTTCTATCCTCAGGGTTGGGACCAGTGACAACTCTATATTTACACACCTCCTGGACCACTTCAGAGTCTTAGAAGCCTTAACACCATTCCTTGTGTCATAAGACTCCAGGCTGGTGTGGGAGAAACTCAAATTTACACCTTTCCCAGGCATAAAAATGTGGAAACACAGACATTTGGCTGCAGTACACGTTTAAATATGTGAGCGCAGATGTACAGTATGCTAAATATTTGCAGTATTTCAGATGCCAGAATAGGAAAATTGTTATTTGGCCATTGCATTTTAAGTTTGGGAGTGTTACATAAAAAGTGGCAATATAAAAACAGTCACAGCTGGGCATTGCAGGGTAGTTTGAATGTATGTTAACATGTAAATTCAAATACCAAGGCTTTGTGTGAGGTTTTGTGTTTCGCTGTGTCCATTTGAGAGTGTTTGTCCTGCTTGAAGTTCAAAGTTCAAACACACACAGACACCAAAGAGTCTTTATGGATTCCCTCCTGACAACTTTCAAGCAGACTTTAAGATCTTCTGTAAACATTTTCTAACCACAACCATGAATAAATTTAGTTTCCTGCCTGAATACACACCAGAGAGAGGGACACAAAACAGCAAAGCACTGCACAAAGAGAGGGGAAGTGTTTGAAGTGAAGGTGAGCAGAAGGACCCGGGAGGTGCACTCGCTCAATCATCCTTTGTATGGTGGAGGGGGACTGCATGCTGATGAGATGTTCATTCATGTCAGCTACTGCAGGAGAGCAGGGGGCTGGTGTGGCCCTTTAATCAGCACAAGTCTCGTCAAACACATGTAGATGTTCAAAGTTATTCTGTTGCAAGAGGAGGAGAGAGAGAGAATTTGAAACCAGCGTGGAGTTCATTTACTATGAAAGCTGGCTAAGTTAAGTGCTGGCTCCTTGTCCAGGCCAAAGGATGAGAGTAAGCATTTGTTGGCCTTCATTAAAATGTTTGAATAACTGTTTGAATTTAAACTGACCAGGTCAAATAATGTCACTCAAATCATAAAAGTCTGGTTACACATTTCCTAGTGTTTGACTCACTGACTTTGTTGAATAAGAACATCTATGCAAAGTCTTAAATTCAGCCAAGATTCAGAAGGTCAGAGGCCAAGTTGACATCTGACCCCTTATTTACTGGTGCTACAGCTGTCAAGCTTTAAGTTCTGGTGCAGCACATAACACAGTCTGCAGTGAGAACACTTGCAGATTTACTAGAATTTTCCATAATTTTTGGAACAATAGATCCTCGATTTCAACAGAGGCCAAGCCAGTCAAAAAAAAACCAAAGAAATAAATAAATGGTTAATTCAAACATAACCCTGGTTTGTATTTTGAAGCCATAGCGCCCAATTTCCCCCATCTAAGGAGTTGGCTGAGGGTGCTGGAGTACAAGCTTCCTCAAATCTAATAAAGAGCAGGACAAAGCTGCTAATGGTCACTAAACTCTCACAGCACACAGTGGGGGAATACTAAAAACTAGATGTGCTTGTAATGAATAGGGAATTTTATTGTAACATGTAACACCAAGTAATGTAGTTCATTTGAGCTGGGTATATTAAGTGGTTTAATGACCACTTAACACATAGACCTGTGTGTGCTCATCCATTAAATGGCCTCTTTTGGTCAAGCTGTGTGGAACCTCCTGATATCTAAGCAGATTGGTGTCCCGAGAGGTCAAGTGAATAAATCGGCGACGGAGTGTCATCCTTAAATTATTCAGCTGGGTAATGAGACCCTGATAGCTCACTGGGCATGGCTGAGGGGCATGGGGGAAAAGGTAAGGGTCAAGGCTGACTGTAGAGTGTGAAGGGATGGAGCACAGACCTCTGACTATCACTGTGGCCAACAGCTAATTTGGATTGGAAACTTGGAGTTCTGCAGTTTGCCACAAAGATATGCCGTATCTTTTAAACCAATCAGTGAGCCAGCTACCACTGGAGTATGACTGGGTGAAATCACAATATATACAGTGATGGGATTTTGCCGCATAAATTGTCCATCCCTACACAGGAATACTGCAACTAAATAAGTATCATTAATATTCTTATTATTATCATTATTAATAGTATTTGTAGTAGGAGTGTTAGCTTATGTGCTACTTTTTATTGTTAGGATCTTGTGTGCCTCAGAGGTTGAACTCTACCAGGGTTATGGGTTAATTTCCCACTTGGCTATAATGTGAACTAGTAAAACAGCATTTGGCATGTTTGACACAGCATCACACAGACCTGGGCACAATAATTCAACTGGGTGACCTGCTGTCCCTCAAGGTCGCTGCCTGATGAGATTAGTCGCACAAAGTGAATCTAATCTGATGTCTCTTAGAGGGAAATTCTAGAACGGCCAAAATCCGACATTCAAGTCCTTTATCCTGAAACCCAGTTGAGACGTAAACTGATCCACATTATGCACACACACACACACACACACACGGGTAAGGTTTTATCTTCTTTCAAGATTGTTCTATGATAATTGTTATAAGATAATTATTCATTCAGTTAATTACAGATGAGTCCTTTTTTAGAGGTTATGGACCAAAGTAAGACACAGTCTCTGATGCTCAAGGTCAAAGGCCTGAGAGTGTCTGTGTGTCTGTGTTCACACACCTTAATCAGATCAGCATGACAATGATCGATTATTGTGGTTGTCAACTTTGAACATTTATTTATTTCATTTCCATGTACTTTCAGAGATGTGGATGCTTTCTGTCAAATGTGAGAATGAAATGTATATGTAATCTATCGCACAGTAAAATAGGAACTTCCACATCTCTGTACTATCAATAGTAAAGTATGTTAAATCCCTTTCAAGGCACTTTTCTTAATGTCCTTCTTCTGCACAGCCAATATGCCACTTTTCTGATTAAACTCTCCATCCTTAATATATAGGATGTATGGAAAGTGTATTTCACTACAAAAATGAGCTGAGTGTAATTAATTCAACTTTAAATCTCTCTGTCTCATATTTGGATAATCATCATCTTTTCAGATCACACAAAATTCATCTTGAAAATTTAACTGTCTTGAAATGTGAGTCCATGCTGTAGTCTACTCTCGAAGAAAGGTTGGGAGATAGAAGTGTTTAAAGATACTGGATTTATAATTAATGCAGATGTCTGGGACTTGGCAAGTAAGAGACCAAAAAACATGCACAAACATATACACACAAATGCTTACACAACCACACAGGCGCCAAAACTATATATACTATATATGGAGCAAGAAGAAACAGCTGCTCTCTCCACTATTAAATTAGGAGGAGCAAACTTGAGCCTCTGTATCTCTCTTTAGTCTCCTTTTTCACCCACAGCCTGTTGTGTTAATAGATGAGGACTTTCTTTAAAGAGTAGCAGCCATGCAGTTCCCCTTAAAGAAGAAATTAGTGCAGTAAGATGCTGAAAACATCAGTGAAAATAAGTAAAGACTTATTTTAATCTATTATATATATATATATATATATATTAGTGTCATAAAGCTCCTCTAAGCGTTTACATGTTGACTCACAAAACAAGTGGGGCATGACAGAAGGGATAGTATCAAATACCTAACAACGCCCTACTTGTGGTCTTTCAGCTCCCACACAGTAAAAATGAAGATGTACAGTTTATACATAAAGAAAGACATTTTTTCATTCATTATTTTGTAATATAAATAATATATATATATAGGAGTATATATAGTAATATAAAACACTGATCTCAGGTGTGTTCTTCACTCAAAAACTTTGGAAAACAAACACATTTTTCCCATCATGTTGCAAGATAAGTAGCCTGTATATTATGGGTGTTTCAATATACCGGTATTGATGATAACTGAAAATGAAATATTGATATTTTGTTAATATTATACTGATGATGATAATATCATGGTGGCAGATGTTAGGTCTTTTGTTTTTCAGTCACTCAAAGGATCCTTTCTTCACTCGCTAAGTGCAAGGTATCATTTTCACAGGATAACATGAAATGTCCACTGGAAACTATTCTGAAGTGTCTGGTCTGAGGATGATGACAAGTCCTCGAGTCTGTCTCTGTTTACAGCAGCCTGCCTGTATTAGCAGGGTGGATGGGCTTAGCTGGAGCACTGTGAGTGGAATAAATAGATGAAGACATTTCTTTTCATAAGTTCCTTATAAGGAGGTGGTTATCTTCTGCATGTCTTCATGTTTGCTCATTTGACTTGACAGTTATACAGATGGGGACATGTGTTAATATGTCAGCGATATCAGGGTTACAGAGGGACTGGAGTTTAAATTTCCATGAATAATTAAAAAAAATCTACACCAAGTAGCTTGTAGCTGTTTTGCAGACTCATGGTTGAAAAAAACCTGTGGCCCTAAGGATGTGGCCCTAATTTGAAACAAGTCCAAGACTTAAAGCAGCATCAGTGACCCTTAGCATCTCCCTATGCTAATAAAGGCTAGTAAACACACAGGTGCGCACACAAGCATACGCATACTAAGCAGGGACACCTCAAAGGAGTGTCACAATTTCTATAAATCATTTTGACCTACTGGCCCCTACACACACACGCACACACACACCTACTACAATGATTAATCACAACACCATGACAATCCCATCTTCGTGACTAGCGAGCCTCCTCTCTGCATCTCTTGAGAGTTTCTGTCCCCAGCAATTAAAAGTTCCTCTTTGTTCATTCATTAGGACCATCAACAGCCTTCAGTAAACACAGCTCATTTCAGCGATGTTAGAAACAAATGACATTAGGTATTTGGCTCATTTGGATTGTGTCACACTCACTTAGTTCTTTATCAGTCATATGAGAACTGAGGAAGAGAAATCCGAGTTGTTCAACATGGATAAGAATCTTTCAGAATTAAGCACAAAAGTGGTCTAGAAGCAACAAAGGTTCATTGATAGAACAGTGTTGTTTGACATAATGTACATACATTATGTATAGTGTTAAGTTAGCATGCTAACCAGCTAGCCCCAGTCCCATCTCATAATAGGCTACCACTTTGTACCCAGTCTCCCCTCAGTCCAACATGAGAGGGTGAAAAAGTGCTGCCCAGAGGGCAAGAAACCATGTTAAGCTACAAACAAAAGTATGATAAGAGTGAAACAAGAGTTAATGTTAGCGTTGCCTTCTACCACTGGAGACAGCTCTTTGTAAGTGAATGAGGTTTGATGCTGAACTGATGACGTTTTTTTCTAGACTGGTAATAAACACCTGTTAATGCTAACAGCTAATATTGCCTAGGGAGCAATAGCTGATACTTACATGCAGCACCGTCAATCAGCATCAGTGGGTGTGAAGGTGCTGGGGATGCATGAAGATGTGTGTCACGTTTCCGTAAAGGTTCATTTTAAAATAGGTAAGCACATTGTTACATTTTCTAATTTCAAGCATACATGTGTCATGAAGGAACACATTTCACTATGTTGCACCAGACCAGCACTATGAAGTGAATAAATAAAAACATGATTAAGACACCATCACTAGGTAACCTGTAAACAGAGCCCGTTGACTTTACAAAGTGATGGAATAAAATGTTAACTGAAAATAACCCTCGCAGGTTAACATTGGTACACGCATGGACACACTCAGAGATATGCAAAGTACACACACACACACACACACACATGCAGTGATGCACGTGCAAACATTTTGTCTTGATTTAGCACCAGTGTTCCTGTCCACTCTCGTCAGCTGACAATAAATTACAAACACATTCCTTCACCGCTCTGTCACCAGGAGAATTTATTACCGTCCACACTGACAGCTTTGATTGGACACAGTTCACAGCTTCAGAGATTCCTGGAAAGCCACGTGTTCACAAGGGAGTGCACATACACATCTTGTGCGCAACACAAAGACACACCAGTAGAAAACAGCCACCTGAACTTATGAAAAAAAAAAAAAAGATATTAGCTTCAGCTTCCCCACCTAATACAACATTTTTTGAAGTAGATGAAAATAATTGAGTAGATGACAGAGATAAAAATGATGAAAAGATTAAACTAAAAGCATGAAATAGTGCTGCAGTGTCTTTGGTAATACAGAGGTTAGAGCTCAGTGTGATTAATGAGACAGTCAACACACTCTTATAAATCAATATCATTGTTTCAGCCCTGGTAGAGTCCAGTAAAGTGCTGTTTTTTAGTGTGCTTCCCCTCATCGTGTCATCTTTTCAACTCTAAATCATCCATCACATGGATTTCAGTATAATGAATTTCTCTCCCACTTAAAAGTAAAATTCTGAGTTTCACGAGCACCATATTTTCTAAACCTCTCATCACTTCTGGGATACTTATAGCATATGTTGGGAACATGTTCATCAGTGTAATACCTCCTTTTACAATATTGTAATTTCCTAGTAATGACATATCCATCCATCCTGCCATAAACACACTTTTATGTATTGAATCAGGGTGAGGGTTGTGGTGGCAACAGAGTCAGCAGAGCAAACAGGATGTGAGTTTCCAGAGCAGCTTCCTCCAGCTCCCTCTGCTGGATCACTCTATCCAGCTGAGAGGTATGGACAGTCACCCACACTGAGGGACGTCCTTTCAATTAACAGGATCTAGCTCATTAATTTGTAGTTTGTAGTTTGACTCTATAGATCATGTGCCCGATGAAACCAGTCTGCTTTAACAAAAATGTAACTGCAGCTTCTCCTACTGTACAGCCTTCAGAGTAGCTCTGCTAGGCTAATATACAGTATTAACACACTAACTAAAACTGCTTATCATACTGTAATGTTAGCTATGGAGGTCTCTACATAAACCTTTATACTGAATTTCCTACTTTACCAAGAAAAACACATATTATCATGACTGAAAATAACATTTATTATACGATTGAGAAATGTCACATTTGTGTCACACTAACAGGTTATTGTGGGAATAGGAATTTAACATTTTATACAAATATTTTGATAGGAACAACATGAGCTAAAATTCCCATAATAGTAAAAATTGTCATATTTGTTTGAAATTGATTTGCAACTAGAAACACAGCAGAAATATATCTGAGGTAAATGCTCCCTTAATTTGATTTCCACCACCAACTGAAACAACAGCAGCTTCGACAGTAAGAACCTGAACTCATTGAAATATCTTTTAGCAGAACTTACAAACATCATGGTAAAGCAAGTAAAGGCAAATTATATTGTTCGTAAAGAATACACCTTTATTATACACATACACCATCAATTTTATGTTTTTCAAAATGCACTTTTGAGATGTTTAATAATTGTTGAGGTAACTTCCTCATAGATATTGCTTATTGAAATCAACCCTACCTAACATATGTGAAAATGCACTACAACTTAGGCTTGACATATTTAGTCAGTAAAAATATAAATATTTTGTAAATAATATATATTGTCTGTTCACCAGGATAAAACATAATTGTAAAATAAATGTCAATAACAAGACTAGAAACCTTAACAAGCTGGACCAGTTGCCCAGTGAAGCAGTGGCACAGCTGCCGTCTACATTTTTTGCAGTTTCTTTCAATTTTTTGCATCAGTTTATGTTTTTTATTATTTTCCCACTAATCATCAATGGCAGTGGATGCAGTCGAAGCATTGACCTCAGTAGCAGCTGTAGCAAGTGAGGCAGAGGTCCCAGTGGACGTCCCATCACGTGGTTTGGGACGGGGCTTCATCATCTCCTCTGTGTTGCGTTCAGGTTTGACCAAAAGAACGTAGCACTTGGGCAGGAAGATGCAGGTCAGCAGGCCAAAGCTGGAAGCCAAGATGGCAAAAATCTGGACGGCCACCATGAACTTTCCACGTGTGCTGAGGTAAGCTGGGACAAACGAGATCCACACGATGAAGAAGACAAGCATACCGAAGGTCACACACTTTGCCTCGCTGGAAGACAGATAAAGAAATGCATGTATGATGTTTCTGAAAAAGTTCTTTACACAAACATATCTCAACAAGAGAAAGATTAATGCTCCGGTTGGTAGAAGACCACCAGAGGAGAGGAACACCAAGGAGACTTTAAAGAATTAACACTTATTTGGGTGTTTGTACCAGCTGTGTAAGTTTATATAATTCCTGCAGATATCAGCCAAAATATGAGAAACCAGAAACACAGGTGTCTGTCAAGAAATAATCCCAGTATAATTTTACACTGTATTTTCCATACTTTATAAACTATCTATCTCTATGCATTCCAAAATGATTGGGGCTTATCTCACCCATATAAAAGATAAATGAGTTATAAATACAAGGCAGAAATATTCTGTGGGGTGTTGTTTATTTCCATTGACACCAATGAGTCAGTGGCTTTAGTGATATTAATATAATTGTTTCCCTAGGTGCTGATATGTTTTTCCAGAAAGCTGCGCATTTCCTACCTGAAGTGGTCCTCCAGCTTTCGGGCTATGAAGGCAAAGATGAAGGCCAGCAGAGCCAGCAGGATGTCGTAGGCGAAGATACAGCAGATAAAGACCACAGAGCCTTCATCACACTCAAGAATGATCTTTATGTTCTGGGCTGAGGTGTTTTTGACAGGGTGTGGAGGGAGGACGATGAGCCACACTGTGCATGCGATAGCCTGGGTAAGGGGATGATAAGGTCAGTAAAATTACATGAGAACATCTGGCACAACTAACGTTAAGTGATCAGAGTAAAATGTGAAGTGAGATGTATGTTTTCTTGTACCTGTATTAATGTTGCCACTGCAGCTATCGCCCTCTGGTGGGCACAGGTGAGAGAATCAACATCAGGGTTGGCGGAGGCTTTGTCATCATTGTTGTTATTTATGTTGGTTACAATGATATCAGGACTGCCGCTGTTGGCTGCTGCTTCAGCTGCTGCTTTTGCAGCCTTGGCGGCTGCTTTGGCTCTGGCTCGTGCTGCTTTCAGAGCCTGGGCTCTCAGCATCAACACAGCTGCCTTACCTGGAGTAAAAACATATCAGGATGCTACAGTGCAACCTTGAAAAACAGTTGTTGTTTTTTTTTTATCAAAGGACCATAAAGCTCAAGAGAGGGTATATTCATTTCTCCTGATGACTACAAAAACCCTGGAGATACTCAGACTGTGTTAGACAGATAGACATTGCCAGGCATACGGTGCATACAAATCACACATAAACACAAAAATGTATACGGATACCTCTGTCGAGAGTGTACCCACCCATGATGGAGGAAAGGCAGAGAGCGAAGCCCAGAGCCAGGCCCACTTGGCTGGTCATGCAGCTCCAATCCTGAGGCTCTCCTAGGAAGACGATGGAGCAGAGGAAGGTCACCACCAGCGAGAAGAGCAGCGAGAAACTCAACAGAGGATCATTTGCTTTCACTAGAGGGGTGCTGATGTGCACAACAAACACCACCTGGAAAAAAAAGAAAACAAACACAATGAAACACAAGATTTAACAGGATATGTAGGCACCCCTAGTAGGTTCATTTTCCCCTTGGTGATTCTCACCCCGACAGCAATGGTAACCAATGCTCCAAAGGCAGAGATGACGATGAGAGTGATCCCCAGTGGCTCCCCAAAGGCCAGGAACTCAATGATTTTTGCCACACAGGCATCATGAGCATCATTGGACCAGTAGTCTCCATCACACAGGATACATTCACGAGCATCTGTCAGAGTGTGCAGGAGAGGGTGATAAGAGGGTCTAGACTGACACTGTGTGTGTGTCCTCTAAAATTCTCTGGACATCTTTGACCTCTAACTGTCCACGAGGCCCCTTGTGACATGACAGTGAATGTGAGTGTAAAATAAGAGCTTAGGTTTGCAGCATTTTCAACCAGTGAAGCATAATTGTCAATAGTTTCAGGCCATAACGTGATGAAATAAAATAGAGCAGTATTTTCTTCGGACAGATACTCTATGATATGGCTAACAAGCACCTTGTCTTGAATGTCCTCTTGTTGTTTGGTTTACATTTCAGTAGAAATTCTGACTTTTCACAAAGATATTGTCACATCTTCAAGGTACAGTTTTGAAAGTTGTGTACTGACTAGTTGTGTTGCTGATCTCTCCGTCAGCACATGGGATACAGTCAAAGCAGCAGACTGGCTCTCCCTGTCGGATCCCTTTCCTGGTGCCTGGCTGACAGTTCTCACTGCACACCGAGCGAGGAGGCTGCCACACACACACACACACACACACACACACACACAGACACACAAACATGTGGACATATGCACAAACAAACTAATAATATTCTAGAAGAGCAAGTGGTTAATTGATGTGTCGATCAATGTGCTCCTGACCTCCAGCACTTCATTGTTCCACACAATGGAGTCATTCATTATGGTCATCCTGTCCTCTGGGGCTGCGGAGCCATTGTAGTGTCCCACAGTGATGTAGGATATCTCCCCATTACTATTGACCTGCCAGTTAATGATGTCATAGAAGCCCTCCACATCCCCGTCATTGAAGTAGATCTCATCGTTTGTATTTGGCACTTTGAAACGCACGTTCTTCAGATAGTACATCAGCTGAGGGGGAGAGAGATGGAGCCACATCTTCACACACATTTTACACTTCATATAAGCAACAGTTTGAAACAACATGCTACACATTCCAGGATCGAAAGGAAGCAGAGGCTACTTCTCAAAGCAGATAACACAAATGGTGTACCACATATGATCTGCCAATGCTTCTAACAACCATTTGTGTCTGTGTGTGCCTTAATGAACACATCAAAACACATCACACACACACACAACCTATAACAAAGGACTAAGCACAAAATTACTCTTCAAGCTCATTTTGTCCAATATTTGATTTGTTTATATGTTCTGGTATTGAATAATAGTTATATACAATATTTAAAATGACACATACACACAAACACACACGTGCGTACCTGCCATGGCTCAAAGTTGGTGATGTCAGCACAGGTGTTACCACTAAATGGTCCCTGTCCATTTACACAGTGCTCCAGGTTGTGCAAGGCGTTTGCCACAGCATACACAGCTTTATATACACTGTGGAGAGACACCTTCATCATCATCATCATCATTCAGAGGCAGATATGTCAAAATCCTCAGCACATGAAATCATGGCCAGGTGCCACTAAATTTTTTTAAATAGTGGTAAATCAGTGATATGCCAGTAGTAGAGGAGATAGACGCAGTGGTGACATTACTAACATCAGTGATAGCTGCAGTAGTTGTCTGAGTGTTGAGAACTGACCTGTAAGTGATCCGTAACTGGGAAACATCAGAGTAGGTGTTGTTGAGCAGTGCCAGAGACTCTCTACCTGTACACAGCCCTTCAGGAACCTCCCTCACTGCCCTGGACAGCGTACCATTAACCTCCTTAGCTCTCAGTTTGGCCTGTCTCACAGCTTTGCTATAGTCCAATGTGCAGTTAAACAACTGTAAGACAAAAAATATGGTTGAAAACTTTATCTTCTCCAGATTAATTTGTATGTAATCTGTATGACAATTAATGCCAGTGAGAGTTTGGAAAGGAAATGTATGTTTTCAGTTAATTGTCACAGCAACTGTCAGACCCCACATGTGGCCAATCAATAATTGGAAATAGATCACTGGTCACCCAAAGTTCCCCAGGTCAGTTAAGCAGCTTAACAAACACACCGTCTCCCAGAATTCCTCAGTGAGTGCGTCAGCATAGGGGTCCAGGTCCAGAAGATGGTGCTGAAGACCAGAGATGTCAGCCCTCTTCACCCCAAAGCCCAGGGTACCACCCAGCAATGAGCTCACCTGGATAAAAAGATGCACGTTACCAGCCTCAGCTCAAACTGAGGTGCATCATATTTTGTTCAGACTGGGAAGAGCCTCTGGAACATCTGTAATGGCTCAGTTTCTGTTCAAACAGCAGTCAGTGAGCTTTCACCCTTGATCATCACTCGACTGAGTACTCACCCCAGGGTGGTTAATCTGAGCAGAGGTGACCCAGGCCTCACTGGCAATCCAGGTGCGGTTGGTCACGTTGTGCCGGAGCAGCTCAAGGATGAGAGGACTAAGGTCCACATCTGACGAGAAGACCACGATGATCTTGGCT
The DNA here is from genome assembly GCF_046630095.1 of Trachinotus anak. Classification (NCBI taxonomy): domain Eukaryota; kingdom Metazoa; phylum Chordata; class Actinopteri; order Carangiformes; family Carangidae; genus Trachinotus; species Trachinotus anak. The sequence continues at coordinate 19,642,592 of NW_027273865.1, read as the reverse complement.
GTGGACTCAAGTACAGTTTCAACAATACGCTGGATGTCCTCTGGGGAATTCACCTAAAGTTTATACAAGGGGCACAGATTTCTTTCAACAGGAAGTTAAAAAAAAGTAATGACAGTGTGTTGATGTGATGAAAATAACAGCTAGGGTAGTGAAACATTGATGAACTGATTACCTTGGGCAGGGTCTCAGAGAAGGAGATGCAGACACCAGCTTCCTCCACCTGCTCCTTGAAGTCTTTGATGCCGTACTTGCCATAATCATCATCTGCAGCTATGGTGCCCACCCAGGTCCAGCCGAAGTGCAGCACCAGCTGGGCCATAGCTTCAGACTGGTGCTTGTCATTGGGAATGGTCCTCAGGAAGGTAGGGAACTGGAACTTACTTTCCAGGGCGGAGCATGTTGAACTATAGCTGACCTAAAGATGAGAGGACGAGCATGTCTCATTCTGTTGACATCTCCTTGACCTTATCTACCTTTGTGTCACTCACTACTGCCTTACCTGTGGGAAGTGATAAAGTCCCAGTATCCTGGCAGTGGCAATGGACAGATCGGACCCCCCAGCACCCACTAGAGCAGCCAGAGGCGCCCCCGTCCCGCATCGGTAGTTGGGTACAGCCTCGTCTTGGCCCGTCAGGTAGGTGAGGGTTCCCTCCACAGCCTTGGAGATGGTGAAGCAGGAGTCATAGATGACATAACCCAGGTCGGTGTTGGGCAGCAGGTCGTTCCTCTCGTTTATTTCATTGATGGCAAACAGCATGGTCTGGGTCCAGCGGAAGGTACGGAAGTTAAACCTGGAGAATGTGGTAAAGAACAGTTCATTTCTAGAGATCAGTTTTACTCTTCGCTCTTTTGTCTTTTATAGTCTCAAATGTTTGCGTTTAGAAAGGAAGAAAGAAAAACTCAGATTCACATTTAGTATATGTGCAAAATTAACATTCTATTTTAGTCTTGATGTTATTACCTAGATTACCCACAAGAGGACAGCTCACAGCCTTGCTGATTATTGTTGCAGATCACACTGTAAAGGCCTGTCTTCATAATAGTATGGGCCACTGTAGCTAATTGGCCCCACAGGTACTGCCCTGCTATGTCTTGATTTCTGTTCTAAAATCATGAAGTTAAAAGGTCTCAGGAGTGCACTGTGAGGTTGAAACACATGATTAAGTCACTCAAGTAAAGTATTTCTCATTTAATGGTTAAAATATTAAATAATTTGACTTCGATAGAACTCTGGGATTATCTTTAGTTTTATAGATTCTAACATCTTAAACTAAAGGAGATTAACCCAACAGAGTCACAATGATGGAAAACAGACATGTGAGCAGGTCAAAGATGGCTCAACTCACCCCTCACACCCAGAGGAGACCGGCACCCTTGAAGTGTTGCCATCAGTGGAAGCAATTCGCTTATGAACAGGAAACATCCCCCCAATAACGACCTTCTTCTTTTCCACATCCTTGTAGCCGTTCAGATTGAACTTGGCCTTCAGCTTGCAGGTGGACTCTGCTGAAACAGGCCTGTAAAGGAAGAAAAAGGCACATAATCCGAGCAAAAAGTGGCTGATTTCCATGCTATGTGGACGCAGAAAGGAGTCGGGAGAGCTCTCACTGTGGCAGACAGCAAAGTGTGACAGGTGTCTTATCTACTCCCGGGGGAGATGTGCTGCACAAGGTAACCTGAGAAGAGATTCAACGGTGTAAAAGTGAAGAGGAGGACACTGGATTACAGTGACTGGCTGAGAGCACGTTAATCTTTAGCTAATGTGAAGCATAGACCAGAAGATCTTTGTTAATTTTAGCAAATGTTAGTAAATACCAAAGCATTATTATCTTATTGACAGTGTATAAAATGAAGTGTGGCTCAAAACTTGTCCACTGGTTTGTCACCCTTCCATAAGCACAAACTGGACCCTGGACCGCCAAATATTAACATAAACACAAACACACTCCTACGTCAACTAAATTCAAAGAAACATCCCATCATTTCATTTCATCTCTCTCTCTTTCCTCCTGTAAATATCAATTGGTTCATTAGTCTGCAATCAGGTCAACTGCAGGAGACAAACTGCCAGAGGGCAGGAGATAATTGGTGGCTGCATGTGCTAACACGTACAGTCTTCACATAACATTATGGCGCAGCTACTGTTCCAAAATCACATCTTGTCCCCCGAGTGTGGGTCTGTGGTGTGCTGATGGATGATTGGACTTGTCTGCTCTTGTCTCTCAGTCAGCAGGGACAAACACACACCTGAACCTCCGGCACACAGAGGGACCTCTGCCGGGCAACGAGGGCCAACTGCACACAAATAGGATCTTAATAAAATCAAATTACACTGTAAACTTCTCTCAACAATATGGCTGTTTACAGTGGTTGTATGTCACTATTGTAACCTGACATTATATTAAAGGGAAGTTTGCACACAGGAAGCAGGAATCTAAATAAAGGACAGAGATACTGAGATGTATTTCTTGTATAGTTGCTGATGATAAATGATGACCATGAGTGTGTGTGCGTGACTGCGTGATTGAGCCCTTGTGATCCGTCTCATGCACATGAGAGACACCTGACTGATACTGATGAGCTCTGTGAGAAATCAATTAAGTACCGTCATTTACAAAAATGCTCATTTCAAACAGCCCAGCCCTTTGTAGAAACTTTTAAAGAGGTACATGGTTCAATGGAAGAAGCAGTGCTCCAGCAAGTTGCATCCGGTGTTAAACGAAAGTGTTGTGTTGTGATATCAGAGTTATCTGGCTGTTACCACACTTGGGCTGCAGCAAAATAAGTGAAACTGTTTCATTATTTTCTTCATTTATATATTTAAAAAATGCAACTCAGACAAGAGAAATTATAAGGTGAGTATATTTAAAATGAAATGGGTTAACTCAAACTGCATTAACTTTGACCTTTGCTATGACTTGGATCATAAACAAAAGTAAAACAATGATAAAATGGAAACAAACTGAGGAAAAATAAATCAAATTTATGAACCTGGACACCATCACTCTGAGGCTTTTTGACTTGTCTCCGACTCACTGAATTCATCCAGTTCTCCACAATATGTGAATTTCAATTACAGCTAAAATGCATTTATGTCTGGAGTAGAGCATAAGATTTCGTCCCCATCTTCTGTATTTTGCTTCTTTGCCATTTTAGTGGGTTAACATTTAACTGGAGTTTGGTGGTATAATATTGGTCAAATATATCAGGTCAGCCTACCTCTAATTATATTACCTAATATTATTTGTTGTGGGTTTTTTGTGGCAAAATGTGGGGCTGCCAAAGGTGATACTCAACAAAAAATACATAAAATATTTATAATTGATAAAGTTATCCATGTTTTAGAGATGAAGAAAATAAGAAACAAGTATACAGTGAAGTCCACAGTAGATAAGATGATCACGACAGATGTGAGAAGTTTCAACATGGAGATCTTTATTAAAGCTCAGTTTTCCATTGTACAAATGTCGTCATGGTTGAAACTGCATGCAGTGGCTTGGTTTGAGGCACGTTACTAAGGAGAATGAGCATTGTAGAACAAAAATAAAAACTAAAAAAAAAAAAAAAAAAATAGAGAGTTGCATAACTTAATCTTATCGATATTGCAATTAAATTCAACTACAAAATTATATGCATTAATATCAAGCTGTTGTTTTCTATGAAGACATATGCAACATAAAAAGCACACGTATAAAAGGCAGAGGGAGAAACACTAATAGTAGTTAAGACAAGTAAGGAAAACCATTCGTTTTGCATTAGGAGTATTTTGCCACTAAATGTTAAGGATATAACTGAGGATGACAGGCACAAAGACAAATTCTGGAGGCGGGAGAACCGCCATGTCCAAGTGAAATTTCTCTAAACGGGGTACAACACACTTGTTAAAACTCAGTTAAACCTGAGCACTGTATTCACTGAGGTCTAAATGACAAGACTAGAGGTTATGATGTGCTGGATGTACTGGACTGTACAGAACAGAAGTAAATGACATAGTAATGCCTTTCTGAGACACAGTGAACTGAAATGTTAGAGATGGTAACAGAGAGTACTCTTAACCTGACCTTTGACACTACAGAGAGACGCACTTCATAGGTGTATTTTCCACTGGATGTATGATTCATTATCCTGATAAAGCACAGAGGCTTTATGTGTGAGGTGAAAAAAAGAAGACAAAATGTGCAAAAATGTGCCCCTGCACAACAGAAGAGCAGCCAAATAATGTTGAAATGAAAACAGTAATTTACACAACGTGGTTATAAACTCTACTGTACTTAATTATTTTGTTATTAGTCATCTTGCCATATTTATTCTTCATAAAAAGCATACATACTGCAGCATGAAGAGAAACAGTGTTATATCCTCCTTTCTGAAACAGAGTCCACGTTGGGTCACGCCAAAAACAACAACAACAAAAAAAACAACAAAAAAATTAGAGAACAGGCACACACAGAGTTACCCATCATATTGGCCTCCTGCACAGCTGCACATCAGTCATTATACTGAAGCTATTCTTGGGTTGAATGCTGTCCACAGTGGGTACAGCAACAATTCAACAGCTCTTGTCAACAAATGTAGATTGAAGAAGATCATCAGAGGAGCCCACAATGTGAAATACCACCACAGCATATTCAACTTTTGGCAAAACAAAAAGCTTAAAAATTGTTGATTGGTCACACAGGTTGTCTGTTCAGTTTTACTTCTGCTCAGACAACCTTCTTCAGAGCACAGTATACAGGCAGGAAGTGAAAATGAACAAATAGAGAGGATAGTCTTAGGCTGAGAACTTTCTGACCTACAACAATAAAACAAAAACATCTGACAAAAAAGGCAGAAAACAATTGCTGAAGATTTTCAAATCCACCTCCTGGTGTTTATCCTTTTCATTACGCTATCGTTTGCATGTTTTCATGTTCAGCTCATCCAATAACCTGAGGCACAACATCAAGTCCACTTTCTGAACTTTCACAGCTTCTCGCCACTTGCCTTTACTAGTTTACCTCACAAAAGGAAGCAGCAATTTAACTTTTCGTCATACAGAGGAAATACATTGTTGAATGTGGATCAAAAATGACAATATATTATCAATAACCAACATTAATCAGTCCCTATCGCCAAAAAATATTAAGACCAGGAAGGAGTGGTGGGGAGAGCAGATCAGTAGCGCCTTTGCATGTGCGCCCGTCACAGTACGGTCTGCCTTCCATGGGAATGTTTAAGAGAGAGGGGAGGCTGGGGTCTAAGAGGAGAGGGGAAGGGGGAGGTGAAGAAAGGTTGGAAGGGAGGAAGAATAGAAGAGAAGAAGAGGAGTTCACCAGCCCTCTCTGAAATCTATTGAGTGTGTTTGTGCATTGTGTGTGTGTCCTATCGGTATGACGTCATGTTGTGTTTTATTCCCACTCTGTGGTTCCCGGTGGCTTGGAGGTCAGATCATACATGACTCTGGAAATGCCTGGGATCTTCTTGATCTCATTTACCATCTTCAGCACCACCTGGGGAAACAGAAAAGAAAAATAACTCTTAAAACACTCCACAACTAGAGACAAAAATAAAGACATTATTCATTTAAACAATTCTTGGGTCGTTAAGATTCAATCCATGAACCTAATTTAGTGCCCAAGATGATAAAATGATGCCACCAAGTCTAGAAAAATACTAAGACCAAATCATTGCATACCTCCTCTGGGATGTGGTTGCCAGGCATTGCAGGGATACCGGTCATGAAGTCGCTGGTGATGAAGGTGCGGACCACCACAGAGCGTCGGCAGGATGGCTGCTTTTGCAGTGGGTCACGGTCAAAGTGCAGGGGGGTCAGGATGACCGGCATCTGGCTGATCTTACCGGAGTAGCCTGAAAAAAAAAAAAAAAGATCTTACTGTTGCTTAGACAAATTTTAATAACCAAAGTTACCAAGTAGCTTCACTGTCTAAGAATAAATCTGAAAAAAATGGTTTAACATAGCACCAGCCCAAAAATGAGACGTATGTGTTATGTGTGTCATTATGTCTTCATGAAACAAAGAGGATTACGTTATGCTAAATGGATCGTTTTTGATGACACCCCTTTTAATGACATCTTAAATTAGCAAAATGAGACACCAAGTGAAACCAGAGCAACAGGCAGGAAAGTGAAGACATGTTACAAAAAGAAAAGTCTCCTCACTGGAGGACATAGACATATTCTCAAACAAATATTTGGTTTGCCAATAGAGATGTGAAATTCCCCTTATGAATACGAGTATGCACACAAGTGCACTACTCCGGTGATGTCTGTGGGCAAACTAATGTCAGGCTTTGTAAAAGGACCGAATGGCTATTACTCAAGCTGCTCACACTTACCCACCAAATATAAATATCCCCCAGTAATCTGTAATGCTTTGGTACATAGGGATAAATTTAAATGTCTGAAGTCTCTTGGGCACACACACACACACACTTACCAGACTCTCTAAGGATAGAGTGAGCTACAAAGTCAGCCTGTCTGAGCGTGCTCAGAACGCCTGTGGTCAGGAAGGTTGGGGTAATGTCTGTTGGAGGCTCCTTCACATGGGACCCAAATACATACACAACTCTGGAAAAAGGATAGACATGAAAGAATGAATGAATGGGTCCGTGTGTTCTACTGACCACTAACAGCACTGAGTGTCTAATATCACTGATGAGACACGGAGAGCAGAGAGATTTGTTTATTACCTATTGATGCTGTGGCACATGCGAGGAATGAGTCTGGCCAGGAACATGAGCGATTCCCAGTGTGGGGATTCTTTACTTGTGACGCCGCACACGTAACTGTAGGATCGGCAATCACCCTGAGATAGAGACAGAATATCATTTCTATTTATATTAATACATATGTTTAAAGAAGATGAAACCAAAATCTACAACAAATGTAAGATTAGCATAAACATGCATGTAAATTGTTGTTATACTTTGTTTCTGAGTTAAATAAACTGATGTTTCCATAAATAAGTCTGCATAATTGGTCTGTTTTGATTTCAACAAATCCCCCAGACAGTGGAACGTGCCTGTGTTTGTCTACAGTCTCCTGTCTGCCCCACAATTTGAGGTTTAGGGCAAATTTAAAACTGTGTGCGTCTGTGTGTGGGTGTGTCCTATTACTTCCTGTTTGAAGCCAGTCACTGGCTGACTGCAATGTTTGGTTGAGGAAAGTGGTCGTAACCATAGTTCTCTCCTTCGCAGAAAGTCAGAATAAACAACTGGAAAGTGATGGGGGTGTTTTGTTGCCATGTTTTACCATTTCCAGTACACGTCAGAGACTCACATCAGAGGAGGAAAAAAACTGAATTGTGCCACAATAGTGACAACACATCCCTCCCTTGGCTGGACAGAGATGGAGTCAAAAAGTAACATACGGAGAAGCTTTGTATGTGTGGGTGTGTCTCATGGTTAACCTCTAAATGATAGTTTTAACACATGGAGACAAACAGCAAGAGTGACACATACTGTTTCAAGCCTTCATTGCCCTTAAACCATTCATCAGCAGTTCTACAGACATTTGAATTCTTCACATATATGCGCTGTCCACATCACATGTGAGAGAGGTTGATGTTTAGATTGCAAAAATGTGCAGACCTTAAACGAAGACTGTGTTACCTTTGCTCTGTAATGTCTCTTGTGGCATTTATCAAATAATGTTAAATGCTAAAAAAGTACAACATTGGCACAAGTAGAAAAGAGTTTTAAAATCATCAACCCGTCGGTAAAATTCATCTTACAAGGCTTGTATATGGTAATAAAATTATTATTAATGACTGGGCTGTGAGGTTCATTTCAACGGCTACATTTTTATTATATTAATATTATTATCATTACATATTAAATAATTTTATTTTATGGACTGATTACTGATTCAGTGGGACAGAGAACAGACAACAAATATGCAGATTGACTGACTAGATTTGATGAACCGGATTACCTGGACGCCAACAGTTTTGATGGGCAGCAGGAAGGCATTGAGTGAATGAAGGCTGGTGATCTGCATGAGCTTCTCCTCCTCCTCGTCCGATATGCACGACTTGACTCTCTGCAGCAAGGTATGAGGCTGACGAGGAGAGAGTGGGAGAAGCTGTTAGGTCTATGTCACGTCTCACTACATCACATACAGATAAATAAAATCTCTCATGGGGATCACATAACACAATTTAAAAGACTTTCACACGTCTAATTCGTAATTTCTTTTCTTGGTGTCTTTTGGTGGTGGTCTTTTCTTGCATATGGACTCTTTTTTCAGGGGGGCTGGTAGAACCCCTTCCTTTAGCAGGAATGTGCAATGTGGCCAACCAACCAGCAGATGTTGCACATTATTAACTCCGTAATTAACCAGGCAGAATAGAAATAGCCTCTCATTTGTTGTGTGGGCAGAGATATTCATTGTACTGATTGGCTGCAACCAGCTACTTTTTACCTTTATTTCTACCTTGTTACTTTTTTTGAGTTTATTCCTCAGGCATCTAGTCACCATTTTTCAAATTTGCACACTACCTTGTAATTTACAGTATCAACACTAGCTCAGAGAGGTGATTTCAATAAGCAGTGATTCAGTTGATAAATAAAAATTAAATGCTTTACTGCAAAAACTGGCATACAAATTGGTGCATCAGTTTAAACTGTTGAATGTGTTCAAAGATAGGTGTATTCACAGTCTTGCCATTAGAGGCCGTTACATAAATTAGGATTATGTTCCACTGACAAGTTGTTTTATGATCTCCACTGACATAGGACATTAGCTAAGAAGTCATTCAATCTTTTATGTATCTGTATTGTTCTGACCTTTTTGACGCTGGCAGAGAAGTCTGTGATGATTTTGAGCATGTTGTTTGTTTCAGCAAAATCCTTACAGATGTAAGGTTCCTCTGCACAAATCACTCTGATGGACAAACCAGGACCTAAAGGCAAGAGGAGTGGAGCAGCAGTTTTCAGAAAATACAGGAGTGATGTGAGGGTTTTGAGTATGTCTGACTGAATAAGTAACTGGGTACACAGGGGAAAAAGAGACAGATGAGGTGAAGACAATGACAGAAAGGGATAAAAGGCTAACATCGCTGAGCATTATGTTGATACAAATCACTTTTGTACAGTTTGTCAGGGCAGTGATGTCATAGGCGTGTGTTGATGCACTTGCCAGGGAAAGGGTGTCGGGAGACAATCTCCTCTGGCAGGCCCAGCTCCCTCCCCAGTGCTCTGACCTCATCTTTATGGAAATCTTTCAGCGGTTCGATTACTTTCCCCTGGAGGATCACAAACAAGTGGAGACTGTCAGCATTGCAACAGTGAGGCAGTGTGGGATATGCTTAGCTGTTGCATAGTTGTGCATTTCTGTAGAAGGGCTGAGCAAAAAACAAAAAACAAACAAATAATATATGAGCACAAAACAGCAAATAGGGAGAGTGAGTGTTTGTCTTCACAGGAGCTTCAGTGCTCCTTTGAGTGTAGTGTGGTGTAATATTGAACCACTCCCTGAGACTCAAGCCTCACCAAGGGATGAACGCTTTATAAATCCACATGTATTAAAAACACTAATGTTTATGCATTCCCTATCTGTCTGTTCAACAGAGGTATCAAACTGTAGCTGCAGCAAACAACGGCAAAGCCCCTCAGAAGAAACTGTCTACACCTACTGGCAAGCTCTACAATATGGCACCATGCTCCTCAGTTGTTACACGACACTTAACTACTTGCGATGACCTGTGGTGTAAATATGTGTTCAAAATGCTGAAAGGTACAGTATCAACTGAATCATCGACTCATCTACTGACCGTGTCCATACACTGAAGCAGCAAAACATACCAGAGAAAATGACGTCAGGCGCGTGTGTGTGTGTGTGTGTGCGTGTGTGTGTGTATGTGCAGTACCTCATCTCTGAGTTTGCGGATGAGCTCGGTGTCATTGTGGTGTGTTTTGATGACCTCTGCCTTGCCACTGGCGAGATGAGAGGCACTCTCGATGAGATCGGGCCTCAAGGTACCCTGGGCCAGGAAAACCTCCTCTGGCTTCAGATTCATCTCTCCTATAACTTCATTTGCCACCTGTGAAGCAACACAATGCAAAATGTCAGATACAACAGTAAACTAGTAAATCAAAGACAAACTGTACAAATGTGCAGTAAGAAATTCAGCTGGACTGAGTGTTATAAATGACGACAGAGTATAAGAGGGGGTATAGGACAGACAAGCAGGCTCAAACAAAAACGTCATAATATTAATAATAAAACTTTATTATATAGCACTTTTCATAAAACAATATCTATTGAAACCTTATACTCACTTTGACAAAGGTGTCTCCAATAATTTTCCTTTTCTCCTCAGGGTTGGTGGTCATATTCAAGGTCTTGCTGATGCGTTTCCGTGGTGTCCTGTCCTCCTCAGAGATGGGAAGGGTTGTGGTTCCGTTGTAGAAAGTATGAGCTGCATTCACCACTGAAGAGTGCAACGTTTGAGAGGAGAGAAAGAGATCTTCTCAATCACATCAAAGACAAAACAAGTATAATGATAATAGCTCAGTGTCCTCTTCCATCTACAGCTGCAACAGATCTTCAATACTGATTAATCATTTAGTCTACAAAATTAATCACAATTACCCATCACGTTGCTATAAATAGTGTAATAAAAAGTATAATTTTCAAATGATACTCTATAATTGGTTTCCTATTTCACTTCATGAAGAATTCCCATGAGATCATAATTTCTGAAACAACTGTGTATCACGGGAGCTCATCTCATCAGGGCAACATCCTCTCAAGTCACAAGTCTTCCATTACAATCATTATTTTTCTAGGCTTTTAAGTTTTTATTGTACCATCTCTGCTTTATCCCCACCTTTGAGTTTGATGCCCAGCTTGGTGAGGGCCTCCTCCACACTCTGACTCTCCCTCTTCCTCATGAAGCCATTGTCAATGTGAACTGCTATCACCTGGTCCTGGTTCAGAGCTTTGTTGAGGAGGGCTGTGCACACTGTAGAGTCCACTCCGCCACTCAGCAGCACCTGATGTGGTCATCAGAAACAAAGTGTTTAGAAGCAAATTTGTGATCTAGCTGGACTAGGATCAAATCATCCAGGTAAACACTGTGAACCACTTGCCAGCAGTCAATCACTGGGCAACGACAACATCAGCATCATGCATATGTGTATTTTATGCATAAGTAAGCTTGTCATTTTCTCAGTCACATTGTCTTAATTTATCTGATGTTTCATCTTCTGCTAGACTGTAAAATATTAAGCCTTATGAAGCGATGACTTCACTGTTGACACTTTGCTTCCAATTAGCTAACTACCATCTCTTGGGAGTCTCACAACCAAGATGCCCCTTGCCAAATGCTATAACAGGAACAAGCTACAACAGTGTAGTAACAAATCGTGAAAGACAAATCCTTTCGAATGTATTTGAGAAAAGAGGAAACAGAAGCTGCAAGTATTTCTTTAAATATAAATCCTGTGCCTGTTTCCTACACCCATTTATCGCCTTCACACTCCCCTGAGATGAAGCCCAGTTTGAAGCTGCTCAGGGAGTCGACTACCTCTTTTCAGATAGAACAGGGTTTAATTTGAGAGTTTAATTGGTTCTACTTAACTTCCCACCACTGCTGCTGTCACCACTTCCTGAGCAGCTAGTACACTTCACCCTCAGCAACTCAGCAAGCTTCAGATTTTTTTGTCATATTATCTCCCATTGCAGGTTAAAATATGCTTTTTCCCCCCGTTTTCCTCTTTTTTTAAAAGTCATCCCCCTGTCTTAAAAATAGTACAGACACCAACACACACTCATGAAACTTGGGGCAGTTTCACTCACCAGTACTTTAGATTTGTCTACTTTTTCTCTGATGTCATCGATGCAGGCCTGTTGGCGGTTCTGTACAGTGAAGTTACTTGTGCATCCCGCAATCTCAAAGAGGAAGTTACGCAGCATCTCCATGCCTCGCTCCGTCAAGTCAACTTCAGGGTGAAACTGTGTCCCATACAGCTTCTTCTGTTCGTTAGCAATCCCTGCCGGGGAAAACAGAGATGTGATGAGGAAACAGTTAATATTGTCAACTATTCCAGTGAAATGAGTATAACATAAACCAAAGTTAGGATTTCAGATGGATTTGACAAATCTATAGACTCAAAACACAGATTAATCATTGTTCTCAGAGGATCTGTCAGATGTAAATACATACATGAAGTCTGAGGATTTTCAAAAAAACAAACAAACAAAAATAAATACAAGTGGGTTTTTTTGGGCTTGCATGCACCACAATATGATCATAGATTATGTCAATCAAGGTCACAGCTTCATAATCTGATGTGCTACTCACCAGCAATGATGTTCCCTGATTGGGCCACCACTTTAAAGCCATCAGCCACTTTATCCACACTGTCTCCATGGGTCAGCAGGACCAGTTCCTCCTTCTGAAGGCCTCTGTCAAGATAAACAGACGCACAGATGTCAGAAGAAAACGTATGGTGCTCAATAACATGGCATATATTTAGTTATGTGTGTGCAGTTACTATTTTCAGTGTGTGCGTTTGAGTTACGTGTGAGAGGCAGACAGTAATAAAAGACTGCAGGATTCTATTTTAGACTCTGCAGTATTTGTGTAACAACTAGGGGAAATTATGTGACTGCTGAAATGCGTCTGCAGTTTATGTAGTAAATATGGCACTGGGACAAACCCGTCAAGCAGCAGTAGTGGGTTACACACTGTCCCCAGTTTATTAAGAGAGGAGATGGCACTCTACATTCAGTGAGTGCTCTGTAATTGAATTCTTTACTGTTCATTTTAAGAGATGTGTGACAGGGTGATTATAATGGCAATCTTCAATAGGCTAAATGTGCAGTTCTTTGCTGTTATTAAAACACAAATGAGTGTTTCCTTCCTGATCAGCATTTAAGGTGTCAAATGAGACATGCAATTGACCCTTAAAAGCACAATTGGTAGTTGCAGTAGAATTAGTTTTACACATATCATATTACACAGGCAGATTATGTCTCAGATTATGTGATGCTAGAAGGCCAAATTATTTATATTGACGAGGGAGCTGTCATGGCTCTGCAGTGAACTGGCCACCAGTTTTTGTTAGTAACCAAAATGCAGTATATGACTGGGCAAAATCTTGAAAAACAAAATTTCTAATAATCTCCTTGGTTGCAGAATACAGTGTAACAATATGGAGCTTCGTCACTGACAGAAAATGCCTTTATAGTCTCTCACATAGTATAAAACACTATCCACTGTGGCTTTTCAAGAGATATGGCATGTTCCATTGAAAGGCTTCGCATTCCAGTGATAATTATCACTTTAGTAGATGCAACATTAAGTATGGCTACAAGAGTCCCATTGCCCTCCCCATACAGCTGCATGTACTGGCAAACACTGGCTGGAAGGGTGATTCTGGCCAGTACAAAAATTTCTTCTATTACCCAACCTGTGTTCATTTGTGGAGTGATAGTGTCATGCATGTATGAAATGGCCATGTTATTCTTGCAACTAATACGTCCTGTCCATAACCTAAAACTCCTGCTATGTTTTTCATCAGTCTGTCATCTTCTCTTTCCAGGTGTAATTGATTGTAAAATTAAAATTGCAAGGATGTTAAAGAATGTATAGCTTCAAGAGGACAACCTGACCACCGTTTATACTGACACATAATTCTAATATAATAACACATACTAAGAACATCCTGACAAACAATATTACCTGTAAAGAGAACAAGTGTTGTCCAGTCCAATACTGAACACTCCATCTTCCCTTACACTCTTTTTGTGTACTGTGCCGCCAAAAACTTTATTCATCATCTGTAACACAAATATACACACAAGTTAACACTTGGACACAGACTACATTTTAGTGTGATTCAAAACATTACACAACTGCCGGCAGTTTAGAGAAATGTGCTTGAGAAGCAGCTGGTTTTAATTTTTAAGGCTTGTTGGAAAACTGAGGGAGCAATGCTCTCATCTCCCTCAGCTAGTGTCAAAGTGCCCTTGAAGAAGGTGGTAAAGTCCCAGTCAGCCCAAGAGACCTGGACAGCAGCCTGGAGTAGAGTGATAGTAGAGTACTGCCACTCAGAGTGAATGAGTGTAATACATGTGTTTCCTTGAACAAAACCAATCATTACAGCAGCTTCCCATTGTATAATTCTACCGTGTTTTACTGTTTATGTATGCATGTACATGAATACCTGCATCCCATAGCAAATCCCAAGGACAGGCTTTCCTATGGTGAATATGGCAGGGTCAAACCAGGGGGCATCTTCTGCATACACAGATGCTGGACCTCCTGAAATAATGATTGCCCTAAAGAGGGTGTGAGAGAGAACAATCATGTCAAAATTTAGTACAAAACATATTAATATTGACAGAATAATGTGTAATAATGATGCTAAGAGGAGAAACACCCCTGGCATGTGTTTTCATGCTCACCTGTAGCCCTGTTCTCTGATGGCAAAGGCCGGGGTCTCTAAAGGGAGGATCTCAGAGCGTACACAGAGCTCTCGCACCCGTCTGTCAATCACCTTGCCATACTGGGCCCCAGCATCCAGGATCGCCACCGCCCCCTCACATGACCCATTCTGCTCTGCGCTGCTGATCTCCAGCTGTGGACACATAAATTCAGAAAAACACTCACATTGTCTTGTTTGAAGTGGTTGCAGTTTGTTGTGAGCTGAGCAGACAGAAAAGTATACTGTAATCCTGTGGACACTTTTGCATACTAGTGTTTATTTGGTGACAGGCCCTTGACCAGAACCCAATTTTTTGCCCTTAACAATTTGGTGGTGGTATAAGGTAACCCAACCCTTCTACACTTAACCCCCCCTCACTCACCCAATGGAAAATGTGACTCAATAAGGTTTAATACAATTATGGACATGTGAGCTACAGCACAGACAGTCACTCTTGTGAAGCGTGCTGCAGCACTCAGCCCCATCAGTAGAATCACATGAAGCCCACAAGTCACTCAAAGGTCATCAATGAGAACCCTTCTACCACAATATACTGTTTCTCTCCATCGCTCCCTATATCGGGGTGTTATTTTATACACACCTGCACCGATTATAGTTTGAGAAACAAATTTCGGGAACAAGTTCTAAGTAGAAGTGAGATCACTGGCAGCCGATCAACCTTTATAAAACACCGAAACTAGGTAGATGAAGACGGCTGGACGAGAAACACGATCCCACGTGGTGCTTTGAAACACTTCCGCCGCTGATGTTTCTAAAAACAACTTTGATTAGACAAGCTACCCACCACCTCCGATTTGTAATCTTAAGTGCAGTGTAGCCCTTAAGCAAACCGTCGTCAATCACAGCAGCTCTAGCAGTACAACCACCGGAAAAATACATGACAGTTTAACAGCAAACTTTACCAGATCAGCTGGTAACGCAGCAGCCACGACTCCAGTTGTCAGACCGGTAACCGCAAGTCGGTTCATACTAGCTTTGTGACGACGTTAACAAAGCTGTCCGTTAACGTTAGCTTAAAGTGTGTGACAACAGTCCTGCGAAATGAATTTGTTTACCTTTAAAATGAACGCCAAGGCGATCACAACACAACACTTGCGGCTACTGGCACTGTCATCACAAATTGTGGCTGCCCCGGCTAAAGCTAGCTGACGAATTACCGATATAGCATGCTAGCTGACGGGCGCTACAAACAGTAGTAATTAGCATTAGCCTGTTAGCAGCTGGCTAAGTTAGCGGGGCTATGCTAAAACCCACGCGGTGCTTGGAGGCAAAAGGTCTTGGAGGGAGCCACCGTTAAGAGAAAGGCGCCCACGTCTAGTGGCGAAATATGTCAAGGATGATATTTGTGCCGTACATCACTGAGATATCCTGCCCGGCTCGTTAGCAACAACGAGCAACATGTTAATGTAACTGCAACAGGCAGACAACAGCGTACTCATTGCTCCTCAGCGGCACTGGTGGTTACGTTACATATTCTCCTTAACTTTCCCCCCCCCTCCTCCTCCCCGAGGTGCACATAGGCCGTAATTAACCGGGGGAGGGGGTACACCAGCAACCGGGGTCCTAGCATGAAGTCCGCCGGGAGCCATGGGCACTCCCCGCTGCACTGACCTTGCTGTCTCCGTTGCACAGAGCCATGGAGGACTGCCGTGTTGTGGAATGAGCTCTCCCCCTCGCCTCGGTGTCCCAGGTCTCACAGAGAGAGAGAGAGAGAGAGAGAGACAGCTACTGGTTAGCTCCTGGCTCAGCACGCCGACTACTGTTTCAAAAGCAGATTGTGTTGTTGGTTTGAAGATGTGCTGTCACACTCTCGCCTCCTCCGGTTGCGGAATAACTTTCACAGCGGGCACAGACTAAATAAATGTGTCTGGGTTTCATGGGTGGAGCGCAAAGTTAAATCTAAAAAAAAAAAAAAAAAAAAAAAAATGAAAGTGAGGGAGAGTGGCCTCTCAGGGGCTGGGAGCATAGGAGAGTTTGACTCAACGTGATAAAATATGTGGGTGCCTTTTTAAAAAAAAAAAAAAAAAAGATGAGATGGTGTTTAATAGTAACATATACAGGGGGTGTGCAGGGGGAACATTTGCCAATCCCTAACCCATGATAGTTAAAGGTTTCCAAAGAAAAATTATAATTAGTAACATTTTAAATGCTTCATAGTTTGTAGGAATGTCTCCTGATCCCTTTGCTGTGGTCAGGACACAATACTGACAAATCTAAGTTTGTGAAACTGTTGGTGAAGAGGGGGGCACAGAGTGGTATGGATGAAATCTTTCATCACATCAATTAATCATTAGTTTTATACCATATCAATACTAAAAATAATACTTTTCCTGGAAACTCTAGTACTTAATCAGTAATCCTATGAAGCCAGTGCTAGAATTCCTGCTCATTTATTTGCAGCATTGCCAACAATGGCCTAATACAACAAAGGTATTAAAGGAATGGCTCTGTCTTGCAGTTACTTTAGTCCCTTCTTATATATTCTGTCATATCACCAAACCCTAGAGCCTACAACTCAGGTTCTGTCACAGGCAGAGACAGCAAGTATGTGTGAGGAACCTCTCGTACTTTAACACATCTACTACACCGTATGTTCCAGGTGGGGTTACACTGAGGACATTTCGTCTTCACGTCTTGTTTAGACGACATAAACTACAGCATAAGTTACCTTTTAAGTCATTGTTTGCCTGTGGCTTTTGTGTTGGCTTTTAAAAATTATGTATGTACGGTATCCATATTTTCTCTACATACATAAAGGTTATGACATGCTCCCTGAAACCTTTAGCCTAGAATTCCCTGCATGTTAAAAACAGATGTCAGATAATTTACCCAGATTAAACATGAACCATAACAGCATCTCAAAGGAATAGTTTCTTTAATTTTTAATTTGGTGATGTCCGAAAATGTGGAAAAGGTGTAGCGAACCGTAAGTTGTATACATTTTTTTTAAGCAGGCATTTTGACAAGTCCCACACAGTATAACTAACAGATAATCAGATGTGATGATAAGAGCATCACCCTATGGAAAATGTAATGAATAACACCTTGCAGCTCCGACAGTTATTACCATGGCCACAGAAACTGGTCAAACTTGGACCATCTTTCTAAATAGGTGCACAGTGTAAACATAACCATAGCAACGCTGTTTCTTCTTCAGCTAACTCTCGCTTGTGAAACAGATGTAACATTGAGCGCGGGCAGGGGGCTACATGGCTAAAAAGATCTGTGCGCCCCTGTTGTCCCCATGTTCATGCACAAGGCTCCACTGCAAGACAGGTAGACAAGGTTGTGGTAATGAGTAGTTATTGTAACTTTATTGGTACATATTCACAAACAAATTTTTAGCTTTATCAGATTACTACCATTGAGACGTAATACATTTTGGGGATTTTGGGCCCCTGAGGCCTTAGACCATGGCTGAATTAACCTCTCTGGGGGCCCAGCATCAAAACATTTTTGTTGGGCCCCTACTGACCCGTCCTATACATGTCAGTTTCATTTTTTCCTCTGGGGCCCTGTACCAACCAGTACTCTAGAGCAGAAATGATTAAGCTTATAATTCGACTAGTCAATTGACAGAAGATTAATTGGTAACAATTTTGATAACTGAATTTTATGCAAAACTGGCAAAAGTTCACCGGTACCAGCCTCTCAAGTGTGCATATTTGCTAGTTTCGCCAATTTTCTATTATAGTTAACTCAACATTTTAGGATTTTTGACTAATTGTTTGAAAAAAAACAGACATTTCAATATGTTAACTTAGACATCATGGAATAATAATGGGCATTTTTCACACTATTTTTAAATATTTTATACACTGAACAACAGTCAGTTAAGAAAAAAAAACAAACTCTAAGAACTCTAAAAATGTGATTGGTTGCTGGAATGATTTGAACACAGCCTTTTTGTCTGTGGCTATGAGCAATAACATCAGAGGCATCCTAATATGTGGTGACAATAAGATGTATTGTTTTATTCTACATTGGGACATTTAGTCGCACTA
Organism: Trachinotus anak; assembly: GCF_046630095.1. NCBI lineage: Eukaryota > Metazoa > Chordata > Actinopteri > Carangiformes > Carangidae > Trachinotus > Trachinotus anak. The sequence goes on along the minus strand of NW_027273865.1, from coordinate 19,624,132 downwards.
TTGATTATTGACACTTGCATAGCCCTTCTCACATGGGCACAGCTACAGCTTCACAGTGCTCCTGTTATCACATGCTGATCCACCCAATTATGCCTGTGTGTTGTCACATGCCATCTGTGAGGATAAGCAGCTTCACATGCACTCATAGCAACCACAAGGCAGAGCGTGCTGTCACTCATTACCTCTAGCTCAAATGTGGTGTAATGGGTGCATCATGACCCTTACGAAAAGATCTTTTGATCCAGGACATTGAAGAAATGTCGCATCCACTATCTATTTTGATTTCACTGTAATTTTTTTGGTACAAATTAATATGGACCCTCGGAGTTAAAAGCAAACACACACCGAAGTCACTCTTTGGTGCCTCACTGATTTGTGTCAAGGACAAGAGGAACATAAGATGATTATTGCATTTATTCATACAAAAGCCAGTTATCACCATAGGTCTAGAAAAAGCAGGCTTGACTTTACATTTACTAGTGATTAGTAAACAAAGCTGACAGATGCAAACAATGACAAACAATATGAAAAATCTATACTTCTATCACTTGAACCTCTAGAACTTTTTTTCAACATTGATGCCCATCATATCAAAATAGAATATTTATTGCTTTCAACTGCATGATACTATGATGTTATTACAGCGATAGACTTTAAATGATAATGAAAGAATAAATAAATACCTATATTCATTTTACACCTTACAATGAAAGAATTTATGTATTCCAGTTCTACTATAAAGTACAATAGACTGGTATAGCACACTAGCCAAACTGATTTGAAGTAAGGTTAATTATAGTAGCTATATTTTAACCAAAAGGATTTGTAAATGCTCCTTTTTGTTTTAACTGTCATGTGAAGGTAACATAATTCAGCGATGAAAGGATCCACTGTATCTTTTAACTTTCATGACTTTATTAATTAATGCTTTAATTGTGGTGGTTAACTGGGCGTTTTGTGCAACTGATGTTGTTAGTCGTGTGCTCTGAGAATACAAACAGTGAGCCTATCACATTTTTACCCAAGTACAGTTCTGAGTTAGGCTACTTTTCCTTTGTGTGATTTTGTTTTTACTCAACTATATTTATCTGACAGCTACTTGTCACTTTGTTGTGCCGTGTCACTTTGTCCATTACAAGTAAATTAATACAGCCTTTATGCAGACTAACCACTCACGAACTATTGTATAGACTATGTACAAAACACCGTACTGTTTATAAATTGAATAAAAATATCCGATGCAGCCAGTAACAAAATTAAAATGCTGCATGCATGTTGCATAGTGAGTAGTACTACTTTTACTTGCTTACTTTAAATTCACACAAAATAATCTAAAAGGCCTATAATAATAACAGACAATAAAAAAGTGTGATTCCTGTTACATTTGTTTGTAAGTTTGCACTGATCTGAAATATTAGAATAGAATAGATACTTTATTGTCCCCTTGGGGAAATTTTTTCCCAGAGCGTGAACATGTGAACTTGTCATTTTCTATTGGCACGACCATACAACCAACAACCATTTGGAACATTATCTTTAGTGTTATGTTGTTACATAAAAAAATCACAGAGAAATACAAAAACAAAGATTATGATTTTTGAAAAATACAAAATCATTATTAATCATCAATTCCTCAAGCGCTAAACTGATATGTTACACAATGAACCCTGTTTATATTTCTAACACTTTCTTAAACAACAGAATGTTTTGAAAATGAAAATAGGGCCTTCTGTAAAAAGCAATAAAATGAAATGACTGAAACTTTTTGTGCTCACTTGTTTGACAAGTGTAAATAACTGTCAAGAAAAGACAAAGACGTTCTGGACAATGGACTTGTTTTACCTGTCTACAATACATTCCTATGGTGCATCAGTGACCTTTGATTTCAAGTTTGTTTCAAGTTTGATTTTGATTATGGACAAATGTAACTACAGAAGGTGAACTGTTTGGTATTAATGAAAAAACAGATCTTTTGTTTGTTAATTTGCATTTAGCCCGAAGAGTATCAACTGAGGTTTAACTGTTAAAGTCGGTGGTGATATGTACCATTGCTAGTCTGGCAATGCTTCCAACCTCCATCTCCTACAAGGAAGCTCTGCTGATCTGTGGGGCCTCCTCATGTGAGGAATAGATGTAAGTATGAAGCACCCTCTGCTGGACACATGAGACAGATTGTATCCACGTTGACCCTGTTTTACACCTGAATCTGATTGGTGAATGACAGTCCAATCACAAAGCAGAATCCAGTCAGCGAGCATGTGGTTTTGTTACATTAATCTCTGCTCCAGATCCTGAGAGGTGTACAAGATTTTCAAGATGGATGACAATGCAGGCATGAAAATCTACTACACCTCTGAGGGTCTGTGGCAGAGATGAGGTTAACAGAACCACCTGCCCTGTGATAGGACTCTGCTTTGTGTTTGGATTGACACTGTCCAATCTGATTCAGTTGTGAAAACAGTGACAGTAAAGGAATCGGTCCTTCAGCGTGACCCAGGATGCATTTGCATTCACACTGCTAAAAGACCATGTGGCTCAGACCACCTCCTAATGTGGTCTGAGTGATCGGATAGCAAATGCACTCTCACTCTCTTGAGTGTGTTCACACCTGTACTTAGAGCTGTCCACCTGTGATCGGATCACCTGAGATGGATGTTAATACCAGGTTTGAATGCGGCCTGAAATTATAAATGTTAAAGTCATTATAAAAGCCTAGAAGGGACCTTATTAAAATGATCGTGGAAACTTGAAAATGTAATGTAATTCAATGATAGCATTAAGATTTTTCACTCATGTATGTGTTCTAGGATTACACCAGACATGACTTCATGAATATGAGCAAAGCAGGAGAAACAGTCAACAGGCTCACTTTGAAAGTAGCCTATTTAATCTGCTGGTCGCAGTCAGTCAGGTGTGAGTAGTGACAGGTGAGTGGTTATATTTCTACAAATGAAAGTAAGCGTACATACAGGTCAAATTCTATCATTTTATCTTGAATAAAGCAACAGACAATTCTGTATCAAAATCATTACATCAATACATTCTCCCTTTAAATAATATAATCGTGTGAGAACAAACCGAAGAGACCAGAGGCCTGTACTACAAAGCAGGATTTGAGGTTAGCAAGGTAACTTCAGGTTTAACCCTTGGTTTTCAGTATTACAATGGTGGTTCACTTCTTACTGGGGTAAATCACTATGGTGACTTATGCTGAACTCCTAACCTGCTCCAGAGCAAGTTAACTTCAGAGGATCAGTTCAAAACCTGTCAACAGCCCAGCTACCGAGCAATCAGGCCACTGGAAAACCTGAGTCATCCTTCCTACAGGATCCTGACAGGAAGAAGAGAGTTTACAAATAAGTGATAAATAGCAGAAGGTCTACATTAGATGAGAACTTTGGTGTTAAATTGTCTGAGACCTCTCTGGATTGCTGCTATCACTGATTAATACATATTCTACAATTATTTACTGTACATTTTTCAGTAACAACATGGAGTTTAAAGTCCCTGCATCATGTCTTAGTCTTTTGTACTTAAGAGCAAACCATGTTACTTTGTGAAAACCAGATTCAAAATGGCTGAATTAGTGGTTTCAGTCTCTCACAACAATAGTCATTTGACTGATAGCATGATACTGAGACAATATGTGCATAATCCTCTATGGCAGTATTACTGTAACCTGTAGGGGTGATGAGTTGTGTACCCCCTTGATATTAGCGTACAACAAGTCCAGGGTGAGACTGTCTCTGGTTTGACATGTGACATATTTGAAAATGTACGCAGAGTGAAGGACAGGGAGGCAGGATTTGAGTCTTCAGAGATGAGGAGGAGAGCATGTGGCTGCAGTGTTTGCAGTTTTTATGATGGACTGGATGACGTCACTAGTTGTGCCAGCGTAGGCAGAGTGAGGTTAGCTGTTATCGCGATAGCATGTGACAAATTCTGTTGTTAGATAGCAAGGCCTCATGCTAATGGCTAGCAAGTCAGTGTCCTCACTGCAGATACTTTCTTTAATTGTAATGTGTCTGTATTCATCACCTACAGTTCAAGTACTACGGTTTCCCTCTCACTCATCGCCAAATTGTTCAGCCCGTCAACATGGTAGAAATGCTCTTGGCTGCTCAGTTTGAGTTCACTTTAGTTATTCCTTGTGTATTTCCTCTTGTGCCTTGTTAACTTTGTTTCTCCTGTGCCCCAGGACTCCAGTGCCAGACCTTCACTCCATGTCCCTCAAGCCGCCACCTTCTAACCATCTGCACCACGCAGTACACCTCCAGCCATCTCCAGCCATCTCCAGTCTCAACCATCTTCTTCCCTTCGATCCACGTCACCATCGCTCTCCAGTTCCTCTGACTGTAGCAATACCTCACCACTCCAGCCTGCATGTCCCCGTCAAACCCCCCACCTCTCCATGCTGCCTGTCTGCCCCTGCCTCAGCCCCTGCCTCTACAGCCCATATGCCCCTTCCTACGATCTGAGAAAATGTGTGTAGAGTGAAATTTGTGGCTGTGTGGATGAGTTAAACAGAAATGTCTCAGACCAGTTGAACAGCTTCTCACCAGTCTAGGTGTGATCAGGGTGTGATGTCACTCACGCTAGCTGTGAACATTGCACCACGTAGACAAACCTGAAAAGGTCCAGAAACACTCATGAAACTTCAACTGCCACTGTGTAAAAACTATGAGAGGGATTTAAAAGTTGAATAAACAGTAAGTACTGCTGAGATATTTAACAGATTAAACACATAAAATGAGTAAATTAGATCAAATTCAAGGAGACAGAGGCTGAAAAAAAATAAACCTGGACCAGATGAAACATCCATATATCTTATGTTTCTTCTTTTTTTCCTCTTTATTGAACAAAGGAAATCTACAGTGATTCAGGGAATACAACAGCACATAAAATGAGAACTTAAATGACATAAGTACAACAGGTAAACAATGTAGAAAGATACATTTTTTGAAAAGAAAAGAAAAGAAAGCACAGGGTACAAAAATATATAAATATTTACTTCTTCAGTTGGGGGTAACAAGGAAAATTTGCATTTATAATTATGAAGTTAAGCAGATATTCAATAGCGCCATCATTATGTTTTTGCTTTTAATTGCAGCCCCTGGTGCTACTGACGTAACTTCCTCCTGAGTTTCTGTACTTCCTGATTGGAGGACGGACAGAGGAAGAGAGGTGTCTCCCCTCTCATATCAACACAAGGCGATGCTTGACAGCTACATTGTCTGTTATTCTTTCAATTAACCGTACCATTCGGAGGATATTTGGAAGTTTTTATTCCCTCTAGGATTAAATAAATAAACTCTTCTTTGGAGAAGTCGCTATCCTTCGCAACAAACGGTGAGAAACCGAAGCTAACGCGCTAGCTTGAAATGGCGCTAATGTAAAAACTAGTTCAGGCAAAACTAACCTCAGCGTTAAAATTTTGTTAGATCTCATGACATTTATTTAAATCACACAGCTATTCAATAGCAACTTACTTATTAATGGCGAATGTATAGCGTTTATGTTAAAGAAAATAGATGTTATGCGAGCAGTAGCTGTAGCAGCTCTTACTGCTGCAGTCGAGACCAAACTGGTTCATGTAGCCTCTCTTTGTGTCCCCCTGTCAGACGACACTAAGTTATCATCATATGATAATGTCATATGATGTGGTTTCCCTCTCTAACTCTTTCCCACAGCTTATCAGCTGCACCAATATTTTCTGGGGTGATCCGTGTTTTGAGATCTTTATGTAATAGCTGTATAAGCTGCACCAGTAGAAATGCAGTACAAGTTCAACAGGAAGGAAAATGAAACTTTTAGAATAGATCAAGCTCTCATGTTTGATTGTATCGTGGTCACAATGAGCATAAATTGCACCAGTATAAATGCACTACAAGAAGTTCAACAGGAGTGAAAATGAAACTATTGGAACACAGGGGTCTCTGGTGTTGGATTGTTTACTGCTCGTTGTGACCATTTTGCGGCTAACAATTAGTTCTGTGTTGCTTAAATTATTACAAATTATTCCACACAGCCAAATGAACGGAGCAGCATTCCCCTCCCCTACAGCAGAGATGGCGGAGATGAACCGTATCCAGTATGAGCTGGAGTACACTGAAGGTATCAGCCAGAGGATGCGCATTCCTGAGATGCTCAAAGTAGCCCCTCAAGCCCACGAGCACCCAAATGTTGGATCTCAGGAGGTACCCCGCAGTGTCATAATGCAAGTCCCAGAGAGAATTGTGGTTACAGGTTGGTATACTGTAAAAAAACAAAAAAAAACAAAGTATTGTTGAAAGTGTTTTATCACACACAAACTCTGCACGTCATTGATACCCGTCAGCAGACTGTAATCTTACTATTATGTGGCTTTGTTACAGTCATTGATAGGTAGTAGATATCTCTCTATCAGTGGCTCAGGACTTTGTCCATCCCGTTCCTGGAAGCCCATTTACTCACCAGCATTATTGTGGGGTCTGATATTTAAGACTGGAAAATTAAACAGAATAACTCCAAATGGCATGTGTGGTTCATTGTAAATGTTAAACTATTAGAAGGGGTTATTCAACTTTAACCTTTTGTTTAAATGAAGTAGAGAATGTACCGGTTTTTCATTCTAAACTCTAGTTCACTCCTCTCTCTGTCAGGAGACAGTAATGACCCCCAGTTCTCCAGACCCAGAGACCTGGATCTAATTCAGTCAACACCACTAGAAATCCTATCACTAAAGACTCCACCTAGAGTCCTAACCCTTAATGAGAGGCCACTGGATTTCCTGGAAGAGGAGCAGCGGGCAGCTCCAGACACTGAAGAGGTGGTAAGTGATAAAACAATAAATTGTCTGTTACTAAGGACACTATAAAATCCACTCATTGACTTCAGTTATTTCCTCACATTAAACCATAGCCTGAATAAATCACTTGTTAATTTACCCTATAGTTACAGCCCCAAGGAAGAGTGCGGCGAGAACGCTCAGCTAGTGAAAATGCAGCTGTCCCTCATACCCGTCAGCTGATGAGAAATGATTCAGCGTGAGTATTGGCCTGGATATACTGTTATTAGCCTGATGCTAGCTCCATCTTATCTTCCACATGTGTGCACTAGCATGTTGCATCTTTCTTTTCATTCTATGCTCGGGTCGTTTGTCTGTGTGATGTAGTCAGTTGTATGTTGATACTGTCACTGTAAGCTGTTCTGTTGTGAGACATGCTGCTTTCAGTGCTAATGCAGACTTCATCTGTTTTTGTCACTGCCACTAATCCATTAACTGATCATTTCAAACAACTGATATGTACTCATCACTTTTGATTTAATCATTTTCAGATTTTACGGACTAAATAACTTCGGGATTAGTGCAAAAGAATAAAAATATTGCTATTTAGCATATGAACACACTTAAAGACCACACTCCCCTCTTAGAAACACCGGAGGGCACAAAACACAATATAAAACCATTAAATGAAAACTGATGCGTGCGTTATATTTTTATTTTTTTCAATTTTTTGCATTTTTAATGCAAATCTGTTCAGACGTCAATCATACGTGGAATAGCTTTGCTTATTTGAAGGTAGCCCTACTTCACACTATGTGTTCTCTGTAGCTTTATTGTTTAGGTCGAACATTTTAAAAATATCAGATTGAGACTTGGTATTTGCCTCAACTAACAATTATATAATTCTGGGGTAAAAAAAAAAAGTCTTTTCATGTCCTGATTGCTTTCCGATGCTTTGCCGATGCCTTTAGTTCACATTTCGTTTCCATTTCTGTTTTTTTGTGCATATTACCAGAGCACTGTAAATGATTGGCAGGTAAAATCTATTGTTGCAAAATTACTTTTATTTACATTCACTCAGATGCAATTTTTGCAGAGTCAGTAAAGTTGAGGACAGTTTCTTTTCCTTATTTCTCTTCCTCTCCTCCTTCCTTCCCCTCTTTCCTCTTTTGTCTTCCCTTTCCTCCGAATTGGCCGCTCTTAATGGTCGGCACTGAGCAGTGCGACCCCACCCCCCCCAGCCACTGTCCACCCTTGCCCCCCTCTCACCGAGACTGAGGAAGAGCACAACCTGTACAGCACTAGCGGTGTTCTATCTTTCATCCAGTCCACTACACGTCGGGCCTACCAGCAGGTCCTGGAGGTCTTGGATGAGAACCCTCGCAGGTGACCTCCCAATCATCTGGTCATTTTTATGCTTAAAAAAGGGAAAAAAATTTGGCTTGCTAGACATCGGTCAGAGAATCCAATGCGTGGTGTCATTAGTGTTTCTGACATTTTTTTTGCCCCTTATTATGTTGGACGCTTGGGAGTATGTGTGTGGTAGTCTCAAACAGTATTTGACCATTTTCTAACTGACTGTTTCTAACGTTCAGTAACAATATTGATGCAGCATGTATTAATCAAAAAAGTTTCTGAACTGTGGCTTTGGTTCAGGCCATTATTTTCCTCGACATATTCCAGTCTAACAATCACTATAGCAGGACTGATATGTTGTAGCCCTGACCATGTATTTCTCAGTGAAGTTACTTTACTCAAAACTTCACAAGCACTCATGGGTCAGGAGAAGCTGTAAACAAACGAAACGGTGGAAAATGAACTCTGAGACAACTGAGTTCATTTCTTCAAATACTCATACACATTATAGCATACACATTCCTCACAGTTTTGCAACAGTTTGAACTTTTGACTGTTTGCCTTCCTGAGTACTGCATCAGGTGAAAGCAGAAATGTTAATCACAGATGTGTATAGTATTCATACCTTCTGCACACTTCAAAAATGTGATTTACAAATATTTCTCCAGGATAGGATAGGGTATTGTGTCTGCATGTATGCAACACTGTACCATATGTGTTTCTCTATCTCTTATTTTTCCCTTCTCCCAATCCTGTCTTCCCCCACCTCTTCAGCAAACCATCTCTACGAGGGGGGTCAGCTTCAAGCTCCAACCCCCTGCATGAATCCAGGTAACCTCACCTGGAATCTTCATTCTGTTCCCTTTTCATTTTCCTCATCTTTTCTTACCTTACATTCTAATTTCCAGTCAGGATATAAGATTAAATTCTAAAAAAAAAAAATAATAATAATGTATGAAAAAATAATGTCACAAGTGTTAACATGCTATGAAAAATATACGCTCCATCGTGACAGTTTGAAACATGTGATTCTCAAAGTGGCTGTTCTCGTCTCAAGGCTTGTATTATCAACATATGAAGCCACACTGGAGGGAGGGCCTGATGATATGACTGTGGTTGATGCAACAACACTTCGACGTCAGGTTAGTTCTTAATAAACACATTTTCTTTATCTTGTGGAACCCCTGTAACCATGACAACGTGTTTTTCTGATTTACCCATAGCTTATCAAGTTAAATCGGAGGCTCCAACATTTGGAAGAGGAGAACAAGGAGCGAGCAAAGCGAGAGATGATCATGTACTCGGTCACTGTAGCTTTCTGGCTCATCAACACTTGGGTCTGGTTGCGACGTTAGAGCTGGCCTGTATTTCGGCTGTCACCTTGACGGGAGAACGTGCTATCACTCATTCTGTGTGTCAAATGTTAGCTACCCGCTGCACTCAGGCCCCGTGTGTGGAGGACCTTGGCACATGTGTACAAGGCCTGTTGCACATAGGGCTGAAGTTTTGATTTTGTTTATTTAATACATGTACAGTTTTATTTTTTTACTCTTCTCTATTGTTTATTCTGTTTTCTCATACTTTGTTTTTATTAGAGACCTTCTTGCTAAATGCTAAGCATGACCTGTTGTAAATATTTGTTCCTGTCACTCAGAGCTTTGGTAAGAACTCATCCAGAGCTACTGTACAACATAGTTTATCAAAATAGGAAAATGGAGCTGCAATGTTGAGAAGTAACATGGTGAATATTTAATGCAGGGAGAGTAATATGTGACATGTACTGGGAAATGTAATACAGTTTAGTAAAACCTCAAACATGATGTGTCGTCCTGTACCTTTATTGAAGCCTTATGTTAAAAATGCACACTTTACTATAATTTTGCAACTATGTGAAGAACAAACATGTCTCTCTCACATTAGCCTGATAAACATCTGAATTTCAGTTTTTATTTACATTGATTGATTTTTAAAAAATCATAATTTCTGCTTAATGCTGACATTTCATTTTTAATAAATGACTATTACTGTAGGTTGTCTTTTTTTTTTTCTTTAGATGCACTGACAACTGACAGAAAGTCAGTGTAGCTAGTGTATATATATTTTTTAGAATATAGTCATTGATGTTTGTGTTGCTTTGATATGAAGATATAAAGCTACTGTTGTCCCTAAAGAAAAACATTTAAAAAATAGCAGATCAAGTAAGATTTATTCTGTTCTCGCACAGTTTTATAATTAACAACCACATGAACAAAATTTCTGGCTGCCTTAACAAAAACATGCAAAACAATGAATTACCATATACTGTGAATCTTTTCAAAGCTAAATACTATTCTTTAAAATTAAAGCTGTACCCTTAATGGGCTTTTCATGGTCCCACATGGCCAATCTATTGCCTGTCAGCATTAAAACATTTAATTCAAAGCCATGTCTGGTGAGACTGTAGTTAAATCCTTGAAAGCATCAGTCCAGCTCCTCAATCAGGCAGCGTGGTGGAGAGGTTTGTTTTGTCTTCGACTTGCTCACTGGTTCAAATATCAGTGGCTCAAGGGCATCCCAATCCCCTGGACACATCAGTGATGAAGAATTGTTAGAGACTTCAGTGAACAAAGAACTTTTGGATGGACTTAAAGTGGGGATGGTCTCACTCTGGTTCGCAGCTGGCTCGTCCTCATCGCTGCCTCCTGATATGACTTCTATTTTTGGTTTGAACTCCTGCTGAGAGGAGAACACTGCAGTGAAGTCTTCTGTGTCCACATCCTCCAAGTCAGGCAGGTCATCAATATGGAGTGAGCGATGTAGTGGAAGGTGAATGGTTTCCAGCTGCTCTACATCCTCCAGCTCTGTAACCAGTGGTCCTGGACCATATGTATGGAGAACCTCACCCGCTTCATGTGCTACCTTGACTGGGGAAGGCTTCTTCTTGTCACGCTGCTCACTCGCTTTTGCCTGCTCTCTCTCTGCTTCATTTCTCATGAGCTGTATTACACCTGACTGGTTTTGTTGTTGTTTATCTTCTATTTTATCTGTCTCTAACATTGTTGCTGCAATACTTTCTTGCTCTTGGGCTGACTGCTCTGGAGTCACCCCTTCTTTCTCTTCTCTCACAAGCTGCTTCATCTGTGAGTGGTCCTGGTCAGCTTTCTCTAATTGCTTTCTCTGCAAGGCTTCACTTGGCTGCTCTGTCTCTATAAGTTCACTTTTTGTCTTGTATTCATGTGTTGCTTGACTCTGCAAGAACTCTTCATGGGCATCCAGGCTTTCCTGCACAAAGGCTTGGATCTTCTCCTCTTGTGATGAAGTCAAAATCTGGGTGTCTTTTTCCTCACATGGAGTGGTGGAAACCTCAATCTCCCCTGAAATTAAATAGACAGACAACACTTTTCAATTATGCAAATCCACATTTACTCTGCATCTGTTTGTGAATGGGAAAAGTTGGGAATTCTGTTAACCTTTCTCCTGTAGCTCTCGTAGGCGTCGTCTCTCCTGAGCTTTTTTCCGAATCATTGCCATGCTATCCAAACTTTCCTGAATCTTCCTCCTCTCTCGTGTTTCCCATTGCTCCCTTTCTTTGCGCTCCCCCTCCAGCCCTCCCACTGCCCATGCCTCGGCACATGCCCTGTCTTTGGGAAACACAGGGCGATCATCAAGATAGGTGAGCTGCTTGAGGCGCACTATCATAGTTTTCCTGTATTTTGGGATCTTATTCACCACCTCATTTCCCATTAGATTTAACACTCGCAGTTCTGGCATTGCCTCAAGCACATGGAGGAGCTCAGGGTCATTTAACAGGTTATGAGACATATCCAGCACACTGATTGCCCGGCACTGACTCAGGTGCTCTATGTCCCCCACAGTTTCCAGCTTGTTATGGGCAATCTGCAGAGTGCTCAGGTCAGGAAGGCAGGAGATGTTCTCTATGGTGTGGATAAAGTTGTTGGAGACATTCAAAGTGGAGAGTTTTTTCAGATGTTCAAGGTTTTCCAGCTTATATATGAGGTTTTGCTGAAGGAACAAACAGCGCAGATCAGTCTGGGCATCCAGATTGTCAATGCGTTGGAGCCCATTGCTTTCCAGCCAGAGACACTTCAGTCCTGTGTATTCCTCTAAGTTCTCAATGGTGGAGAAGCCTTTGAAATGCAGGTACAATGTGTCATTCAGGCAAGGTGTTGAGTAAAGTTTGTTCTGCTTACAGTGGTCTTTCAGGAATTTCTTGGTCATTCGTGGCCCTGACTGCTTTTCCGTTTCCTCTTGAGATGGTTTTTGCCGTTTTCTGTCATTTTCCTTGTTTTCTTCAGCTTCATCCTTTTTCATGGCATCAACTTCATTTTTAACAGAAGTTCTTTCCGCATCTCCACCTTCCGTTTGATGTGCCTCTTTATCTCCCATCGTTTCTTGGTATTCAGCATAGGACATCGCCAAAAAATACCAAAATAAGTAGCAGACGAAATGGAAGTAATCTCTACTAGTTCTGGATATGTTTAGTAGCAGTTTGTTAGTTGTCTAATCCGATAAGTTTCAGTCTTTCAGTCTGCTCTTTAAGCTAACGTTAGTTAACATTTGTGTTTGTTTCCATGGTAACAATTCTTCATTACGTTAGGACCGCCGGATATTGTTTCTTGTTCCGAGTCGGAAACATTTAGCTGTTGCAATCCGCTGTCACCGAAACAACATGGCGTCAGGGTACATACTAAATCGTGGTGCGCTAACATTAGGAATTCATTGCCAGCGTGTTTGCAGAAATATATCATTATCACAGGTTAGAGAGAAAAAACGATGGATGAAGGCATACACATACCTAATGGCAAAGAAGTTAAAACTTGAGGGACCGCCACCACCGAAGCCACGGTAAGGCTAACGTTAGCTAACAGAAGAGTTCACTAGAGAGCATTTCAAGGCCATTAATATATTTTATATTTCCTGATTTTGTTTGTTTGTGTTAGCCGTTTGAAAAGGACTGATACAGACATCATCGCACAGGTTTTCACTGCAGACTTGTTAAGCAGCGTGTGGGTTGGTAACTAGTTACACAGTTCTTAAAGTGAATCCAGGCGCGTTGCTAGACATCTTGGCTCCTCTGCACAGTTTGAGGAAAACCTTGGTTCCCCTCTAGCCCCGATTTGTGGTTCTCATTTTATCATCATTTTATATTTTGTATTGGTGATAACATTTGAACCATGAGGTTTTGCTCGTAATCATTAAAGACTTTTCCTACTGTTGCAAAAAGTTTTAATTCCAATTTACAGTCAATAAGAATCTCTGTATTAACACAAACACACTACTAAACCTAGATTTTTTTAGTGCATAACCCAACAGCACCAGTCAGGGGTAATAACTATCTTTCACATGGCAACTTTTCCAGAGGAAGTTGATTAACTCCATCTTTGACTGTCTTACAGCTCTCAACAGCCTCTCTGGGATTACCATGCTGAGGTTCAGGCTTTCAGCACCCGCCTCCATGAGAACTTTTCCTCTGAACTACTGAAAACAGCCTTCATCAATCCCTGTTACCTGAAGGAGGAACAAGAGAGGAGACGGGGGTTAGGCGTGGACGCTGAAGCCACTGCTCTTGCTCTGAAAGATAATATTCAGCTGAGTGCAAAGGGAGCGGGATTCACCAAAAGCTTCCTGACCGACTGGTGCAGGGCCAGCATCCCAAACCTGCCGAGTGAAGGGGTGGAGAGGATTGTAGGGCATCTTACCAGTTCAGCAGTTGTGACCTATGTAGCAAGAAATCTCGGCATTGAAGACCTAACCATGAGTGCAGAATTCCCTGTTCCTGATGATGTTCTCCATTCTACATTCATGGCAGTGATTGGAGCGCTACAGGAGAGCAGTGGAGCAGAGCGAGCAGGATTCTTCCTAAGGGTAAGATGCTTGGTGTATAGTAACATGAACCCTCAATGTCTAGCTGAGCACTGGTTCTATTGTCCCCACAGCAACATAGTACGGCTTTTTTCTTCGTGAGCTCACCTCCGCCTTCTTTTCTTGGTGTAGGATTTCCTGGTCACTCAGCTGATAGGAAAGGACCTGTTTGATATGTGGCCAGTGGTCAACCCAATGGGACTACTGGTGGAGGAGCTTACTAAGAGGAATATTCCTCTGCCAGAGCCTCGCCTCATCAGATCTGCTGGAGCCAGCACTGTCTTGCCACTATACTTTGTCGGCTTGTACAGGTATGTGTCCTCTTGTGGATGATTTTCGAATGAATAAAGAGTTGGGAGTTGGAGCTGACATAGCCTAAAATCAAGTTACCTTACAAGTTACATTTTTGAGGTTTCAGTAAGATGCAGATAACAGTCTTGATGGTTAACAGTATTCTGTATATAAACAGCCTGTGTTACATATTTTTTTGTCTCTGCTCACCTGTGTGTTGATTCAGTGATAAGAAGCTTCTGGCTCAGGGTCCAGGAGAGACACTCATGGCAGCCGAGGAGGAGGCAGCTCGTGTAGCCCTCCGGAAACTCTATGGCTACACTGAGAACCGTACACCTTTTGACTTCTCTCCACAACAGCAGCATCAGCAGCCATTAATTCAGTCAGTCAGCAGTAGTTAAGGAAATAACAACTTGTATGCTGCAGCAGAAAATCATCTAAGGGGGTGCAGTCTAACAAGAAAGGTTGCTTGAATCTACATCTTCTTAAGAGGTCATTTGAGATACAGTGCATCCTGTTTGAGGACTCAAGACCTGCTACAGGTTGTAATGAAAAAGTAAAGGAAACTAAGGTAGATGGCTACCTTAGTTGCTTGTTAAACATCAGTCCAATGGTGTGCTTGTCAGGATTAATTCTGTTTGGTATTTAAATGTCAAGGAGAATAAATTAGCCTTGTTTTCCAAATAAATGTGAATCTGGTGTAAGATCCAGGTTTCCCCTAAATCTGAGAGTAATCTAAGCATTTTTGAATAAATGATATAACATAATCAAGAATTAAGTCCACTGGTCTTGTAGATAGTCCTGGCTAATAACCTATAGGTTCAGCAGTCCATCGCACAGAATAGCTCTGATATCTGGTTGTCCTTGTAAATAACACAGTTGCCATTTGGTTTACTTGGTATTCTATCATAACATGTTGTTAATCTGTAATAATAAAAGTAATATGTATGTGTACATGACAACTCTGTCCATGCGTGTTTCTACGGATCATGACTTCTTTTTCCCATAGCTATCTACAAATTCATTCCTCTTAACTTTTATCTGGAAGTTGTTTAAGGATTTGAATTTCAAATATGTTATCTGTTAAAATGTCTATTGGTAAGCATCTTTCATATATCACCATGGCACATAATTTAGTGTCTAACTTTAAGTCTAGTCCCAGGAAATTAAGCCCTAACAACATGCATTCAACCTCCTGCAGCTATTAAAGTGTAGATCTGAAAGTGTATGTCTATAGGAATTTTCTTTTAGCTGGAACTCTATGGAGGGTAAGCTGATGAGCCGTCAGCCTTTTAGGCAAAAAGAATTTCTTTATTGAATCCAGTGGCTTTCTATATACATTCCTTCATCTTTATTATTATTTGACTTGTTTTGTATTATTATTTAAATTGAAATTCCTTATTAGAATAAAACCTTCACCAACCCACCCCTTTAGTATTGCAGTGACAACGCTAGTCCGCATAATGGCGCTGATGTGTTAAATAAAAACTTGTAACGGTCTGTGGATGTCAGTACAACCGGAGAGGTCTCATTTTTTAGAGACAAGATAGTTCACGCCCCCCCCCCCCCCCCCCCCCCCCTCACTAACCCTCGGAATCCGCTGTTTTTACAAATAAAATCCAACGGACTACTCACCTCGAGCGCTCTGTATCTAGAGTAATGTTTTAAATATACCTCACCTTCCAATAATTACAGATTAACGTACACAAAAAAATGATAATTAATAATATAATCGTTGTCGACGCCGGTCAAAACTGCGCACTATGGCTTCGCGCAGGACATATACGACATTTTAGCAACATGATCATTCTGCGACCACAACGTTGCAAGAAAGCCGCTTTTGTTATAATTGGCTTAACAAACCTGCCTTTAATAAAAAAAAAAATGCTGCTGACATTTTGGAACGTACTTGATATAAACTACCACTATTTGGCTCTGACCCAAAAAGAAGCGGCGTTCTCTGCATAACGGGATTTAAGCGAAAGCGGAAGTAAGAACCAGTAACCCTCTTGTTCCGTTAGTGAACGTGATCCAACGCCTCAACCTCCTTGTTTGAGGAGACGCGAGGCCGCCGTGACAACAGAGCGACCTGCCCATTCCCTCTCTGTCTTTAACCCGGGTCGGCAACCGCTAAAAAGCACAGCCCTTTGTTTTAGCTGTAGCTGGCCCTTCTGACTCCCCCGGTTTTTATTTATCCTGCTGTATAACCCTCACCATGGCGGCAAGTGCGAAACGAAAACAAGAGGAGAAACACCTGAAGATGCTGAGAGAAATGACGAGTTTGTCTCCCAACAGAAAGTGCTTTGACTGCGACCAGCGCGGCCCAACCTATGCCAACATGACTGTGGGGTCCTTCGTATGCACCTCCTGCTCTGGCATCCTGTAAGTATTAAGTTACTGGGTGACCTTAGCTCAGACATGGCGCACATCATATAACGTTTTAGCACGCTTCAGCTGCGCACGGTAACCTAAGCCAGTTAGCCAACTAGCGCTAGCTAACGTAAGATCGGTATCCAGTGGTGTCAGTGCGAGTTTTGACATTGTCTTTCTGTGCTATGTTGGGCGGGGTACGTAGAGGTGCCAATGCTCAGCACAGTAAGCTAGCAGCCACCCGGGGTGCTAGGTAACTTCATCTGCTAATGCTAGCTAGTGAACTTCTCTGGCACTTACTAGCTAGGTCTGCGGATAAGCCACTGGCCAACTGCTACTACCAGTTGTTGGCGACGTTTGCAGGCACCACCTTGTAACCTGGCTAACTGACACCCCACTTCACTTTATTTCCACAGATCGGTATTGTGTAGCTATTTCTTACGTTATTCAGATGGAACCGATAATGCAATACCGCCATTCATGCTGTATTTCGTCAAGTCATCTATGTTTGTATCAGATTTAAAACTATTATAGTAGTCAGTCTCTAACAGATGTACACTGAGGGCATGTATACCGGCAAGATTTTCACTGATTTGCTGATTAAAACCTTTTATATGATTTCCCACATGTCAGTAGTTTACCCCCATAAAACAGCATAACAGTCTATCCACAGCATTAATATTTTGTCGGTGTAACTGGGTGTTTGACTTTAGATAGCGTTTGCCTGACTTACAGCTTTGCACTGCAGTTGTGTAACCAAGCATCTGTAGCTTGGGATTTGGGATTAGTGAAGCATTCCGTTTCTTCTTATTCAGCTAAAGTATCCCACCTCAACTCAGCTGTCAAATGTTGTATGATAAAAGGTTTTTTGTGTGTGTGGATAGATGTGATCCCGATCAGATTTCAAATGAAATGCAAAATGGTGTAATATAATAACAACAGTTTATTGCATTATTTTCCTGTTATTTCCTGATAAATGACAGACTGATATATTTGTCTTGTATTTCCCATATTGCATGACATTGTGCTAACCTGCACATAAGCATTCTCCTCTGAAGACTTTTTTAGGATTTCTCTGCTTTCTCTTCCAACTGCATCAACAGTTGGAAGAGAGACAGACAGACAATATAATCAAAAATCACAATATAGCCAAGTGCAGTTTCCAAATTGCAGGAGCTGCAATTTTTTTGATAAAAGTAGAATGTGTCAGAACATTGCTTGCACGATAAGTGTGTAGCTACAGAGACGCCTTGGTCTGCAAATCATATTCTCCAGACCTAAAGGAATATTCTTGTTTGGTACAAGCCCCAACAAAAATCACATCATCATCATTTAAAAAAAATAAAAAATTAAGTGAAAATGCAAAAAATGATCATTCCAACTGAAATTGTTACTCATATCACAGTATCTACCAAAATAATTGCAATATGTTTTTTTTTTTTCTTTTTCTTTTTTCTTTTTTTATGTATTGTTCAGCTCTAGAGGAAACTAAATTATGGCCACATACAGACAGGTTACAAATTTAAGGAAAAACCAGAAAAATTTGTAGAGAAACAGGATGACAGTACCTCCGTCCATATGGTATGGGGTGGGTCACTGAATGGTTTGATGGGCGTGTCAGACAGCACTCTGCACCACTACCATCAAAACACTAAAGGAATATCTTCTTGAAGAATGGTGTTCATCCCTCCAGAAGAGTTCCATGAACTTGTG
Organism: Trachinotus anak; assembly: GCF_046630095.1. Lineage (NCBI taxonomy): Eukaryota > Metazoa > Chordata > Actinopteri > Carangiformes > Carangidae > Trachinotus > Trachinotus anak. The sequence continues at coordinate 19,605,774 of NW_027273865.1, read as the reverse complement.
GAATCAATGCCAAGGTGAATCGAAGCTGTTCTGCTGGCACATAGTGGCCCAACACCTAACCTATGGTGTTGTCTTTTTTAAAATTGGAAATTCTGGTCACAAATAGTTTATCTTGGTTTTTGTAAGGTTATGAATGTTTATTAACCACAAGCCGTTCTCATTGAAAACACTTAAGAAGAGTAAATTAGCAATGCGCTATTAACAGGTAATTCAATAAACTTCGTTCATGTGTCTATCCTGTGCTGCTCATTCACACTGTCAGCAGCCTGCACTGTTCAGTCTTAATGCTTTATGGAAATAACCGTGCAATTCTCCATTTGAGCAAGGATTATTTGAAAAGAGAAAATATTTGTTGCTTAGTCAGTAGTACAAATATGCTGATGAATTTTTAGTGTTATTGTGTCAGCAGAGGGACAGATGACTGCTTTGACACATTTTAGAACTGTCACTCCCCTACACTTTGCCTAAGATACAGCCCTTGTTTGACTGTGTTTGTGACCTTAATCTGTGCAAACTGTTTTAGCAGTCTCCACTTTGAAGGTTGTTTTCTGTAGCACTGAAAAGAATGAGATTAATTGTGTGCTTGCTGATGGGCAGAGCTTGCCCTCCATTTCACTTCACCAGTGGGTCTGCAGGGACTCCACTGTGAATTTTTCCATCTGCTCACCCTGTAATGTTAAAGTCTGTAATGTGAATTAATTGAGTTCTTTAATAGGTTGAGATAACAATATCCCATTTTCTCTTCTGCTGTCGTTCTCACAAACTTCAAACTTCTAACAAACATGCTGGGTGGGGTGGAGGGGGGTGGGAGGGTGGGGGGGGTTTGAAGGGATTGATGTCTGTCAGATGTATGCAGGAAGCCTGGTGTGATTGTAGGCTCAGGAAGTGGTATGGCCTCACCATGCTGCTACATCAGCAACATGTGATTTTATATGTGCAACAGGAAGTGGCAGAGAGGTCATTGTCTGCCTCTCACTTTCCTTTTAATTCTAGAGAGGCAAAGATGTTGGCGTTGTAACAGAGCACCCAAAAATTAATTCTCAAGCTCAATGTATTGTCTTGGTTGCTGTCTTACTGCTGTGGTTGTTACATGTATAAAAGCAGTGTTTGCTTTTTGCTTTATTTTGTCCTCTACTAGGAAAGCAAAACAAAACCCCTCAATACTGACATCCATCTCTATAAATCCTCCATTTATCACGAAAGATTATGTTACTGGTTCAAATAGAGTTAAGTCCTAAACATTTGACAGATAGGGACATTACTGAGGCAATCTTAGGAGTGATTTGTGATATATGGAATTTGCAGTTTGGGCAGCAATGGTGTTTACTTGTTTAGGAGCATGACTACCTACTTCACAAGATACTTTTGCCCCCAAAGTTGTGGTAGTTTAATGGGTGGAGTTGGAATCTGCTATGTAAACACATTCCTTGTGAAGGTGGAGGCCTTCCCAGGAGGTACACCACTCACAATGACTCTTTCTGGTGATTTGCTCATGGCAGGAAGTAACCCCACTTGGCCTATCTGTTCCTGAGTAAGCAGGGCTGCAGCCATGACTAGAACATGACAGAGGTGGGGATGAGTCACTGACACTGTTCATAATAATATTAATAAATGGCAAGTCAGCAGACTTGACTTAAAGTGTGAAACATTGGATGTTTTCCTGTGTCCCTGACAACATTTCACATCAGGTGTGTCATCTGCTTAACCACGTAAAAGTGAAAAATTGCTGATGCTGTAACTTGATATAAAAGCTGATTAGATAGTGAGATGTAAAAATTAAAAAGAGGCATTTTCTTTGATGACAGGTACTTTCATAACACAATTGTTGAAGTTCTTGTAAAAGACATTCTTTTGGTAGCGACGTAGAGCAGCAAAGTGAAGGCTGGTGTATGGCCTCTCATCTCTTTTGAGAATTAACATTGCCAGTTCTCTCACCCTGGGGGTGTTACAGTATGCAAATGAACTGACTTCCCCTGGCTTAGCCTCTCTGATATACAATAGTGACTAGGTCATAATTATTTTACTGTGCAATATGTGATACTGCGATGATGTAAAAGTTGGACTTGGCAACTAGAGTCGAGCAACGGTTTGATTAAATTGTTCATCAGTGTGTAATAGAACTTGTTCATGGGTACAATACTGTGTTGTAAGAAGTAATTTTGTAATTGTATTGCTTTATTTTACCAAATAAATAGTTACTGTGTTCATTTACTTCTCCCTCTAAATATCTAACTGTCACTGAACATTGTCACAGTTGTATAGCTACTTTGTCCAACAGAAATAATGGGGTTTGGGAGTCTGTAGGACCATACCATTGTGTAGGCTTAGGTTGCCAGTCTGTACCAGACTGGAATCCAGAATGCAGGATTGCCTGACAGTTATACACCACAGTCACTGGATATAAAAGGAGCCCATTTATAAGATGGTTGCCTCTTTTACAAGTTTTGGAATAAGACTTTTCAAAGTTGAGAAAGGCTTTTGAATTATAGGAGGCAGACGTTATGTATTTAATGTGAAATACAGTAAACTAACAAACACAAAATAACCGCTATCAAAATTCCTTAATTGGACAACTTGGTAGAGATCCTGACATCATATTTAGGCCTAAAGCACTATGAAACCTTCTCCCTGTATTTGACCTAGTTTCATCTTCATGAGACTAGGATCTGATCATTCACCTAGCTCAAGGCGCTGAAAACACATTAAAGCTCAAATACACAGGGGCTCATTCACACATTCTGTCTTCTGCTTTTCTATAGATACATTTACTTGTGACATATTGCCTCTTGCTTTTGCTAATTTGCTTCTGACTGTTTTGTCCAAAAACAAAATTACAACTAGAGATGCAACTAATCATCTTTTAATGATCTTTTTTTTATATAATAGATTAATCTTAACAACCTTAATGTCTTATGTTGTGGAAGGTGCAACCAATCAATGTTTATTTTATTATTATGCCTCCATGTTGGCAACAGCCATGTTCATCCGTCCATCCATCCTATCGTAAGGAACGTCTGGAGGGAATTTCATTACATCTGGCATCCATTTGGACTCAAGGATAAAGTATTTCAAGGTGAAAGGCTACTGTTACTGTGAATCAAGAATTCAGAATTGTGACAAAATACACTTTATATCTTTTTATTAAACGCTTCACTTTATATACAGTATTATGTGTCTGTAGGGTTCGTGCATTTAACCAACTCTTCATTCCCATGGTATATTGTGCACATGTTGAAATACAGCAGTTGTATTTAGGCTTTTTTCTGTTAGGTGTGTAGCATTTTTTGGCCTTATCTCTCTTCTCAAAGTGATATCAGCATGACGTAACTATGGGCACAAGATGAAGGTGTTACCTTAGTAAGTCCCAGTTGTTACAATAGAGCTCCATATTTAGGTGAGGGCATATGGACAGCTTTTTCAATAAACACATGGTCTTTGAACATGAATTGACATAACATACTTGGAGGTTCACATGCAATGTGTGGACTAAGTTGTGGCAACTTAATTCTTTGTCAGAGCTAAATATAAGTGTTGTTCTTTGTAACATTTTGTTTGATCGGTGGATATGTAAAGAATGGGTGGAGATGAGAACAAGTTCTGTAAGTGGTGACAGCAGTAAATAATTTAGCAGTCATGTCTTGTATTTCAATGCCTTTAGGATCTGACTCCTGTGTGTGTATAACATTGTGTTTGTAATTGTACCACCCATGGATCTCATTTCCGAGAAAGTTGTCATGACGACCTTTCAAAAATGACCAAGTAAAAGTTGAACTGTATCAGCTTTTCAGCTTGATTTGTATTTAGGTACTTTGTCAAGAACAAAAGTGAACCAAGTACGGTATAGGCCAAAAGGGTAACAAATTATGCCAGCAGTATAAGTACGTAACCTCGATGGGCATCCAATAATATCGTTATAATCCTAAATTCAGTTTTGTAAGTTCTGTGTTCTGTCTTTTTTTAGAGACAAGTAATCTTTTAACAAAATGTGTTGCCTTTTAATAATATCAGGACAGAAAATACAGTAAAATGATAAATCCAGGTTTTTTAATCTGCAAGTCCAGAAAAGTCCAGTTAAGAATAAGTAAGGAACAGTTAGCGGTTCAAACATCTTGGCAAAAAGTAAAATAGTTTAAAAAACTTTAAGAGAAAAGTTTGGAAAAACAGTGGACTCCTTAGTTGCTAGTAGTATGTCCTTGTTCCAGATAAGAAAACTTAAGAGCACAGAGAATGGATAAGGTATTTGATGCCTGACTTCAGCAGGTTTTTGACAAGTTCCAGCCTGCTCCTCTACTACACTCCCTTTGAGAGTTCAGGCCAGGCCAGAACAAAAAACATTAGAATTAAAGATAGAAAAAGGCCCCAAGAACACCGCATTCCATTTAGATATACAGATGCATGGGAAACATACAAAATTGTGTTTAATATCTGAGGGTCCTTTGAAACACCAACTCCATGTGCAGTAGAGGACACTGAACTTAAATTCAACCCTAATTGTTTATACAGAAGGAGTTAGTATTTGAGTGATTCCTACTATAGTAAGTCCAGGTAATTACTTCTCTGCCTGTTGGTTGTCATGGCATTATGTCACTGTGTCATTAGAACATGTCAGTGTGTCTGAATTCAAGTATAATATGAGGTTGATACAGGCTATGCTGCTTGTGTATTTTCTACTTCCTTCCCGCCTTACATGTAAATACATGGATTATTTTTTGGCTTGTTTGAGTGCTGTAAGACTGCTCCTCATTACACTTCAGAACTGTGGATAAATGAATCCACTACAGACACTGATGCAGGAATCCAGCTGCTGCTGTTGTGCTTCTTACATGCTTGCTAGTGTGGATAAAGAGTAAAAAGATGGTTTGGGTCTCAGTTTCCTGACAATGTAAAAGCTTTCTCAATGATATCTGACTAATGGCTGCTATTTGATTCTTCGCAACACTTAAGCTGCTGCAAAAAGTATTTTTGCTCTTGGTGTTTTTTTTCTTAATCACAATTTAAGGGATGAATTAGTGACTTGGTTGATGGCTTCAGACACTTCCTGCTAGCAACAAAAAGTTAAATGGAAAGCACTCAGATACAATTCTGTATTAGACTGTATGGCAGTCGTTTGTTTTTTCCTCATTCTGGTGGCTGTGTTGTTCAGCAATTACACTCTGCTTGCAGTTGAAGCATTCCGCTTGCATGCTAAATGCTAATTGGTCACCTTCACAATCAAAACAGGTGGTGACCTTGAAGCCAGAACTACATGAGTTTTCACTTACTTACCGGGAAAAAATATGCAGGCACACAGGCCTTGAGCTTAATATAAAAGCCTAATGATGGCTCTTTTCAACTATTACAGTTACTAGGCATTTTTAATTTGGGCCGTTGTGGCATGAGCCGTGACCTGCTCAGGAAAATGAGCAGGGCTTGTGTGGGCTAATGGGTGTTACTCCATAATGGAAGTTTCTATATAAAGGGAGATCGCTCATTCTGTTACTGCGCTAACAACCTCAGTTCACTCAATAGCAGTTAGGAGAGAGTGTCATCCACTTCCTTTGTTCTTCTCTACTCCCTTTCTTTTTTTGTCAACATTTCTTTCTGTCATTATTTGTCTTTGTCATTTCTCTCTGTAATGCAGTCTTCCTCTCCCCAGTTACAAACACCAGCCAGTCAGTTTGTTATTAATTAAATGGCCCTGTTCTGAGAGGTGGACTCTGGAGAATGTCCAGATGTGGTATTTGTGTACAACATCTTCAAATTAAATTGACCCTTGTTTCTGTTTCTTCACCTACAGACGAGGACTGAATCCACCCCACAGAGTCAAGTCCATCTCTATGACAACCTTCACGCAACAGGAAATCGAGTTCCTACAGAAACATGGAAATGAGGTAGGCATGGTGATTATTTACCCTGTCACAGTGGTTAATTAAGTTTGAGGTCAACTTTCCCACTGCTTTGGCAGCTTTGCTTTACAGACTGGCCATGTAGTTTAGCCTGACATTGTACCATTTTACCCTGTGTTTGCTGTCTGTCTATGTCTATTGTTTAATTGACAATATGAATATGTGAGAATCTGTACATCATCATTAAATTGTGCACTCTTACCTTGGTCCAGAAATCATGTGCTCAAGACAAAATACTTCAAATTTAAATTGGAAGTTTTTTTTCTTTTTTTCAACAAAAAAAAAAGAAACAAAACCTTTAAAAAACAGTCCTTGGACTAGAATCACTTCTGAGACAGGACAGTCCATATGGGCACATTTTAAAGATATCACATTATTATGAATATTGCTATTTTAGTAATTACTGTTTTAGTAGTGTTTAGGCTCAGTATCCTCTTTTCTACAGTCAAATGTAGACTCTACTGAGTAAGTACACTGATGTAACAAAAATTTACAAGGAAATGTATTTATTTCAAAGCTGTATTTATTACTATATTGTACACTGAATCTAATGAAGAAACACTCACTGCTTGGTTGACCCTCCCAGCTCTTATCAGCTTTGTATTCGGCAGCATCAGACACCTGTTTTCACCAGACAAACTCTCAATAAACCTTTGCACACTAGCTGCCTACTACAAAACAGCATAGAAACACAGTTGCTGCAAGCAACAAGCTGCTGAAGAAACACTTTCATCAGGTGGCCAGATAGACCTCACTGGGATCATAATGTTGTTTTGTGGCTGTTGGATGTGGAAATATGCAATTTTTTATTAACATTTTAGCCATAAAAGACAGACAATAAGTTTGTCTGTGAGTATGTCACAATTAAGCTCTACCATTAATAGGTGCAATAAATTTCAGTGACCCAGTTACACTTTTATGCGTTGAATTATATTGATGCATGGATAGTTTTGAACAATGCAATATCTGTTTGTCATTTGCATTCTGCAGCTCTCACCTATCAATCATAACCATGTAGAGTAGCACCATGTATTTTTACAGCACAGAACAACCAAAGTGCATCATCATTCAAGAACCATTTCTGGTAAACGGAGTATGAAATAGAGCAATGCCACCTGGGAAGCACAGCCTATTAAAAGCTGTAGCAAAGTGGCAGGGCAGGCAGACACGCGGGAGACTCAAGGTTGGACCTGATGCATATATCCTTCAAGGCTGCTATATAAATACTACTGCATTCAAGTTGACACAGAAAAAACTCATACAACAAGGTGCACATTATATTTTCAGCAAATGCTGTTTCAAAATGTAACTGATGAGAAAGAAAGAGTGAGCTTGAATGTGCTTTGAGCACCAAAGCCAGCTAAAGAGATAGCAGTGGCGGCGGCGGTAGCAGCGGCGGCAGCAGCAGCGGCGGCAGCAGCAGCAGCAGCGGCAGCAGTAGCATATGTGCAACAAAAAAGCCATGCTGGCTCTTGCAGCACCATCATTCCATCTACAGTGAAACACTTTATACTGAGTGTGCACACACACACGAGGGCTATAAATCTTTCTTTACAAGATTAGGCAAATACTTTAGGAATGCTAGTGTCCCAAACCAAAGGTTAAGGTGAAACTTGCACTGATTTTACACAGAGTGACTATGTTCAACTTGCATTTCAAAACATGGAGCCAACTCATGCTAGACTCAGACATGGCTATATCCTTGAGTAAAACCATTTGCACAAGGCATTCATCCATGAAGTGTGAAGTTAAAATAACAGTCAATGCTCTTTTCAACTTAACTAACAGGTTTATCTTTTTATTTCCTATGGCTTAACACTTTGATGGCTAATTGTGAAAGCTGTAAAGCCCTGCACTTGTTAGGAGCTGTGTGTGCTACAAAAATGAATTTTAAAAAATCCCGTCACATGTTCTGTTACTGTGTGTTCTAGGTATGTAAACAGATCTGGCTTGGCCTTTATGATGACAGAACCTCCTCAATACCAGACTTCAGGGAACCACAGAAAGTCAAGGAGTTTCTTCAAGAAAAATACGAGAAGAAGCGATGGTAAGTCCGTTTCAGTGCAAGCTGGCAGTGCAAAGATATGAACAATCCTCTGACAATGTGCACTGTGTGGATGTGTAGCTTTTCTTTGTGTTTTTCTTCTCTCTGGCTTAGAATGTCTCACAGGCAGTTTATAGCAGCTAGCCTCAAGCAAACCTACAGATACCCTTCTTTAAATGCACAGAATGTAGGTCAGTACAGTGAAGCTGCTTTATGTGTAAGATTTAGTTATTCCATGAAGTCATAGGTTATTTGTTTTAAAGCATAGCATAGTTGTTACTGGTGCATTGTGACTGTTGAGTGCCATAACTAATGAGAGAAGTTATTTTAGACAAATAAAACTAAGGGCAAACCTAACCAACAAGTGTTTTAATGAGATGCAAATTATGGATTGGTCTATAAAAGTAAATATTGATTTACTGTGGCTGTTGGTTTATGCAGTTAGACCTCACAAAAAACTGAGTCGTGTCACTATGTTAGGGACCAAGCAGTCAAAGGACAAGCTAGCACAGGTTTACGTTTCAAAAAATGGGTTTTATTTCACCCAAAAACATGTCAGAATACAAATAAATGAAAATAAGCTCTTTTAGTAAATAACTGGGCAGTTAAAAAGAGGTCAACCAAATGCAGCTCTACTCAAAAAATACTGTTAATCAAGGCCACTGTGATAAGCCAATGATAGGAGCTTCTATGTTGTGACTGGCTGGGCCATTTTGCCACTGGACCACATCATGTACTTGTTTGCTGTCTCAGTCTGATTAAGTGCTACAAGATTACATCCATGGCAAAAACTGTATTGTATGTAAAACTGTATAGCTGGTTAGTAACCGGAAGATTTAAAATTAAACAGAGTGAAGAGGCAGATGCATTGACAAGTGATCTTTCCTCCATTCAACGAAAAGAAGATACATTTAGCTTCTTCTGCTTTCACTTCAGTCCTCAATGTTTTATCATTATCATTAAAATAATAAGTGCTCTGAGAACATATTATTTGGCCTCCGTATTGTTATGGGGCTGGAAATGGTAGTAGTAGGGAGTAGTGCTTTTTTCATCTCATAGTGTCTTTGAAGTCTGACCAATATGAGAGGTCTGACCAAAATGAGAGCAATGATTGGTGCATGTCTCAACATGTCCCGATTTCCTGCCGACAGGCATTCTCACTCACAAAGGCCACTCTTCTGGAACACAAACACACACACCAGTTACCACCATGATAACTGTTAGTTTCAAATAATATTGGCTTGTTTTCTAGCTATGAATCAGATTTCCACTCAAATAAACATTTCCTGTTGGGATTTGGAAAACACTTATTTTTGCCTTAAGGCTGTTACACAATTATTCTGAAAATCTGAGATTATGTGACATTATCTTAAATTTTATCCCATTTACCAATTTAGTCAGTAGCTTCATTTCAATTGTGATATGCTGTGATGTATATTTATCAAGGTAGATTTTCTTTCTTTTTTGGTGATGTATGTTTCACAGCTGTTTGACATGTAGTTTAATTTAACTCATGATGTGAACTGTTTCCCAGGTATGTACCTCCTGAGCAGGCGAAGGTAGTAGCATCAGTCCATGCTTCCATCTCTGGCTCCTCAAACAGCAGCACCAGCAGCACCCCGGAGGTTAGACCACTCAAATCCCTGCTGGGGGAGTCAGCCCCCTCCCTACACCTCAACAAGAACACCCCACCAAATCAGGTGAGATTAATGTCGTGCACACACATACACATACTGAATTTTTACTTATTGACATAGTGATTATTGTCTATTCCATCAAGGGCTTGTAAGGTTTAACAAATTACTTTAAAAAATTCACTTAAACCATCCAACCACATTAGAATGTGGTTCTTGAACAGCATCTTGTCCTAGCCGTAGAAAAAGACTACATCATCAGGTGATACAAATTGCATGATAAACACAACATTATGGATTTTTAGCAAGTAATTGATTCTAGGATGGTCACGAAAATTGGAAGTATTTCCATCTCTGGCTCTCACCTTCTTCAGGCAAATCTTGCACACAGCCTTGTCGAGATTTGCAGGCTCTCCCTTGTCCTTCAGTCAGTATTCCCGTTTTACTGCCCAACCCTAATCTGTAGTGTTCTTATTGTTACATACTGTCAATTGGTATGCATCTGGGTATTAATCAAACTGTGTGAATCCTTCCGAACCTATAGTATGAGGATATGTTTTTAGGAGTCATTATTATTTAATGAGGTGTATTGTTGTGTGAATATGCCCCCAGAGATGAATTGCATCTTCTGTTATAAATGCTTATACATGTACTGTACAAAGACACATTGTATACACAGAGATTGCCAGACACATTACCTGTTAGTCTGCTTTTCAGAAGGCCTCTTGTCTTAAGTCTTCAGGCAGGCACATAAATATGCTCAGCTACACATACCTGCAGTTTTTCTAATCTGTCTCTTGTCTCCACCAGTCTCCAGTGGTGAGCCGTGGACAAACCCATCAGCAGCCGTTCCATGACAAGAAGTTTGACCTCCTCAGTGACTTGGGTGGAGACATCTTTGCTGCTCCGCCTAACTTGAACGCAGGCGCAAGCTCCAGTTTTGCTAACTTTGCACATTTCAACAGCCACACAAGTAAGGAACACAGTAACTGCTGGAATGTCTAACAAAAAAATGAGAATCGTTATATGTCAGGCAAACCTGCACTGAATGCAAAAAAAGAGCAATAACTCCTGTCTCCAATTACAGGTGTTAATTGGTGAAATGACCTTCATTTATTGGGAAAAAAACATGATTACTTTCATCTGAAACATTAAAATTTCATAATATGCATGTAGACATATACCTCTTTTCGTGTAGAACAGTATAGCAAATGGTGTGAATACTATACCTCATGTCATGCTGTTGCAGCCATTTAATATGTTTATAGTGCTTCAAGAGACAGCCACATGCTGAATGATGTTGCAGTCTAATTAATACCTCTTATAGATTATGACAGAATCTTTTAAATGTCAGCAGCCACATACCACCATGACTGCAAATCATGTCCATACATTACATGTGGGATAATACCCTCCATGTTGTACATTTCATGATTGTAATGCAGGATAGAGGGGCAAGCTGCTCGTACCATGGCCACTTGCAAACAAAATGCCATAAATCATCAAACTAAAAATGTCAGTCGTCAGTTTACACACAAGTAGTCAATTTTGATCTTGTTTTCTGATTTAAAAAAAAAACGTTAAAATATAGTTCCGGTGCCTCCTAATTTCTGTCCTTTGCATTGCTAGGCAACATATAGCTAAACAGGAAGGTGTTCATAAGGCGAGTTCACAGGAGTTTTATGATCCTGAAGTTTTCAAACCAGAGAAAGATAAATTTCCGTGATTCTTAACAATCTCAAGAACAGATAGCAGCAATGCATTCTGCTACATGACATTATTAAAACTGTCAGTCCAGCAGAGATAATGTTATAGCACTCTCTGTCTACACAGGCTGCCTCTGTTTTTCCCCTCCCTACACACACATTGCACTCATCACTCCCTCACTCTTACCTGTGACTTCTCCACACCTCTTTCTCTCCAATTATGGCCACATTTGCTCTCCAGTCTTCTCTCCTTTACCCTGCAACTGTACCTTGGACTCAGGCTTCCAGCTTCACCATTGCTGACATTATTTGGGTCCTCTATTGAAGTCATCTTTCTTCCTTCTACTGTTTGGACTTTCAGATTCAGGCAAATATGATACACATGTAAAATTACACTTGCTGCTGTCTTTACCTACAGTTTAATATTGGTAAAATAATTTCGAACAGCAAACAAAGACCTGTGTCATAGGTGTCCAGTTAAACCATCCAGTTACCAAAAACATATCAGAATCCAGAATCTTCAGTCACCATCGTATAAAGATTAGCATCAGAGGTGCTATGGACAGACACATCTCCATGGATACTAATGTCTAAAAAATAGGGCTATTAGTGTTTGCTTGCGAATAATGTCCTCTCATTTCCCCCTCAAAGAGCCATCAAGACTCGCCCTTAATGCAGTGACTAAAGTGGCATCCACACATCTCCACATAGCAAACATGAGCACCCCTAAAATGAATGATTTGTGTAGTTGTAAGCGCACACATTCGGTCTCATATGGTATGTGCTCAACAAGGAGCCCAGACAGTATCTCATGGGAGAGGGTAAATGTCAGACCATCCTGCCTGCCTTTAAAGCTGTTATGCATGTTGCTATGTTATACCACTCTGTGATTATCTCTCATATTTACCACATAATCCACTGTATTTGTTCTGCAGTCTGTCATCCACGCCTTAGCCTATCATATGTAGAAATCCGATCTATTATTATCTCATGCATTGTTATCCTCTCATTGTGTCTTTTTGTTCATCTGTCTGAACCTCATCCTGACACAACCTCCAGCGACACAGAATGCCAACGCAAATGCAGACTTTGCAAATTTTGATGCATTCGGGAGCACTTCTGGGTCGACAGGTGGTTTTCCCTCCGCACCCCAAGTCCCATTCCAACCCTCAAATACAGGTAGAGCGAGCTCTCTTCACTGGACAAACAATGCACCTCCAAATCACTCCCATAAAGACATTCAATTGTATAATTGTGTGTACACAGACATTGAGAACGTACATATAGGTTAAACAGAGACAACTTATTCAAATGCAGAACACTGTCAGTCATGTCTTCTGTCAAGTCATCAACTTTTTGTTTGTTTTAACTGTTGTAATACATATCCTCTGCTTCCCAAAACATTCCATATGTGCTGTGTCCTTTCATCCAGTGTTACATTTGAAAGGCTTATGTGCACCAGTTTCCCAACCAGCAAATTTAACAGAATCTGCAAGTTTGGAAAAAAATGCTAATACATATTTGTTTTCTATACTGATTGCCCTTGACTGCAGCTGAAGGCATAACATAATTTTTACATCAAAGGTGCCTAAGGCATAGAGCGCAAGTAATATCCTCCAGAGAATATGCATACCATGCAGACATACTAGAAGCATTGATTCTACCTGCCACTTGTAGCACATCTCTATTTTGACCTACTAAGAAGCATCAATCACTTGTCTGGATAATCAACAACAAACCATTTTTTAAAAAGAAAGGGATGGACATACACAAGAGCAGTGTACACTTCATAATCTTTAGGTTTAAAATTGATTTTAGTGATAGGAAATTAATAATATCAAATATATGTAGAATATGCTGTAATCTGAATTGTTTTTTTAAGAGATAAAAATGAAGTAGGTAAAGATCACTGCAGTCAATAGGTAGACAGTTATATTGATACAGACATGAACAGGTTTGATACTGCTGTAGTACTGTAACCACATTTTGTATAAACCTACAGGAATATTATGGCGATATTTTAGTAATATAATAGGGGCTTAACATTAGTGTTAACATGCAGGCTGTGTGATTTAGTTGAATCCATGCTTTGTTCAAAGAGGTGCAATTTTGATTTGATATATTGTGGTCTAAAAATGGAATTGGGGCTTAGTCTCAGGAAAATGTTGTGTTCTACAGTGCCCTCTGCTGGATAATTGGTAACTATTTTAATACAGAGTACCACAGTGATCTCTTGAGCATGATTATTGCCTGATGATAAAGCTCCCCTCTCTCTTGTGGCTTTGTAAGATAATCCCTTTCTCACAGACACTGACTGACTGTGCTATCTGGCCTCAGCTGTCCATTCTGTCTCATGTGTTTTTCATCATTTGCTTCAGCAGCAGTTGATTTGCTTTGACGTCATGCTTTTTAATTTTTTACCTCTGGTTTGGTTGATGTCTTTTCTTTGTTTCTCCGCCCTGTCTTACACTGCTCATTGCCCCATTTCTCCATCCCTCCCTTCTTCCTTGATTTTTGGCTGCCAGCGTTCACTGTGCTCTCATCCAGCCGCAGTGTGGGTGAGTTTGCCACTGCTCTGCCTCTCCAGGGTGCACACAGTAAGTCTCTCTCTCTGGGCTTGCCCTCTTAACAGCTTTCACCCTTTCCACCGCCTCTAATGTGTAGTCACTCTGATCCTCCTGTCTCTGGATGAAATTTGTCTATTTACAGCTTTGTTTTCCCTGAGCTAACGGTAGCTACACAGCCAATATTCCATGGAGTGCAATGAAGCACTGGTTAAGATTAAACAAACATTCCTTCTTGCCCCCTTCCCATCAAAAAGACTGAATTCTTAATATACTACAGTAACTCATGGATATCTGCTCTGACATAGGGATGTTCATTTTGATTTTTTTTTTTTTTTTCCTGACCGATAGCCAACGCTTGTTAACCATTAACTGACAAGATTAAAATGCACTAGTGAAATTTGATTTCTGTAACCCATTAAAAATACCAATACACAGGGCTTAAAGTGGGCTGGAACAGTGTGAAGTGACAGAGAGTGAGACAGACGAGCGCACAGGCAGCAGAGAATACCCTTCCCACAGATCATCACACAAGGCAATGGTCCTTTTAACTTCATTGTTGCAGAAGAAGCAATGTCCTGAACAGCCAGACTACTGCTCATGCAACACAGAATTGGACTGGCATTAAACCTCAAAATAAAATAAGCAGGCCAGGCCTACCTCAGTCCTCAGCATGTTACTGGTGTCCCAGGATATTTTAACTGTTTGACTAATTAGTACTGATGTGTCAAAATTCTTTTTTTCAGTTGCCAATTCAGCAGTTAATTATGAACAACCCTACTTTGAAACAAAAGTTGAAATTTACATCTGCAAGCATTCTTAGAAACCTTAAATGGGGGTTTAAAGTGCCTGAATTAGCATGGTTGCCAAACATAAACACACTATGTGAAACAAATGACATTTATAGGTATCTGCAGTGGTAAAATCTAAGCACACAAAGGTGTGCTCTTCTCTTTTGTATTTGCAATGCGGTGACTAATGTCTAATAGTTTTATTTGCCCAGTAATAAACTTGGATCCGGTTAAAAGTGTCTACTCATTACAGGGCTCAGTTTTGTCTGCAGGCTGATTTTGACAGACTAACAATCTTTTACATTGAACTATCAAGCTGATTTCCATGTCATATTAAATACATTTTGCTTGGTTTTGTCTGTAACTCCCTTGATCCACAGTATGGTGCTGAACTCCTGTGTAACCGAGGCACTCAAGAAAGGTGCTGTTCTGTACATCATGTGTCTCTAACATAAAGACATTTAAATTTAATGCGTTCCTCAGGTTCATAGGATAATGGAGAGCCAGCATAGTGCAGCATAGCAGACTACTTTTACAAGTGTTGTTATCTGTCCTATAGATAATGAAGATATCCCAGCCCTAGCCTGATTCCACCCCAACTTTACCCTCCATGCAGCTTCTTCTATCCCTGTCCACTATATTAATGCTGTCACTCAAATCCAACAATCAAGTCCCCCTCATGACTTTTTAATTTCTCTCTTTTATACAGGTAGCGCCTCAGGGGGACTAGCAAATGCCAGTTTTGCAAATTTTGACAACTTCCCCAAATCGTGTAGTGCTGACTTTGGATCCTTCAGTTCCTCCTCCCAGAGTAACTCCACAGGAGCTGGCAAAGATGCTGTTCAGAGTACTAGCTCCCCTGCTGATAGATACGCAGCCCTGGCTGACCTGGATAACATGTTTAGCTCTGCCAAAACAGAGCAAGGTAAACTTCTCCTGCCTAGCCTGTTTCATAGATCTCAATTGTAGGGACAGCGGTTGACTGAAAAAGGAAGTTGACACAACTAAAAATATTTGTCATCTGAAGCATAGATTTAAGTCCCTATGAGTCTTCTTCCCAGTGCAGGGACAGGCATAGTCGCTCTTAAAATGGGACTTATTTACATTTTCTAGCAAACATCTAATTCTGTATCACTTCATTTTTGGCTTGGCCAAGGCATGGTTGTATTTTACTATTTTTTTTTTTTTTTCTTTCTCCAAAAATCAGTCTCCTGACCTCAGTGTTACAGAACCAGCCTGTGTAAAAACAACAGGCCACTGCACATGGTGGAAATACCGCCTTGCTTTAAAGAATCCCTTATATATCTGTTTCATTGGAGAGTTTTAATGTCACATTGTCAGAATTCTAACACTGGAGCATCTCTGAATTGTACTGGGCTGGTACTAGTTTATTTTGTCCATCACAACATATGATTCTGTGCTAGAAAATGCAAATTTCCTAATGATTGAACATTTATTCCCCATTATTTTAATAGGTTGAAAATGGCAGCTATCTCCGGCAGCTAATTTGAATTTTCTTGGATTTGTTGAACTGAGGTGGCTCTGCTCTTATTTGCTTCTATTGCAGGAGGTGGTATTCCAGGGGGGGTGAGCTCAGCTGCCGCTGCAGCAGCAGCAGGAGGAGGAGTGGGCGGTTTGCCTCAGAAGCAGCCAGCGATGCTAACAGGGGGGGACCGCTATGCTGCTTTAGCTGAGCTTGATACTGTCTTCAGTTCCTCAGCTCCTGCCACCAGTGTTTACAACACCACCAGCACCTCACAGGGGTGAGACTATGCAAAACACATAGATGCACCACAGTAAATCCTCTGCTATTGTAGAGTCCAAAGTCTAATAATCATTCTGTTAATAATTTAAGTTGATACATTGAGTTTAGTAAAAAATCTTAAAGGCCAAACTATTCACCTGACTGTTGAAACATAAGGGTATAATAGCTGATTGATGTGAACCAATGTGCCAGAATATAGTTAGAATACAGTCACAGCTAACTGCCATTTCAGCAAACTTACTTTTATCCACAGCAGCTTGACTTACAGACATAGAGTGACCACACTCTAGCCTTCATACAGCATTATGCAGTGGTTTCTGGTCCTCTTGTTTTGCTGGCTTCCCTGAAGAGTTGATTTTGTTTGTCTGCAGGGGTATGTTTGGCTCAGAGGCTGGGATGTCCACAGCACAAGCACAACAGGCCCTTCCTGGCATGGCTCAAGGTTTTGGACGTAAGTGAACCCGCAGGCTGTTTTCTGGTGGTTTCCTCTTATTGTGCTCCCAAATTGAATTCAGTAATGATATAGAAACTCTGGGTAATTCTAGCTAGATTCAGCTGTTTGGATTTTGCAATGTGTGACTTTTGTGCCTTTGTGGGACATTGAGGACCCTCATGGTTGAGACGTCAAAAACAGTTTGCAGACATGATCAGAGAGTTACTTTGTGAATCATCAATCTGAAAAATCATCATGTTATGTCAGACTTGGATGAGCTTTACTTTTTCTCAACATTTATTGTTTCTTTTTAGCCCGCCTGCCTCACATATCATTTTGACATAGAGATTATTAAGTTGTTTGGAAAAATGTGGACTGTATGTTCTATGAAATTACAGAAGGTTTTTAGACATTTGAACATCTTACTGCTGGGGACTCTATGCAAAGCTTAATTTGTCGACAGGGATTTACCCATGATCAGTTTGGTTGAAGGACACTAATGATGAAAAGATCATCAACAGGAGATAAGTGTTTTCAGAGGTTTGAAGTGGGAGCAGGGGAGATCACTGACGGATGACATCAACATGTTGAAGTGGAGTCTCCTCCATGAATCATTACTTTTGTTTTTAATACATTTAGATCATGTAGTTCATTCTTCTGTTTCACACTGTGGGCTCATGTTTGGTGACTTGATACCTCTCCCCAACAGCTCAGTCAACTAATCCGTTTGTAGCTGCTGGAGTTGCCCCAGCAGCCGCTCCCACCAACCCATTCCAGAGCAACGGCAGAACAGCAAGCGTGGCAGCAGCTGCAGGTGTGTTTATGTGTATGTTTGTGTGTCTGTGAATGTAAAGCACAGATAGTAGACCACTCAATCAACAAGTTAGAAAAAGAGTGCAGATTAAAATCATTTTATTTGAAAATAAAATGCAGGTGTGTTACTTTATCATACAATAAGTGTATTATGTGTTAGGTTACCTTGCACACACAAAGTGGCAACCTTTGCCCAGGCTGCCATAGCAATGAATATTAGTAACATCCCCATGCCAAACAAAAGCAGAGAACATTGTGAAAAAAGTTCTGAATACCATGTTGTTCACTGTGGAAATTGGTAGCAGGGCTAGTGTTGCCACTTAATGGTGTGCACAAGAGGGATGAAATTGTAGAAATTGAGATTCAGTTGTCTGTCTGATTGCTCTTGCCATGCTGGACAGGCTTGATGAGGGTTCTTCATGGGCAGGGTTATCCTCCCACCTTTGGTAGGTTCCCTTGTGCCCTCTGTTTCCCTTTTGCTTTCCTGCACCTTGCTCTGGCAGCACCTCCTTTTTCCTGTTGCAAATGTATCAGGAAAATGTTGGGAGATGTAAGCGTAGTGCCAAGATTCAGAAATACAGGTGTGACAAAATTTAACCTAATCATTATTTCACCGTAGGGGAGAATGGGTGGGTTGAGCCTGAGTTTAAAATGAGTGGCTCCTGCAGTACGAGGACATCATATCATCATAGCATCGTGTAGGTCTGAGATGTAGAGTGAAGCAGTTTAGTTAATTTAGACTTTACTCACTTACACAATATCAGTACAAACAATGTGTTTGTTTCCTTGAAGGATTTAAAAGTAAAGAGAAGTCAGAAAGTCAGCTGAAGTTTAAGATAAGTATAGATGGATAATTAACCTTTAGTTTTGAGAAGTATGCTCTGTTTTCTTGACAGTAAATGGTTATGATAGGTTGAAGTATCTTTTGCTCATCTTACCCCATATGTCTCAACAACAGTGGTTTCCTCAACATTTTCCTCTTTAATAGTTGGCAAGAAAGAATGAAGTCTGCCTTTTTTGAAGACACTGACTTATTAAAGCTCACATTGCACTCTAATTTACATTTTAAAAAATCATGTATTTATTCAGTAGAATGCTTCATTCAGTGGGTGAACCCTGTAAAACATTGAAAATAATCCTCCAGTGTCAATATCAAGAACAGTTAATCTATCTGATTTTGCTCATATATTCAATCAATTTTAGCTCCATATAACAGACGTTGAATGTAGCATTTGTATCAGACGTTGGATTGTTCAATTGCCAGCTGGCTGTCTTACTTACCACAGTTGAATTCAAGTTGTTGCACTGTGGGGAGGTTGTGCTCCTTTGTGCTCATCAGAGGTTGCAAGTGCTGCAAGTGTTGTTCAGACAATCCCTTCTTTTTTCCTAAGGCTTGTCTGTAGACAACTGTATTCACAATTTGCATGTGTTTAAAACAGTGCAAATACATGCACTGCAAGATTCTGAAGGAACAACACTTTTGACTACAGAACCATGTGCAGATATTCACCTGCTAAAGTAACTGTGACCAAATCTACTGCATGGCATAATTGATATATTTCTAATTCCTAATTTGTTGTAGCAGTTTTTTTTCTTGTTGACCTGTCTGTAATCCCCAGTTGTTTATCCTCTCACTCATTTAAGTTTCCCACAGTACTACAGTATGCTGCTTTCTAATAAACTGCTGATATTAATAGCTGCCTAGTATTTAAATTAGTTTGTGTTTTACTGCTGCTGTGTGCCAGCTTCTGTGTAATCTAACATTTTATAGGCGTGTGTGTGCTGTGAAATTGATTTCGTAATTTTGAAAAGAAAAGAAAAGAAAAGAAGCCAAAGGTGTAAACCAGTTTCTATGCCCGTGTTGTTGTATGACTTAAGGTGTTGTTGAGTCTTATATAGGCCTCTTTAACCAATTGTTGTCCTGCTTTGTAGCAGCCTCATTTGGAACAGGCTCAATGAGTATGCCATCTGGATTTGGGAATCCTGCAGCCTACAACCTCCCCACCAGCTTTAGTGGAACCTTCCAGCAACCCTTTCCTGGCCAGGGTCCCTTCCCTCAGCCTCCTGCATATCCCCAGCAACCCAATGGTGTGTATGCTTCTTTGTAGATTATCTAGTTTAGACTTTGCATAATAACTACACTGAAGTTCAATGTTGCCTGACTAGTTATCTGACTGACTAGTTGTCACATTGCTGCACTTAAATGTTTTTAAAATATTCCACTTAGGATTTAGGCTTTTCTGTTCTGATGTGGTAATAGCTTTCATCATTTGAACATGAGTTACACAGTTCTACTTGATTGGTTGTTGCTGTAATTAATTTTTTTAGATGTGTATTCCATTATATGTCCTAAATGACTATGTACATATCTTTTTCAGGTGGAGGATTTCCAGCCTTTGGCCAGGCCAAACCTGTTGTGACTCCTTTCGGGCAGGCAATTCCTGGTCATATGGTCTCAAGCAACCCTTTCCTGGTTAGTAAGAGGGCTACATAGTATGATATTCTGTAGAAGAGATTAGTCTAACATAAAGGAATGACTTAATTAGTTCCATGAGCCAAGATTAATGTTTGATAGAGATAAGACTACCTTATTCTTCCTTTAGTTCTGTTGAATAGACCATTGATTTATTATATATAAATATTATATTTATTTTCTCTATATATTCCTCTATACTAAGTGACTGTTTGTGTCTCCCTTTTTCCCTTCAGGGTGCGGGTCCATCTGCGCAGTATCCAGCAGGAGGAAATTCAACAAATCCCTTCTTATAGCGATCCATTCAATCAGCTGTACTACAGGGTCAACAACTGGCGCGCTTGCACCTATTGCACTGTTTTGTTTCACAAGTAGCTTTAAAAACACAATGTTTGTAAGGATTTGTATTTTCTATTGCAGTTTGTCACTAATGGAACAATATGACAGACAGTCATGCTGACACTGTCTATGGCTACAAAACAAAGTGATGGTGTGTGCAGAGGGAGAGGTTGATCCCCTCTTCTCTATTTAACCTGTGAACTGGCCAGGCCTCTACTGAGCCACAATGTATAATCAAACTGGCTGAAAACTAAGTTATTGCATACAGTATACTCCATTCATTATGCTGCAGTTCTGTACATACAATTTTTCTTTTAGGAAATTAGCTCTTTGTGCATTTCAGTATTTGTATCTAACACATGATTTGTTAAGACAAAGCTGTTTGAAAAACTAATGGGTACTGCCAGTTACCGTCTTTGTAAAGAACCAAACTGTTTATTTGTGCAGGATCCTTTTAAGGTTAACTATTGTCACTAAAGAAAAAAGAATGCATATTCTGTTGTCGAGATGGTAAAGAGGAGTGAATGCTGCATCAGGGATGGGTAGGGGTCTCATTTCTCTGCCATCCCCTGCCCTGCTGCTCCTGAACTACAGTGAACCACATCCATATGTGAGTAACAAGAACGATGAACTGAAAACCACTTACATTGGGTATTAGAGAATTTTAAGTTAATATGTAAATATATACAGTATATATATTAAAATGAATTTTAAGTAAGAGGAAATGACCAAACCATTCATTTATATGGATGTATGGAAATCTTGTATATTTGTTTTCTATAAAAAAAAAGAAAGATATATATTCATGGTGTTGCAGTCAGTAATTTGAAGCTTTTTTGGGGGGGGGGGGGGGGGCGTTTAAACTGGCATTTGGCCACGGTGGGGACCTAAAGCAGAAGTAATTATCTTCACTTGCAGTGTCAGATCCCTTGTATCTCAGAGTCTGTCTTCGTTAATGACGGGAGATTCATTTTTGTCTGGAGAAGTTGTCTCTCTTTTGTTTCTCCTCACTCTCCATATGGTAAACAGTCCACGAAGTGAAAAAAGGAGAGCGATGACTGAGAAGTAGCTGGCATATATGGTGAACTGCAAAAGAGCACATAATTCAGTGATAAGTGATCATGTAAACACTTGTGCTGTGCGTTTTCTCTGATCAGATAGCTCACCTGAGGAATGATGGCCAGGCCCAGACCCCCACTGTCAACGAAAACAGAGGTGATAATTGTCTGTAGAGCCAGGGCTCCAAAGTTGTTTACTCCAAAGACAAGTGCATATCTTTCCATTGTCAGGTCAGCTGCAATCTGGTACCTAAGAAGAAGATTTAAATGCTATTCTTTCTGCAACAAAATGAGGTCTGAATCATGAGATAAAATAAAAAACTTTCATCAAATGCCATTATATTCTTACATGGCTATTGTTATCAGCAGCATGTAGAGGCTTTTGAAAATGATGTAGCCAGTGTAGCAGACCCATATGTTGCTGATGAAGGTCATGAGGAAAAGTGCAGCTGCCCCAAGTCCGGAGAAACCACCAAGGGCCAGCTCTCCCCACTTCTCCCATCTCACCTCAGTGAAGCCTATACCATAAGATGTAGCTGCACCTGCAAAACATTGATTTAGGTTTATTGTAGTAGAGATGACAAATTAGCAGTGAGAAAATGATTATGGTGGTGATTTATCACCAAAAGCTGTTATGTCATTTCCCTTATTGTAAACAGATGTATTTACTTAGAATATGGCTGTTAGTAGAATTTTATATAGTGGCCACAACAATGAGACAGTTTACACCATAGATGCTATTTCCATAGTTTTTCCTTTCCTAATCTTTATTGTTTCTTGGAAACCTGTATTGGATGTTGCTTACCCAACAGGTTGGACACTGCTTCTACGCCTCCATTGTAGATACTCATGTTCTGAGAAGGCTGCACATGTTCCCACAGCACCTGCAGGGTAAATTGCATATTGCTTTTTTATGTATTGGGGTGGATTTCCTGTATTTGGTAACTTCCAACATTGTCATTTCATTTGCTTGAATCAGATTAATCATTTATTGATGATTTCACCAGGTAGAGAGGGCACAGTTTCATCTGCTGTAACT
The DNA here is from genome assembly GCF_046630095.1 of Trachinotus anak. Lineage (NCBI taxonomy): Eukaryota > Metazoa > Chordata > Actinopteri > Carangiformes > Carangidae > Trachinotus > Trachinotus anak. The sequence continues at coordinate 19,583,230 of NW_027273865.1, read as the reverse complement.
CCACTTGGTGATTTAGTTTGGTGCAATCATTGTATATCACATTTTCATGTCAGATTTCCTTTAATTTGAACTTTTCACTGTTTATGTCACCTTCACAACTGACCTGCACATAGTTGACAGTCTGATTATAGCCACAGGTGGCCATTGTCCACCACAATGACCAATACAGCAGCTGTCTGGAGGAATAGCACTGGCAGAAGTCCGTCCACAGCTGGAGAAGAACTTGGCTGCAGCTCTTTGCACCAACTGACTCTTTAAAGTCCTCAGTCTTGGGTGCTGTTTCTTCCTGTCCTTTGAAAGCACCTTCCCCTGTTTCTTTGCTTTTGTCCATCTTTTCATCTCTTCCCTCTAGGGAGATCTTCGGGCTACTTGTGTGTTCCTTTGTGTCCACAGTCCCATCTCCATTACTTTTTGTTTCCTCTGTTGCTGTTTTTTGTGAAGTATGTTGGCTATGAAAGAACATGCTGTGCTGTGGCATTGGCAGGAGGCAGGAAGTGAGGAGAGCGATGGCAGTGAGAACCAGAGTAAATACCAAGATGTTGCTGTAGGACATGAGGTCGAAGCTGACAAGGAGCTGACCCAGAACAGAGCCCACTGTGTACCCGAGGAGCTGGACACTGCGGCTGTAGGAGGTGGCCTTCCGGTACCTTTTTAGATCTACAACACTGTAATAAACAACACAGTCAAAATGTCCTGTCTGTGCCAACAATTTCAAATTCACTTTCCTGACACCTGGCAGTACTGGTGCCATGCTTTTGACCTTTAGTACTCAACCTGTAGATATAGGAGAAATATGCCACATCGCTGGCTGTCACCACCGCGTAGCAGAACTGCATGGCCTGCATGGCTGGTACACTTTTGGTCCAGAGAAGCATTGCCGTGGTGATGAAGAGCATAACACACTGGAACACTACCACAGGCTTGTAACGCAACCAGTCCGTCAGCAGGAACACTGGCACCAGGACGGACAGGTAGGAGTACGTCCACACTGGGAAAATTTGATTATTAACCTGATAAGGAAAAAGCAGTTTGAGTAATAAATGTGAAAGAGATGGAAGCCGAATTGCTTCATGGCAAGGTTCAAGGGCATAGGTATGGTTTTATCTTTAGGAGGAACAGTTTTTAGTCAGCTGGCCAAAATAAAATGCTCACGTGTTCTGTCTCTTTTGCCATGCACATAAGAAGCATCAATGCAGAAGGTTTACTTGAGAATGTGTTAGTTGATAAAATTTGCCTGAAATGAGACTTGTATCATGATTTTTCTTTCACTGATTTTGAACATATTTTCATTTTTTATAAATGAATACAAATCTTGACATGATAAGTCTTAAATTAAATATATCAAGAAAATAAATATATAAAATCTCTGTAGGTAGTGAGCTACCATGTGAATCAACTATCTGCTGTGAGCCAGTTTCTAATTTCACCTGAGATTATGTAGCTCTGTCCTTTAAAATTGTTGATTTGGCCAACAGAACCCAAGAGTTTCAAGACAGAGCCACAGTGATGCTCAATCTTATTTTAAAATTATGTCAAAAAGTTATTCTTGCATTGTTTTTTAGTCAGCTCCTGAACATATAGCAAGATCTTTCACTAGAACATCAGAGCTCACCTGTTTGTTTGTCTGTCTGACATCACAGCTCACCTGAGAGCCTGCAGCTCTTTGCGTCTGTGTTTCTCAGGCTGTTGCTGCTGTCCGGATTTTCAGAATGAAATTATGCCTAAAAATTGTTTGTCTATAAAGAATGTCTTAATGACCCATATGCAGTAAGAACTCTTAGAAAATACATGTTTGGATTGAATACAGAGCATTCATTAAATGTCAGTCTTTCTTTAAAAAGGACCTTATGTCTTAATTCACTTTAGTTTGTGAACACTTAACCACTGAAATCTTAATATAATACCACTGATAACTGATGTTAATTTTATCCAGTGACAAAATTAACATCAGTTAATTTTATAGATTTAACATAATAATCTAATATAATAATAATAATCTATTAACATATTTGCAATTACAAAAAATAAGCATTTTAGGACTTTGTTTCAATGTCACAAAACACAAGACGAACTGAAATACATGCTCAACCATGACTGCTCTTCTGACCATCTAAATTACATCATTCTATTTTTTCGGACTCATTAGCTGTTTAACTATCTGCTTAACTAATTTAGTCATTTGTCTTCGCTTTTATACCTGCTCTGTTGTCAGATTCTTGTCCGGCCCCGTCATATATGGGATGAGAAAAGGCTCCAGGGGTTTAACTGTGCTGAAGAATCCATAGATGCACAGTAGAGTGGTGGGATATCTCCAGTCTGACTTCCACCTCTTAACTGCCTCCATAGTCTGCTGTTTTTCTACCCGTTTCAGGAGTGAGTATTTGTTTCTTGGTGTGCTACTCTGTCTGTCTTGCCTCTTTGTGAGGAAACTGCTCAGGGTTGAGCTTGATTTGGTAATCAACAACCCGGTCAAAGAGCAGCAGACTTGGTGACGGTCCAGCTCAAGCCGAGATTCATGTGTAACAAAATAAACAGGCACAAACACATATCAGGACTTTATCTTTGATATTAGTCACTAATAACTGGTAAACTGCAGATTTATTGTGCTTGAAAGTTGTAGAGATTATATGAAAAACATGGTTAATCAGCAACTAAGGACCATTGCAGTGTCTGTGAACAGCATTTTTGAGGCAATAAAATGCTCAGTTTTGCATGCATTGCAATAATATAGTTTTATTTTATTTCTTATAAACAAATGAAACAATCATCTGCTCATTTAGTACTATCAAGACCATAACAGTTTGCTAATCATGATCAGAAATGTTCAGCAGAGATCACCCCCACACTGGACTTTTGTTCCTCAGCTTCTGTCTGTCCAGGTCCATGACGATTCACACAGGCGGTGTAGGTCCCGCGGATCAGGAAGAGCACAGAGATGGCAGCGTAGTAGCTGCCGTAGATAATGAACTGCAGAGAGAGGTTTCTGTCATCCTCTGTGTTATTATTTCAGTCGTGAAGGAACTATCTACATCAAACATGTCCGCAAGCAACAGTTAATGATAACCACTAGGTGTCACTCTGTCCTCACATTTTAGTGTTTGGTATCTAGCAGAAAGCTAAAGCTAAAGCTGAAGAGATTCTTGGTTCAGTGTGAGCTTAACACAATAGGCCTCAGTGTTAAATATCCATACTCTGCCAAAGACAATATAGAAGTAAGAGATGTATAGAAGTGTACAAAACCTGTGTCACGATGTCCAGTCCCAGTGCAGTCTCATCAACAACAATGACTGTAATGATGGTCTGTAGTGACAGGGCCACAAAAGTGTTGATCCCAAATGTCAAAGCATAGCACTCCATGGAGAGTTTAGATGCAATCTGAAAACTAAAAGGACAAAGGGAATATGACCTCTGAGAGAGCTTACAATATGCAAGGACCGTCATAATATTTATAGATAATATAAAAAAGAGATAAAACATTTGGGAAGAGCAGTATTTTCTGCTCTTCAGTGTTGTATAACTTTGCAAATTAAATATCTTAGGGCTTTGGAATGAGACATGAATATGTCACGTTCTGAAATTTTATTATGTTTTGTGGACAAATTAATTAATCAGGTAATGGAAAAAAATGGAGAAAATAAGTGGTACATTAGTTGAAGTTGCAGTCCTAATCTGAAACCAGTCTTCTTTGTGAGTTGAGTTTGTTTCACAGAGGGATCTTCTTAACAATCCCTCTTAAGAGTTGAGAAAATCATTTCAGGCTTTGTGCACTACCGTTCCTCTGTATACACAGAGGAACAAATTAGACAACGCTACTGTAAAACTGCAGAATAATAGTTTGGTTGGAGGAAGTCTCCAGGGAACTTACGTTGTTATCGTGATGAGAAGCATGTAGCAAGATTTGAATATGACATAACCAACATAGCATGCCCAGATACTGCTGGTGAACGCCATCAGAAACACAGCGCCTGTCCCTACAGCTGAGAACATCCCTAAAGCCAGCTCTCCCCACACGGCCCAGGTCACCTTGATGTGGCCCACAGAGAAGGCTGCTGCAGCACCTGGCCCATGGAAGAGAAAAACGAAGTGATTAAACTGTCATTCCAGTGGACATCACCTCCACTGTGTCTGTGCATCCTTGCTGTGATTCATTCATTAATCCTAACAACAACATTTCTCTTCCATTAAGAGGAATGTGGCCTCTAAACAAAACCTCATGCGCACACATGCCATTGCTGGCCTCCTCAGCAGCTGCCCATTATGATGAACCGCTTTCACCCGGCGCCTGGAATCAGCAATTATCAGAGAACCCATTACCTTCTAACTCTATCTCCTTAATTGAAGCAATTACTCTTCTTCTCCTCATGCTGAGCCAGGTTGAGAGTGAGCCAACAGGCCCATGGTGCTGCTATTCCCTTCCAAAATCGATACACATTTTCCATTTAATCAGGTATCCCCTATAACCAAGAATGGCACCATTGTTTTCTTTTAATTGCATGTTTTTATAGCTCTGTGTGCCGTTAGACATATCAGATTTTAATAACGCTGTTAAATTTTCTTTTGCTCAATATAATGTGGTTGTGCTGCAGTCCTCCTCTTCTCCCCTGTGTTAATTGAAGCCCTTGTTCCAGTTCTCAGTGTGGTGAAAGTCAGTGATCCCCTGCTTCTGTTAATCTTCTCACCCTCTGTAAGATGTGTTCACAAGCAACTTTCACTCTTTCATTGAATGTGCTATTGTGCACATTATCTTGCAAGTTTGTCCTGCTTCTGTGGTCATGTTTTTGATGGTAGTATTTATGTAAGTAGATTGTGATTCTGAATTAGACTGAAACTGCTTAAGTCTAAAGAGAATTGTGTGACACCAGTCTTACCTACAAGAGAACATGCAGCCTCTACGCCTCCATTGTAGATGGATGATGTGGCAGATGGTTCTATATGGTCCCACATCAGCTGGATATAGTTGAAGACCTGCACGTAGCCAGCTGTGGCCAGAGCCCACCACAAGGACCAGTAGATTAAATGTCTGCATAGTGGTCATAGTGATAGAAATTATGATTGTGTATAAATACATTATTTAAAAAAAGCACATTTGTTCATTTGCTACAGTAAAATGCATTAAATTATCACATGCAAAAAGTGTCTGCTCAGCAGATGCAGACCTGTGCTCAAAGTGTGACCTGTATTAATAAAAAGTAAGTAAAAGAAAATGCCTGGAAGAGTACGACTCCCTGAAACTTTGCCAAAGAAGATGACCCGCAGTGGCCACATTTTCTCTGCTGCACCAGCCAGGGCTGCCATTATGCTCCGTTTTCTCTTTCCCTGAGCCAGCTCCATCCTTATCCATCACTGGCTCCTGAGGCCTGTATGCTCCTTGTGGCCCCTCCTGCTGGGACTGCGAGTGCACAGCTGCAGCCTTTTTCCCTTTGAAGAACATGTTCCTCTGGGGCATTGGTAACCAGAAGGAGACGAGGAAAGCCATGCTCACAATCCCTAGAGTGATAGCATTGATGTAGAAGTAGTCCACTCCTGTTGATTAGAGTTCATACTTCATCAGCTCTTACAGTTCTTCATGAAGTGCAGCTCTTTCATAATTCTATTGGCATTCATAATTGTTATGCAGGCAAGGCTGATTCATTGTGAGGAAATTACAGAGACACAACTATATTTTTTCTGTGTGTATTTAGGCTTGGAAGCGCTACCTGCAAGGGAGACGAGCACTTGGCCAAGACTAGCACCAAATGTATATCCAACCAGCATTGCACTGCGCAGGTAACCAGTGGCTCTTTGGTAATTCTCAATTGGAATTACACTGTAAATGTAGGAAAAGTAGGCCACCTCTGTTGAAGTCACTACAGCATAGTTCACCTGTTGATGGGAAACAGTTTTAAAGAGATTGTAGCCTATGATGAAGTCCCTCGTATCAGCAATGCATAACGTACTGCCTTCTAACTTTAGATGTTCTTCTTGAATAATATGCAGCAGTGCAGCAATACCACATTATGCCTGTGAACAACAGGATTTAAGTCTTTTGCATGGTCTAAATAAGATGCTTTAGCTTCTCAAACTAAAACTTGTATGTCAGGAAACACATCAACAAGTGCATTTCTTAATTATAAGTGTTGCAGCTTTGACTATTCTGACTAAAACTCAAACATTACATGAGGAACAATATTATTGTTTTCAATAAGAGCTTTTCAGCAGACCTGAAGGAAGATCATAGCTGGCAGACCTGGGGCAAAGCAAAGCAGGACATAGTTTGTGACGAGGAAAAGCCCCTGTACCACAATGAGGGGCTTGTACCTCAGGAAGTCAGTCAGGAGGAAGACGGGGAAAAGGAAGGCTAGGTAGGAGTACGTCCAGATGGGGAACAGGTGGTTGGTCACCTGTGGGGAACAGCAAACAACAAAGAGCAAGAACGCTGATCAAGGTTCACGCTTTCCTTCTCTTGTCCGTGGCATGCATATCTCATTGTCAGTCAAAACTAAAGGGCAATTAGTCTCTGATAAGTGATTCTAATGAAAGATAAAATACTTGATGATCACAGGCTGTAAAGTAACCCTGCCTGCACATGTTTGTACATAACGAAATGTGTGTCTGCTGCCCTTACCACTTCTGCAGAGAGGTTCTTGTGTGGTCCAATTAGGTATGGTGTGAGGAAGGGCTCTGCAACTCTGCAGTTAGCAAAAAACCCATAGAGTGACAAGATGGCAGTGGGATAAGCCCAGCTGGACGACTTCAGGTTTGCCCAACAGCCCATGCTTTTAGCCCGGCAGAATTTCTCAGACACGGTCTTTGCTCTTTAATTCCTATGGCACCACCTCCGTCTGACTACTATGACTATCCCGTAAGCTGTGCTGTGCTGTGAGCTTTCCCTAGGATATCAGTATTCATCAGTAGCTAGATTATACACACATAATCTTTATGACCTGCACGTTCCTTAGTCACAGTTTATGAGCAATAGACTTTGAGCTGGAAGGAGAGGTAGGATAGCTGAAAGGTGATGAAATCAGACTTTCTTCAGGTTTGGTTGTCAACAAGTCATGGGTGTGTGACAGATTATATCAGACAACACATGAGACAACTTAAAAGAGAGAAATGAAACATCTTGTTATGCAGAGGCAGGAAAAATGAGCCTGGGAATAAGGATAAAGGCATGGATAATTATTAGCCACTGGTAAATGAATTATTTAAGTTAATGTGAGACTACAAACAGATGTACAAAGCAGTGATGTTGCATGTGTTGTTTACCTCCAACACCACCATATACAGCCCAAACACAGGGGGAGGCGCCACTGCCACTACACTGCATCCTGTCTGCGTGCAGCGAGCCTGTCGCCATGGCAACTGTTTGTTGACAGATGTTGTGAAGAGGCCCGGACACACGGCGAAATGAAGCTCAAGCGGTTTCTTCTCCGATATTATCCTCCAGGTAACACACTTAGTTCAGTTTCCCCTTCACACTTAGTTAACGTTAGTTCTTGTCATGGGAATATGCTGCTGCTGCTGCTGTAGAGGAACGTTTTCAACTTTGACAACAACTTGCTGTAGCCCAACATTAGCTACACTGATGCTGGATATCGGACTTATTTGTGTTGTTTACCGCTGTTCTACACAGTCCAGCCGGTATGAGTGGTCTTTCCTGCTGAAACTGTTTTTTTTTCTGCTGTCAGGTATAATCCTCGAATATGACAAAGGAGGATATGTGAAGACCAAATCAATCGACCTTCTGGGTTTGACCCCAGAGTACGTGAGTTGTATTCTCTAAGAAAACAGCACTATGGCTAACTCTTATGATTCAATTATAATAAATAATCTTCAGGAGAGTCATTGTTATTCATCTCTTGTAATTACTGTCATTTTATTTCTCAGCATGGCTGTAACTGTGATTTCAACGCTCCTGACAATGATGGGGCTGATAAACTACCCTACTAACCTACACTGCTCTCAATGTGATGCTAAACACCTAAAACAGCAACCACACTTTACAATATTTAACTCTGCGGCATGTAGCTTGAAGTTATGCTGTACATTTTTCTAGTTGCAATTAAGTTGAAGTTCCTTAATATGTCAGGTTTATGTATTGTTCAGTGTTTATGATGTGATTGTCACATTTTTATAGATGAGAAAGTTGTTCTTGATACCAATCTTCTCCTGAACTCTCCTCTCATGCATAAATCTAAGAGTGTCTCCTATGCTTATTTGGATGAAGGGCTGCGTGCATTTAATTCCTGTTAAACTGTATTTCATCTCTAACAGAGCCATTATTATTATTTATATATATATTATATAATTATTATTATATATTTTTTCTGGTGTTGTTATTATTATTATTATTATTATTATTATTATTATTATTATTATTTTTATCACCATCAGGCCATCTGACAGGTAAAAATGTGTAAAACTTTAATTTTCCCACTATGCAGAACAAACCCAGATGAGCTGGTGGCAGAGATCAGACAATCAGAGCCTCTGATCACAGAGCCTCGGGCTGCTCAGGTCAAACAGCTGATCCTTCGACTTCAGCAGAAACAGAGTCAGCAGGACCACCACAGGTTCTGTTTCTACAAGGTCAGACACTGGGTTTATTACTGGCAAATAATAATTAAATGACCTGACCTGCCAGCTAGATTTAATAGAATAGCTCCTATTGGTTAAGGCAGCATGTTGCTTTTTTGAGTCCTAGGGCAGATTATAAAATCTATAGTATAGTTTCATGGAACAGTTGTAGGTAGTTCTTTGTCTTTTGTGTCAGTACAAACATTTTTTGCACATTGATATTTTGCATCATCAGGGACTAAAATGAGTGCTGTTGGATGTTAATCATTTTGGCAGTATTAGCAAATTACAGCAATGTAGTAGTTTTCATTTGTGGAAATTTTGAATTTTGAGTTGTGAAATTAGCAGTCACTTCTCCAAATAGGCACTAGAGAGCAGTAGTGGTTAGGTTACGAAGTCTTACAATTGGAAGACAACTAACATGATAGCTAAAGTGCTTAATGTGTGTTTTATTGTGTTATGGAAAAGGTAAAACACAACTGCTAAGAGGTCGGGGTTGGTTACATGGGGTTTTGCCTGTGTCTAAAACTGGGGAGATTCTTGGCTCTGAGCTCAATGAGGGAAGAAATGCATTCTGCCTCTGGCGAACCAAGAGGGAGATCTCTTCCCATTACATTAAAGTCAGATTAATTATATATGGTTGGATATTACATGGGTAATCTTAAAGATGAATGAAGTTAATAACTGCATTGCCTTGGATGTTATATTTTCTAATCTCTGGGTTTTTTTGCAGGAGCTTAAGGCGCACATACTGCCACTGACAAATGTTGCCTTTGACAAATCAGGGTCAAGGTAGGTTTATCTGCAACACACAAAAGTCTGGCATTTTGGAGTTTTTGTTTGTTGTATTGCTATTTACACCTCTCTTTCACTCTGCAGGTTTCTAACTGGGAGCTATGACAGGACATGTAGAGTTTGGGACACAGCCTCAGGCACAGAGCTGCACGCACTAGAGGGTCACAGAAACGTGGTGTATGCAATTGCATTCAACAACCCCTATGGGTAATGTGCAGTTCCAGCAAAATGTTCATAGCATCTGAAAACTACACTGCTTTATTTAACACTCTGATTAAGTATTTAGACAGAGCATTTCATCTTTAGACAGAGCATTTAACCTTTTACAGAATTAACAGTGTCTTTGCTTCATTTCTTCTTTTACCAAACTTAGAGACAAGATTGCCACCGGCTCTTTCGATAAGACCTGCAAACTGTGGTGTGCTGAGACAGGCAAATGCTTTCACACCTTTCGCGGACACATGGCAGAGATAGTATGTATAACAGTCTGTTTTATCTTATATTCAAATACTGTTTGCTTTGGTGGTATGTTTGGTGCTTAGATAATAAATAAATCTCTGCCAAATCCTGTTTGGCTTTGTAGCAGAATCCAACACTAGTAACTGTAAAAATTTGTTTTGTATTGTGTAGGTGTGCCTAGCGTTCAACCCCCAGAGTACACTGGTGGCCACAGGCAGCATGGACGCCACTGCCAAGCTGTGGGATGTGGAGACTGGGGAGGAGGTGGCCACTCTCACTGTGAGTTGTCTTTTTTTCTTATGCCGATGCCTCAATTTCTCTTATGCTCTTTTTTTCTGGAAGCAGGGCTCACATCCATTCATTAATAATGCAGTGATTAACTCTTCATTTTCTTCTAAGAGTAATTACTGCTGAAGTGAGTGTTGTTTCCTCTGCTGGCCAGCATTGTTACCACCTCATGTGAGCAACCATGGTCTGATGGTGAATGTAACTGCAACTCTTTAATAAGGCCTTGATCACCGACTCTGAGGGGAGTAGTGAGTCCTTTTGATGTGCAGACTGCAAGTGGGTCCATGATGTGAACGGTTGGTTGGTTGGCTGGCTCTGTCTCAGTGAGGAGCAGCTCAGCTGTCTCTGTTCTTTCAGCACTTCCCACCATGAAGAATCAATCATGCTGACAGCAGTCAATTGGGTGCAGGATCTTAAGCATAAGCAAAAATGTTTTAAATTTATTTCAAGAATTCAAATCTACCACTAAGGCCAAACTCTGTGTGTTTATTTTAATAAATAATATTGCCTTTTTGATGGGCAATTTCATGCATAATGGGAGATAGAGGGAGAGAGGAAGTGAGACAGTAGTGAGGGATAATGCTCTGTCTTTGATTCCATCCAGGATCACACTGCAGAGGTCCTTTCTCTGTGCTTTAACACAGTGGGAAATCAACTTGTCACTGGTTCCTTCGACCACACAGTTGCTATATGGGATGTTGCCTCAGCAAGGTCAGACATCATCATTATTATTGCAATGAATCTATGTATGCATCTGTCACTTGTGCGTATGTGTCATCATTTATGCTGTACAGCACATGCATAACAGCTATAGATTCTGTATACAAGAGTGCACAACTGACTTTATGCTGCTTTCTGTTTTTCTCAGACGTGTCCACACTCTGATTGGGCACAGCGGGGAAATCAGCAATGTTCAGTTTAACTGGGACTGTTCACTCATAGTTACAGGCTCCATGGACAAAACCTGCAAGGTGAGCTATCATCTACCCAAAGACTTGAAAACCTGCACACGTGTGTGCACGTGTGTGCACGTGTGTTCGTGTGTGTGTGTGCTATTTAATGCTTTGAAATACAGTTCTTTTTCCTAAAAGCTCCTTTTACAGGCAGGAATTGTTTTTATTGCCCATTGATGTAGTTTCATAGTGACAGACATTCATTTAACATTTTAAACTATTATAAGAGATCTGTATTTGGGATAGATGGCTCCTTTTGTCATTCATATTCACTCTCCTCCATTTCCCACTTTCCATCTCTTCCCACTTCCTATCTCAAAAGTCTACATATGATTTGAAGGAGAAAATTTACATCCTAATTCCTTAATCATACCCAGATGAGTCATGCTCACAAGAAATAATTATCCACCTCACTGCATTCCCTTGGGGAGATGGTTAAAATAAAGCCACTTAAGACAGCTAACAGCTACATGCAAGCATATTTCATGAGACTGTGTATGAGTTTGTTCACATTAATGTGTGTGTTCCAGTTTTGTGCTTATGTGTTTCCTGCCAGGGTGTATAATTATGTCACTTTTTTGTTACGTGTATGTGTTTGCAGTTGTGGGAGGCCATCAGTGGCAAGTGTGTGGCCACCTTAGTTGGACACAAAGAAGAGGTGCTGGATGTGTGTTTTGATTTAAGTGGTCAGCTCATTGCCACTGCTTCTGCTGATGGTGAGACTTCAAAATTCTTTTACCAAAAGTTTACATTACTAGTAAAGTTACACACCTTTTCCTCACTCTGTATTTTGATCACATGCCTGTTTTTTTTTTTTTTTTAAATTACAATTTTTTTTTTTCTGATGCCATATGTCCTCCAGATCACAGTATTCTGGTTCTCTGGAAGAAAAACAACATTTTGACAAGTAAAAAGGACAGTGAATGTTCATTAAACAACCGTGCCTGTCTCCTTCAGGTACAGCACGAGTGTTCAGTGCAACTACACATCAGTGTCTCTTGACCCTAGAGGGCCATGACGGGGAAATCTCCAAGGTAAATTACTGGACTGAAATGGCTATAAGTAATTTTATGTCACCATAGAGATCCAAAATCTACATAGTTTACAGGGTAGCATCCATTCTGCAATGAAGTTTTGTTTTAAATGTATGACTGTATCACCAAAGGTTTGTGCAATTGTGTCTCTTCAAGCTAGTAATGAAGGCTGTATGCAAACAAAGTCTTTGTTCATGTTTCAGCTTTACTTAGCCATACATAGTGGAGTAGGAAGTAGCACAGAGCTGAGTCAGGACTTTTTCTCTCTAGAGACAGTTTTATCAGAATTGTTTTTCAGGGCTAAGAAATTGATAGGAAACATCAGAAGCTGAATTTTCATCCTGCCAACATTTCAAACACGCTGACAGAAAACAAGATGTTACCCATTTCTGCTGCTCATGTTTGAACCTGTAATCAGAACATTCCCAATATTCATATGATACTGAATTATCCCCCAGACCTGTTTGGGAGTAAGTGTTATTATAACTTGCCATGGGGCAGAACAACATGTTTGTGGATGCATCAGGCAAATAGCAGGTGTGAATGAGCTTGTGATTTTTGTATGAATTTAACCCTCAGTCTCCAGCCACAGTTCCTCTGGCCAGTGCTGTAAAATAGGATATTGCCTCTGCTTTCCTTGTTACACAGGATAAAGTGTGATGCTTAAGTGAAGGGTCCAGGCTTCAGGCTGTTTGGTGCTTATTGTGTCAGATTGTATAGCTCAGCAAGTCTGAGTAGTGAGGGTTGTAGATTTTTCACTTTAATGATGCCTCTGCTGATATGACAAATTAAATCACTATTTTTCAAAGTACATTTTCAATGTTTTCTAAGTGCATCCCCGTGAGAGATGATAAATACCATCTATCTGACCATAAGTGAGCATGGTCTCACTTTGTGTTATTAGCCTTTGAACTCAAGAGTGCCAAATATTGCAACCATGACATCACACTTACTCACGCATCCTCAAAAAGATCTTTTAACCCAATCATTAGTCAGTCATCTAGCGTCATTAGTAAAGTCAAACAAACACACATCAGGTGTGTGTGTACGTTTGAACCTGCACATATTTGAATAGGAGTGATATTACCCATTTACTGCTTGCCAGGTTTCATGCTCTGCATGGGTGTGTTTCCCACAGAGGGTTTCTGTGCATGAGTGGCTGCGAAGCTACCTCTGTTTAGTGAAACACATCAGGCAGTCAGTAATAAACAGGCTGAGTGGAGGATGATTCCAGAGGATTATGACACTAATCTCTCTCTAACAGGAAACTTCTCCCCTCCCCTCCATGCCTTTTAACCATGACCATGTTTTTTTTTCTCACAGATCTTTTCTCTCTTTTAGCGCTTCGCTTTGTCCGTTCCTTTTCCCCCTTTCATTTTTATTTTCATTATGTCTCAATCTATTCTCTTGTTACATCACCTTACTGCCTTATCCTATTTTAAATCCTGGAAATACAAACGCACAATTGTTCATGGAATGACTGACTCTAAAGACCCAAATGCATGTTTTTGTGGATTCTATGTGGTGTTTCATGTAAGGAATTCACAAGACTTTTTGTTTTCAAATGTTTTATCCTTGCTTGTGAGATGAATCCTTCCCATTTTGGGCACTCCATTTGCTTTTACCTTTAACTTGCATCGCATTGTCATGAAATCTGCTGAGCACATTTATTATTCGCCCAATAACAGTTACCTTAGGCCGTGCATAACCCACTGCATGAAAAGAACTACCAATGTTGGTCGATCAAAGTCTTAATCTGAAGATTTGATTGAGAGGATGACCATCTGAAATGTTACAAACTGCACTGACGCTTTAAAAAAACACAGAGCAATTCAACAGCTCCAACTTTTGAAAAGGATAAAGACTTTATTAGGCAGACGTAGCAGAGGATATGGTACTTCAGGTTACATAGTAGAGCACACTCAAAATATCAAGCAATTTTAATATGTATCCAATGACAGTGTGAAACCTATTTTTAGGACATGAGGTTAGAATTAGTATGTAATATAGAATTGGTACACAGCTCTAGTTTTATTTGTTTCTACCTTGTTCCTGTTGTTTCCTCTTTCCTGATGTTTTTTTTTTCTCTTTTCCATCCATTTCAATCTGTCTTTTTTCCATTTCTGTGCCTCTCTTAGCTTCCACTCATCTAACTTCGATCTTCTGTCTTTGTCAGTTTCTTTTCTAGTCAGTTTCCATTTCCTGCCTGGGGATGCTCTTTGGGGCTCAGTTAAGAGTTTTAATAAAAACATACTTTACTTTCATGGCCATCTAGAGCCAGTTTCATTTAATCATCCCTTTCTTAACCTCACTGTAAGGATATAAAACCATTCATGAAGCAATAAACCTGGGCTCAAACATGATCAGCTTCAGCCAGGATATTCATCATTCTCTAGTGGAAAAAATCTTCACTAAGTGGAGCAATCGGAGGCTTTATTCTCCTTACATATTTTAAAGTTGAATGACCTGTGTTCAGTTATGCTGCTGACGTGGTAAAAGTCACTCATTTCCCCCCCTGCCACTGTCATGTAAACCACATCTGGCATACTTTCTTATTCAGCACTCTCTCTTGCTCACCTCACTCTTTCGCAGTTCTGAATAAGACTAACTCTCCTGACTAGAACTCTCTTGGTAGATCTGTTTCAACCCCCAGGGCAGCAGGATACTGACTGCCAGCTCAGACAAGACTGCTCGTCTGTGGGACACTCAGTCTGGAGTCTGCCTCCAAGTCCTGGAGGGGCACACTGAAGAGATCTTCTCCTGTGTCTTCAACTACGAGGGTGATACCATCATTACAGGTACACACACACACACACACATACACCATATCCGACAGCTACACATGCTAAAACTATTCAGCATATCATAACTGACAACTATGTGCTATTAAAATGAAACCTTGAGCAACCTATCCAGCTGACAGCTAGTGTTTCTTGTACTTTTATTTATATATATATATATATATATATATATATATATATATATATATATATATATATATATATATATATATATATATATATATATATATATATATATAGTTTTTTTTCTAACTGATATTTTTATTTGATTACGTCGCCTACTCTCACTTTTACTTAATATTGGTGCGCTCTTCTAGTTCTTCAGCTGTTTCACTGAGCTGTGTCACCAAGTCAAATTCCTGTGTATGTCGTACATTTGGAGAATAAAGATTTTGATTCTGATGTTGCACATTTTCAATGATGAGTGTCACTGTGTGCTCCTATGGCAATCACCTGTGTGTGTGCTCTCCTGCAGGCAGCAAGGATAACACATGCCGGATCTGGTACTGACCCTTCCCTTTACCCATCAGAGGCTCGGACGGGCATATAATCAATGTGCATTTATTTCATGTACTGCATGACCCACTGTGTAACTTTCCAATGGTGGATTATCAGCTGAAACATCTGCAGTCACTTTGAGGTACAGTAAAAGTCTGGGTTACAGCTGATGTGTGAGTGGTATTGCAAATCAGTGCTGTACAAACATGTTATTGGTCTTGGCCAATAGCAGCTTTAATTTCCCATGATGCTAACAGTAAGGTACCTTTGTTCATGAAATAACATCTGAAATAGTTAATTTTCAGAACAGCTTTTGGAAATATTAGAAATTTTAACAATTTTGAGCTGGACTCACATGAGCATTACTGTAAAGGTTTGCCTTTGTTTCATCTTCATGAACCCATGATCATCTAGCAAAAGTAATCTTGATGTTTTGGTCCCACTGCCTTGTATGTTTCTGTGATGTGTACTAAGCAGTATTTTCTGAAGGCACAATACGATGATGAATGTTTATTCAGTAGCTTCCTAGCTGGTATTCAACTTCCCCAAAGATAATTTGGCTGTTGCTCTATAGTCTCACTGCGTTTGTGACATGCTTTTGGAAAAACCAGAAAATACAGTGTAATACCAGTGTAGATAAATGTGCTACTAACCAGTGTTTATTGCCTTTCTGTCAAATGTTAAGGAATGATCAAGACTGCTTGTATTTCACATCACAGAAATTTATTGATGTCAAAAGATAAATACATTCAGTTCTACTGTGACAGAGTTTACAGCTGAATCGTGTGCTTTTATTCCCAATGCTGATGTAACACCAGAGTACCACTAAGTAGAGAAATAAACAGACCAAATTCACATACAAATTCAACATTACAAACCATACTCTGTCTTTCTGACACAGTAAAAGCTAAAGAGAGCAGTCCACTACTCCAAGGTGCAGCAGTTCCAAATCTACAGTATATACAGTACAGCTATCCAAAATAATCAGTTCTCAAGTAACATGAACAAGATAACATACTTACTTAGAACTGGATTTCAAGGTCACAACAGAGGTGCTATGTTGGCCAACGAACACAACAAAGGTATGGACATTTTGCTTATGTTAAGCAAATGTTTACTTCTAAATGGCTAACAGAAGAAAGTGGGGTTTTTTTCTGGGCTTACATTTGAACAGCCTCTTTTACAAAGTAGTTTTGATACAAAAGGTTTGAGCATGTCAAGTTGTGGGAAGAATTTAACCTGATTTTCCTATCTTCTATTGGTACTTTGCTTTGTGTGTGTTCATTTGGAATAAATAAATAAACACATAATTTGGTTGTGAGAATCTGTAAATATACATATATATTTATATATAATTTAGAGCAGTTACAACCTGCCGACTATAATCTCTTGAAGGCTAGTTCATTCCAAAGAGGAACGTCCAACCTGTATACCTACGGTTTGCTCTGCCTTTGTTTCTCACACTACAGAGGTGAATCTGAAAACAAAAACATGCTTTTATTAAAGGGAGACTGGTCCATTCATGGCTGCGAACAGACAAAAAGCACGACCTCCGCGGACAGGGCTGAGCAGTGTTTCTCAAGTATGCTGATCGTGTCGTGCTTTCAGCTTGCGGTAGGTGACAATTGGTGTGATCAGACAGGGTAGGGCAAACAGTTAGGGACATGTTAGAAGTGTGAGTGAATGAGTGAGCATGTGAGTTTTTGTTTGCAGCATGAGGAAGTTAGTCTGGCCTACAGGGTCTCCAGAAGCCAATCAAACAGGCTGGACAGAGACCTGCCATCCTCTTCCTCTTTCTGATGTAGCTTACAGAACTGAACCACAGCACTGAACAAGTCCGCAATCCGCCACGCCTTCTGAGACATGAGGTGGACCACCCTTTGGAACTGAGGGAACACACAATGGATTGAGGAGTAAATACAAGGTCATCAAGTTATATACTATATAAAGTGAATTCAAAATGGAATACTCTCTTACATAAGGGGCAGTATAATCTGACATCTCATTAAATACCGGAGCAATATCAACAAGAAGATAGAATGGGAATGGGATCAGCAACATCATCAGTAAGTCTACTTTTAGGTATTTTATTTGACTTGTGCCTACCTTTGCAACCCTCTTCTCCTTGGACTTCATAAAATAGAGCGCAGGGAGGCCCAGCTCAGAGGCAGCAATCCACTGCAGGGCCACCCTCAGCTCCGAGTCCACGCACTCTGGTTCAAGGTCGCAGTTTACCACCAACAGCTCCCTGAGGTTGCTAGCGCCACCTACTATCCTCGCTGAGCTGCTCTCTGAAAGATCAAAGATGACGGGACATACTGTATTAGGAGGGCAACCCTGCATAACACACCTTGAATGTTAACTATGTTCTCACCATCTAAGCACTGCAGGCCTGCAAAGACAATGCTGTCTTTTCTACTCTTGACATCAAAGTGCCAAAGCTTCACATACAATCACATATGAAATGTCCTGAGCTCAGCTTTGCTTTGAGGTAATGTTTGTCGGATTGTAAGTCATTAAACAAAGATGAACTTTGCGCTGAGACACTTCTGTAACATTGGGCCCTTTGAAATTATTGATGACCATCCTTATTTCAGAGAAGAGAATCGCCTCTACTCAAGCACATCCAGGTGAAGGATTAATCACACAGACCCAGCACATGCTGTACTCCGAATCACTCCACAGCTCTTGATGAGTAAAGAGATGTTAAAGCAGAAGGAGTAGGTGAATAATTAACAAGTTGATAACGCTGAGATGACAAGAGACTCCATCACTACACTTACCAAATACATTCTCCTTAGTTCCTGCCAGATGGCCTTTCTCTGTCTGCTCACTGTGAAGGGGGAAAACATACCAGCTGAAAGTTACAGTAATGTACAATATCACTTTAAGCAATAGTTGAAGCATTTTGAGATGAGGGCTTATTCACTTCATTGCTGAGAGTTAGATGAGAAATTTGATAACTCTTAAAGATTAAATACAATGCTACTGACAACAGCTGGTTTGCTTAGCTTCTCATAAAGACTGGAAACGGCTAGTCTGGCTCAGTGCAAAGCAAACAAACTCTGCCTACCAGCACCTCTCAAGTTCACTTGTTAACATGTTACATCTTGGTTGTTTAATCAGTACTAAAATCTTACAAAAAAAAAAGATAGATTAGAACAGAATAGTGGAAATGCGGCAGACTGCAGAGGCTTTTACATCTGTAGAACAGAACTTTGTTATCTGTGGTAGAATGACAGAATATGTAATTAGCTATCGTCTCATGTCATGAGCATGAGCGTTAGTCCAGCAGCGTGTCACAGTCACGTATCACCTGATTGCTGCGCTCTGTGTGAGAGCATGAGAAAAAGCAATATACTTTCTGTCGTATTGGGGAAAAAAAAAAGTCATTATGGGCATCAGAGTGACACATTAATGAGAAATATTTCAGCACTGGCCTGTGACAGTTACCTGATTACTGTGCTCTGAGTAGGCACATCAGAAAAAGTATCTAGGTCTGCCAGGCCTAGGCTGGATGCGCTGCTGGTCCCATTCCTGTAAACCAATAAAAAAGAAGAGATAGCGTCACTCGCATTTTATCTTAAGACATCCGACACAATCACTGACTTGTGAAGAGAACAATAACCAGACGCAGTGATGCAGGTCATGTTCTTCATTAGCTGGTGATTAACATAAATAGCAGCTGCAGCAGAATCGGACGCTTAAGGTGGGAGAGCTGGTGATTTTTGTCTGGTAGCAAGCCTGTCTGAATATGAGGATGAGGAGAGTTTGAGGCAGTTTAGGGGGGTAGGGTGCACAGGCAGGGCTGGTGGCAGCCATGCCCTTGTGTCACAACATGGATCAGAGATGAGGTGGAGTTAAATTAAGCAGGTAGATGGAGAGGTTGCAAGGAGCAGCAAGTGTTATGGTGGAGCAGACAGCTACCCTTGCAGCTGATTAAGCAACAAGCTGAGATTTGATATCATCTTTCTTCTTGAATCTACACGTCAACGCCTGTAGAAATAAATGCATTTGAAGATGCTGTTTAAGACACTTACTTCATACTTATACTATTATTTAGTCCATTATTATGGCACCTGTTTTGTAAGGTAAAGAGAAAGCGGGGCATCTTCTAATAGCTTATGACAGCTATTGTGCACAAAGCAGCGACTCCACACTATAGTAAAAGTTGGTGTAGTCAAAATAAATAAGAATTGATGAAGCAGAGGATGGTGTAGCACATGTTCTGCACTAGAGGGCTTTTGATGTGGGTGAACACAACCCTGTTTCACTGCAGCCCACTACTGCAGGTAGTTGTGTGTTGGGTGCAGGCAGAGTCCAGCCCTGTATGTGAGCTATGGAGAGGGCTTATTGGAGTGACATCTCTGCCATACACCACCTTAGCAGGAGTGGATATTGCAGCGGCAGGGAGTAAATTGGCATTGGCACAGGAGAGCGCAGGTGTCAGTAGCAATGGGCCAATGAGAGTGGGGGTGAGGGTGAGAGTGGCAGCATTAGGAGCAGTATCAAGGAGCAATGGTTACTGACCCCTCGCTCAGCTGGATAAAACTACTGGTCTCCTCGTGGGGGTCATCCTCAGGGCTTATATGGGACCAGCTCCCCATGCTCTCTTCACTGCTAGCGCTCATAGAACGCTTGTCCCTCTTCACTACTGCAGCCACCGCCACAGCTGGCCTGTCCCTCTCACTGCTGGGGAAAGCAAACCGATGGTGATGGTGGGAATGACCATCGACTAGATATGCACAGTGTCTGGTGTAATTGTGGTTAGCATTGGCTGATTTTTTCAGTGTCATTCCGATGTTCCTCTTCAGCAAACATTAGGTTTTATTAAAACTAAAATACATTTTAAAAGGCAGTATTGGGATATTTTGTGCTCTAAAAATGATAGATAGTACAGTAACTTCATACAGATGACAAGCTTTTGCAATATGAAGTAACTATGCACTTCATAAATAGAAAGCTAATTCATTTCAGTATCTTTAATGCGTCAGCAAACTGCATTCCCCTGAGGCACTGCCGGATTTTCAGTTTCTTTTTCAGGAAACTGATTAAATTAAGACATAATCAGATGATTGAAGGCTGCCATCCTCGACAATTCCAGAGGGAAATCAGGTTTTATTGACTAGGCGAGTGATTGAGTCCTACTCTTACACAAGGGATAAACAGATGCACTCCACTTGTTCCTGGATTACATGCACTGTCAAGTGAAAAGGAACATATCATGTGACTCTGCTGTGGCGTTTGAGCCTTTCAGCTGTTTTTTTCTCTCATTCACTGTTGAACATGTATTATTTTGAGCATCTTAATTTCTTAAAAACAAAATACAAAATACCACTAGATTGCAACTGATTCCTCACATCTTGATTTTATAGTTTCACTTTCCTCTACATACCTCTCTGGCTCGTTAGCAACTCTTTCCACTAATACATTTTCAGCAGGTTCATTTGATTCCAGACTGAGACACATCATGGATTGCTCCAGTCTTTATTACCCCCCAGAATATCCACTAAAATGTCTTGTGGGAGAGTCTACGCTCTGCTGCCTTCTCTGAAAGGCCACTCAGACACTTGGAGTTTTTAGAATCAGATTAATCTTACCACCATGCGTCAGCTTGTCTCATTAAAATGTCTGTTTGGTTTGAATAAGACAGGTCAGACCGGCCATGTCTAATAATATACTAATCAGAAGGACAACATACACTTGTTACAACTGAATTGACTTAATATTTGCACCATTCTTCAGATAACCTGCTGCTACACAACTTATGCAACTCAAGCAAGTTTTCACCTTATGTGACACACAAACTCCTTGTAATTTCAGCTCTGTCATTGCAATCTAGAAACCTATGAGTGTCAAGTGGTTTTAGTGTGTTGGCAAGTGTGAGTGCAGCTGGTATTGATCAAGGTGAGTTCAACAGCCCCACTACACGGCGGATAATAGATGAAGCCACTAAAAGCTTTCTGCACACACAGTACATCACCCAGACAGTGTGAGTCACAGCCTAGCCAAAGGTTTGTCAAACCTCACACGCTGCTAAAATAGATTCAGTTTCCTTAGGAGTAAATCCTCTGTGTGCCTGGCACTCTTTGATCAAATAGATTTTGGTACACTTTGACAGTTATAGGGTTGGATGTTATTTGTTTAGTGTTGATTTTCTTAGATGTTTAGTGTTTATCTTAAAAATAACTATGTGATTCTTCATTTTTCTCTTACTCGTGTCAGATAGATCAATATGTACTTTTCACATCTACAGTGTGATGATTCTTCTGCTGGGCTATAAAAAGAATGTCTGCCTGAAGGGGGGGTCTGACTCTCACAAAGGACTGAGAGCAGTGTAATACCTGCTGCCGGTGGCTGTAGCTCTCTCCATATGCTTGGTAGCTGACATGTCTGGGGGCGTTTCCTGAGGTCCTCCTCCAGGCCTTTCAAGGTTTGGAGGGGTCTCCTCATCCTTCTGATCTCCCTCAATGTGGATCAACGGTACATCTCTTGGGCCCCTTATGCGGGGTGCGCTGCTGTCACTAGCCCCGGACCCTACTCCAGTACTAGCTTGCTCCTGGCTTGATCTACTGCGACTGCAACTTAGATGAGATTGTTTGAACCCCCTCCTTCTCTCACCAACGGGCATGTGCGACCCAAACATGCCTCCAGCTACATCTTGCTGGCCCCCAAGTGCAGACTTGCCAATATCTACTATGTCAGCTGCCAGGCGATTGGCAAACTGCTGCACATGGGGCTGGGAGTCTCCTGCAACCTCCAGCTCAATACTGTCCTCTGGATCAGCAATGATCTTATTCTTTCTCATCAAGGACTCAATGGAGCTTGACCAGGTCTCATGAATCAACATATCAGTAATCTGGTCAGTCTTACCCCTTTGATAGAGGCAAGAGTCTGACTTACACAGTCCCGTGGCTGACACTGAGTTGGTGGGGTATATATTCAGCGTGTCTCCATGCACGTTGCGGGCGAATCCGTCAAAAGAGTTGGCTTTAATGGGGGAGTTGACAGTCAGCCGTGAGTCTGAGGAGCGCCGGTCTGGGACAGAAGACTGTCGTATGCAGAAGGGTGTCCTAGGAGAAGGGGGAAACAGGCTGTTGCTCCATTCTTTAGTCTTGGCAATGGTATACTCTTTGTTTTCCTTATCCATGTCCCGAAGCATAAACCTATAGAACTCCTCTGTGATGCTCTCTGTGCTAGACTGTTTGGACAGACAGGATGAGGCCCTGACATTAAGGTGACCATTTTTCTTTGATGCAGCCTGTTGCACAGCTGCGGTCAGAATGCTACTGGCATTTTTCCCTGCATAGTAGTCCAGCAGAAGGTCAAAGCCCCTGCCCTCAGTCTCCATCTGGTTCACCATGAACCGGGAGAACTCATCTGTGATGCTCTCACAGCTGGACTGCTTAGAGATTGAGCTGCCACGACTCAAGTTCTGACCTAACCGACTACCAGGCCCCAGTGTGTTGGGTGTGCCAGAGGGGTCTGCGTCTTCTTCTGGTATGCTCTCGTAACTAGCTGCCTTCCCACGGCTCCATCTCTCACACTGCAACCTGCTGCGTGGCTGGCCTGTCTTGGAAGTATCTACCACATTCAGCTCAGGGCAGTTCATGATCCTGGCTGTGACTTCTGAGGCAAAAAGGGCAAATGGGTCCTGCGGTTCATCGGGGTTGACCGACTCGTCCACCACCCGGTTCACAAGCCGCTCCATCAGTTCTGGTTGCTCCTCTGTTTTTCTCTTGATCTCACTGAGGCGTGGCGCCCGATGCTTCTTGGAGGCGGCATTGCTGCTCTGAACCTCTTTCCTCCTGAGCACAGTGCGGCAAGTAGGGATCACATAGGCTTCTGGCCCCTCAGAAGACATTCCTTTTAGGGCACAGAACCAGGGTTGTTTCCCAGTGGAGTTCTCCAGGCAGATGGCTGCTAGTTCTGTGGCCATAGACACTACTGTGGCTGCCAAATCATCAGCGTAGCAGGTAATAGGTGTTCTGGATTCTGAATCCATTCTCAAAGAGAGCAGAGAACTGCAAGAGTTGAGGGAGGACTGGGGTGTGAGGGAAGCCCGCCTGCTGTCACTTCCGTTCACTAGCCGTCCCCGCTTGTCTGTGCTGTGTACTGGGATTTCACTCAAAGGGTCTCTGATGGCACTACTGCCTAGCTGGATCTGCTGGTGGTCAGAGACATCCTTGGCAGGCAAGGAGGTGGGTTTAGACTGACTTTGTCTGCACAACAAATGCTGCTGTTGCTCTTTGCTGTGTGCTGTGGAGGAAGATGCTATGAGTTCACTTTCCTCAAGCACATATTTCTCCTTTAGCCCAGGAACCACGGTATTTTTATCTGTGAAGTACAGCGTGCCACTGTGGTTGTCACTATTAGTGGACTGGCTATGGCCAACTAAGCACTGTAACTGAATTAATGGATCCTTGCTTTCCTTGGTGGTAGCTGGCTCTCTAGCACAAGTATCACCCTCTTGTGTTTCAACTGAGCCTTGGTCATATGTAGAGATGTGACTGATTTTCTTCTGTGTCAGGCAAAGGATGTCAAATAGCAAATTGTTTACACTGTCCTGCAGACAAACCTGAAGGCTTAGTGCGTCTTTTCCAGTCCCCTCCAGTTCTTTTTTCTTTTTTGCTTTCTCTAAAGCATGCTTAAATAGGCTGTCTGCAACTTCATTTATTAGGTCATCCACCTCTCTTTCATCCATGTAGGATTTTTTTGAACAAGTAATGCCATCTACTATCTTGTTATGTGTGGCCTCCAGCAAGTGAGCCACACTCCTGTACCCTTGTGGCTGAGTCAGCACCTCCGCTGCTTCCCTGTGCAGGACTTCGGCAATGTTGGCACGAAACGCTTCAACACTGGTACCCTCTGCCACACTGCAGTGCAGCGTGAAGGCTGCAGAGGCCTCGGCAGCAGACATCAGACCGCGGGATGCTGTGTAGACATCGGTGGAATCTGCATCTGAATCGCCGCCCTCCCCTGACTCCTCTGTTATCTCCACAGCTGCTACAGCACCAGCTACCTGAGCCATGCCGCACATGGCTGAGGAGAGGGAGTAGTCACCTCTCTCCTCTGGGTCCTGCAGCTCCTCCTCTGTGTCCTCCTCTGAAGCAGATTCCATGGCGAGCTGTTCTGTCAGCTGTGGTGTAGTAATGGTACCAATGACACTGGCAGCACAGGCCAAAGCAACCTCTACATGTTTGGATAAGTGTCCTCCGTTGTGGTTAGGAATGTGAGCCTGTGTCCCATTCTCTGGCACCTCACTAGCTTTGGCTGTGGCATCGTGCTCGGGCACATGAGACACCTGGGTCTCTGGCCATTCTGCAGCTCCATCAGAGCTATCTGGGCTTTGAACTATGACAATCTTGGGGAGTTCAAATGAGCATTTGCGCTGCTTGGAAGGCTCTTTGGTCTTTGAAGGACCAGTTGAGTTGGATGGACAACTTGCAAGGGACACACTGACAGCAGCCTCAGAGACAAAGGAGGTTTCATCTTGAGAGAGGCGTATGAAGGCGTCTTGTAGTACTGACTCGGCCAGATTGGTGGCGTAGTGACCAGCTGATTCCTTAGACTGGAGGTTTGCTCGCTGATGCCCTTCCCTTTTAACCTCGGGATCCTCCCTGCTCTGATGATGGGCCAGCTGTCCCCTCTGACATGCCAGTCTGACACAGTGTTTCTGCGCAACCTCTACCAAGCTGTCTGCCAGATCGCCACTCTCCGGCTCTGTGAAGGGAAGGGGATGGGAGAAGGGTGTGGGGGGGCAGGGCAGAGAAACACAGGGAATGAAAATGTCCACTCTGATTACAAAGTAGCTCCATCAGTTTCCAAAGTGTCACAGTAGGAGAGTAGAATATTGCCCTGTTTTACCCTTCACTGAACTGGGTTATGTCTAGTTTGTCTCATTCAATTTCCCCTTAGAGAAAATTTCAGATAATTATTTTCATCTAACACATTTCATCACTGGGGTAACACAGTGGCAATATATATATACTTCTCTCTTGTGTTACACAGCCTCTGTAGAAATCTTTTAGTGCTTGCTACGCAACAACATTGGTAGTTTTATTACAAAGAGTTCTAGATTGATTTCATTTTTTTAAGCTTTTAAAGATGATCTTAAAATCAGGATCAAACATCTGTTTTTTTCAGGTCTACCTGTTTTCTTAGTGCATTAGTAGCCATCACATCAAAGCATGTTTTGGAGCAGCCACTTCAGGCTGCACAGTATGTGGTCAACATTCTCTGGATGGTTTTGAATGGCCAGCATGCTGATTCAAGCTGTGAATAATTGCAAATGTATCACAGGAACACTGTGAGGCTGTGAGGGATCATCCATGTTTACATGATGTGCAGATGCAGGATGACATCTTTAACCCCTGTGTTGTTGCACACTGGGTCACACAAAGGACAGAACGTTTTCTTAAGGCAACCATAATGAATGAAGCTATGACAGATAAGATCGGCATTTATATAAATGCTCAGCTTGTATCAATGCATAGAAAACTCACTGCATAAATGTCAGTATTTTTTCTTGGAACTACAACTGTTCACAATATAAAGAGGAATTTATCCAGATTAACTAACTAGACTTTAAGAAAATTTAAATTTGTAGCTGGATCTTAATCTCTATCAAAATACAGTCTAAGCGCAGTGGGCAAGAGAAAATAGTCAAAATATTCAACAATACAGGATGTTAAAATAGTGAGAATATCCTGCAAGCTCACCATTTCTGAAGCCATCATCCTCACTGTCATCTCCAAGGTGTTCTGAGGCAGTCAGGAAGTCTTCTTCTATGGATGAAATGGAGCGATTGGTGTCATCTTCAACCCGCTGCCCTGCTGCTCGGCCCTGCTGATGCTGCCGATTCTTTCCCCACTGCAAACCGATCAGGAACTTGTTGATCTCAAAGATGATGCTGCCGGGTTGGGTGGAGCGTCTCTGCCCTGAACACTGAACCAGGCACACGCCTGCACTTCTCTGCTGCCCGCCCTGAATGGAACATGTACAGATACCTATTATGCATGCACACACAGAGACACATAAATACACACACATCATGTATATACAAAACTCCTCCTGTAGACACATACAAAGGTGCACAGCAATCATGCATAAACACACAGTTGACAACACACACACATTATTTTGAGTCACAAATTATCCGATATAATTAACATATAATATATATATATATATATATATTAACATATTAAACCTTTAGTGAGTTCATGTAGCTCCCATGCCTGTTTTCTTCCTTTTATTCGACATTCAATAAACTCATTGGACTTCCTCATCCAAGTTGAATTGTTTGTGCTGGCTCGTCAGGCTGTGTATTGATTTTAACAGTGGTTTTATGCAGTGATGTATCTGGCAAGCTTCAAAAAGTCTATGAGATGGTCAATAGCTGTAACAGTGCAATGTATTCTAAAGTCTAATAAAAGCAGAGAGGGGTATTGATTAGTCATAATAGTTTGTGTGTTTATATGTCTGTTTAATGTTTCCAAGAATTCTGAAATAAAAATGTAATGTTTTTTCATGAAGTCATACAGTATATTGTTCTGCAAGTGTTATTTCCTGTACATGCAAATGTCGGTTTTCTGTGTAACTCATGGTTCTGTGCTACAGAAGACGAGGAGATATTTTTACTGGAGTGAAAGGGGGAGGATTTGCTTCCTTCTTGTTCTCCAGCACAAAAGGTTCAAATCTAATCACACAAGAATTCTGTGCAGAAGTAAAGAACAGCTTGCACTCTCTGCCTTGTACTGCGGGGCCAGTTAATTCAAAGGATGAAAATGCTCGTAAGACGTTGAACATATCACAGCAAACTTACCTGAGATGGGGAGTGTGGGTGTGTTTGGCAGGTGTCTGAGGCTTCCAGGCCGCCGAGCAGTAGGATCTCATTTTCTTTCGGCTGGTGGACTGTAAGTAATTCAACAAGCTTTGGCAGATCTGGAGACACCGATGCCAGTTTCTGCAGGACACATGCCGAGCACAGAGAAAAACAATGCTGGATAATAACAAAAAACCTTGTCTTTGAGTGACTTCAAAACTGAACATAATGTGTCTCTGTGCTTCCAACTCAGAGAAACATAATTACAAAATCCTTCCTGTGAGAAGTCTTGAACCATGTGGAATGATTATTGATCGCCCACCAGTGTCACCACCAGTTGCAGAAGACTGCAAAATCTGCATATTATCTAAACAAATCAACCCTCTAATTCTGGGTAATGATCCTGAATCCATGGCAACTCAGCCAGTGTTTATATGTGAAACACAATGAACTCCTGGGAGATGAAAAGTGGGTGGAAAAGAAAAGGGGAGCACGCAGGAGGGACAGGACGAGGAGGAGGAGGCGAAGAACGAATGTGAACGAGGAACCAGCTCACCTTGCTGTTTTTGTCATCACGACAGTCCGTTTTCTGAGGGTCCAGATTTACAAAACAGATCTGAGAGAGAGAGAGAGAGAGACAGAATGTTACAGTGACAGGCAGATTATACAACAAGTGCCATTTCTTTGTCACAAATGCTGGCAAAATGAGAGGTTTCCTGTAAGTGACTTCCCATTTAAAACTACACCAGCTGTCGTGTCTGAATAACCACTTTAAGTCACTGTCTCTCAGTGGCAGAGCCCTTTCTGATAAGACTTCCCTGTGTCTCGGGGGCTGCTAGCAGCAGGTGTAAACCAGCTACAATTGTCTTTCCATCTCTGTCTCTCTTTTCCTGCTGTCTCCACTCCCTCACTCTGCCTCTGTCACACTCTGTGAGCCCTTCTCTTCCCCCCCCTCACCCGCCTTCGCCTCTGGCTGCAGGTTCATTGGTCTGTGATGGAGTCCTCGTGTCAGTTTTGGGAGTCTGAGACTGTCCGATGTCTGTTGTTTGATTCTAAAGCACACAAGGCTTCTGATCTGAGTCTGCATAGCCAAGTTAGTCCTGTGTGGCTAAAAGGATAAAGCATTGCAGCAGCAGCATTTGAGGGGGAGGGGGGTTAGTTCCCACTTGAGCATCAATACTCTGCATGTGTGTGCAGGGTACTGTGAAGTGATATTTTTGTGTCTCAGTCAGGGACATATACTATTCTATATATGTTAAACATTTAAATACTACCATGCTTGTCAGTGCTAATCAAACCTTATCGTAATGTGAGTCACTGAGGCAGTCTCAGTATTTTCAATGTAAAACAAGCACAGTTAGGATTTTGTTGTCTCTCTTTTACTTCTGCCATCTCCATATCAGCTCTACCTCCTGCTATCTCCCCCCTCTTCTCGCCTCTCTAGACCTGCAAAATATATATATATATATATATATAGTTTCAAATAATCACATCTTGACACACGTCACTGTTTGAAATCATTTTCTTTGAACTGCCTGAGGTGTGCATGATTCCTCCTGCCGGGTTTCTTAACAGCCTCAGCACTTGTGAGATAGCATGATTGTTATCTTTTTTTTTTTTTTTTGTGACTGTGTTGTATTCAACAAGATCTTTTCCCAGAAAGTCATGTACAGGTATAGACACCATAATAGATCCTGCATATCATGTTGTCTGTCCGTTTTCTAGCTGCAGATTTGAAAGTGAAGCAAAGAAAAAAAAAAGACTGCAATAAATAGGTCAATATATTCATGAGTTGATATTTCAAAATAAGGCTGTAATTTTGAGGCACTTTGCATATTTTCCTTTCTTTAAAAGACAGCGGGTGTGATTCATCAAAGTAAAAACTAAGATTAAGAGGGACCAATACCAGGAAACAACAAAACAACATCACATGAGTGAAAATGTCCTTCGGTAATGCAGCACTTTCACAGCGGGCCAATTTCCCCCTCACCTCCAATCTGGCATCCTGCAGTCAAACACAATATTTTCCAAACTAGCACGTCTAATGTGATGAAAATTGCCGCTTTAAAATGGAGTCAGTCAAGTATATAAAAAAAAAAGCGAAGTCAATGACAGCTGACAATGACAGAATATTTGAAAAGGTTTCCCCATCTCACCTTGATCATACCAAGTGTGTTCATGTGAGTGTATGCATGTTTTCCTCCTCTGCCCTTCATGGACTGCACATGTCACCTGTAACATTTATCTGAATGCCAAGAGGTCTTCTCTGTTGTTACCTTTCCCTCAAAATAACAGCCCGAAGAGTATGAACAGTTTGCTCATTTGCTGCTGTTCAGATCAGTTTAGTGAATGTGATGAGGACCTGTCAGAATAGCTGTTAAATGTCAATGACACACACATAGGATCTGAGATTATTCTGCACCGCGCACTGAAAACAGTACATCCACTGTATGTGGATCTAGATATACTGTATCCTTGTATAATACATGTGCAAGCACAGGCTGCAGAACTCTTTCATTTCTATCCATACCACAACATTAGAACAGGAGGTACGGGGCCCTTGATCAGGAGAACTCTGGCGTTGGTGCCTTTTATTGATACTGGAAATTATCCCAGCAAAGCAGCAACGACACCTTCCCTCTGCCAGCACGTCGCCTGCAGATAACAAACAGACTGAGGCGAAAGCAGGGCGAGTGAGCCAGGAATTTGACCTTGAAAAGGGTTGAAGCAATTTAACCCCATCAGACGGCGAGAGCTGCAAGGCAGTTGTTCTAAATTTGGGAGGCAGAGGACCTTCTAGTCCTCTCTGTGTCCGTGTGTGAGACGAGCCCAGGGACATGCTCCGATTCTATCACTTTTTCACAGACATGCTAGACAACACTCGCATGCATCAGCCTGTCTCTGAAGGACTGACCATGTAAACATCAGCATAGGAATACAAAGAGCGAGGGATGAAAAGACAGAGAGGGTGAAAGTAATAGCGTGATGTGGGGCTAAACGAATACTGTGAAAGCAAAGTAAAACGCTCAAAGGCTTGAAAGGTGCTCTGGATGAGAGAGATAGGCAGTCATAACACTGTTAGGAGGTATAGTGTAGACTGTAAGTTTAGACAAGACTACACAGTTAACCATACAATTATCTTTTTGGCCACTTGGGGGCAGTAAAAACAAGTTCTGAACACAACACCGCCATTCTGATATATTATTACCTTTTAAGATGATGAAGACAAACACACCCAGCAGATGCAGAGCATATTAGCCTTCATTTGCAGTTGTGTATCTGGCAACCTTATGAATCTGAGATACTTATAACATCCAAGCAAAAAAAACAACATATTTATGTTCAACATTCTTGATATAAACCTCTGGATTTTCCCATCATGGTATGCCCACTCTGTAGCAGCAGCAGAGACCTTGGTGTCTCTCCAAGCTTTCTCGCATCACTAGGTGCTCAAACTCATGTTAATCTGCAGCTGTGTTCAATATCGGCCCAGCCAGCCAAAGTGGAACTCAGGGTGACTCTGACCACCTGTGCTGATGCAGCACAAGACCAAACTGGACAGCAGCAACCAGGGATCTCTAACCAGCCTCTGAGGCAACGGGAGGCAACGGTAAGCAGCAGAGGCATGATTTAGTTTCACCTTCAGAGAAATGTGAATGCTTGAATAAATGGTTCTGCAAGGTGACATGAAGGCCGTCCTATGGACTCTTTTTTAAGGGAAGACCAAGCCAGTAAAATAAAGTAAAGAGGTTATATGCTGTGGTTTTCTCCAGTCACTGTTAGGGCTGCTTTATTTTCATTCTTGACCTTGAAAATAGTAGTTTGACAGATCAATCCCAACTTTCTTGTTCTTTCTCCCACCCACTTACAAGCTTACAAACTTTCAACCATATTGCACAGTGGATGGAGTTTGTGCAGAAGTCATGAAGGTCGATCTGTTGACGTGTGAGCTCTGCAGTTGTTTTCCAACCGTTCAGTTGGTAGGGGTGTGGATCCACAGGATTCAGCTATGGCATATTATTACTGGAGGTACTGTGTGTGTGTGTGTGTGTGTGCATCCAAGACACACACACACACACACACACACACACACACACACACAGCAATTGTCCCAGTATATTTGTGCATAAAATCCTATTTGGCCTTGGACACACAAAACTGTCAGGCAAGCAGATTTCTTTCTTTTTCAGATACTTAGCCCCAGTTTCAGTACAACATTATGTGCACAGACGTGGCCAATATGAGAAATCAGTACAAACATGTCAGTCTCCTTTGTCCATCAAAGCTTCATCCCTCCTCAGCAGCCCTCCCTCTCTGCTCACTACTCTGATCCTCCCACACACAGCTGCTGCTCTCAGTTCTTCTGTCTCCCTTTTTTTTCTCCCTCAACTGTGACTTTTTTTTTTTTTTTTTTTTGCTCTTTTCATGATTTGAAACATAAAACTATTTTTATAGTTGTGTGGTCCTTCATTTTTCTGCGTGCTTATTTATGTTTATGGTCAAAATCAACAATGAAAGGTGGCTACTTAAAAGAATTAGTGAAATAATAACTTATGTTTTGGCAGCAGGTGGATCAGCCATACACAGTCACTGGACTTATATACAGGCTTCTACTGATCATATAACCGTAACAAAGTTCCTTTATCCCTCCATTTGTGCTGTCATTGTCTTCTGTCCAAAATTTAAAAATCTGAGGTAAGTTCCCATTTCCCACTCCAATGTGAAGCTCTACTGGTGCTACATGGAAAATGTCCGTAATGCTGCCACTAACAATGGTTCATCAGAAAACTAAACATGGCTCCCTCCATTGTAAAGTGTTTTGACTTATCTCAGTGGCTGGTAACTTTAATTATATTCCATTTTAAGTTTAATTTAATTCAAATGAAGTTTGGGGGGAAACAACATTAAGGCTCAGTGACTCTGCCATATTAAGTTTGTGATGTGACCCACAAGCTAAACAGTGCTGGTGCAGAGACCAGACAGGCATGCTGATCTAATGTACTGGTGACTGTAAACAACCTTATTTTGTGTTCATAAATTTAAGGACGTGCTGATTTAATGCATAACATCAGCTGTTCACGAAGCATAACAGGAAATACCACATGATGAAATTCCACATGCTGCACATTGAGGTTGTTCAGGCTTTTACCTCTGACTGAGCTGCTTCCTTTATCTGCTACTTTGCTTCAAGTATTTTACAAGTAAAAGTGAGATATGCACCATCCTTGAATACAGATGTGAAAAGAGTGTGTACTTGTATCATCAGCAGTGCCTTTCTACTGCTAGAAGAAATAGGATTTATGCAGTAAAATGGGTGCTCAATGTCAAACACACACACACACACACACACACACACACACACACACACACACGCACACTCATTTAGTCACAATTAATGTTTGGCTGTGAGTGGCTCAGCTAGGAGCCCCAGGCTGAAGTGAACATCAAGAAGCCAATGCTGTCCTGGTTCTTCTCACGACATGAATAATATGGATATGTTATGGAAGAACAGAGGATGTATAGAATCTCTAGGGAGTGTATACATTCTCCTGTGGGTAATATAATATATACATTCACCAGAGGATCCTACATTTATCAGTAAATATGGATAGGAACATGTTCATACAAGAGAACAAAAAACAAAAAACAAAAAAAAAAACAAAACAAAAAGGACTCTGAGGAGACTGGTTAATAGCAGGTTATGTGTGGACGACTGGTGGATGCTGAGAAGCCTCTGTTCTCTTTGAAATGGATACATTTTAATGTTGTTTTCACATGTGGAGAAGTGCTAAGATATGTTTTTACCACAATGTTTTTCACAATGTTTGCATCACCATCAGAATATTTTTTGCTCTATATCAGGATAAGAGTGCATCAGAAATAAGACGTCTTTGTTTAAACAGTAGCTTAACACTAAAAAAAAACTTTTTAGAGTCAGTAAATGACACGTACGGTCACTTTAATACTCTATCTATTGATCCTGGTCCCATTCTGCAGTGTTCAATACAACTGAAGTTATTTTCCTCTATCCAGAGAAAACCCTACACTTCTGTCTTCTAGACCATCCCCCAAAAAATCTGTGAAATATCTACAGTATGTAGCCTTGGGTCTCTTTGCCTCCCCAAAAAATAAGCAATCGACTGCCATTGTTGTGGACAGTCTGGCATATGGAAAGATTTTAAATACA
Organism: Trachinotus anak; assembly: GCF_046630095.1. NCBI lineage: Eukaryota > Metazoa > Chordata > Actinopteri > Carangiformes > Carangidae > Trachinotus > Trachinotus anak. Next base: position 19,549,832 of record NW_027273865.1, on the reverse strand, counting down.
GTATGCAACTGATACCAGTGCTAAAAAATATTACAGTAATCATAATACTACCTCTACTACTTCTAAGCTGGTAGTTTACAGTGTTTACAACAAATTTACAACTACACTGCCTCTCATTCTTTGTCCATTGGTCTGTCCCTCTCTGGACTATCACTTGGCATTATTCTTGCATAGTGAATATTTCTAAATAAATTTTCCTGAAATAAATGAAAATATCTTACACTAATTTGAGAAGGGGGTTGGAATAGGGCCCCTCACCTCACTTGTGCTTTGTGGCCTTTAAACAGATTAATCCAATCCTGTCTGTGCACACTTTGTCCATTCTAAGGACAAATGATGAACTTGTATTACCCAGAAAAGGGCTTCAACTTTTAGGAAAAGAGGTCACACTTTCAATGACGACCCTACACCAAAGACTGTAGATTCTCATCCTGTCAGATGGACAGACTGAAGTAAAAGGTGCAGAGGAGAGGTTTAGGTTTAGTCGGAAAGAGAGGGTTTGTCTTCCTGCCCTGATCCTGCTGTAAGTCAGCGCTCCTGCCGTGGCTGATGGCATATTTATTCTGTTCTCCCTCTGTCTGGGCTGGGAAGGGACAGGTCAGGACACAACACTCTACCCAAGTGTGAAGTGTTTGAATCTGGTGATGAATGGATCACTCTCCTCCTGAGACTGCAGCTTCAGGGGAGGAAGACAGATGTTGAGGAGGGACACTGAATAGGTTTGGTATATAAAAAAAAAAAAAAAAAAAAGAGGTCTGCATTTGTTAAATAGTTTTGCAAAATAATGCTGGCATTACGTTTCACTCTGAAAACTTGTAATATCATAATGTATATTCTGACCCCTGCTCTCCCCATTTTTATATGCATATTCTATACGCAAGTACAACTTTGTTTCCCCAATGTTTTTATTATAATTTTCTTATCACATCCTATATAGATACATACAGTAACAATGCAGCCATTTGGGATCAAAAATACCTACATTACACATAACACACACAACCACATACACTCAATACACTTACACTCACCTTTGCACTGGTATCATATATATCATATACATATATATTTTCCTTTCGACATTTCCATCTTTTATGATATTCATGTGCGGTTTCCAGAGTTGAAGGAAGTCTTTCCACTTGCTCTTAGCAATGCAAGTCTTTTCAGACCAAGGATGGAGCATCTATACTCCTCTAACATAGTGAAATTGCTCTCCTGGCTTAAAGAAGTCTGTTTTGATGTTTGTATTAAGTCCTTCAGATCTATTCCAAGCACACAGAGTTTGACATTTAAAGGGATTTTGGTATTAATGCAAGTACTACTTTACCAGTTTTCCCTCTTGGTTTAGCCTTTACGTGAAACAAAATAACATTTTCATTTTCTCTACAGAACATCTTCATTCTGTTTTTACTTAAAGTGTACACTCACATTAGATGAATAGACACATTGATTAAGAGAAATACAACATGGAAATCAGATGCAGTCATTTGGTAAATGTTTGCCTCGCAAAAAAAAAAAAAAAAATAAGGTCCCATCTTCCTCCTCAAAATGCTCACCCTGTCAAATCTCTCAGGGGTGTGATGAAATGCAGTGTGACTATCACAGCAACATGACACTTTTCTGTGACTTCATGCATTAAAACATGAGTGAGTGATCAAAGGTGACAACATGATGCAGCCAGGGGTGGGTGATGGAGCGAAAAATCCAAAGCTTTTATCTTTTATTTAGCTCACAGTTTTTGGCCTTCCGCTCTCACTCTTCCTCTTCCTGAATACATGAACACAGATTTTTTTTTTTTTTTTTAAACACTGCATTCTTTTTACTCTAAAACTAACTTCTCAGAAAATGTAAGGCAATGGGTGAATCTGGTTTATTTTGAATTATCAAAAATATTTCTCTCAATAGTCAGCTTACAGTGAAATAAAAAAAAAAAAAAAAAAAAAAAAATCAATACTATAATTGCTTTGGTCAATTGAAGCCAAAGGCCAAGTCAACAACATGGAAACAATCAGATTCCCCTCTTCATTACACTGTGGTCTTTACCTTTTTGTATAACTCTCCACTAACAGAGTTTCCAGTGTTTGTGTGTGGTTTTGTGGCTACGGCTCTCATTCTCTCTGGGTCACCCTCTCTTTTTCACTTTTTTTCCCCCTCCGTTTTCCACCATCTTTCTGTGTCCCTGTACAGCTCAGGCCACGACAGAAAAATTTATTTCTCACACGGTGTCATCAATCGTAGGCTGCCGTCTGATTGATTGGCCATGTGAACCACGGAAAAGCCAAATGGAGAATTGAGAGTAAGAGCAGCAATCTGTCATGTCAAAGTCCAAGAGCGATGCTGCAGGGGGATGGGCTGCATCTGTTCGCACTCGCATCAAAGCTCCTCCTGATTCATAGAAAACAATCACAAAGTAAAAGTTGAGAAAAAAAATTGTCTCTACAAAAACTGTGAAGATTAAGATGCTTTTGCTTTTATATTTTGCAAAAGAACCACAAAGACAAAATTGTCCACATAATCCCAATCCCAGACAGGTGCTCGGGAAGCGGTCTGTTCTGCAGAGACAAGGACAGCACGAGTGATGTCTTTGTTTTCAAGTTGGAACTCATCACAAACAGCATTTGAAGTAAAGAATGATGAAGAGGAAAAGCATTGAGGTGTAACGCATAAATCTACTTTATGAGACTCTGTGTGGTCAATAGGGCATTTGAGTTGATGTACCGACCATCTGCCCTCCAAAAACCCACTAAGCTTTAATGAATGAGCACTATATTTGCCAAAACTTGTATCAGTGTATGTGGGGAGCTGTGGAAAAACTCTTGCATATAACCCACACAGTTTGAGTCTTGTGTACAGCTTGTCCTAGATAATACAGCTGGCGTCTGGGGGTTTCAGGAACATTCAATTCAGTACGTGGCTGCTCACACTTATGAAGTGCGACATGAGTGTGTGAGAACGATGCTCTTTGCTGAATTACTCCTAGTCCTGTTACCTTGGCAATGATTATCAAACACTTGAGGCATTTTTTAGGGAAGAGAATGGTAGAAAATGTCAAAACACTTTGTGTGTTACTGGCATTTATTCTGGAGAAGACAAACCAACAACAGTCTATGACGGAGGAATTCAAAATAAAAGAAAGTAACTCTTGCTCATGTAACGATTTGATGGTGTGGACAAACTGTAGAAAGTTTTAGTGGCATCATTTAATAAGGCTTGAGAACCACGTTATGGTCTTTGCTGTGTTTATTCACCCCTATGTTATTTATAATTCTTGACAATGAACTGAGATTAAAAGATTAACTGTGCTGTGAATTGAGAGAGCCAGACTAGTCGTCTACAGCCATGCCTACAACTAGTAGAGTGTGAGGCTGTACATGTGCTGTACTTCAGCATCTCTCTATTTTTAAGGACTATACTTAATACAGATCTGTGAGACTGATACCACTACTCTTGAAATGAAACCTGGATCTCTTTGTTGAGGCTCTGATCAGTGCAGTGTGGGTCGTGACGCAGAGTCCAGAGGTAGGATCTCAGAAAAACCAAAGAAACGGGGAAGCAGATATTTGGCAGCAAAAGGTGAGAAAATAAACTTCGGGGAATGAAATTCTGACTTATTATTGAACTGTCACTGAACAGTGGGTGAATATGTCTCTCTTATTGAGAAACATTATTTTAAATGATGTTATTACAGAGAAGTGATTGTGTATTTCAGGTATGTTCTTTAATGAGGCTCACCAACAATATGGACACTGAGCCAAATCTAATCTTCCATAAAAAACATTCCGGGATTAGTCTTCATGATCATGACGGTTCATGATCTGGTTCATATCACACAACATATACCACTTTTGTAGTAAGACTGAAATTATACACTTGCCCGTTATTCCTCCCAACAAACAAACAAGTGCCTGTGTGATGCTCATCCTGAGCCATTCAAGCAATTCCTGCTTAACTTGCCATTTAAAATGAATGAGTGACCAGATGTGACACATTAGGATTAGGTAACAGAGAAGATTAAGTCCCTCTTTAAAGCTTCCTCTCTCGATGTATTTCATAATTTCTCCTATCCACTGTATCCAGAATACCTTCAGATTCTATAAAAAAACTATAGACTAGTAATTTGTGCTGACAGTTATCACCCTTCATTTAAATTCCAATGTTGTGTTATTTGTCCCACAGGACAAGCTCTCTGGGTTTGATCTTGATGTTTTAAGATTTATGTTTCTGCTAAATCTATCCCAACATGCACATAATGAAGGCAAAGACAGCCTGAGAATGGCTCATTTGCAACATTATGTGCCAAGATACAAACTTAAAAGTGGTGTTTTAAATTGTACTTTGACAGTGTATGATTTCTTTTCATTTTTTCTATTCAGTCCGTGCAGGACACTACAACTGTTTTGTTTAGAAAATGTACGGGGTTCTCAGTCTGGGCATGTCAACCCAAACACAGGCGCCTTTGTGATGATAAGACGATGAAATAAAAAGGCTAAACTATGGTACACTGACTGAATTTATGTACGTAAGTTGCTGTAGGTTTGCGTCATATTGACATCTGTATGTCTGGGTGTGGAGTTGGAGTTAGCAACCATCATAATGAAATAAATGGGTGATGATTACAGTGATTAAGCCACTGGAAACACAGTATAAGACCCAGACAATTTTTACCTTGAGTAATGCGATCGAGGCTTTTGTAAATAGCTTTAATTACGCAAGTGTTATGTTGATAGGAAGTGCTACCAGACACATAGCTGATCACCATCTACAGGTTACTGTATTCAACACATGTGCAAAGATAAATGTGATTAAAATAAATTATCAAACTAATGTTTGCAGTAGTGTGGTATTCCTGTTGTCGGCCAAACACAATTCAATGGTATTAACTTAATTTGACTTGTAAGGTCATCTGTAGTTAAGTTGGCATGTCTGGACTGATGCTGACATGCTGAGAGTCCAGAGATTAGAAAGTAGGTAGATAAAGCAAGAGTGTGGGTCTCCTAATCCAAAGGGAGAATCAAACTGGTGAAATCCTTGAGACGTTGCGAAATTTCTTAACTAAAACCCCATAAATTAGAATGACAACCTGCAATAATATGGTCTATGGGGAGCAGGGAAGATACCCACTTTTTAATACAGTTAAAAAGAAAATTAGTGGCTACTGATAGAGGCTGATAGAAGGTAAAGAAACTAATCTCAGTTTGGTAATGTACAACTAATTTCTCAGCCTGCATAATACAGCTGTATATGTGTTACCATGGGTCTTGCAGATTCACCACATACTGGATTACAGTGCTTTGTCTTTTCTCAGGCAAAGGTCTAACAACATAAACAACATTATTGAATTGTATATGTACATGATATAAATGTAAAATTTAAAAACTGAATCTGAAAAACTTTCTGTTGTGTGAAATCCAAGGCTTTGTGTAATTTTAGAGTAAACAACACCAGAATTCCTCAGATTACTGGAAGATATAAAAAGCTGGATAGAAACCAGAAGATCTGCAATCTTTGGAATGATTATCATTTGGGAGACAAGTATCATATTTTGTTTGCATGCCAGAATGCAAACATAATGAAATAAAGAGAGAGGTATTATTCAAACCACCAAAAATTACCACAACAGAGATGTATTTACTATACAAAACCATCTTCCTTTAACGGCTTGATCACCAAGAACCTGCTCAGACTGCACTGAACCTTCTTCTCCTTCACAGATCTAGCAACAAAGCCAGTGGAAAAGCACTGACTGACAACATCAAAAGTAACACTGTGAATTAATTAATAATCGTTTAAAGTGATATTTCCCTTCCATCAAGTGCATGAAAACTTTTAAGCAAGGCACACACCTAACAGTGATGTCCCCGTGTTCTGACAGACCCTGAAGTACAACCCTACATCACCGTAGTAAGATGAGAAGTTAAACTGTTGGGGGTCAGCAGAAACAGGATTTTGATCAGCTGTTATGTTGCTCTTTACACGCCAACTGCTCCCGTGGAGCTGCAGTGTGGCCAGCTGTGAAAGAGTGAGGTTCGCTGTGAATATCACAGATGTTCGGGTGTATTTAACTCCGCCTTCACCAGTAACTCCTCACACAAGCTGTTGCAGCATTTAAAGTAATACTAAGTATTTCTTCTTCTACTACAATATGTTAAAAAAAAATTAGTAACAGAAAAAATAGGCTACAGAACAATTATTTCTCCATTCCAAGATATTTTTAGTTTTTTAAAGAAAGGATAAAGGAAAGTCATATCTCACAGTTGCTCTACTTAGCACTGGTACAGCCATTGTACTGGACTAAATCACATCCATTTCTTCAACACATTATCTCAACACTACAAGAGACACATCAAACCTTGTGGCAGCTAAATAGCAGCAAGGAACAAGCAACAACCTGCTGCAAAAACATTTTTTTCACCATCTCCATGCCTACAAGGCACTCAGAGGGAGCAGACTGAAGAGAGTGCAGTTTTTAGATGTCATCTTACATCAGTTTGGCCTCAAAATTCAACCCCCTACCAAATGTCATTTCAGGCCACAAACATACCTCCTGCAGCTTTAGGTCTCTACACTAGAGATGACTTGGTGCGTCTTTGTTTCCATTAGTGCGCGCATGTTTCATCACCCGCAGTATGCTACTCACCATGGTGCAGCTGCCCTCCGTGTCGTCGTCCAGCAGGCCCAGTCTGCACAGAGCCTTCTCATTCCTCTGCCAGTACTCCGACGAGTCCAGCACACTGTTACTGCACAGCACCTGCAGCACACAGATAAACCCCGCTGAGGTACAGTAGCACTGAAGTTAGACCACACAGAGACACACATGGATCACACTGTATAACTCCACACCCCCCCACACACATACAGTTACCCATTCACTTTCATCTGTCAGTCTTTGTGTTTTCCCCTCTGGTAGATGGGATCAATTGACCTTTCTCCAGAACCTTTACTTCAGGATAAGTGTCTGCGACACAGGATCAATAATCTGTCAGCTAACCAGACACTGCACATTATATATACACAACAGTTATTGTCTCCTCCCTGGGGGGACACTTTAATGAAGCCCTTTTGTATGAAACCTACAGTCATGCAGCTGCTTTCCTCAATGACAAGTGTGTTGCTGACTGACACACTCATTTGTCTCAGACTATTGACTTTGGTGCTTTAATAATCACCCAGTTCCAAAGCCAATTTGTTTACAAGGATGAATTTAAACATTCCCCTGATGCTAATCACAATGACAGGACTGGTATATTGTGGTATATTTCCTTTTTTTTTTTTTTTTTTATTTGTAAAATAAGGAGACAGCTGTTTGCTGTAGTTTGTTTTACTAAAGCACAGCAGGTAAAAGAAGTAGAATCATGTGCTATTAATAAAGTCATTCTTATGCAGTAACTTTGACATATGACAAATATTATGTGTGCGTTGTTCTCTCATCTCACTGTGTATTTTTAGTGACAAATCATGCCCCCCTTATGCTTGCACCCTCAGGAATGGACCATCTGTGCAGGCCCTCAGCCAGGTAAAGGTGACGTAGACTCGGCTGATCTCACTGAGAGCGATCATATCGACGGCTGCAGGCACAGGCCAGAGGAGCCCAAGCTTCAATTTGTACAAAGCTGTCACCTTGTGTCTCTACAGGACACTGGAGTGGAAGTCAGTTAAGATCATGAGCGGCAGGCCAATTAGGAACACACACCAGTGAGTCCACCTGCACATATACACATACAGTAAAGGAGACACACAAATAGACCTACACACACTTTGAAAGAAAATTCAATCTAGCCTCTACCCCCAGCCTACTGATCTGAACCATTTCCCCTCCTGTCTCTCTGGCACTGGGAGATGATAAATCTACTGGGCTGACCCAAGGGCCAGGCTGTGCTTCTTATTACACAACCCCTGGGTGTCACTGGCACCCTGGAGGAGGAAATGAAAATCTCTGGCACTGCTGGAAACACACAAATAGATAAAGTGACCTGGAGACAGATATGACGGGCAGGTGCACAAGCACATGAACAAAGAAAAAAACAAAACAAAAAGAAGTGGTTGAAAAGTGGTCACACAGCAGACAGACATGTGTAGATAGATGTACACTTCCATCACAGCACAAACACATGAGACCCAGCACTGTTTTCTTTACCTTCTTACAGGCGCTGATGGACGAGGCCACTGTGCTGTGTGTGCTGCCTCCTTCCACCTCCACAGACTCTGAGCCTTCGAACATTGCAGATGACTGGAAGTTACTGCAAGGCAAAAAGGGCATGGAGTTGACTTTGTCAGAGTAAGTTCTTGTCAAACACTCAACACCTCCCTTTTTAAAAATGTACAAGTTGGTCAAACATCATGACACTGCCAATTATTTATTGAAGAGTGCAAAGAGTTTTAGGTGTTGGTCTTTGGATGTCAAGACCTGTTTGTCACATTATCATTTATGGGAAGCCATTGTAGCTAATAAGTTTCTTTAGGGATGCCTGTGATGTCCTCTCTCTGCATTAATTCACACATAACAGTCTCTCTCCAGCATGAACGGCATGTTGGACCCATTAGTGATCTGCAGCTTTTTGCACAAGGCTATCAGTGCGTTCAAGAGAGCCTGCAGCCAGTTCACAATTTCTGTATTGCAGAAAATAGACTGATATCACACACACACTGTTTGCAACCAAGCATTAAAGTGTCCAAAATCCATGACCACTGTGGCGGCAGAGGATTAAAGCAGGACAAACATGGCAATGCAACATTTGGTGCATAAGACAAAATTATTCAACAAACTCTAATGATGGGGATGTCTGTCAGACTATGGCAAGCCTAAAAAACAACATCCCAAAGTCAAAAATCCCAGGATGGCGTCATTATCCACTATGCATGCTTTCAATGAGATAAGCCAAATCGAAGCTTATCTGGAATGGCATTAATGAGGATCAATTTGGAAAATAAAGAGGCTGGGGATGCATATTTAAATAGGAGCAGCTGTTTTTTTTCTGTAATCCACATATTTCAAAGCAAATTAAAAGCATTCCATGCTGAAAGCCCCCCAGGGATCACACAACTGGATCTATCTGCAGTTAATGATGTAAATAACTGTGTCACAGGAAAAGTGAGTTTGCTGTGAATGGCTGGACACACTAAAATGATGTAGAGGAGATAAGTGGATATGATGTGCTTTAAATAGGCTGCAAGGCACAAAAAAAACCCATCCAGGACACACACACACACACACACACACAACCAGAGAATGGTTCTGCGGTGAATATGCTGGATGCATGCAAAAAATTGGAAGCGACTGACACTGTAAAAAAAAATGGAAGCAGCAAACACTGTATCATGAAAAACAACCATAGACTGGTGTGACTGTATGCAAGTGATTTTTTTTTTTTTTTTGCAGAAAACTGAAGCAGACCAGCGGGATGGATTTGTCACGCCACCTCCTTTCTAATCTTTGCGCTTAACGACCTTTCATCACGACACGGTGATGATTGACAGGCCCCGGGGCCGCAGGTACCCAGCAGGAATAAACCCGACGAAAGGACACAATTAACCCCTGAAGATGTCTGGCTTTCAAGGACAGCCCCCGGTCCACGGTTGTAATTTAGTGAGTGTGAAAGCGTGTGTGGTTGAGGATTTTGTCAGACTTCAGAGGCCAGCATGCCCAAGTGTGCCAGTGCACGAAACAGGCACTTTTGGTGGTAGCCTTTGGATGTCAACTGCTTTGGACAGCGTTCAGGTGGACTGACTAACCAGTGTGAAAAAGTTTAGGTCATGAAGTCTGCAAAAGACAATAAACTTCAGCTCTCATTTGTAACAATTAGTCTACCACTAAGAAAACGACTGAGGCTGATTACTCAGATGTGGAAATTGAACCTTTCTAGGTGACTGCTGCCCGCTTTCCTTATCGCCACACATTCCTACCAGCCAGGCCAGGCAAGCTGGAATATGTTGTTTAGTGCACACACACTGACAGTCTACTGTGACAGCAGCTTCACTGCAACGCTGTGCATAGCCCTTTTTCAACATTAAACACAAACTGACAGACTTCGATCCAATGCAACAAGATTTTGCGAATTGTGATATTGAATAAATTTTGTGTATTGTGGCCTTACAGGTTGCTTTTTCATCCCTGTGCTACTTAGAAAATATCTAAAATACTCTATCTGAAAAGGGTGCTACACATATCACAGCAAATCCATTTATGGAGCATTGAAGACAAATATTTGAGTGGCACCATAGATGCAACAAAAACACTGTGAAGTGGATATTAAATAGGCCTGCTAAATATCAGGGATACAATTTGAGTGCCAAAGCAGACATTATGTTGATTTTATTTGGAAATATACGACAATGCTCATCGACATTGTATTTTTACCCCGGGGTGTTGAGCAGTCTCTTACCTCGGTGTTTTCAGAAGGCACTTTGCGCCTGCCATTCTGCCAAAATCAAAACAAAAAGGAACAAAAAAAAAAAAAAAGCAAACTGTCCTCAACCGGTGTGATTATTTCCTCTGTGGGGGAATGGAGACAGGGAGAGGTACAGCGGAGCGCTTCCACGCGTAATTGTCCCCGGGAAACTCTTCGGTCCAGATGCGCATCCCCGACCGAGCACTGAAGGAATCCCAGGCTGCTTCCCCGTCACCGGAGGAGGGCTGTGATGCACTGAGCGAATACCCCGCGGTACCAGCAGCAGCAGCAGCGGCAGTAAAACCACTGCCTGCCCTGCGCGTCTGTCCGCCAAGTGCTGAGCGCAGGCACAGGAGCCCCGCATGAATCAAACGTAGCCTAATGAGCTGCGCGACGCAGGCGAGGGCATGGATGTGGACAGCGCGCATGTGTACAAACACAGGCTCCGACACACGTACGTAGTTGTTTTGCTACCGATTCACCGCATACGAGCCCAAGTTTGTCACTTCTAGCACAGGGCTCCCGTTTCTTAAGATAAACCGAAGGCAAATAAGTGTATTGATCACTGAGGACTGATGAAGACGGGCAGAGATGTGACCGTGGAAATGCAAAGGCTGCAGGGGACAACAACAGCATAGGCAGCAACAGTAGTGAAACAGGGAATTAATATAGGACATAAATAGCACATTAAAACTCTCCATCCACACTGAAATTAATCAGCCCCATGATCTTTGATATGACTCAGACTCTCCTGTTTTCACTTGCAGCCCTTTTATTTCTTGAGTGGGTTTGAATAGAGAGTCACTTTGTCCTGTCTGTAGAGTGACAGGGACATTGCAGCATGATCATGTTATGATGTTAGTATAACAATAAAGACATTGGATAATGATATATAGGATGACATATCAATTTTTTACAAAAGCACATTTTTAGATTAGGATGTCTCAAACTTTGTTATTGAAAGATTTTCTAGGGGACAGAGTTTAATATGGTCATTGTTTCTATATTACCTCAACCCATTTTTGACATTTCTATTACGTTACTTCTTGTTAACTACCGGCTTAACTATTTTATAGTTGTTGGGGTTTTTTTTTTATAATTTAATAACTGTTTTATTGTTATAAATAAATCAGTAAACTAATTAGTTCTCAATTTTATGATTTGGCAAGTGAAAAATTGGTTGTCAGAATCTTAAGGTGGATTCAAGTATCAGATACCCTCTCAAAAAATGTCATTCTTTTAGCTTGAATCCTGTCACTGACAACCCTCTGAACTCTGATGACCAGTGTAAAGTATAAGGAATGCAAAAAACATAACCAAAACACACACACACACAATCTCCGATGGATTCTCAATTGCCACTTGAGAAAGCCATCATCTCCCTTATCTCAAGCTGTAAGTGATCCTATAGACAGAAATATCAACGTTATCTGTTTCTGATGGATATTTTCCCTCCTCGGTCCATCAGGGAAGTCACACAAAAAATAAAAAATAAAAAAATAAATCAAGAGGGAGCTGTGACCTTTAGCTCTCTATTATCCCACTGAGACTGTGTCAGGGGGAATAGTGAGGTGTTGGTGGGCAGAAGAAGAGAAAGCAGGGGCCCTGATGAGATCTGAATGTGTGGCTGTGAGTGTGCGAGAGAGAGAGAGAGAGAGAGAGAGAGAGAGAGAGAGAGAGAGAGAGAGAGAGAGAGAACCGTGGCTAAAGTGTCTTCACTCTGCTGAAAGGGTCATTTCTGCCAAAGGAAACACTTATTTTCAGCGCGCCCTCTACCTCAAAGAAAATAGATTTTTACATGCTGTTATCAGCTACCATGCGATTCCTCTCCCTCTAGATGCCTTTTGCTTTCATCCAGCTCCTAACAATATCAAAACCCAATTTCTGTAATGGCAGTTTCTGTGTAGCAATGCAGCCCACAGGGAACGTGTGTTTACGAAACACTTGCTAGGCCTCACCTAATAAAATACTGAACATTTAAAAGTAATACCTTTCCCACATGAGTATTTTGAATTGATAAATGCATTCACAATGTCCTCATTGAGTAGCCTATATGAACCTGACTAGCTCGGCCAGTTCCTCTAAAATCTCTCACTACAGATTCTGATATAAATAGCAGAAGTCCTGCATTAGCCAGCACTTCTCACAAACTGTTCTGTACCAGCTAATTTCATGCTTCTCCGTTGAGGAAAACCGTTTTTCCATCTGAATATTTTCTTAAAAATTATTAGAATGAGGTGCTAGGAAAGCAAAATCTATACTTTAAAATGGAGCTAATGATAAAACAAGTACATAAGGGACATTTTTAAAATCATAAAGGCATGGTACGCATGCAAATACAGGTTACACATGGCAAAAGAAAAAGTACACAGAGTGACTGAAATCAAAAAAGAGCGTCAGACTCACCACAGCCAGACTTATTGTATAAGCATAACAAAAGCGGCAAATAACACACTGAATCATCCAAGTTTTCTGTTTTTTCAGATGCTACTGTGTGTCTAACAAATGTCACCACTGTCCATAATCTGCCTCACTGACTGCATGAAGGTGCATGAATGTAAATACTAAAACCACCTTAAATGCAAGAAAACTAATGGGATGTGTATGACATGTACATGTATGTGTGCACACTGTTACATGTATTTTTGCACCACTGGGCAATGATGAAATATTTAGAACACATAGACAATTATATGCATCATTGATGGTAGAGAAAAAAAAAAACAAATGATGCAGTGTCATTTCATAAATGATCTGAAAGTAAGGTTGGGTGTAGGTCACTGACTTTAATTGATCTGTAATTAAAACGTTGCTGGTTTCAGTTTTCATCAAGTAACTTCATTCAAATCAAGTGTATGTGACAGCACGGAATATAAAGTATGGGGTATTGGAGCTGGAACCTCCACCACATCACATCAGTGCTAAGGTTTTGCTGTTTGGTCATGTGCATGAGTGACCTTAAAAGGTGACCCAAACAGCAAATCACCACAGTCCCCCTCTATCACCTGCACCATGTTTATACAGATGCAGGATCAGAGTTAAGAGTGTGATGTATACCAGCATCGCCACCAAGCCAGGGATTATTTTTTAAAGGAAGATGTGTTTGTTGCATATTATTCTAGCATCCTCCAGTAGAAGATTACACACTTTTAATCGCCACAGCCATGAGAAAGATACTGAATTTATTTTTATTTGATTAGTTTCATGGTGACGATGCAGAGTATAAAAAAATGAACTGACATTTATGAGTTTAATTTGTTTTGTTTTGTTTTAATTCTAGATGGATATTTTCTTGTATGTAGATGTAAAATTAGCTTGCATGATTTTGTTAAGTGTTTCAGGTACAGTCATTTCTTCATTACTCATTGTTCAATCTCAGGCTAAACTACCTACAGAGGCACTTACTGGTCAGCATATACAATATCTGACGAAGCTAAATTTCTTTTATAGCAAATTCTGATCTCACAAGATAAACTCTGACTGTATGTATCACAGTTCACAGGTCTGTGGAATGTCAGCAAGTCAGTGAACCACTGATGAGTATTTTGTGCATGTGTTTTCAGTAAGTACAATATAACATGTATGACTGGGCAACTGAAACAGCCGCGCATCCCATCACGAGCAGCGTGCTTCACACTGAGTGCTTGCTTGGACTTTCTAACAGCAACTGGGCTGATATGCTGAGCTGTGACAGCAGGAAACTTCCAACACTTTCAACTCGAGAGCGCTCTCTTTAGTCCTTCTTTGGTCACGTTCGTGTTTACAACTGAGCGCAACATCATGAATGTGCACTGTTATCCTCATCTGTACAATTCACTGTGTCTCGATGAGGGCAGGCTTTCAGCCCCATCTGAAAGTGTGACCATTCAAAAACAAGTATGAGCACTTTTGTCTTTAGAAGTGGTTGTAGAAACTTGTTCATTTGAAGCTTACAAAGATCTTTTTCTTGTTTCAGTTATCATACTGTGGACTTCTTCTGGCCTTTGTTTCTCCTACCAGCTCGGTGTGGGATCTGAGCGTACAGGATGCTGATGGTTTAGAAGATTTAATCATATTCCAGCAAAAGATCGCAGGAGTTCAAGCTGGTTTGAAAGAGTTTTAAAACAGTCGCATAGCAACAGTGACTGACTTTTTCTGTTTTTCAAATGAGCTGACAGACTGATAATAAACAACCAGCAACAGCAAAGCAAGAGGAAGATACATCACAAACTGCTGCACGTGAAGCTGAGCTGATGTTGAACACCCAACACCAACAGGAGTCAAACTTCACTGATGGTCAATCTGACTCTGACTCTGACACACACACACACACACACACACACACACACACTAAACCAGATGCTTTCTTATCCTCCTCCAGTGCCGCCCCCCCCTCTTTTGCTCTTCACAACACATCCTCTTTCTTCTCCTCCTTATCATCTCCTCCTCTTCCTCCTTCTCCTGTTTTTTCCTTCTGCCTCCACTTCCTTCTTCTTGTTCTTTTTAATCATCCTCTCTGTCACCCTCCACACATCTTAATCTAAAGGCTTTTAGGGGGTGGGGGTGGGGGAGGGGAGGCAATCTAATCCATTGCACACTTTCTTAAAATAAAAAGATGCAAGGACAACTAAAGTGGAGATGAAAGCGCAGGCAGCTCTCATCAGCAGAGAGGAAACATCAGACGGCACTGGGAGTAAAAACCAAATGAAGACAGAATCAGCTGAAGTACAGACTCTCTCACTGTCAAAAACCCTTTCACAGTGGGGCTATTTTTAATTTAGTTGCCGACTCCAAGACAGAAACACGTCACGTGAGAGGAGAGTGAGGGAGAGGAGAAGATATGATGATGAATCTGAGCGGTCATGATGTGAAAAGGTATTTATAGAACATCAGGAGGGGAAAGGGTTCAACCTTACACTTTGAGGGGGTTGGGGGTTTGGGTGGTGTGGGTTCACAGTAAAGGTTCAATCAGTAAATAAGGAAAGGAACCAGCATGTAATCCTACCTGCAGTTAGTGTGCTTGGTTCATGTACCTCTGCATCAATGTCTGGATCACAGCAGGTCAGATACAGTAAATGTAAAGAGAATATAAACAGACGTGGTTGGCTTTTTATACTCATGTGGTTGTGTTGTCAAGTGAAGATGAGCGGTGCGCTGATAAAATTATGACAACAAATACTTAAATCGGGCTGCCTTTTAGAATAGAACTAATTTTAGAAATGACAAAAAATTACCGTTAAATTCTCCAAACTCCACCAATAAGCTCTGAAACAAGCCCAACTAAGGTCAAATTCGACAAACTGATATTTAAAAGTTACTGAGAGAAGTCTGAAAACTTCTGTGCATGAGGATAAAACCAGCAGGAAATTATATTATAAAATGGTGAAGGCAATCCTGTCTTCTGGCTGGCATTAAGTGAAATTATCAGCTGGGTTTATGATAAGCCACAAATTGCCTCAGTCAGGAAGAGTCGAGAAGCAAGGAAGACCAGGGATCATCCAACTCATATCATTACATTGTAGTATAGATTTGAATTCATTTTTAAGTTAAATAGCTCTAAATGTTTCAATAAATTAAACAAAATGTCCATCAGTGTTGTTGCAAGTTGACACCCAAGTTCACTGTTGCTACTTCTGATGCGCTTGGTACAAGTTCAGGTTTTATATGACTTTATATAGCTGTATTTAAAATACACAGGAAAGGGACATTTTCCAAGGATCCTTTTCACAAAGTGTATGATATTTTATTATTTTTGTGACAATATTCTACTGGAGGTCGATGTTAGTTTCAAACTACTGCTGTCCTCACTGAGGGTAAAACAGAAGAGATGCTTAAACAGATCCAACCAGAGCTGAAATAATAATAATGATAAAGACTGATTAGTTGGGTGAGAGAAAAATATCTGGCTAAATATTTTATTAACTCATGAGTAAGTTTATACATTTTTCCCCACCAAAAACCAATCAATATGCCTCATATTTTCTGGTTCTTTTACGACCTTTCATAGACTGAACAGTAAGTCAAAAAATAGTTGCCACATTAATTGATAGCAACAAATCATCAGTTGTAGCCCTCGGTCAAACAAATCCTCTGTCCTTTTGGAAAATGTTTTCAAATATCGATGATATTGATGAGATCTTTACACACAGCTTGCTCCACATTGTCCAACATCAACGCACACACGCTGTTTAGTTTTTCCCCTCACAGCATCCAGACAATAAGGACGTGGCTTGGGGCGGGTAGATATCAGCCTCCCACCTGAATCAGGGCTGTAGTGAGATCAGGAAACTGGACGTGGATCCATTCTTGCTATCTGGACCAGCTCAGGATAGTGAAGCCTTGCAGGAGTCTGTTGCCATCACACTCACTAACAGCCTATGGCTATATCCAGACCTCACTCTAATGAAACATAAATAAATAAATAAAACTGCTCTCGTTTAAAAAGCTACAAGATGCAAAGCAATGACCATTTTCACACAAAACTCAAACGTTTCAGACACACACATACATGACTCATGGACAGTGCAAGGTAGCTGTGAACATGAAATATATTATTTACAAGCTGATAGTCGGTTCTGGGAAGCAATTTGAGGTAATGGCCTTGTTAATCAGAGTAATCACAGCCCCCGCTCACCTCAGTTATTCCAGATTTATTTTTGTTTAACCTTTCCATCTATCTTCCTTTCCACCTGTGCTCTCATCATAATGGAAACTTATGATTACAGGACCTGATCATTATAAACGCATGAAAAGGTTAATGGTTGAGAGAGTCATTGGATTTGTATGAGCGCTGGATCTCTTTTCAGTTAATATATTGAACAAAAACAAAATAAAGAGGCCCACGATATACAATGGATTTAGCATAACCTTTGTCAATACGTGTAATGTACCTTTATGCCCGCTGAAATCTGCACTAATCCCCTGAACATTATGCATCAGGTTATCGGTAAAGATAAATACATAAAAAAATCTAGTATAGCACTGTCAGACTCAAAATGGACAAAAAAAAAAAAAAAAAAAAGGGGGGGGGGATTAAAATCAATCATTCCTCACACACTTCCTCCTTGTCCAAACCTTGTACCAACATTGACCACAATATAACTTGACTGCAGATGGTCCAGGTCAGTGATTCAGGTGTGTTGTGCCATTAGCGGCTAATGTAGCCTTGAGATGCAGAGGTGCAGAGATCTTGGTGAGCTCCCTTCTTTGCAACCCCACACCTTCAGATCTTTTTCCAATTTCAGACATGTAGTCTTCGGCCCCAACCAATGCTGACCCAAGTGACATCATTTGAGGCGATTTATCAGACTTTGTACAGGTCCCTCTGGAGCCATAAAAGGTTCTATACAACTGTTTACAGCTACTGTATACAGGTGTACTCCCCAATGCCTGTAAACAGATGTGCATGGTGATGCACTTTAAGCCGTTTTTAGTTGCTTCAGCTACACCCGGTTGCCCCAAATCTCTTCTTAACCAATTCAGACCTGACTTTGTATGATCATAAATGTTAATAGCTGAGATCTGAATTCTTCTGTGTTTAAATGTATTATGAATGCATATCTACACACAATATCATTTTCCTTCTGCTGTGGCATTTTAATATTGTATCATGACACAGTAAAGCTGAGGAAGGCAGGCGTTGATGACTGATATGATACTGATGACTGACTCATATTTTCAAATATGTCATATTAACATAGTTCTGCTGTTTTCATTCAGTT
This sequence comes from Trachinotus anak, assembly GCF_046630095.1. Classification (NCBI taxonomy): domain Eukaryota; kingdom Metazoa; phylum Chordata; class Actinopteri; order Carangiformes; family Carangidae; genus Trachinotus; species Trachinotus anak. Next base: position 19,531,747 of record NW_027273865.1, on the reverse strand, counting down.
TTCAATTTTCATCCTTTTCTTTTATTTTTAATGATCAAACTATAGCAACAGAAACAGCCCTGGTATTTTCACTGCAGCTTTTAGCAGCTTGTACTTTCTTAATTATGCAGGAATTTCCACAATCCTAACGTAAATCTCAAACCTACTGCTGAATAGGTAGATGACAAATGAAGTGAAAGATGGTGGAAGGAGGGTGGAGTACAGGGTAGATACTGGGTAGATGGTTTGAGGGCAGGAGGGTGGAGCTGGAGCAGTAAAGGTTGTAGGAGGGGTTGATAAAGGCTGGTCAGAGATGGAGGAAGGGAGGAGAGGTGATGCTAGCAGCACGGAGCCGTACTGTACTACAGTAGGAGTTGGTGGTGGTGACAGATTGTGTTTCCGGTCTGCTGCTGGGACAATGCCTGCAGGTTTTGGGCCAGAAACAGCCAGTGGCTTTGTTTGAGCCAAGTCAGTGACAAGCCTGCTGGGTAATGATATAATAAGTTGTATTTAATGCTGATGAGAACATCAGTGCATGTATGCATATATGTGTACAGGGAAAACTCCCTCAGTGACTTTGATTTAGGCTTAGTGGAGAAAATATCTGAACGTAATACAATGTTCAGAAGCTGGAAAAGATGACACAATGTTTCAAGTATTTGACTGCAACATCACTGTAGACTGAGTCAAGACTTTACTGTCAGATCACTAAGCTGCAAAGCTCATTGAAAACCTGAGCAGCATGTTGAATTGATTTCCTAAAGACTCAGTATAATCTCTCCCTCTCTATCTGTATATCTCTCCCTGTTATTCTTCCTCACCTCCTCCTGTTCTGAATGTAAACCCCTCTTTCATTCTGTCAGTCTATCAATTTGGCCTCCCTTAGCACTTGATTAGCGTCTGTCCACCATAATCTTCCCCACATGGCAGAGAAATGGCCTGCGTGACTGTTTAATCCAGCAGGAAGGAAAAACAAATGCTGACAAAGAACACACACATGCAATTAATACACACTAGTGGCAGACATATCAGTTGGGCGACACATTGGCCCCAATTTGGCATTAAATATCATCTGCCAGTCATGTGATTGGACGTGAATAAGAATGTGGTTCTTTCTTGATCATAACTAATAAAACTATATAAATGAGTCTATAAATGAGTTACTAACCTGCAATAAAATGTTCCTTCCACATCTAATTGCCTTTTAAATTGTGCTATAATAGTGTAATCATCACCTCCTCCTTGCCTGTTCCTCACTCTCTGTATTTCTAATTTATTTTTAGAAATAGCCCCTACCTGTGAACCAGACATGATGTGAATTGTTTCAGTAGCTGTTTTATATTCTTCCTTTTCTAATTATGTGTATGCCGGTTCCTGAAAACAAATTCTGCCATAAAGCAAAACAGTGTGAACACATTTAAAATATAATGTAACTCCAATCAACAGTAATGCAGTGTGCATGTGTTTGTGTTATTTTGTCCGCCTACGTACCTCAAAAAGTCCAACAACACAGCACCACAAAGTGCAGCCTGAAAAACAGTCATGCAATTGAATCAACACCTCTCTGACTCAGTGTGGAAAACTGAACATTAGAAATTAGTAAAAAGCGTCTGACTTCTTTGTTCATTTTTAATCAGTTAGCATGAGGCCGCTGAGGGTGGAAACCTGTTCGGTCATTATTGGTCTGACTTTGCTGTAAGGCACATGTCTCAGCAGCTATTGGCTGTATGGATACAAACAGAGGAGGAAACATTGTCAACGTCAAGAGGGAACTTAATTAACATTCACAATTAACATGGATAACAAATGAACTACCAGGTGCTATGACTCCATGATTCAATTATTGCTTCTTACTGGCAAGAGAACCACTGAAGGTCAAGGACGCGCCATAATTATAAAGCACTACGCACGACAACAGCACCGAGGATTATTGAGAGACAAAGGTCTCTCTTTAAAAGCTTAACTATGGCGTCTGCGGTCAGCATTCATCTAATTAAGACAGTGTTAAATGTCAGCTGCTAAACATGAGGGAAATGTGGCACTGATAGAGATAATTAGTGTGGCATACTGGATCTGTCTGAACGAACAGTATGAGAAACAAAATACAAAGTGATACAGTTGTCATGATACTCTGTCTTACAGATGCTCCCAGATGTTAAGAAGGACCTCGTTAAGATGAAAAAAAGGTTTTGTGTGTTTTCCTCTAGCACAGTTTTACAGATTCCGATTATGACATTTTGGAGTGGATATTAGTTATGAGATATAAATGTGTCCTGTTTGTGATGCATTGTATCACAGACATAAATAAATGTGCAGCACACATTATTTTTTTTAACCATGCTAGCAAAATAATAGTAATAATAGTAAATGTTATACCTACTTTACACCAGCATGTTAGCATTGTTATTGAAAGAATGCTAGCATGCTGGTGTTATCATGAAACTGAAAACACCACTATGTTTTAGTACAGCCTTGCAGACCCACTGGCATGGCTGTAGACTCATTTATGCCTTAACTTTCTCTAATATAGACATAAAGCAGATCAGTATGAAAATATCTCAAGGTGTTTTTATGGCTGAATGTTTTTTTAAATGTCTCCATACCTCTTATTGTCTCAGTGTAAAATCATCCAAATATGTTGAACTGTTGGTTAAACCATGCCTTTGACTATGCTAATGTCCTTGGCACTGATGTTAAATTGCAGTTCACTTTCTTTAGACTAGAAGGCACTCAGTAAAAACAGCACCAGCATGCACTGGTGTTCAGCAGCAAACTTGGAAATCCCAGATGAAAGCCTTCCTGACTTACACGTGTGAAATAAAAAAAAAAGAAAAAGAAAATGTTCTCAAACTTGAATCAGCTGTTGCTAGTGCAAAATCCATGACATTTAAGCCACATCCATTTGTAAGAGTTTCCTGCAGCTGGCTAATTAAGAGACAACAAAAGCTTTCACCTTTGTTGGAAGAGGTAATTAGGTGAAATTAAAAACTCAACCCCGGTGAAAACAGAGTTTGGCAGAATGCAAACTTTGGGAGGTAAATGAAGCATCAGATGGCAGAGAACAAAGGATAGGAAACTGAGTTGGGGTGAAGGTGAGAGCAAGAACTGGATCTGGATTTACAAGACAATTATCAGATGCAAGGTAATCCATTCATGTCTTAAGACTTCATGGTCCAGTCTCAAAGGACAATGGCTATAGATTATAATGTGCTTGCTCTGTCTTACTTTTCCACATGTACACACACACATAACCTGACGTAATGGCAGGTGTGCACACAGTCGCACGTCTGAAATTTGATCAACCATTCTCAGGCTAGGAAATGACCTCCAGCTGATCGATATCACAGACTCATACCTTATTTCTAAAGCCCAGTCGCTTACCTGTGGACTGAGAAAAAAGAACTCCACCTTCAGATGTCAGTGGAAACAGAGATTATTAATTCATTGCAACCTATTACATCTGTGATCAATTAGGACCACAGTGAATGGGGGTGGCTGTAATGACTGGTTGCGGCTGCCTTTAATACAGAACAACCTGCACATGAGTGGCTGTGAGTGAATTATGACTGGTCTGCAAGAGGCGTTAGTGGTAAAGATTTCCACATTTTAAACATTCATGAAGTAATGGAAAAGCTAAGAATGGCATGGGGCAGGCATAAACAGTGTGGATCAATGATTGCTCCTTGTCGGGCTAAATTTAGCCCCGCCTTACACTGCATCCCCACGAGCTTGGTTTATCAGTATCATTTATTAAAATCTGTGACAGGTTGGACCTCATGGCTGCCGGAAAAGGGGCTTTTCTGACTGCTCAAGAGGCATGAAATCACCTGGAGAGGGTGGGGACAGCACAAATGAATAAACCCTGAGTGGAAGTATTAATCTAAGCGAAACATCTGTCCGTAGAGAGGGAGAAAGCGAAAGCTGCTGCTGACTCATTCTCTCTTTCTGTCCCCCTCCTCACTTCTTCATCACCCATCCACCCTCTTTCCTCAGCTCTACTTTTTGCACCTTTGGTTGTAGTTTTTTCTTGTTCCCATCTGATATGGCCTGGTAATGTGCTTTCATGTTTCAGTAAACACTTACTGGGTATACAATATTTTTCATTCCTGCCAAGGCAGTGGGGCGAGGGTAAAGCTTTTTTTTTATTATTATTATGATAACATTCTTTCTGTTTTGGTTTGTGCGTTCATAACTTGAAAAAGAGAGTAGTGTAGTGAATATCAGTGATCAACTGTTTAATGTTCCCACAACAATTTTTTAACAGACACAGAGGTTGCAAATGATGTGTCCAATCTTGCATCTAAAAATGGCTACTCATAGCAAAGCAGGAAATAACAGATGAAAAAGCCACATCCACAGACTTGGATAATTCTGAATACCAGTATTGTCTTTAAAACAGATTTGTATGCTTAAAAACAGAGACACTGTGAAAAAATAACACACACACACACACACACACACACACACACACACATTATGGTGCAAGTTACCTTCTACAAATATTTTGTGAATTTCAACTTTGAAAGTGACTTTTGCATTAGGCACTAACACATTAACATATGGCAACTAGACTTTCATGTATATGAACAAGCATCACACAAGTTCCATATATATGAACTTAATGCCACATAGATTATGCAACCAGAGGTTGGACGAGAGTGAAACCCTGAATAATTCAGGTGGACCAGAGCTTGACGGGCCCCTGGAACACATGAAAGATTATGGATAATGTTGTCTTGACGTCAGAGGGCCAGAATTTACATCTGTGGCCCTACATAATCATGTTTTCAGTCACTTTCTCTCCAGCTTCACATAACTCAACCTTGTATCCTAAAATTATCAATTAACATTTGTAAAATAATTTTACCATCATTCATATTTTTTAAACAACATAAATATTTTTAAAAGAACATATCAGTGAAGTTGTAAAGTGTTCACTATTTCATTTGTTTTTCCAACAATATCTTCCTGTGGCAACGAGACACCAGCCTTGCTTTTATGGTTATGTTTGGGTACATGAGACATAACATGTTTACTTTTTCAACCATGATGTTCATATTACCAGTGACCATAATCCATGCAGCAATTATTTTTCCTCTGAAAAATATTAGGTAAAATCATTCAGTAGTATAAAAAAGACACGTTTCCATATTTATACACACACTGTTGACTCGTATGCTCTGTATTCTCCTAGAATAGATGATTTAAAAGGCAAAAACATCTATAGACAATATAGCGAACTGATTTGATGATGATATTTAACACCCTTTATCTACAATAATAACAGATGGTATGTATTCGGCTATAGAAAAGAGCATTTTATACAACGCTATGACCTCTTGATGTATATCTACTGTTTAAACTGTACAAAATTTGATGCGGCTGGGGCGCCCCAGTTGCTCATCTGGTAGAGTGCATACCATGTAGGCTCAGCCCTTACAGCAGCGGCCTGGGTTCTAGGTTCTGGGTTAAGTCCAGGCCCTTTGCTGCATGTCATCCCTTGTCTCTTCCCCAACTTCCCTGTCTCTCTAGCACTGTCCCTATTGCAATAAAGGCAAAAATGGCAAAAAAAAACAAAACAAAACAACAACTTTCTTTCATGATATAGTGGTGTGAATACCCTTACAGTTAAATGGTCAGTGTTTGCTGACAAAACACTTTAACTGAGTGATTGATGCTTTTCTATCAGCAGGGTGTGTGTTCAGCCCAGTGGAAAGACTGCAAACGCTGAATGAAAATACTCACAGCACACCACACTGTTTAGATAGGATGGCCCTCCTCCACCTCTCCTCTGCTCTCCCTGCTTCCCTTTTCTCCTCGCTGGAGGCAGCTGAGTGCTTCTAATCAGCAATCATTTGAAAGGTCATGAATGAGACGCCTGTGGCAGAAGCTGCTGGCTGTAAGCTAACAGTTTATCTCAGTCAACCGGTGCACTGAGCTGGCACTTCCTGAGCTGTAGTTTAAGTAAATTGGCTCGAGACCCCCTTCACTGTATGGTTCCTTTTTTTTTTTCTTGTGACTTTGTCATGACCACTTTTGAAACTTTTATTATAAATATAAGGGTGGAAATGATTGATCCAATTCGCTCATCACAACAGGTCTTCACCTCTTAATTATCATCTAAGGGACATAATAACGCTTTTTCCCTGAGGAATTTTTGACATGTCACAGAAGGAAAAGCAAAGGCATGAACAGTAAAATTAATGATGGCTGAATACCAATTAGCTGCTTCAGTCTCAGGGTCTGGTAAGGTTCATGCTGGCTCACTGTCACACTTTCATGTCTTACAGGGACACTTGTGAATAACAGAGCCACTGATAATGTTAATAGTAAAATCTGTGACTTTCTTACTATGACAAGTCAATTGTCTGCTGTGAAGAAGGTCTGTGGCTCACATGCCGTGAATTTTTGATGTTGCTAAAATTAGCCAAATACGATCCTCATATTACAGCTTATAAACTGCTATATCCTCTTACACAAACAGTTTTTTCTTTCTTGAGGAGAGAAAATTGATACCACTCAACAGCTAAAAATGAAGCTACATACAGTAGCCAGTTAGCTTAGCTTAGCACAAAGACTGGAAACAACAGCTAGCCTGGCTCAGTCCAAAGGTTGAAAATTTTTTTTTCTGCAAAAAGTAAGATAACCACCTGCTCGTTGTAGCTTCATATTTACATATACAAACCTGAGACGGGTGTCAATCTTTTCATTTTCAAGTTCCTGTCCAGACATTTTTTAAATTATGTAAAAAATACTCTGCTATGATTATGACATATTTTATGACATATTTTGTTTAACATGGTTTTCCCACATAAAAAGTGGAAAGAAAATCAAAAACTGGGGCTGTAAGCACATCTTTGCTTACTTCCTCATTGAGAAATCTGCATCAGGCCATACTCCACTGCTGACAGGCGAGACAGCAGCGTGTATCAATATGATTAGTCACATGTTTGAGCTTCAGTCAAACCCAGAGTTTTTATGGAGTTTATTGTGCACCAAAATCAGCAGCTACAAGATGTATCAGAACCGTAAGCGTAGTTAATTGGTTACGTTGTGTGTTAGTTTGCAACTGGCAGTGGCTGACACAGTGTTAGTGGCTGTGCTAATGCAAACTGTCGTTCTCTGTACTGACAAGGTTTCGGTGACCAATGAAAGAGCAGTGTGTCTCCAGAAACACCGGAGAGACTCAGCCACATGTTTGAGCCTCAGTCAGACCCAGACTCAGATGAAGAGTGTGTTGTGCTGGAAAATTGGTGACTAACAGACATATGACAACGGTTAGAATCTTTTATTTGTTTATGCCGTTTGTCAGATCACAACTGGCAGTGGCTGACACACTGTTAGTGGCTTTGCTAATGCAAACAAAGGTTTCAGGTTTATTTTGCCTGCCCCCCTGTCCCCGCAAGTTGACTGGACTGGATTGGTTCCGTGTGTTATATGATATATGAAACCTGATGATCACTGTAGTGATCATCAGATCGAAATTTTGGTTTCTCCCGTTTTATATGACCTTCCCATCAGCCTCAACTGTACATTGTATTTGTTCTAATTGGCAAGAGTCAGCTGGGAAAACACTGCACACTGCACTGTCTAAATCTGTTTTTATAAGTCTGTCATTGATTCACTGCAATTCCAAGATGGAAATGCACAGTCATGGCGTTGACTTTAACACGGTAAAAAACTAGATTTTCATCATGGGGGTCTTTAACTCTTCAGCTCAAATAAAGCTGTTTTGTTTGGCTGTTTTGAGGCTCTACAAACTTTTAAACAAATCACAGACTTTGTTGACACTGCATTTTTCAGAGTGCTCCAACACTTGTATAATCAAAAAGCCTTCATAACCGTGTGTCTCAGAGCCAGTCTGTACTGCGACAGATGGCTGAAGCCAGATTTACTCAGGCATCCCACTGTCTACAACTACAACTCCGTCTCCTTCAGTACAAATACAACAGTGCCCATCTGATCCCTGCAACCACACAGCATCTGCTGAAGCTTTCTGGGCTGTGTGTTGTTGTGTGTGGGTGCATGTTTGTGTGTATGTTTATGTGGCAGGTCCTCATATCTGTTTTGTGTTGCTTGTGCATGAGAGCATAGAGTATCTATACAGTATGTGAAGGATGCCAGTAATTGTGCATACAAATTCGTATGCTCTCTTCATTAAAAGCCTTATTCTATCAGCAGCAGGGCCTAATATGGAAAGAAACTTTACCACAGAGAAATTAAATTCTCCAATCAGTGACCGTCCACACATTTTTGATACAAGAGAGTAGTAGCAGTAGATCAATTACATTTCTAAAAGTGTTTCAGAAGAGCACTGCAATCAGTGAACTCAATGAATTAACTATACTTTACTATTAAAAAGCAATACTGCCCCCCAAAAAACAGTGAAACTGAGGGTCATGTCTCCAGTTCATTCCCGAACACAGAACCCCATTCACCCCACACACACATACACACACACACACACAAACTCTACTGGCAGCCACCAATGTGAAAACACACACTGCCTGTAATGACCCTCAGTCCTGCTCCTCATTATCCCTGCTCTTCCATGTGGTAAGCTTGGCCTGGCCTGCAACTCTGCAGACAGCCTTTTACTGTGACCCAGTATTCCCATAATTGATATTACAAAATACTACTAATCTATTCATGATTTCACCCTCCGTACAGCCCACCCTACAGTAAAACGCAGCATTGTGATCCAATACAGTTTGATCACAGTGTGTCACTTATGTTACCTATTATTGTCTTGGCCATTTATTTATATAGGATGGATTGCTATGAAATTCTGTACAAATATTCATGTTCCACATTTAGTTTTCTGTAAAACATCACAACAACTATTGGATAGTTTGATGTGAAATTTGTACAGATATTCATGCTGCTTGCAGTCACTGTGGTGATCATCAGGTCCAAATTTTGGTTTCTCCCGTTCTATATGACCTTCCCATCAGCCTCAACTGTACATTGTATTTGTTCTAATTGGCAAGTGTCACCCGGGAAAACACTGCACAGCAGTTTATGATACTATGAGTCAGGATTTTTTAACAAGATAAACAGTGGAAATGTAGTTGAAATGAAGTTATCTACCAGGAATGTGAGCCTGCATGTATTGGCCAACTGGATGATGTTGCATTGTAGCAAAAGGTGAGCCAGGTTAAACTTTTTTGCCAGAAAAATTTGGGGCACCTTCCTTTGGCTGTGAGTTTTCATAGAGGCCAGCTTGATGTCTTTTAAAGAATTTTATTGTAAATAATAATAATAATTATTATTATTATTATTATTATTATTATTATTATTATTATTATTATTATTATTATTATTATTATTATTATTATTATTATAAAATTAAAATATTCAGCTATTATAGTGCCTAGTTTAAAAAATACTGCAAGGCTTCTTCCAAAGCAAACAGGAAATTTTGGCTCATTCTAAAGGAAAAAACTGCAGATCTCAATAAAATGTCACACAATTAAAGAAAAACTATAGAAATGTGTATCACGGTCAGAAGTGTATACAATGTACTATTTCTACAGCTGTTTTCTACAATACACTATGTTGACTGAGTAAATGACAAAAATGAAAATGCTTCCCTTTCCCACACAAACCTGTGTGTTAATGCTACCAATAATATGATAAACATATAGCCCCTTTTCCACAAGTTTCTGTGCCAGTCAGTGAGACTGCTTGCCCCGCCTGGTCCTCCATCAGACCAGATGCTTCATACTCTCCTGTGAAAAGGTTGCCAACTCCTATTTTGGGCCCTATAAGACACCGTATCACAGCTTTTCTAGGGAGAGACAAATCACACTCAGTGAATCTGATCTGCTGCTCCAGTTTCTTTGATCCTGGTGGCAAAATGAGAGGTGTGATGTTGGCACAACACTCATAACTGAACCTTTCTCAACTCCCACCATCGACTTGAAAAGTCGAAGTCACTCTTTTTGTCCCTCTCCTGAAAATCAATGTTTTTTTTCCATTACAGAAAAAAAACATTTTACAGTAAAGGCTAGACATCAGTGCACAAATAGTCTATAAACCTAGAGCTTAAAGAAAACTGCCCACTGTCCACAGAAAAATACAGCCTGTCCAGCCGTCATGCACTGATCCTTTGTTTGACACTCTGATCCAAGAATACTGCTAAATATCTAACAACTTAACCCTTCATGTGTAAGGGAAGCGAGGCAGGGTTGGAGATGGTGGCTGAGAGCAAGAGGCCAGATAAAGCCTGAGCCCAGCGAGGGGTGCATGGTTGGAAGGCGAAGGGCCATTAGCATTGTTCTGCTTAATAGTGAGCTTATTCATCCAGAGAGAGAAACAGAGAAAAGCTGCGACAGAGAGGAAAAAGAGGCAGAAAGAAAATCACTGCAGATTTACACCTGCCGCTACAAGCCCCATCTTCCCTCTGATTAGTCTACTTCAGACGTGGCCCCCTGAGCGCTGATTACATGCTTGCAACATCAGACACCTGCACACCTAGCAACAACTAAAATCCTGCCTACCATACGTGCATGAAGAGCTCTTGATTTGAGGCTATTTCATGTTTTCGACAAAGGCAAAGCAAGCACACTGCCTTTAATACTGTATTCATGTCCCCAAACAACTCTGACAGTTCCTAGAGCACCAAGCAGGAGTCCCATGCAAAATTCCATCACTGCTGAATACAACTGGCTTCATGTTAAGTATGAGTCTACACTGTGTAGATTTTGCTCAATGCATATTTTGAGCCAAATGCTTGACTCAGGATTTCAAGCTGCATATACAAAAAGAGTGCTGACTCCAGTCTAGCCGGTGATACATCAGCTACTGCTCATGTTGTACTTGGAGAATATCAGCTAGTGTTGACTAATGGACAATTCAGGGACAGGTTAGACTTTAACACGCTATATGCTCGTGTCAGGCACTGCAGGCCAGGATTGGGTATCTGAGTATGTCAGACATGAAGCTAAATGCCTGGAAATTGTCTATGTCCATAATGTTAAATGTATTGTGTGTTTTTAGCCATACTAGGAGAATGGCTCTAGGAACGGCAAAATTGTTCTTTCAGTCAACCCACTAATTTGGTTCAAACTGAGCTAGATTGCTACAGGAGCGATTCCTAAAGCCAGCATCTTTGCATTTCCGGTTCCCTTGCCCTGAAGTTGATGGGCTGCATGAAATAAGGTCTGCTGCAAACACAAGGTCAAGACGTTTCACTTTTTTATATTCTACGGCATAAAATGAAAGTAAATACTCCACTCATGATTTTTTTAAGCTTTCACACGTCTAAATGAGACTACAGAAGTTGTCGGGGACATTCATTCATCAAGAATGAAAACCGATCTACTCACCAGTCCACCTTTACAACTTTGTTGTGTTTATACTTGTGTTCTTACAAAATATTAGCTTACTAACCATCTGAGAGGAAGGCTTTTGTAGAGGAGGTAAACGCACTAAATCAAATTACAAATGGCGATTACTCTGAAGTCACGAGACCATGGTGTAGTAGTGAAGTTTATTTTCTGCATAATCCAAAGGCCAGTGGAAAAAAATCTCTGTCTTTTTGTTGAGGGAGCGAGGGTGATGCTAACTTCTGGTTTGGCCTACAAAATACATCACCCTTACAGGACTCTACAGCTCAACAACTGTTGGATGGATTATCATGAAATTTGGCACAGACATTAATCTTTCTCTTAGGATTGATTTTAATAACATTAATGATCCCTTAGCTTTTCATCTTGCACCATCATCGGGTCAAAGTTTTAATTTATCCAGTATTTTGATTTACAACCAAATACCTGCAAAATTGACATCCCCATCAGCTGCAACTTCCGTTTAGTGGTAATTAGCAAATGTTAGCATGCTAACATACTTAACCAATATGTTTAACATGTTAAACATCATATCTGCTAAACATACGTGCTTTGTCATTGTGAGTATGTTAGCAAGCTGACGTTAGCATTTAGCTCAACACCCCACTGAGCCTCCAGTCTCAGCTGGTAGCGTTGCTAGGTGTTGTGCACAGGGTGCACAGGCACAGTACTGAGTTTCAGATCACCCAATTTTTGCTAGTGCTCCGAGCCAAAGACACAATCACTGCAGTTACATGTATAAGACAGGGAAAATGTAAGCCTCAAGGGTAAAAACGCCCGACAGCCCAGGAGATGTTTTGCGGAGTATGTGGGCAGCTGTATTGATTAAAATAAGTATCTGTTCTGTCACAGGTGCGTGACACAGGTGATTAAAAAAATGCCTCCTGTGTAGACATGCCATAGTCTTGTTCCTTCTTATGTGATAAACTTGACAGATCACAGAAAGAATTTCCTTTTTGTTTGACTTAATTCTTTCATTATAGTTACAGAAGAAGATGAAGATGATAAAAAAGAAGATGAAGAAAATTTCTAAAAAAGATGACAAAATGTAATCTAATGTAAGATGTAGTCTAATTTATACAACTAGCCATGTCCGGAAAGATAAAATAAAAATCTAGAAATGTTAAAAGAATTAAGAAATATACACCATAAACATGAGCATTCGTGATGTGTTAGTGCTGTTCATTGTGCGACATCCCAGATTTCCCATTTGTGCTTTTTCTAGTATGCTACCACTGATTACAGCCTGTAGCAACTAGTGATGACAAATGAACCACATTCAAGCACCTGTGCACCCATACACATCCAAGTTCTCCTCCCACAGTACATTTTGACCTACAATTATCTTCTGCCCCACTTCAGTCTGTCCCAGGTGATTCAGCCGGATAAATCTCAGAGCATCTAAAGCAGGTGTTTCTGATGCCCTTCACCGTTTATCACCTCTGTCCTGCAGAGGTGAGTGCTCCCTGAAGCTTGATCTTAGCATCTGTATGATGCTGCTGTTCATATTTTCCAAAGAGAGTTCAAGGTTGTTATAGGTCATGTGTCGTTTTGCCTCAATATTATCTTTATTCTCCACTTAAATTGGAATCAATACGTGTAACACATTTTAAGGGATTTTAATATCTTCCACTACATCAATAAATTTGCTATATATTATTCTAAATGTATTAAACATGGAATGACAGCTACGACATTTAGGTGAAAGCTTTTCATCCAGAGCTCAATTAAAAAGTTTATATTGCCCTCTTCTTTACTATTGCTTGCACGCATTAAAGTCTTTTTCTGGCTTTTCCTATCCAACCGCCGGCCCACATAAATGACAAAAAACACTGTCATTTCCCCACAAAGTGAAAACAAATCATCAACAGCTACACAACCCACAGTACATTATTTGTACCTCAGCTGCTGCCAACATGAAGTTACCAACAACAAAACATCCCTTCCTACTCCTCCACCTTCCCTCCACCATTACATAAAAAACACACAATGCTTGCACTCTTTTCACCATCTGTGCCATGTATTTTTTCTGTCTGACTTCAGGGTTGTGGCACCTGTTATACCGGTTGTGCTGTCGAGACATGGTGCTGTTGCTGATGATGAGGCGTCTCTCAGAGGCCTGGGCTCTCTCATCCATTAGTGCTTTATGACCAGCTCACTGCCTCAGCAGTCCCAGCACATGCACAAGTGCTTGGCTTTTCATTTTTCTACCTCTCACTCTCCCTAACCTGAGTCTCTGAGGGACACTGACTCAGGACCTGGTGATAAATTGTGGCAATTACGCATTGTAATCACCCCAAGACTGGAAACAGATGTTAATGGGGTGGAGCAAAAAAAGAGCGCCCCTATGTGGAGGGGAGGTGCAAGCAATGGCTATTTTATCTTGATGGGTTTAGACAAGGTAAACTGACACATATTGATCCCTATGAAGAGATTGTGTAGTAGAAAATACATCGAAATGACATGGAAAAGCAACAAAAATAGAAAAATAGGATATAGAAAATAGGAATAGCAGAACAAATAGGATTTTGCAGATATTTAGGTTACTCAATGGAAAACTTTAAAACATCACGAAAAAATGTGAAGAAGATTAGCAAAATAAAGTGGATCCCAGCATTGTTACTCTTTGTATGACAGCAGCCAGAATACTCAGTCACTACATATCAGTTGGAGACTTCTCAGTGATGTTCAAAGAAATTTAATTAAACAAAGGCCAGTTTGTGTAAGCCCAAACTTATGACATTTTGACAGAGCAGTGGTAAATGATTATATATTTTATAATCATTTTCAATGTCTAGGAAGAAGCTAGCTACCTGTTTCATAATAAGGCCTTTCAAATGAACCATGTTCATGTCATTCCTGGGTCCGGTTCGGATCGTTTTGTTCTTTTTGCCCTTGTTTATATACTGTGTGATGTACAGTGATGTTGTGAAGGGGCCCTTGGTTCACTACAACTCTGCTGAATCCAAAGTGCTTTACCGTAGGTCTACTTTGCTACAGTTTTTACTGGAATAAACAAACAGTCTACATCAAGCGTAAAATGAAGCGTTTACTGCACAGTTACTGCACAATTGGCAAGAGATGAAGACGCCAAATGCGAGACATTTGCATGCACTACTACATCTCTACAGAAGTACAAGAAAATAAAATTAGCGAGTTGGCATCTACCTCCTCTGACCACTGTACACTCACTGCCAGCTCTACACAGCCTTGTCCATTGGAAAGAAAGATTTTATTGAAAAAAATGAGGAAGGAATAACAGACAAAACTGAGACCCTGAGTGCAGTCCTCGATCTGCTCCAGATAATAAAAAACCACAAAAACCTCCCAGAATGACAGACCTGAGGGAGGAAATAGCTGCTCTCAAGCTGAAGCTGCGTCAGAGCAAAAAAGAAACAGGATAAGGCCACTCAGAAAAAAATCATCAGAGGTCATACATGGTTGCAACAGCAGAGAGGAAGCTCTCAATGCATAATGTATGGATCTCTGTGTCCACATACAGGACATACAGGTTGAGGTAACAGAGACCAACGGCCTGTATTGTGCAGCACAGAGAGTGAACCAACCTGCCTGAAGAGCCTGGATACGGACAGACCTTATCAGAGCTTCAGCTAGGGGACCTAAGGGAGGGGGCACCCACAAACAAGGAGGTTCTTCAGTGCAATATGACGGATCCGATATCAAACCACCATGTTGACAATGTAGAGTTTATTGAGACAAAGGAGAAAGGAGAAAGGAGAAAGTTGTTTGCTTCAAGATGAGTGAGTTACAGAAAATGATAGACACCACAGTGGGAGGAGAAAGAGGCAACGCAGAAGAGCCGGAGAGCAGAGATAGCCAAGCTCCAGCCTGCTGTGAAGGCAGCAGAGAAGCAGCTATAGAGGCCCAAGATCAAGAGTGAAAAAAATCCTGCAACAAAGTAGCAAGAGTGGGCAGAGAGTTTTGAGGACCTGGATAGAAAGGTTGAAGAAATGAGCGAGAGGAGGCACAGGAGGAGGAACAAGTTTGTCAGGATGTTTGTATGCGTCTTTGGACAAGATGTAGAACAGTGGGGGGGTTGTGCATTGGCTTTCACACATGCACTGCAACCCCGAACTTATCTAGATGTTACTTGAAGGAGCTGTATGCAGATACAATTATCTGAATCAGTTGGACCAGACATTAATCAGACTTTACCCTGTCAGCTTCCTCGTCCTCACTAAACCTTCTAATGGGGATTAAAAAGGAAATCCCTTTTAAAGCAGCAGAATAAGGTTAGGGTTGATTTTAGGGTAAAATTTTTCATTATTTCCAACTATAACAAGGGCTGATAAAATGTGTACAGTAAGTATGTGGGCATAGTATCCGTTTGCCCTGACACATTTTGTGGCCCTTTCAAAACCATTTCTTAGCAAAAACATAGCAATTTTTAGCTGTAGTGGTAATGTAATGTTTGCTCAAAGTGTTATAAACCGGTAGTATCTGATCAATATACAGTACTAACAACTGAAGAAAGTGTTGGTCTTACAGCTCAATGAAGGTCCGCAGCACAGTGAACAGTGATGACAGCATCTTGAGTCTGATTTTCCGTCTACGTTCCTAATTTATTGGTCCAGGTTCTTTACCTGAAACACACAAAGACAGCTGAATGGGTGAACGGGTTTATAAAACACACAAACACACACACACACACACACACACACACCATATCAGTGTCAGAAGGTAGGAGCAGATGGCTGTCTTTCTTTGTGATGGTCTACACCCAGCAGTTTTCCTCCGCATCATCTGGCAGGGGTTGTGCTGTGGCATTGTGGGTAATTTAGAGCACAGCAGTGTGTCTTCTCCTCGCACCCTCACACACTTTACAGACACACACAAATGAGCATGTACGTTCATGCACAGACATACAAGAAAGTAAGGCTTTAACAAACAAATGCAGTTGTTGAGAAGGAATCCAAACGTGTGACATATCTCGGGTGATAATGACAATAGATCCTGCTTATTGTGGCTGATGCAGATAACAGCACAGAACTGTTTTGCATGTTTAAGTTCACACTGTGATCTGCACAAGCAAGAAAGGTTAAAACCTGACTGCTGAATATTTGCCATAAAAAGTGGACAAATTACAGTTACATCATTAATATAAACAGAAATTGCAGCTGTTCACACAAGACAAAATACATAATTGGACTTCAGATGCAACAGGCAGCTATAGATCCAGGCAGGCACATAACAGAAATCCTGCAGTTGGAAAAAACCAAAGGAAAACAAGAGTAAAACAGTAACACACAGTAAACACTATCAACTTTATAATGTGAAATCCGCAGCCTCATGTTTGGAGGCCAACTGACGAATTTTCATCTACATTTGGCTGCTTTATACAAACTCATGTAAGAGATCAGCTTTAGTTGCTGTACAGCTGTTGCTTCTCACCACACTGACAAGATTTTCACATCAAACCACAAAAGCTGGATGATTAAATATACCCATTCATCACAGTGCATTCCAAAGATGTGGAACTTTCCAAACACCTTAAATAACAAAAGAACAAAAACAAAAGAAATGCACCCCATTTCTCTACAATTACATGTACACCAGCAGCCTTATAGTTTACATCATCATATATTATGTTAACCTGTGGTTTATATGGTGTATATTTAGCATCCATATGGCTTCTGCACCACATGGTCATCCCACACTGGGTACGAAGTCAGAAGACTGTGTTAGCATGTGCTGCACATTGTCCCACACAGTTACTGTAGAATTTGCTGCATCACATATGACAGAAATGTTTTTTGTGAGGAGCAAAATAATGATTATGTTGGCTTTAGACGTTACTTGTGTCAACTGCGTGCACTTGTAGGTGGTCATGTATTGCAGTTCATAATCCTAGCCTGGAGTCAGTGTTGTAGAAAGCCTTTAGCAATGTTGCCAAGTCTATGTGTAAAGTAAATGGGCTACTGGGCATTATAGTTATATAATATAATATTGCCAACATCAGCGATCTCACTGAAATGTTTAATGCACTAGCTACACTCAGAATAATACCTTACACTGTCTGCAACAATGGACAACACAGATTTACTGAGCAGGGAAGAGGACATAGACATTCATTCATATTAAGGTATTTCACTGTTTATGTTCTAAAACAGCGACTAAACGTCTCCCCATCAGTTTGTCAGTATGACTGCAGATTGTATAGTCACACAGCTCGGTTGTCACTGTGCTATGATGAGGTCATGGAGAATTGTAATGAGGTTGCTGCACACATTAATTCAGTTAGTGGGCATTTTAATGAGGTCAGAGAACACAATGATGAAGTCATTAGACCTGTGTTGATGTTTAAGTTAATCTCATATAAACACGCCCATTGATTGCTTCCTGTAACACAATAAGGACATATCCTCCTGATGGTTGCTGAAGATGGATGCAAACTTGATTAATACTCATTAATGTATTTTACGCAACAGCAAAGTGTATTAGTATAAGACACGCTGAGATCTGAACTGAGGCATAAAAATCATTTACAATAAGTTCAGTGGAAGGAGAGGAGATAAGCAGTCATCAGTTAACAGTCTATTGTTTTTATGTACCTGTTGTTATTGTGTGTTTTAGGTAACAAAACATGACACTTTACCATGTACATTCCCTAATCTTAGCCAAGAGGTTATTACTGTAATTGTGACAAATGACAAATGACAAATTAGCCATTTAAACCCAAACTAATATGTTTTTCTAACCTTAGCTATTCATTTTACTCAAAACATCATCTCTCCTTCTATGTAAACAAGTCATTTCTGTGACTAAACCAAACTTTAACCATAGTGTTGTCACATCATATAAAAATAGCAATTCAATGGTGATTTCAGACAATTTTGGAAGGAACAGACAAATGATGCTGAAATGGACAGCAACAGATCAGAAATCATGTTTGTTTGTCCGACAATTTTGTGGGACTTGATGCATACAGTATGAATTCAGTATCTTAACTCCTCATCTGACTGTCATCTTTCCACCTCAGTGGTGTGGAAAGTGAAAATGCACTCCAAAGAAGAGGGAAAACAGAGACAGAATGTGCATTAAATGAAAGCCTGCAAAACAAAAAAATGGATCAAACTGGCATGCACTAGGATATGCATATAAGAGGATATATAGAAGTTAACTTATTGTGACACTTTCCTCAAATTCCTCAATTTGATTACCAACCGCGCAAAACATGCAACTGCCTCGGGGGACTCCAGAGGCCCTGAAAGCTCTCGGCTTGGTTTGTGTCCATGTGGTCTGTGCTAATTTTATTTACAGTTTGTTTGGTAGGTTGTGAATATGCAGCAATAAAGCACAAATATCAGTTGTCATGATAAAGTCCTGTCTTAAAGAAGGTTGCTGTGTCAAAATCGAGTTTCAAGACCTTCATTATTCTTAGTCTTACATGTTGCATATTTCTGAATTAATTTGTGTTTCAATTACCATACTATACATACATAAGAAAAATTGTATGGGATGTCTAGAGCATGGGAGGAACAGGAGATGAATTATTTTGATGAATGATTTTGCCCCAGGGCCCTCTGAGAGGTTATTACGACCCAGGGTAAAACGAGAGGCTTTAAAGCTTCTAACAGGCAATAAACATACAAGTTACATCATCAAAGTCTCTTCCTCTTAGTGGCTACTACTGAAAACACAGTATTGCATTCTTTAACATCACCATCAGCAGTGGAGGTAGAAACAGAACAACTTCTTTTCTGAAGAATATTAATAACACTGGATGACAGCTTCACAACGCATCTAGATACTCTCAGCAGCAAATCGCTACTGCTGCAGAGCGCCAGGCCCGTAACAAACATCTCAGTCTCATCAGAGGAGACAATCAGCACACAGACAGACAGGCAGGCCCTGATTGGCTCCTTCAGCTTCTCTCTTCGAGCAGATCTACAGCACAGACAAAAGACAGGTTTGATTGCTATATCCATGCACAGCTACAAAGGAAATAGGAATTGACTCTTGTTGCTTCATTGATCCCTGCAAGGGACTTTTGTATTGTCTTGGTCAAGAACACTTCAGAGCACTGGGCTCCCTAGTGAGTGTGAGCACTGTGTGATCTTCATTAAGTTGCACAAAGCATTGAAAAACAGTCATGCAATCGTATGGCAGCCGGTGTTAGTCGAGTAACATTGTAATACCTTATTTTTTAGATCTACTTGGTCTGACTGTTTCACCTCTGACCAATAATCCATTTTGACCAATACATAAAGCAGAATGTGGCATAAGGAACGGTGCTCAGAGGTCATAGAAACACATGAAGCAAGCTGATCTCTGTGACAGCGCTGATGTCTTATGATTAAATCAGTATTACCGCCAACTCTCAGATGACCTCATCATTTTGACTGCAGCCTTCCTTCTTCTATTGATGGAAATGACGGGGCAAACTCTAACGAACAAACAAACTACAAATGAGCCAAAGCTGTAGCACAGACAGACAGAAACAGAGCGAGACAGAGGCTTTCTTATAAGACGTATATGAAGCCCCAAGGGAGAGAGTTTTGGGTAATCCAAAATGCTTCTCGTGTGGGTGGAGATAAACATCAAGAGAAGCAATCTAGCTTTGATGGTTACTCTTTGATCTTATCCAGTGTTCACAAGCACTTAAAAGGTTTTTTGGGGAAAGACAGAGGAACACTGAAAAATAAAAAACTATTTTCAACCCCATTTCTTTACCCTCGTGCACGCTCTTTCCCTGGTCAGTCTGCTCAGTCATTTCAGATCATTCCATGTCAACAAGTACTGATTAAACAAGCAGGCGAATAAATACAGTGTGACGGAGAGCGAGTCCACTCTATGGGGGCACGCCCTGCTGACTGACCACATTTAATCAGCACAGAGTAACAAGGTGTGTGTATGCAATGTATGTGTTTAAAGCCCTTCCATCTCTCTGAAGGGATCATTAGAGGCAGGAGGGCTGAAGGTAGTGGGGCTTAAGTAGAACATAATCAGCAAATGGATTTATTTTCACACCTGCCATTAAATATGAGTGACAGCGGGGCAGCCCGATGGCGGACTTCAGCATTATCAGGATGGTAGGTCTGTCAAAACAGCCCAGGTCCTGTGTGTATTAATTTGTTAGAATCTGTTTTTCAATTTACATGAGACAACATATACCTGCTCACGAAAAGACACTAATTAGTGGTACCTTATTGTGTGTTCTCTGTTTGACAATGAAGGGTACTCTAGTAGCTAAATAGACCTTCTCATTTCTAGCATGCGTCACTTTTGTTTCGGTGCAGCATAAAAAGTTTCCAGGTTCAATTTTAAATATTTTACCCTATGATGTTGCAAGCATGGACTGAGATGGCCACTGCCATTGGGAACAGGGTGTAACAAACTTTATGAAGCTCTGCTGTAATGTCTATTCTGCTCCAGTTGCTTTTACTGTCTTCATTAGGTATTGAGGACCACGCTTCTGTCCCCTTTCCTCCTTTTTCCTCCTCTCCCTTTCTCTCCTTACGTTGTTACTGCAGTGCCTGTTGTGTTTGGCTGTTGTAAGAGAGACTCAATGAATAATTGATGACATAAAACAATAAAATGATGCAACACCAACAACATTTAAAGGATAATTCTGGTTTATAACAAACTTCTTTTTATAGATTTGACCATCAGATACATCATTGGTAAAAGCAGATTATCTTTTCAACTTTCAAGAATGAGCAGGTCCATATTGTTGATTAGAATTCCTCATTGTATGGGAAAAGGACAGTGGGTCAAAGTCAGAGTTTGGGGAATAATTTCACTGTTCAGCTTCATTTTCTCTGCCAACAATGTTTGCCTAAGCTGGGGTACTGTTTAAAAACTTAATTATTGTCTGACTGATCGTGTTTTGTTTCCCATTTTTTAAGCAATGAAGCCAAATTCTCTTCTTAATTACTGTAACCTGAGGAGTACAGAGTTATTATTGCTTTTTATGAAAATAGATTCCCCTAGCTTGTCACAATGCCTATATTGCATATCTTTCACACTACATGTTTTTTTCCACACCAAGTCAAATGTCAAGGTGAAACAAGGTTAATGAGCCATTCTACTGTCTGATGCCGTCTCTCTCCCACAATACTGGCGCATGTTCTAATTCACGTCATGAGTTTTCACACATCACAGCTGTGACAAGCTCTTTGTGTCTCAGGTGTTATATTGCTGTGGCGCGACAGGACATCTGCACCACGCTGAGAAGAGAAGGAATTGCAAATAACACTTTTACGGTAAAGCATTTGCTTTAGCATTCTCGGTGAACCAAAAGGGTGGCATTTACAACATGGGACAAGTCAACGCAAAGTTTATAGTAAATGTTCATTATTAATTATGTGAATCCAAAACCAAGATTTATGTCAGAGTCAGACCTGAAGAGGATGAAGACGAGGACTCCAGGTAAGTGGGGCCAGGGGAACAGTGTGACTTCAGTGAGCATCACTTGTTCTGCTTTTTCAGTAGGTGCAGGGAAATCAGGATGGCAGCTCGGTGTCACTGAATCAGCCACGCAGCCCTTCTGGCACTTTTTGTACTAGCTGGGCTTCAGTATGGCGCCAGGTCTCTCTACAGTACCTGCCAGAAAGCTTCTCTTCTAATTGATGGAACCATGGAAAACGAGAAGAGAAAGGGGAAGAGGAGAAAATGGGGAAGGAAATGGAAATCAAGAACTGTGCCGACATGTGTGTGTTAAAGTGCCAGCCATAGACAGTACACCAGCAGCAGTGGTTGAAGCTCTCTTCTCACTCTGTAACCACTGCTGATTCAACTACTTAATCCTGATGAGGTTTGATAACCTTCATGCCTCCATCCTCCCTCAATTCTTCCCTGGCTTACATTTCCATATGCACCCCCATCTGTGCGTTGTCTCACTTGTTCATGTCTCAGTTCATTTATGTACTGCACAGCTGCTCTTTTTTTAGTGGCTTATACTTTATTAAAACCGCAATCATGATGTACGTCTCTACACATAGAGAGCTGCTATTTTAATATCTTTAACAAGACAACACAATCAGTGGAACCAGCCTTTACTCTGCATGTCCAGCATTTACCCACTGTGATATTTTCTGCCTGAGTGAAGCCTCTTTATACTCTACAATACTAAGAGAAAATACAGTCATTACATCCTCTCTTCGTTGAATCAGTTTAATAGTAATAATTTAGATGAATGTAAGTGAGAAAGGGCATAGTTACACTTTTTTGTCCAGTAAGTCATGGTAACTGTGATGTGAGCAAAGGAAAAAAATCGAGTATAATGAAAGGTGTTGAGACCAATGAATGTGTTCCACCAGTGTTTGTAATATGAGACATACAGAACCAAGCATTTAAACCAGTGACCTCCTGGGAACCAGTCTCTCATGTGACCATCTATGAGCCGTCTTTTACTACTTGCTCGGCAGGATTATCTGTGGATCACATGCTAAAATCAGCTCTGTATGTTCTCAGGTTGTCAGTAAGTGACAGAGTGGCTCCAGGATGTAGGGATGGAGTGTGGAGGGGAGGTGAGATGTTGACAAGCAAAA
Source organism: Trachinotus anak (assembly GCF_046630095.1). NCBI lineage: Eukaryota > Metazoa > Chordata > Actinopteri > Carangiformes > Carangidae > Trachinotus > Trachinotus anak. The sequence continues at coordinate 19,508,904 of NW_027273865.1, read as the reverse complement.
TGAGTCATCAAGAGGAATAACCTGCACAGGGAGCCTGAGAGACTGTCGGTTTGTTAGAGTATACAACTGTGTGTTCGGCGTCACAGTTTGGTGTGTAACTGTTTGAGTGACAGAGCAACAAAGAGAGATGAAGAGTCTCTTGTTAGTTCTGTAAAAAGCAGCTTGTTGTTTGACTCAGGAGTGCTGGGTACTGTCTCTCCCTTATGTTTTGTTAATGGCTCTTTATTGGCTCCAAGCTGCAGAGTGACTGTGAAATGTCGTAGAGAGACACTGGCTTATGACAGACTGGATCCACTCCACGGCTGTACATAAGAAGGAAATGTAAAGGAATAGAGAGACCACAGGCTTCCCATTGCCACCAGTGGAAAAATGATATAACAGGTAAATAAATATTCTTTAGCCTCATGGATTGCTTCAACAGTTACACAAATATGGCAGGTTAATAAAAAAAAAGACACAAGCAAATGTACATACAAAACACACACACACACACAAAAAGATAAAATCCTATTATGATTGGAAAAAGCTAAATACGGCACAAACAGTGTGAACAGAGAGTTCTGAGCCACAGCGCTGGTGTGATCGACCGGCCACCAAAAGCCCCACGGAAAAGCAAAAAGAAGAGGAGGAAAGATGATGCTGGAGGGGAGGAAAGGTAGAGGGCAGGGACAGATGCACTGACATTTCCCACCCATTACCACGGTCCACAGAGTGCGTGCTCACTCGGCCCACAGACACTACTGCTGCTCCCGGCTGCCGTGTGCATCAGTGTGGAATATGGACAGGCTGTAAATGGCCACATATTTGTAGAGCAATTTAAGGGAACAAGACCCAGACAAAGTTTTAAAGGAATTGAAGGTTTTGGTCTTGTAACTGCCACCACATCATAGATGACAGATGATGCTTCCATAAAGAAAAGCTCTGATGAAATAAACATGGCGCGTGGGAAATATATTCATGTAAATGAACAAGGATTACCAGCAGTGAGGAGTAGGATATATAAATGACTAGTGGTAGATGTTTTATGGATACAATGACTTTCATGCAGATGAGATACAAAGTATTGAGTTATGGTTAATTTGCAGCCTTGAAATGTTGCTAGGCTAGTAAGTGTTTTGAAGTCAGTTTATATTGAGTGTTTCAGAGCAGGTCTGCCTGCAGGAGGTTCTGAAGGCTGGTGTAACATTCATGAAGACTTTACAGCAGAAATGCACCAGGTATGAAATGTGAAGAATTACAGCTGTCACGGATGATGAGAACGGACAGACAGCCTGAATAACAGACAAACTATCAGCCACAATGCACACTGGGAATTCTGAGCAAACTGGGCTGCTCAGTGTCACTTCCTCCCGTCCCCTCAGGATATAAATGTCTGTAAACATCTACTTGTGACAGCAACATTACAGCTGTACAGCAGGTGAGACACTGTATGTTTAACGGTACCAACATGAGCATTTGAAGGGTGTCTTTGCTTGAATGTCCTCCTAAACCTCCGATGCTCCTTATGGCTGCTTGTCCAGCCCATCCTCCCCCTCCCTCTCTCCACACCAACCCACTTTCCTCTTGTCCCCTGCTGTATACATACTGCATATTTGATAACCTAGTGTGCGTTTGATTTCACATGCCCAGCCTGGCTGTCTGGCACTGTATTGAATAAAGAGATTTCTAAATTGGGCTACTGTTTTTGCGTTTGCCTTGAAGGATTTCTGTGTATGTAGTTTCAGCTTCTCTGAGTAAAAACAAAATGTACCCAGAGTGTTTGTTCTTCTCTTTACTATATAGCCACACTGTGTGCTCCTTTATTTCCAACAGCAGAACTTAACTTGTTTGAATATGGTTGTGAGTATGTACATTTCAGTGTTGGGTGAGGAGGCCGAAAAGAGGAAATAGATGTTTTTTATGATCAAGCAATCAGTGTGTTAGTTTATCAATTAATACAGCAATAAAGTAGTGTTGCTTACACTGGTATTACAGTTAGTCATTCTATTATAAACCCTGCTATTATAAATGCCTTAAAACTCATTTCACTCTCATGCAAACTGCTGCACTTCTGGCTGTATACCGATCCTCTGATCCGGGTGAACATTAATAAACAAAATTATCATTGAACCCTATTATTGTGCAGGCATCAAATATGCCTGTTTCTGTATTGCATCTCTCTCTGGCCTCCATATTACTACCCCCCCCCCCCCCCCCCCCCAATGACAATAAAGCTTTCAAATCAATTACATTTTTCTCTCTGAGAACTTATTTTCTCTTAGTGCCCCTTATATTTTCCAGAATGTGGTTTTGAACATGTTATTACTTCACCAAGGGACCATGTTTTAAAGAACCATCAACCACATTTGTTAAACTGGATCTTTGAGGGTTCTTTTAGCTTGTGTCTGACACGGTTATGGAGTCACGTTGTGCTCTGTGTCAGGGGCAAATGCTAACTGACTGAATCATACTTTCAGCACTCAGACAAAGAAACAAACACAGGGCTTTGTGTGAGTCAATTTTTCTGTTCCTCTGCTCCTTTATCTCCTCTCCCACTAGTGTTTCGCTTGCAGCCCACTCTCTCAGTGGGAAGGTGGGACAGACGCTGCTTAGCTAATGCTCCTGCTGGCTCTGTGTTAGTTTTAGTGTCACTTTTTACTTATAACTGCAACTCAACTAACAAATGGCCATTATGGAAGAGGTAACCAGATCTCAGCACATCACTCGCTCACAGTGGGATGTCTGGACTTGACACATTGTAACTAAACAGTTGGTCTGGAAAGGACACTCGTGCTCCAGGATTTGTCATCATTCAAACAAGTCAGGTTTTGCTTGAAAGGAGATTTGCACTAATTTTTACCTTTATGTACATAGGCTGAAACTCTCCTTTAAGACGACATGGCTCAATCAGGGACAGACAGCTTTCCCCGAGCAAGATAGAAAAGTGCTGCTAGAGATAAGTTGAAATTGTGATCAAACCAAATCAGAGGTGCCTCTTGCAGGGGAAAGTTCGGAAAGAAAAGTTCTTGAAAACAAGAAACCCCTTAACTCTTGACTTTCCTCTTTAAGTTTCCTCACCCCAGTTTCTCCAACATGACATGAAAAACTGACTCACAGCTTAAATTCAACAACTCAAAACACTTAAATAACTGTGAAATAGGAGGAAACAAACAGAATTTTGTTTACATACCATTTCATGCATTTTGCATATCTTTAGGATTTAGCAAAGATGCTGAAAGCATTTTTCTACCTCATAAAACATTTGCAAAGACTGTTTTGCCTCGGGGGTCTTACTGTTGCATTGCCACTTCCTACAGTACATTACCGCAGAGTAGTGTTGATACGCGTAACTGCCCTCCGCAGTCAGTAGAACTGTGTGCACTCGTGCTCGTGGTGTGCATGTGTGTCCTTTTGCACATTTCTCCACTACAGTATGTGTGAAAAGTGCTGACAGGGTGAAAGGGGCACTTGAATGTTATAACAGGTCTTTGCCAACAAATACTTCACACTGACATACACAACACTGGGAAGTGACTTTAGTTATGCAATACTGTTGTGTATGTGTGTCCTTCAAAATATATACAACGCAGGTGCTGTGTGTGATTTCATGTGTATTATTTCAAACGAATACGTCTACATCTACTGTGTGTCTCTCTGTGTGTGCATACGCTGAATCTATGTGCACAGTTCATGGGTGACTGTCAATCACTTTGCTTCTCCCCCTTTGAGGCTGGCACCCTTCATATCAGCGTGTCCTTTAATACGACACAAGTGCATTTCCCCTCCCAGCACGATTCTGACCTTTAGAATAATATTTAGACCCTCCAGCACATTGCCAGTCTTAATAAAAAGACATAGTAGCCAAACAAGGTGTTGGCATGACGTGCAGCCACTTAAATCATGCTACAATCATACACCCATACACAATGCAGCTGTAAAAGTCATCTGATGGTTCCACATGAGGTTGACATGTGGTGAACCACGCATAAAGATTATGTCTTTACCATATTTGTCCAAAAACAAACTTAATGTCTCAATCTGTGAAAGGTGAACAGTGATGTTTCTGCAAATCTATTAGGGTCTAGGTGGTCTGCGCTAAAACAACATAAAACAGTGACACCCAGTTTCATTTCTTCACACTGGCTTCCCATCACATTCATAATCCAATTCAAGATTCATGTGGTTTCATGTCGAGTCTTGGGCTAAGTCCACACTGCTACGTTTTCGTTTTAAAATGCTTCTCTTTTGCTACGTTTTCGCCTGCTGTCCACACTACTCTGGAGATTTCAAGCCCAGGAAACTGAGACTTCTGAAAATACTGCTGACCCCACTTTAGTTGAAAAACTCCAGGGTTGCACTCAAATCTGACCCTGATTTTACTGGCAATTCAATGGCAAAGTTAAAAATAAAAAAAGTGTGATTCTCATGCCGTGTTTCAAACATTTTGAATTCACCTTAGCTCTGGAAACTCAGCTGATCATGTCAGGGAACATTTATGTCTGGGTCTGAGTCACCTCAGTTCACCAAATACATGTTTGCATGCACATATACTCTTCCTATGTCATGCAAAGACTCACATTGGTTTGTTTGTAACGATAGGTCCAAAGGTTGTGTGTGTGGATGGATGGGTGGCTGAGTGTCTCTCTGTCTGATGTGGCCTGTCAGGTGTGACCATGCAGTGCCCAGTGGGAGAGGACTGAGGTGACTCAGACAGACACAGTGGTCTTGTTTCTACTGCTGGAAAAGAGCGGAATGTGGACGAGAGCGAGCATGAGAGACAGATGACCAAAATGGTGTGTGTGTGTGTGTGTGTGTAGAACCTGAGGGCCTCCATCCTCACACTCACTCAAAGAGTTCCTCTGGCTGTTGAGCTGCTGTGCAAATGAACTTGACACTTGGGTGAGCTGTTTGCTGTGTGCATCTTCTGGCAGGAGAAAAGGAAACATACAGTAACTCTGTTTGACATTTGGTGTTTCTGCCCCCCCCCTTCAGGTGTAACTGTAATCAATGCTTTTTGCAAGGACTTTTAAGGTGCAACATTTGTGTGCAAAAAGTGAGCTTACTGTTCCTCAATGTGTGGGAAAGTGTATATGCAGATGTGTTTCTGTGAGTTTTTGTTGCAAAGCAGCAGTGGGTCTATTTTTCTAACACAACCTGATGATGTATTTATCTGCCAGTTATTGTGATGGGGCTCAAGCAGAACAGGTCCATGAGGTACTCAGGAACAAACAAAGCCCCAGCACAATGCTCCAATCAGTGGAGAAATCAAAAAATGAAACAAAATGCATCTCCCTACATCAGTTTCACCTCCATTTACACCATGTCAATGCAGGTCATGTTTCAGGTGCCAGTTTTTTCAGTTTTTGGTCCATCAGACAGAGCAGATACACACTACACACCAATGCATGCACACACATTGGATAGATTTAAGTTTAACCAATGCATCTGTCTACAGCGGGTGCATAACAGGAGGTTTTACAAGAGTAACTCTGACCCAAAGCATCTCTTTATTGTTGAAGTCTATTTTCTTCCAATTTACGCATGCAAATATGCGACTGTGTACTGGGCTTCAACTGCTGTCAGATGCTTTTGTGTGCACAACAGTACTGCAGCTGTACAGATACAGTGTGAACACACTGTGGACATAGAAGACTGCAGCTGTGGTCGTTCACCTATTCATTTACACTGACTTGATATTTGGCCCAGTTTAGTGCTGCTCAGGTTAATCATGTTCACCTTTGTTCAACCTCACCCTGTCCATTCTAGTCTAGTGTTTTACTGATATATTTTTGTCCAAAAAGGAGATCAAATGTCCTCAGAAATATTATGAGTGAGAATGAATGTTGGTGCAAAAGGAAATGGCAGTTTTTAATCACTTTGTACTACACTACATAAAACTAATTGGGAGAGCCTGTGAGGCCCCCAAGTTGGCTGTTATAAACATTAAATCATGTTTGAAAAGGCCAATGAGAGCTAAGGCAGTTTTAAAGTAGCCTGATTCTGCTGTCTTAGACATTTTGTGTGTTTTTGTGTGTGTAAGTTTTGTATATGTTCAGGAATTTTTGGGTATGACCAGTGTTCCCTGAAGGAAGGACGCCCGTGGTTTGCCCTTTTCCAGCCTGTCCTGTTCTCAGTGAACAGCAGCTGTTTAAATGAGCCCCAGCAGGTCTCAGCCTCCAAAACCTGCCAGGACTCATCAGCGTTTTCAGGCATGACCAAAATTATCTTAACGATGAGACAGAGAGCTGTGGTTATGTCTGTAACCTTGTGTCTTATGTTGTATTGAGAAATAATTGCTAAGTTGCTCTTTCAAATGTACTACAAGTTCAATAACAAAATATTTAAGATCAATACCTTTTTATTAGCAGTAGCTTTTTTTGTTACTTTTTACAGTGTCTCATCCATTTACATACAGACAAAAACAAAGTACTCACACTAACATTTCCTCCAGTTTTCGTTCATTCTTCTACACTTGTCACCATCCTTCCCGCCTCCCTCCCTCCTTCCTGTTTGTTTTAGCGTTCTTTAATGGTCACTCTGCATTATTTACATCTCAAGGCTATTTTCAGACACTCTAAATTATGCACATACAGTGTCTAAATGAGGCCTTCAAGCAACCAGGAAGTGTTTGATGGGTTCAATGATTCCTTGCACGTGTGTTCAATCCCAGTGTACTCTGACAGCACAGTGTGTCTCCTGTCTGGACAGATGTGTGGGGCTGGGTGCATGAATAAATAGTGTGGGTAGTTCATGTGTATACGTATACCTGCATTGTATTTTTATGTACTGTATGTAAATATCTGTACATCAGGGTGTGTGTGTGGGTGTGTGTGTGTGTGTGCCTGGCAGCCTAATGCCATGCGTTCCAGTAATACTGTAGAGATCAATTCTCTGTGTGTCCATTAGTGACGCGGTCTGACCCTCTGGGATAAGCATGGAGCCGGATGCCAGCACTGTAGCAGCCTGGCAAAGCGTGTACTCTCATCCATTTAATCCCTGTCTGCTCCTTTGTCTCTCTCACTCTCTCCTCCCGTTTCACCCTTTCCTCGCCCTCCTCACAGTCTACATCACAGTACATTTATCCCTTTCCAAGCTCCGCATCCTCACTTACACTGATTAAATGCTCCTGCATCAGCTGAACAGTTTAGGCTTTGAACTTTCACATGACTACAGCGCAATGCATAATCATTGAGTAGATAAGAGTAAAAGGTCTTGCTTGTCACTTCTCAACAGGATTCTAAAAACATGAAAAACATCACTGGCACATCTGCTGCGTCAGTGAGGTTGATAAAGTAAACAGATGATGCTGTGCAGCTGAAGTGGGCTATTTCTTAAAAATACATGTGTTGTGTACCTTGGATTGATCATGCTGGTTGTTCAGTACTAAGAACAAATAAAGTTCTCTCTAAATCCGAGTTCTCAGAGCTCATATGGTCAGTAGTCATTAGTGTGTCATTAGTTAGAGCACTGAATAATGACCAGAAGTGTTTTTGCAGAATATTACGATGTCACAGTGAAGTTGACCTTTGACCATTTGGACACTTGTGGTAAACTGCGCCATAATTAATGTATGAATTTGTGAGTTGCTGGCTGAAAAACGTCTTGTGAAGTCACAGTGACCTTTAGCTTCGACATTTGACCACCAAATTCTAACAAGTTAATCTTTGAGTCCAAGTGAATGTTTGTGCCAAACTTGAAAAAATTCCCTCAAGGCATTACTGAGATATCACATTCACTGAAGTGGGACAGACAGGCGGACGGACAACCCATAAACATAATGACTCCGGCCCTTGCTGTCACCAGCGTGGAGGCATTAAATACAATATAATATTTAATGATACTTTACATAATTTTGATGTGTTTGTATCTCAGAAACAAAATAAACTGTGTAATCTTGTGAACCGTTTAGCTGTACTTAAACTCTTTAAAAACAGTGGTGACAGATGTATCTAGACCTGTGACAAAAAACTGTATCATAAGTTTTTGGCCACTTGAAGGCAGCACAACAAACCATAAGTACAACTTTCATCTTCCAAACTTGTTACAAAAAGTGCAGCATTTCCCTGTGACACTGAGTGCAATGTTAACTGTAGGTATGTGCAGTCGTTGAGTAAAGCTACTGCTGTTTCTTAACACCTCGGCTTGAAAGGTGAGAAATTTGATTCCCAACTGACAAATCCATGTTAAAACTTGAAGGTGCACTGTATTGTCCATGTACCTTAATGATAATTCCACTTGTGCAATTTTTATGTGAATCATTCAGTTATTTTTTACATCTGAATGAAAAAAAATGATTATTTTGTTGTAGCTGTAGAATACTGAAAAATATTTAATTTGAACCTCTATTATCTTGTGCTGCATTTGCCAACATGTGCACATTTCAAGTCTCTTGAGATTAAATGAGGTGAATACAATGACCATCTCACATAAAATCATGGTGCATTAAATTGGCTGAGTGATGATAAGGAGAAGTGTCCTGTGAGAATGTGTTTTGATAATGATTGATAATAGGTGAGAGAGACAGGAAACGACAGACAGTGTTCATTACTTATGTGTCAAAAAGCAGCTCACTGCAGAGTAGCAGTTCAAACTAATCCATACTAATGGTTTATATCACTGAAAAGCATGTTGAGGAAAGGAGAAGGGAAAGAGGAAGATAGAGCAGAGGAGCAAAGGAGAGAATAAAAGTAATTAGACAGAGACAGTGATTGGAGTTGGTCCAACCCATCTGTTTTCCTACAAAAATTAAGCCACCGTTATTGCTAAATGCCATGTATGCTGTCATTCATGTAAAACTGCAATTGAACTGCATCCATTCATTATTAAATCCATTTATTATTAATGATATGATAAGTGATATGTTTCAACAGACACATGCTACAGAATGTGACTGTTGTCCTCATTACATTACAATCACTTGGTGCAAAAGAAGCCAACATGTTTTTAATTTCTGTGTGGCTGCCAGAGGAAAAAATAAACATCAATTGGAGTCCAACTCATCGGCACATGAAAAAGCAAAAAAATCTGTCATGTCCTCACTCTCACTTCCCTCACTTCCAGCTCTCTCAAAAGCCACATCTCCCTCTTTCTGTACCCTCGTCAAAGAGATTAATTGATTACATAGTGTAGATTTGGCTCATTAGCGGTCTACTTGCCCACACATGAGACTTAACGAGCTCTGCAGCAGGGGAGCGCAGCCAAGAGCTCGTTAAGGTTTGTCAAGGCCTGTGTTAATTGCTCCATCACACTGTTTGTCCAGTTTCTGTGGTAACGTGCTGCTTCATTGACCCAGTCAGGTATAGCCTGATTGGACGCCTCTCTCTCTCTCTCTCTCTCTCTCTCTCTCTCTCTCTCTCTCTCTCTCTCTCTCTCTCTCTCTCTCTCTCTCACCACATGTATGCACACATATATATTCATACAAACATCTGCATATACTTGAGACCAGTATGTTCTGTGTCTATTTGTTTTGTGGTAAAATTATAAAGACTGCTTAAATCAGCCAACTCACTTAGTAATATGTACAATACATCAACATGCAGCACATAGCTAAAGTTAGCTAGCATTAGCCAACCCCCTGAGCGCAAATATTTGAGAGTGAACGTGTTTTATTTCTTATAAATTCCATGTTCCACATGTATGAAGAATTTCATTTCTTCAATCAAAAGTTTACAGCGCATACAGACTTTTTGGTCATTAACACTCTAATGCCTACTTGGCTGGTTGAATCAAGGTTGTCTGAGCGCAGAAACAACACTGAGAAGGGCACACACCCCCAACACTGTTATTATAAAACGAACGACTGTAAAACAATTTGTTTTTTGGGGTGTCAAAAACAACAATTTTCACTATTTGAACCAGTAGGTCTGATAAAACTAAAACATATTGAAATGCCATAACCAGGTTATATTGTTTTTGGTCCATTCATGAGTTTAGGGAACATATGCCAGGCACATTCAAGTATGTTTAGTTTACCAGGAAAAGGACTGCAGTGTTTGGGTCAAGATAGCAGCACATAGAACACAGAGGCTATAAACACACAGGACAGACTGACAGTGAAGTACATAAAGTATAAAGTGAGTAATCAACAATCATGAAACACCCATGGGCTACACAGAGGAAATACATTTGTCAGTGAAGAATGGTTTTCATCCCTGATTAAAGGTGGCTCAGAGTTTGAGGAACCCAATGTGTCACTGGAGGCTTAAACAAGTCTCAAGACCCATTTTGTGTCAGAAGTCCTTTTGATTGGGCTCTTGAGCTGTTGGTCTGACCACTTAATTAAGAGCAGGTTAAGGGGACTGCTGACAGCCTGATGGTCTCTGTTGGACAAGTATCAGCATCACAGTCGATTCCTCTGTGTAACATGTTGCAGTAGGGATGCAGGATTAATGTTATTAAAGTGGTGATTTTGATTCATACCACTCTGCTGCCTTATTTTACATTAGCAGGAAGTTCTGATTAATCAAAACAGGCGCAGCGAATTTATGCCCAAAGCTGCATCAACAAAAGACAAAATCCCACATGAGGCACTACAAACAGGCAGGACTAATACTGTGAAAGAAGAAGCTTTGGACAAACAATGTTTCTAAACTTTTTTTTTTTTTTTTTTTTTTTTAATTAATTTTATAATACAGTTTGCTGTTCCACTACACAACATGTGAGCAAGAACACAAACCAGGCTTTAATATGCTAAATCCCTCTGGAAGTTATTAAGGAGGACTACAAATTAGGGAAAGATTAAATAATAAAGTAAACACTTCCCAAAGTGTAGCGTATAATGTGTGTGTTTATAGTGTGTGTGCGTGTGTTTCTCTTTCTCTGCACAAAGCAAAGAGAAAACACTGGGGAGGAAGATGTGGAATTAAGGCTTCAGAAATGGGACATCCCTTATTACATACACCAATCAGTAAGACACACAAGCACACACAAGCACACACACATACACACACAGACAGTGATAAAGTAAATCCATAGATTTATTTTATATCTATATAAAAACATCAAAATATCTTGTTGATAAGCTTTGAGGCATAGGTTGCTCAACCAGTGAGGCAGGCCAACATACCTACAACTGCAAAGACTGTAAACACACACACACACACACACACACACACACACACACAAAAATGCAATCACGAACTCAGTTTGTGGCGTGTGATGATACAAGCACAGGTTATAAAAACATCATAACTGATGATATCCAGCTTAAAAAGGTATACAGTTACAAGCCCATCAACTCTGAATGCATTTACTTGTTCAAATGTGGTGAAGCACTAAACAGATGACAATACTTTGGGGAATTTTACCCATAATTCTCCAGACACACTATATAAATCCTATAGCTTTATTATCTCAGCTACCCAATGCAGGCTACAAAGGTTTATTACTGAAACAAGCCAAAGACCTGATTCCACACATTAAGAATAAATGAACTGACTTTAACAACTGAAACTGACTTAAGAGACCAGTTTATGAATAGCAAATGGAACATGACCCAATCCCCACACACACTGCGGAGCACACTGTTTGGAAAGAGGAAAATAACTAAATTGAGGGATCACATTTAAAGCTAGGCCCACGGTACGAACTAACGATGGACTGCTTCCTGTGTCAATCTTGCCATGGTCACCGGCTGATGGTACTATCTGTAAGCATCTTGCGTACCATGCAGCCATTATTCATATACCCACAAATTGAAACAATCTTTTAATTTAATTTGTCTTCCCCACATACAGTTTCTCGGTTTGCCTGACGCATACAGAGGTCGGAGAATATGGTCAGCTGCACTCTGGAAACTGGTATGATCCTCTTCAAACCAGGTTCTCCCTGCTCACTACACCAGCCTGTTGCACCAAATTATATTTTGGACATAACTCTCGTAATGAGCTTTTGCTAGTGGGCACCACACGGCGCCTTGGCCGTGATACTTGAGTTCTAATATTATATAGCACACTCGCTATCACCTAAAATTGTCCATTAACAGCCTTATAGCTCTGAGCTTTTGATATGCCAGTTGATCAATTTTCTGCCCTGTCAAAAGCCATTAGCCCGTCACAGCCGCTTACATGGGTGTCAGGAAACAGAGAGCAACACTGACAGTATCACTGAACACAGATCACAAGCCAGTGTTAACACATGGACAAGACAGACGTGGCAGGACCAGCACACAGTCACAGACAGAGAGAGCGGTGTTTTTTCTGTGTGCCGGGTGTGTAAGCTTTTTTTTTTCCTCCAATAATTTAGCAAATATTTAAGTGCAGGGACCAATTATTACATTAGCTCTCTGTCCTAGTCTTTAACTCATGTCTGAGATTATATTGCTTATATTGGCTTCAGTTTTTGTGTTGCTTTTTGCGTATAAAATATGTAAAATGGTTGTAACTCTAGAAATAAAGCTGCTGTTGTTATATATGTTGCTTTTATTCACTTTAATGTGACTGTCACTTTCTGTGTGAGGTTTATGGGCATAAATCCATGAAAACTAATCCCACAAAACTATATCCACAAAAATTCTGCCACCTTAGCTTTGAGTTATTCAGCACCTTTTACAGGCTCACACTAATGTGCACGTGTCAAATCGACTTAATGCCAAGGAACACAATCTGGATAAAGAGCACGTGCATGACATGAGCCTGTTTCAATGCACTGTTTTCAGTCAAGTGTCAAGTGTGCACTACAGGTGACGACCCTCCACATTTCCTAAGGTGTATATTGCACTCCAGACTTTGAAGCTTTGGGCATCCTGGTGGCCTCGTGCTCATGACGCATGCTGCGACTGTGATGTCCATGGTTCGAGTTTAACCATTTTAGCCTGACTAAACTTTGCTCCTATGATAAATGACATGTTTTAACCAAGACAATGTTGAGTGTTCGTTTGGCATTTATAGTTGGTAAACAATTCAACACTGGGTGGAAAAAGTGTTCAAATGATGCAAAAAAATCTAATTCCATGAATTCTCACAGCCTCATCCATACCGACACTGTTTTAGCTGTGATGAACAAATGATTAATTTAATGTGACTTTGCAAAAATCAATAAAAGTAAACAGTTCTGAGTGAAGTCCTTTTATGCTGGGCCTTTATAGCACATGAGCTGAATCCTTTTTAGTGGGAGTAATATAATGACAGTGTACCTAATGGCGCACCTTTTCAGAGTAATGAGCAGAGATTGCTTAAGCTTTAATCAGATGAAAATTTAATTGTCCAGTCGACCTGAAGAGACACATGATGGAGTAACTTAATGACTCTGATGGAAACTTATTGAAGCATTAAATGCTATCACCAATAACAAGGATAGAAAACTAAAGTGGAAGGAAGTGTAATATCTCTCCTTTTGGAAGTTATCTAATTTGGTGTCATCCCCTGCTTCATTACACAAACCTGAACCACTTAATGCAGATTTACATTGCACTGAGTCTAATCCGGTCAAGTGACTCAGCATCACATGTATGGTCAAGTCTTCTTTTTGGTTACTCACACACTTTGATCATGCAGTGTAGCGAGGATTGAATTTAATAGCCTCACTGCAGTTTGCAACAGAGGTCACATCAGCAAAAAGGTAGTAGGCCCCATATTTTGTCAGTTCATCCGAATGTTGAATCATTTCCTCTGCTAAAGTACAAGATGAGCCAGCAGCAGTGTAAGCCCTCCTTTCTGCCTCATTACACATTTATCAAATCTTTCAGTCTGTCTCAGGCAGATTGAGTTTTTAATGTGAAAGCCTAACTTCTCATGAATTAGTTCAGTAATCTTAATATTCATGTTTGACGTCACTCATGTTGGGTCATCACCAGGCTGACGACATCCCCCTTCAGGCACTTTTGCCAGCTTTCTTGTTGAATGTCTTTGTCGGTCAGACTTTGATAACTGATTGTGTAATAGAGGGCAGAGATTTGTGTACAGTACAATCAAAGAGGTGCTTCAAATTATCGAGCAGAAACAGTGGAGTAAAGAGTGGAGCTCACTGATTAGCCCCTAAAATAGCCTCATACACCTGGCTGTGTTTACACTGAGCTTCACATGCAAACGAAAGCTAAATAAGGTTGCTAGTCTTCGAGGCTGTGTTTCAGTTTAGCCACTGGTTTTATCTGCACTTCACACAAGCCTAAAAAAATGGCTGAAGAGCTGAAAAAATTACTTGATTTATCAATCAGTCAATCAATGGAAAATGTATCTACAACCATTTGGATAATATTCTCAACAGTAATTTTACTGTGCAAAGCAACTTGTGTTAAATTGTAGAATTACTGCCCTTATCTTTGGAAGATTGAACATTTTTTGATTTTGGACTATTCATTGCACAAATCAAGCAATTAAGGCTCTCGGAACTTGTGATGGGCATTTATGACAAATTTCCTATTTTTTCCATATTAGAATTATTTTATTATTATATTATATATAATTAATATTATTATTATTAAAAAACAAAAGGTTTATCATAAATGGAAATAATGAGTTAATGAGCCATTAATGTTTCAATGTTTTTTCCTCAGTAAATGACACTGTTTTCTATCAGTCATGTTCACTGAAGCCTCCAAAATAAAGGTCAATTCATGTGTCTTGACTTAGTATGTCTTTTATGTAAATGAATCTCACACATGTGTTTTTTCTTTGATTATTAATAACAATGCAGAATCTCTTTGTAAATCTAGTAAATCTGAGACCAGCGTCAATGCTGCCATCACTGCTCTGTTTTGACAGAGATTGCCAGACAATCTCATATCTTGTTTCATGGGAAGGAAAGGAGACATGGCACCGGCACTGTAACCTGTCTGATTTGCTCTATAAATGACTCAGTTGCGGTACAGTGTAACCTTTGTGTGTACATGTTTGTGTGTGTGGTAAATCAGAAGGGAGCCAGTCAAAGCCATACATTATCATTACCCACAAATCAATAGGCCTGTGTCTCCTGTTGTGAGGTGACTGAAGCACTGATATTAATGATAGTGGAGTCTCCCTATACTGACCGCTGTGGCACATTCCTGTGATTTTGTGTATATGCAGCAGAAAATTACACACACAGACAGAGTGTGTGTGTGAGTCTGTTTTGTACCTGCATGTCCTGTCGTCTGAGTGTGTGTTGGTCCATCTTAAGGGGGTTCTGCACAGAGTGGTGGTGTACGTATTCTGTATGCAGAGATGCTACAAAGGGAGCTTCTCTGTCTGCTTGTTGGCTGATTCTATCTGTATTGATGTTCCAGCCTCATGTGCTTCCCTCAGATTCTGTTTGCATGTAGATAGCAGTAAATCATGTCAGCCTGCATTACGCCTGACTGCGAGTGAATATGGCAAATAGCTGCGGCTATATTTGTACTCACACTGCATTATGTATCTATATTTAAGTGTCTGTACAAAGCACTGTGTGCGATGTCACGTTCATAGGTTTAAATGCATGAGAAAACAGACGGATCTCTGCGGCAGAAAAAAGGCAGGAAATCTGCAGTGGGTGGCACAGAAAACTGATCCCCCCCCCCCCATGTCTTTTGACGCAAATAACGTGAGGTCAATGCAGATCACGTCCATTTGGTCTCTGGAAATACTGTGTAATTAACTGTCATAATTAGGGATGGCACAGATGACAGGTTCTAAGATGAAAGGGAAGAAAGGCAGTGTGGGCGTATGGAGAGAAAGAGCCACTGGGGAAAACAACATATATAGATAGATGTATAGAAAAAAACACATAAGAGTAGAAGAGACATCTGAACAGTAGTAACATCTGCTCCTTACAGTGATGCATCATTTATGCTGCTCTTGTCTTAAAGCTGTAGCAGTTAAATGTAAATTTCCATCTATATTTGATAGGATGCATTTTTTAACTTTAATAGAGGCACATTAGAAAATTGACGTATTTAGGCATCTCCCTCTCGCTCACTCGCTCTCTTCCTCTGCTGTTATTTGATGCCAGAGTCCCATCGATATAAGCTAGGTGATGTGGGAAAGGTGACCCTAATGGAAAATCAAAATGCTGCCACTGTCTGTGGAAAATAGTGCATCTGACCCCTTAATGCAATTAGTTCTCAATCATCTGGCCTTGATGATTGATGGGTGGAGTAATGTGTGTCTAATTTTTCTCTGTTACTTATATTAGAATAACTGAATGTTTTTGTGATTCATTTATTTTTCTTCTCCTTTCTGTATCAAAAACGTGGGGAGAAAACTAAAAGAGCAGACAATGCCAGAAGCAAATTTTTTGGAAAATTAAAATCTGCGTGTTTTAGGCTGTGTCCTCATCATAACCATTATGCTAACAATATCATACATTACTGTGTACCTGCCTCCCATAACGGCCCATTAAAGTCACCTCAGATATGTGTTTTATTGAATTTGCATGGTTGCATCACACTAATGCAAAGAAACTACAGTTGATGTTATGACAGGGTTCTATGATTTCAATTTGTCAGCTGTAGGATATTTTGTCAAAATTTTATACTGTGGTATCTATCCCTCTTACATTAGTGTATAGAAGCAAACATTATTGGTTACTTTATCCATCAGTAGTTTCTGAAGAGATTTTAACTAAAAGGTGTTTGTGTATTGCAGTCTAATACTATAGTATAAATACAGTCTTGCAATAAATCCAACTTTCTTAAAGGTGATTGTTTTAGAGAAATGTTGATTCTTGGGTGACAACCAACAATTATATTAATTATTTAAGAATCTATAGATTGTTTTCTTGATTAATAGTTTGATAGCAAAAAAGTGAGGAAATTGAAAAAAAAAAAATGCACCTTACAATTTACCTCAGCACAAGGAGATGAATTCAAATTTTTGTTTTATTTGGCCAAATATCAAAAACCCACAGAAAACTATTGAATCCACACATTTGAGAACGTGGAACCAGTGAATATTTGGCATTTTAGTTTTTAAAAAATGATTTTTTATCTTCATTTAGTGAATATTGAATATTAATATTTTAGTTGATTATTAAAATAGTTGACAATTAATATTTTGACAATTGACTAATCGATTCATTAAGCAATCATTAGGTCTGTCACTTTTTCCCCAAAGTCAAGGTCAACCAGAGTTTGAATTTGTTCGTATGAATTCGAATGTGCAGCAGAGGCAGTCGGTGTGAACAGACTCACACTTGTGATCTACAGGAGTTCAGCAACGCAGCCGCCACGCACATGCAACACAGGCAGTGGGTTCCAGGCGCATTCAAGACGGTTTTGCTAGTGTCCTCTATTTTTGCAGCAAACAACATGACGTTAGTAGCTTCGTAGTTAACTGATATGTCAATAGAGCATGTCATATTTTCAAGCTGATAGTGAAATTTTAGAGCACCCTCTGCTGGATCACATGGCAACCTACTTCAAATGGTTGTGCTTAAATGCTGGAAAATTTGAATTGGAAAAGATCATTACATCATTTTGAATACGTAGTGACAGCCCTACTAATCAATGCAGCTTTAATTGTCGTTTTAGAGGCTGCAGTATTACATTATGCTGACAGTTTATTTCTATAATTTTATCCCCCCTTTTTATACCAATGAGGGCAGGCTAACTCACCGAATAAAACACCTCTCAGTATAAATAAATAATATTTTAACAACCCCATAAAGTCCATCTACCAAAATTACCTCAAAGTTGAACCAACACTCAAACACTACTGTTGCAGGACAGTTGGTTGTGGCTCAGTTGACAACTAACAGAGATATATTGTGGGCTGTCCTCACAGAAAGAACCCTTTCATCAATGAACTGGAATCATCCACCATCAGCAAATACAAGGAGCCAGGCATCGGTATGTTCAGACTACGGTCACTGGGCCTCATAGCGCAGGTAAATGCCCGAAAATGCTCTTAAAAGGGAATGAGACTGAAGGATCGTGTGCAGAAACAGAAGTCACAAAGAGATACTGTAAGGGATTGAGAAAATCGAAAAAATGAAAATCTAAAGATGGAGCACCAGAATCAAAACGCAAAAAGAACTTTAGTAGTTCTGAAGTGGAGGTACTGCTGAAGGAAACGAGCCATGGTAATATTTAGAAGCGTTAACTCTGGATATAAAATCAAACACAAAAAAGATGCACAAAAATAAAAAAAAATAAAAAAACACACTGGAGCTGGACCAGCAAAACGGGGCAATCATCAGAGAAAAGACCATAATGATATTATATGACTCTAAAACAGAAGAAAACACAATAACTACTTATTTTGCTCAAACATGTCAGCACTCAAATGTGCATAAGAGTACTATTGAGTGTGCGTAAATTCTGTTCTTACCTAAGAACAAGTCCCAAACAAGAAAACTTTGGTGAATGTCAGAATCGTCATAAAAAGTGTTTAAGTGGGTTTAAAAAAGAAATTTCTTTGAAGAACGGTTGGTGAATGAGGCCCATTGTTCTTCTGTCAGTCACAATAGCATGTTATCCCGGCTAATTACACTCTGTTTACAGCTGAGAATTGTAGAGGCCTGATTACAAATACCAGTGAAGCTGTGCCACAAGGTTGTCGTGATTAAATGCATCTAAACAGTGAAATGTATACTAGGGTTAATAAGGCCTCCCCATTCTCTATTGTGAAGAGAGTGGCTCAGTTTGTGTATCGCTTGCAACTTGCAGAGCATGCAGAGCATGCAGCCAAGATGTGTGACACAAAGAGAAAAAAAGAAAAGATGTGAAAAATGTCCTATTTCTGTATCATGACTGACTCATCAATTGTGTGAGTATTTAGCTGAGGATCAAAAACTCGGAGTGAGATCTCCGGTGAGTTTGTGCTCCATGAGGGGGGCTGGGCTTTGTTCCATTATTTCTTGAAACATTGTGATCACACTCATGGTCTGATCTGAAAACCAGACTCTGTGTCACTCTTCAGCAGTAACACACACACACACCCACGCACACAAAGGAAGAATTAAACATAACTGCATGAAAATCAGGCACATTGGTGACAATTAATGTGTGAAGAACGTGTATAGAGTTCTGACATTTAAAGTGATTTAAAATTTATTTTGTTTGTTTGTATGTGCACGTATGTATGTGTGCACAGAAACATCAATGTTCCTCTACATAGTGGTGTGTAACCCTGTCTGCTCTTTTCTAATCCAGGAAGTGTGACAGTCCAACACCACACAGAAATTGCAGGGAAAAGATCAGAGGAGATGGTTTGGCAAATGGCACGACTGACGGCAGAAATCTGGGTTTGTGTTGTGCATTTTAGGTGTCATGTTTACGCTACTAAAACAGTTTGTGTAAGGTTAGGGAAAGATCACGGCTTGGTTAAACCAATGGTTTGACATTTTGGGAAATATGCTATTTGCTTTCCCGGCAAGAGTGAGATGACGATCGATACCACGTTCATGTCTTTTCGGTAAATATGAAGCCACAGCCAGCTTTGCAGAAAGACTAAACAAACCAAGCCAAGAAATAGCTCTGTATATTCCCCACTGTAAAACAACAACTTTTCATTTTTATCCTCTGGTTCTGCTACATGTTAGAAACAAGATGTATTAACTAGTGAGCGCTGCAATTAGCAAGGCTAGTTTTTGCTGTCAGTTCCCAGTTTCTGTGCTAAGCTACACAAAACAGCCACTGCATTTAGCTTTATATTGAATGCATAGACATGAGAGTAGTATCAATCTGTTCATCTAAGGCCAGGCAAGAAAGCAATTAAATGCATTTCCCAACCTGCCGCATTACTCATTTAACTTTAGGAAAAGATTATGGTTTTGATTATAAATCAAAAAAAGTTAACATGTTCTGTTGTGTGCTTCATTACTAATTCATTCGATCAATTATCAAAACAGTTGCTGCTACAGATTAGTTTAATATGCACATAACCTTCAGACGGCGTTGTTGTGCGAGTAGTGTTGCAGAATCAGTGTTTTGTACTTGTATAATAACACAGGGAGACAGGATGGCTTTTCATATAACTACAGTATGTACTGCCAGCTGTTAATTTGAGTTGTTCCGATTAATATTTATAGAGAATCAACATTCATGCACACAACAATGAGCTCCTGCTAGGGACCAAAAGGGCACAATGTATCAGATAACATTACAGTCTGACACAAAAAAACAGTACATTCTGCGTCAAATCAAAATTCAAATTTAATCTCACAGTCTGACAAATGGTTTGCTCCATCGATTTGATTACCACCACTGGTTCCAGCACAGTCCATGATCTGCTCCATGTATTGTCATCATGCTCTAAAGAATGATTAGCTTAGCAAGACTTCGAGAGGAGCGAGAGACAGACAGAGGGAAAGATGGGAAAGGATCACAGACAGCAGGGATCGGCAAATGCAGAGGGAGAAAGAGAGACAGAGCATCTGTCTACTTCGCTCCCGGCGGAAGAATGTTTGTCACCACAAGCTGCTCCATATGAAACTAGGAGCCAGTTACAGTTAATGGTAAAATGAAGCATATGCTTAGATTACATTGCTGTTCAATTCCCCTTTCAGAAGGAGGGGCAGAAATGAATTAATTTACGGTCTGTTTGAAAGTTTAGCTGAAATGCACAGGTCACTTGGTACACTTTCCATTTCTGGCTTGAAAACTGCTCAACAAATTGAGCCTTGAAGCCTAATAATTAAGACTATTGCTGCCTGCAGGAAGAAACACATTGACTGAATTTATTGAACTCTGTATTCTGTATTCATTCTGTATTGTTAAAGACACACTTTTTGTTTATTAAAACAAATTTCTTAACCACTCAAGGTGGTTCCTGTGTACTGTATGTCAATTGCTCGTTTTAAGTACAAGATCATTAGTCTAATTAACAGATTGTGAGACTGTATATAAATACAGTGACTTGATAAACCAATTGACAAACCACTAATCCCCCATCAGATACAGCCACTACAAAGTGAGCATGAGAAGCGCTACAAGACATTAATTGAGATGCACAAGCTCAAGACAATGCGATACACAGGGAGTCACTGAAAATATGGAGGGGCCGGGTTATTAAACATGCAGAGACAGAAATTATGCTAAAACGTGCTGAGACCTCTGGTATTTTATGCATTTTTATAGTTTCTTTTTCAAAAGTATGAAATTAAACTTTTAACACTGGCTAAGACTTTTGATGACTCTTACAGCAGGTGATACATTGGTTTCAGTGTTTTGCTGCTTCTTTCATTTTTACATATTATTATTATTTGACACCCAGGATTTGCTGATTTGCAGTACTCTTCAGATGGCAACACCAGGAAGTCAGCTGGTCAGTTCATCACTTTTGTCCAGAATGAAGTATCTTGACCATTAGATATATTGAAATTTTACACAGACCATTAATGATTACCAAATGACTACACTGACTTTTGCACCACGATGTGTTTTACATTTGTGGTTTTCAACTGGAGACATCAGGTCAAAATTTTTATTTGGCTTGTGACTAACCTTGCAAAAATAATATTCCCATCAGCCTTAGCTGCACCCATTATGAAATCACAAGGCCCCTTAAAATGCCAAGCCCATACCAAGCAGTTGATGAAGCAAATGGCACCTGTCATGTGTTGTGAAGACGAGTAGATCAGCAAAGAGGATTTACACTTGCTAGTTTGCTGAGGTGGATTAAAATGTATGTAAAGTGGCTTAACTTCTTAGTATGACTGTCAAGGATATGTTTAGTAGCATTGCCACCTTGAAGGTTCAGGAAATAACAGTAGTATAGTAGTATTGCAGCATACAGTTTGTCATTTGAACTGATGATTACAAGTAAATGTTGCAAAGTCCATCTGAAAATATGGAGATGAATTTTATTGAAACTGTTGTTACACTTTCTAATTCACACAACTGTGTAGTTGGTTATCTTGTAAAAAAAAAAAGTGTTTAAATCAAAAAATGATAAAGAAAGAAAAGCAGCCTGTAGTCATCTCATGGCCGGCTGACACTGTTTCACGCCAACTGATGTTTCTTTACAGATCAACAACCCACTGCAATTTGTCACGATGAGCTGTTCAATTAAAGGCTGAATGAGGTTAAAAGAGCATAAAGAACAATTACAATCAGAAGAGTAATTTTAGTTTTGAAACGGCTGCTGATGAAGGACTGTTAGCGAGCCTGGCCTATGTGAAGATGTGACAGACAGCTTTAATAACTGTACCTATGTGTACAAAAAAAAAAAAAAAGGCATTTTGGTGGGAAATGTCTTATTTACAGAATTATGTGAATAACATTCACATACACAAAAACATGAAAATACATTTTAATAAATATATGCAGATGTAAATGGGGTTTGCATTTGCATTTAATGGTTTCTTGTCCTCAAAGGGGAAAAAAGAGAAAATTATCCATTTGGTCGTATATTTTTCCCCTTCTGTCCCTTCTGTCGGCTGTGCTGAGTTTACTTTTTTCACATCTTTCTTGCTCCCTCATTCTTAATAAAGTACCTTTTTACTCTCTTTGAGCTTCCTCTCTTCTCCCCACTCTTGTCTCCCGTCCCTCTCACCAACTTCCTTGTCTTTTCTCACCTCATTTTGTTTGCTTTCCTCTTGTACATCCCTCCTTTCCTCATATTTTTTGCTATTGTGTCACTTAAATGCTACATTTACTGTCCTCACCTGTGTTTCCTCCTCTGTTATATTCCACTGGTCTTCCAACCACATGCCCTCTGTTCCAGTGTGTGTGTGTTTGTGTCAGTGCAACCCCGCCCCCGCCCCCCAACAGTGCCAAGATGAATTCACACTTATTTTGGCAGTAAAAACTCTCACATTATTTGCAGTGCCATGTGTAATTGTCACTACATCCTGTGCTGCTTTTTAGCATTTTACTCTCACTACTCTCTCTTTGAAGTATTTCCATTCACTTCTCACTAAAAGAAAGGTTGAGATCAAGACCACAGCTTTCATGTTAATGCTGGATGCACATTGCTATGCAACTGTTTGCAAAGGTCTGGCTAGAAACTGCAGTGTCTCTACATCAGCAGTCCATCTTCGTGTCCATTTTAACAGCCTCTATATTTCAGATATGTTATCCTAAAGATATGTCAAAGTGTTGTGACAGAATATGAATTCACTTTATTACTACAGTGTGTTTGAGCCTACTCTTGCACACTTAATTCTTTTTTTTAATCTGAGTGGGCATAGACAGGCTTGAAAAAACTTCAAAGCCACTTTTTACTTTCTTCTTTTTCCCCAAAAGATGCATAAGCTCAGTACGTAAGAGTAGGTGAGTGCTTGAAATCTCCTCCAATGCTCTTTTAACATTAATCTAAGGCTTTTGATTCTAACACTTAACTGTTGGAGCTATTCATAGTCTGAGTCTCTGGGTTGTGTTATGGGAGGGGGTGGAGGCAGCGAATGGGCAGTGTTAGCAGAGGATGGAGGAGCCTCCACTCCTGAGGGCCTCAGAGAAATCATATACATGGGCCGTGAAATAAGCAATCTGCAGGGGATTTTTGGAGACCTCAAGCTTGCAAAGATGCTCTGTTTTGAGGCTGGGGTCATCCGTTTTGGACCAGAAGCCAGGATAGGCCGAGATAATAATTTGTTGTTTTATGCATTGGCTTCCCTACATGGTTACCAATCATTTGTTATATCTGCTGTCACCCCACTTAGCCTCCCCATACAGATCCCTCTTGGAAGTAATGAATAAAGATGAAAAGATTCCCTCTGCTGCCATTACAGTACCACAATGCTTTCTCATTTTTTTTGTGAAGAAATGAAGGTAAACAGCAGGGTTTCCTCACAGTGGATAAATATTACCCATTTACTGCAACTGTAGCTCCCTGGACTTATGCTAGATGATGGTTTCACCTCAGGACATTTGAGACAATGTCTCCAATCTGCAGGGAATAGCTCCATTACTTGCCTACTTTGGAGAGGGAGGGGAGGACGGAGAGAAAAACAGGAATTTAATCTCTTTTTAAAGCCTGGTGAGTCACCCTAGGAAGAGTGTTTGTTGCCCCCGCCCCCCCTCCAAGTGAGATGCAGAAACCACTGGGAGCAAGAAAAGCCCATTCTGACCTTTCACTAAAAAGACATGCCTTTTGGTTTGCCTTTTCCTCTGGTGTACTCACAAAGCCCCCCGCCAAGACAACCTCCGCCTTCTTAGGAAAAAAAAAATTCTGAAAAAAGGACAATAATGAAATAGCATTTCCTTTGCTGGCTGACTGTTGTGACAGGTGGTAATTTTTTTTTCCTTTGCTGCTGCATACTAATGTTAGACAGGATGGGAAAAGATGAAAGCTAAAGGGCTGGTGGTTAGACAGGTTGCAAGAAAATACATCTTTCAAATGTAGCTAACAAATTTTACAGTCCAGAAAATATCTCACAGTAAAAGGGAACAGACAAAAGACAATTTACTGAGGAATTAAATTAAATCTGTCATTTGTTGCTCTCAAGTGACTGAACAATGTCCTATCAAAGAGCACTGATTACCTATCATCCATCAAGTGCTCTGACCAAGCAAAGCAGAAACACGGCAAAGGATGTAATTACCAAAATTCTCTGTCCTGTTTAGCACTTCATTCTTCGCTTCTCTCAGCTGCATATGAGCCTGAAAATCCACTAATTTACAGAAACATCCCATAAAACTGCACAACGAAAGAGACAGGATTTGAGAGAGAGAGAGAGTGTGTGTGTGTGTGTGTGTGTGTGTGTGTATACACTTGTACTTGCTACATAGTAAGGACCAAAAAAAGTATTTTACTAACAGAGTGAGGACATTTTGGGAAAGTGAGGACATTTTGGCCGGTCCTCACATTTTGAGACACCTTCAAATAACATTTTGAGGGTTAAGACTTGGTTTTAGAGTTATGGTTAGAATAAGGTTAAGGTTAGGGTTAGGGTTAGGGTTAGGCACTCAGTTGTGATGGTTAAGGTTAGGCTAAGGGGCTAGGGAATGCATTATGTCAATGAGTGTCCTCACAAAGATAGAAGTACAAGTATGTGTGTGTGTGTGTGTGTGTGTGTGTGTGTGTGTGTGTGTGTGTGTGTGTGTGTGTGTGTGTGTGTGTCTGTGTGTGATGGATTAAGACTACACAAGTCAACCTCTGCTCTTGACCTGTGTTGCAGGTGTGTCTTATCTGCAGCAGGAAGAGCAGCTGCAGTGATCTATTGCATTGTTCACTCACCATATCAATTTAATTAAATGCCATTGATTCCACAGACTCATTGTCTCTGGCTCTCCTTTGTGTCCAAGCCCCAATCTGAGCCAGCTATGTCCCTTTCTGAGGGAAAGTATTGTAAACGGCCTAGATGATCACCATCATATCTCAAGAGCGTGGTCCAATTACCATGAAATTTGCCCCATCAAGAAAGCTGCCTATTTTGGCGATCTTTTGATTTTGGCAACCTTTGATGAACTTTCCAATGGTGTTGCCATGTTGCCAAATAAGGCTACTGAAAAGGAATACCCCAAAACTGTGAAAGTCTCTTACTGGGAGTTAGATGAAAATATCAATATTCATGCATCCTTAAGACTGAATATCTTTAGCCCATTTTCACACAAACAGTGGAAACAGTAGCTGTATATAGCTAAATAAAAGATCAATAAAACTTTTAACCATTTCTTATTTAAATGCTGTATTTACCTTGTAGATTTGCTTCCAGCATCCAGGAGTGGTCTGGAAGGTGAGTCCATGATCTGTGAAAAATGAATCAATTTGACCTCTGAGTAGCTGCCAATCTGTATATGGGGGTTCGGGTATGATGGGATTCTGTTTATATCTGAATCCCCCAGGATTAGGATTAGTTTATCACTGTGAAAGTGCCAATCTTGGATTATCCTGCCTTGTCTGGCCTGGTGCTACATGGGAGTGAGTATTGTGGCCTCCCTCTTTTGCAGGTGTTCTCCCCCACCAGTGGCACCCAACAACTCCCCATGGTTTTCATCCCAAGACTGCACCCAAAGGTTTTTGTGGCAGGGGAGGGGTCCAGAAAGGGTCTCTATTTTGACTTTCAGGTGGAGTCCACCTGCAGTGTTAGCTTTAACTTTTGCTTTTAGTGATTACAGCTGGGAGGAGACCTCTGGGGAGAGTAGCTCATGGGCACCCTCTGAGGAGGATGAAGGTGGGGAACCAGACTGTCATCAGCCAGCTCTGTTGTCACATCACTTACAAGGCCAGAATTAAGTTGGTGAGTTCTTTTACTCTTATTATTACTATGTTGTTGTAGTTTGGACTATGTGATGGATTGTGTTGTTCCATCTTATTTTCCAGGCTGACAGCTCCTCACAGGGTTAGATTTCCCTGGTGGAGGATCCTGTCAGGGGAATAAGGGAACAAGTACCCTTAAGAATGGTCCAATCTGGTTGGTGCTCCAGTATGGGGAGAGGGGCGAGGACCTGGGAGGACTCGGGGGGGAGGAACCAACCATGAAGGTTGCCATCTTCTTTCACTATCCCTGGGTTATTGGAGAAAGAATCTGTGTTTCCCACCTTGGCTGGGTTAATGAGTATTGGTATGGTTTGGGTTATGATTAGGGTTAGGGGTTAGCAAGCCAGCCACCAATACAGCCAAAAATTATAGCACAAAGCCAGTGACTCTATAATGAGTGCAAGACTTCTGAGGAGCTAGGTACAAACACCCTCACAGCTGCTCATCGACAGTAAGCTGCTCACTGAAGGAATAGTCTGACATTTTGGGGAATACACTCACTTGATTTCTTTCTGAGAATTAGATGAAAAGATCATCTGAAATCAGTAAATATGTCAGATTTGGAGTTGTTCGAAGGCAGCTTTGACAGACCCAGGCTAGCTGTTTTCTTCTTCCAAGCATAAACACTGCAATTGGTTTATGCATCTGGTAAAGACACAAAAAAGAACATTTCCTACAATGGGTGACTATCCTTTGAAATAAGATTTTGATTTATCCTCCTAGACATCCCTAAAAAGTTCAGTCTAAGGTTTGTATTAGAAACGATCTCCCTGCGGCTCCTTAAATGAAAACCACAAACTTTATTTCATTCCATATCAGTGTCATTATCAGCAGGAGTATTCACTAACCATGTGAGCAGCACGTCTGCTTATTGAAAATGCAACACGTGAAGCCTGTGTTCTATCCTCACTGACCAATGCCAGAGGCAGGACAATCTCCTCCATCGAAGGGAAAGATTGAGCTTTGGTTTACAAAGATCAAGTACACACTGGAGGGGGAATCATGTATTTATGACATTTTATATTTTCTGTGTTGCCATGTCATTTTTGTCTTTTAACTTGTGGAGAGTCAGAAATGTTTTTTTTTTTTTTCCTCCCTCAATCAAACAACTTTCTCCCTCCAAATGCAATTCAGGCTGAGTCGTGGTTGGAGGGCATTTGAAATGAACTCCTCAGGAAATGCTTAGGAAATGAAATTGCCTTGGCTACGGCCTTTTGTCACATAGCTCCACAGTGCATATTAATGATCAGTGGCACGTGGTGTAGCACTGGGCTGCAGGATTCACACAGCAACACAAGTCTAATCAGACTCTCCACACATTCACTGTCACTGTCTGTTATATGTCACCTCTGAATCTTTCATGCTTGTTTTCCAATTTTTCTAATTCTTTTATTATGAAGGTCCTACAGTAGCTATTAATATGGCTGTTACATTTGTTTCACTTTTCTGAAAGTATGTAAATGGAACAATATTGTAACTGTTACACCCTTAGAAATAACATAATTTCTAATAAAATATTTTATTATATATTCTATTTCATTATTCTTTAACTCAGCTCTATTGGAAATAAAAAGCTTCAACATTTGCAAAAATTTTATGTAAACAGCCAATTCATGTTGCAAGCTGTAATTCAAACAGCAAATAAAGTAAAAAACATGACTCTTACTGTGGAGGACATGAGTGTTAATTCACTACTACTATAGTCTAAAAACAGTCCACTTTACAGCAGCAATCAACACATAACACACTGTTGACTTATTGCTCATATTTCATCATGTCACAACTGAGCACACAAGTAACTAAAGCAATTTGTCAGAGTTGAAAGTGCACTGCAGGCAGCCAATGCAAAGGAAACCATCTGATGTGTAACATTAGATTACCTGCCACAAGTGCACAAACAATCAAAGATAATCATCTCATTCACCAAAATAGTTTTGGTAAAATGTCTTTTCTGCAGACTTTCCAGGAAAGAAGACGACCATTACGTCTGAAGCGGTCAAAGTTGTACTGATACAGTGGTAATCATGTTTAGGACTAAACTACAAACTATGCTGAAGTGCAATTGTTTTCAGCAAATGAAACACGTAAAATCCGCTAAAACTCTTAATGCACAAACAAATGTGTGCATACATAAAAACTGCTCATGTTTTCTCAAACACCCCTACTATCTTTTTGGCAAAGAAATCTTCCTTGCTTGACCTAAAACATCACTTTCCAAGAGCTATTATTTTAGGTGCAAGGCTCAGAAAATAATGTAACACAATCTGAAGTAAATCTCCACTGTGAGCTAAGTCCCTCTCTGCTGGATGCATGCATGGGGAGGACAGATGAACATTATTTCACAGGGCTCTCCATCCTAATACTCCTCTGCTCCATTGGTGTACATGCCTCTCACAGGAAGCAGGAGCACTACAGAAACAGGACTGAGAAGAAGAACAGAAACAGAGGAAGAAATAAAGGATAAATTACTGTAAACCTCAGTGTGAAATATGAAAATTAAAGTACCTCTGCCTCTCTCAGTCCCACTGTGCAGGGATGGCAGCACTAAAGCCTAAGAGAAACACAAATGTTACACATACAAAAGTCCTCAGTGTCCTTTGAGAGAAATATGAAGACTATTGCACGTATCAGTCTCTCTTACTGCCTTTCAGATGGTGTTTCTTAACTAAAATATTATCGAGCAGATCAACATGGGATATCAGAGCCTTGGAGAAAGTAAAACAAGTGAACACATTCTCAATGTGGCTAATAATTCCTCACCACTTTTGTTGTTTACAGTCGTGTTTGTTGTCGCTTTGGACTTGTATTCTCAGCTATTACTTTGTAAGGTAAAATGTTGTCATAACTGATAGAACCGGAGGATGGAAATTACAAAAATAAAACACAAGTTGCAATAAAGAGCACTTTTTGTTTAACTTGCGTTTCATATTGATCTAGACCTGACATGATGCTTTTTGTCATCAAAGGACAAAAGGAAGAACTAAAGGAAGAAAACTGATTCTTTTATAGTTAACGGTCCCTGTGAGGACAGGGTGCGTCCTTGTGGAATAACAATGACCTCACATTTCTCTTGTCTCCACTCTGTCATTGTGGCCAATCTCTCCCATCACCCTGTCAGCTATATCTGTGGGAGCTTCAGCACCGTTGACCCACTGGAGCTCGAGGATGGCAATCACTTCCCCACCTCAGGCACACACAGCTAATACACATCATATTACACACTCACACACAAAGTGTACATGTCTCTGAGTCCTAGAGTGTGGACACTAGCAGGCCCTGAAGCACATCGGATGAAGACAATTATATTTGACAGAAATCATTTCGTTCTTTTGCTGTCATTTCACATACATGAGCAGTGTTACTGTTCTGCTGGTGATAGGTGGTTATAGTCATGCCCTAACATCACCTCGTGTGTTGCCTTTAAAGTGGGCACACTGACAGTCCCATGGATCAGAATAACAATTGATCGAGTATCCAGCACTAATTTCTACTGGCAAGCATGAAAAACAGAACTGATGTTGTCAAAACAGTAATTATTAATTATAATTTACCTGGTGGCTCTTTCAATGTTTATGATGGAAAGAATGAGTCGAGACAAGAATAAATAATCTTCTTACTCTGAGTAAGTAAAATATTCTGTTGAAGTTTGGGTTATTTCACATCTGGGCAAACTCCAAGCTTAACTAATTTTTAGTGCACTTCCTCTCTTTCTGCATGTATATTTAGGTGGCTGGTGTAGTTAAAAATAGCTGTTTAAATTTCCACTAATCCAAAGACAGAGGTAACAATAGATAAACATGGCAGGGTCACGGACATGTCAGGAAGAAAACAATATGTTTTTCCTTTGACAGGTGTCTCCCAGGTATAAGAAAGGAAAATAATCGAGGGAGACAAGGCGACAGTGTGAGTGCTTCAGAGAGTCTTGTGGTGACAGAGAGAAGAGTGAGAAGTGAGAAGTGTTGTGGAATGAGAAACACCAACCAACAATAGTTGGTGTCAACCTCGAGGCTGTGACCTTTCCTAATGAAATATGTTTAGTAGCAGCCAGCCATGAGCAGAGTCCATAGAAGGATTAAAAATCCAATTCCTTACTGTTGAAAAAGCGTGAGACATGGAGGTAAAGACTGTCAGTGTGAGAGAGGGAGAGAAAGGAAGACTGAGCGGTAGAATAAGAGAATAAAGTGTTTCATTTATCACCAAGTGAGGGAAAAAAAAGCCCATTCATCTATAATCCATTAATCTAGGACACTTGTGAGAGCCTCATTCGCATCTCTCTCTCTCTCACTGTCTTATGACAAACGGAGCTAATCACTGAGAGCAGAGAGGAGAAGCACAGGCAGTTCAGCCCACACTGTAAAAAATACTGTCCTGCTCTATGTTATACTATACACTCAGGAAAGCAGCTTGCTCTGAATAACGCCTCATCAAAAGTTCCCAGAGAATACGTGATCATTTGTTTTGTTGACTTGGAGGTTTTCAACTAACAGTGATATTTAACGGCCAAAACCTGCAAATCCCCACATTAGAGTAGCTGAGCCCAGCAAATGTTCTGCGTTTTTGAATGATTAACTGAACATTACATTTGTTGGGGATTACTGTTGTTGACCAGCTAATCAGTTCATTTTTTCAGCACAAGCAAAATAACCCAATTAATAAAACCCTATGTGAAAGAAAGAGACTGTCCCTGTAAAATAAAAAAAACAACCCTCTAAGGTTGTTTGTGTAGCAGGTTATTATGACCCATTGTTACGTTTTGTTAATAGGCAACATCTTAAAGCTGTATTAATTATGACGGGAGCAAAGAAAAGCGCGGTGACGTAGTTTATAGAGCGACAAAGTCCACGTCAGGGTGGGTCAGATCAGAGGGTTGAAAACAATGACTTGTATGGTTGTTCAGGTTGGAAGACTTGTTGGAAGATAGGGCAGACCCTTCAAAATGATCTATTTTCTAATGACCAGTCAGGTGGCATGAGCAAACAGCTAGCAATTTCAGTGGACATGTCAGTACAGACAGGAAGAACAACGGCAGGAAGCACAGTTTTAAGGCTGTGTTCAAAAGAAAATAAAAATGTTTATTTGTTAAAATACCTAAAACAACCTAAGTTTACAGTAACCTCACATGACTGGTGGTCATGCATTTCTTTGCCATGTGATCACCACTACAATGTTGTCACACAGCAGGAGGTCATGGTTGATGGATGGATGGGTCAATAAAGCGTTGGGATTTGGCACAGAATCCACTTTTTGCAACCCCACGTCATACAAACGTGGATTCTATGAAGCATGACCGTGATCTTTGCCTGAACTTCGTAATAGTTATTTTACGTGCAGTCAGGATCATTCCCTAAACCCCAAACCACAATCTTCAAACTTAAACTTAAACAAGTAGATTTTTGTTCCTTAACCCAACCAGACCTATCATATCATCATATTTGTAATAGTCATGTGTGTTTTGGAAAACACTGTCAAATGGTGTTGTCTTCCCAAAGGCACCAAATCAGAAAACATTCCTGTCATTTTTGAAGACAATGACAAACAACCTGCTTTGTTGTGAAAACTGTATTCAGAACTTCCCTATTTTATTAATGCAGAAAGGCTTATCAAATCAAAACTTTTCTTTCACATTTCCAGAATGACATTCCTCTCTCCACAGATTCTATACTAAATTTAGACTGCAGGAAAACACTGAACCCTATTTTCACTGGACATGTTCAGCAGTTAAACAAACCTATATTTGATGATGAATTTTATTGTAAGTCTATTTCAGGCCAAGATGCAACTGCTCATGGAAATATAGATATCACACTGGGACTTGGTAATGTCAGGCTAAAAAAGTTGGGACATCCTTCATTGGTAATTCCAAAAACAAAGTCTAGAAAAATAGGGCATATTTTATTGATCTGTATGGGGAAAACTGCCTTTTTGTTTAACTCTGAGCAGTCACCCGGCACCTTTGGTCACTGACCAGTCTCCCAATAAATTACTCAAGTATGTAGCCTTTTATAACCTTACAGCATTTTCTCATTCTACATGGATGTTTTAGGTACAGTCAGAATTTCCACCACTTTTATCAGCACTGGCTCCTGTGTGCAACGCAAAAACAATGAAGAGATTCAGGGGGAAGGTAATCGGCTGCTGGGTGATGAGCCAGGGGATCCAGGGGCTCCTTGGCCAGCTATGATAAGGCCTCACTCATCCCACAACACCCACTGCTGCGGTTCAGGCTAATGCATTGGCTGCCATCTGAAAATACATTTGTTTCCACACTGCCAACTCACAAAATCATTTTCAGAGAAACATTCTTTTCGGTAGAGAAGTACACACGCACACACACATCCTTTAGCCAAGAGAGGGAAATAGAAAACAGAGAAATTCAGACTGAAATCCATTTCTAAAACTGTCTGACAACATCCATTTACTGTAAAGTCACATGAGGTTTTATCTCTAAAGAAATCCTAAACAAAAAAACACAAATTATTTCCCTCTGAAACACAGACCAAATACATTGTTTTTAACTGGTGGAAAGCAACAATGCATATCTTCTGCCCAGTCTGACAATTAAAAGGCTGAAGAAATCAAAACAGTACAGACTGGGTCCATTCCTTGACATGTTCCTAGCAAACCAAATGTTTGAAGCACTTGT
Source organism: Trachinotus anak (assembly GCF_046630095.1). Classification (NCBI taxonomy): domain Eukaryota; kingdom Metazoa; phylum Chordata; class Actinopteri; order Carangiformes; family Carangidae; genus Trachinotus; species Trachinotus anak. Next base: position 19,476,246 of record NW_027273865.1, on the reverse strand, counting down.
AATGTATCTATATGGGCTTTTAAAAATTTTCAGACAGTGTAGACAAGGACAGCTTTCTTGATTTGAGCACCAACTGAATGAGTATGCAAATAACAAGCGGCAATCTCAGGGGCTGAAAAATGAAGCCAACACATAAGTGACAAAAACTGCAGTTCCTCGAATGGCCAATTGAGGCTGACAGAGTCAGGAACTACCAAGATGGCGAAGGCGAAGCGGTCCACTATGAGCTTCAAAACCGCTCTTCAGAAACCTATGGGAGACATCCATCTTTATATACAGTCTATGGCAGATACCAATATACCTGCTATCAAAAGAAATTTCCTAATATACAGGTTTGGCTAATCTATTGGTCTTGCTCCAACTGTCTCAAAATGAGAAAATGTTCACAGGTTCTCAGAGGAGGAATATAAAAACATTGTTAAGATATGTTCTTGAATCTTTTGCAACTTAAAAAATACGTATATTCAATACATAAAAAAAACAGGTGGCAAAACATACATAAAACTTAATATATACTATTTATTTGCTGTTGTTGTGTATAAATCCTTATTTCTAGGTGAATTGTTTGAGAAAGGTACCATTTTAAAATTAGTCTCACCAGCAGTCCATAAGGGTATTCACTGATATAAAAATACAGCAAAGCAGCAATCCCACACATTTGTAAAGCTGAGACCAGCTAATGTTTGGCCTTTTTTGCTTGGAGACTTATTCAAAACAAATTACTAATTACCTTTCTGTGAACAGATAAATCAGTTAACTGATGTAAAAATACACAACAAAACAAGACAAAAAATCTCCCTAAAAGTGGCTTACATGTCAGCCTGATGTGAACCAACACACACACACATTGTGTCCTCTACAGAGAGCAACAGATTAGCTCAGAAACACCTGCTTATAAGGGACAGGCTAATAGTAACGCTGGCGAAAGGATTTAATTAAAGGAAATCTATGGCATGTTGTAGCATTTTTCAAAGGCCAGAGAGGAAAATCTCTTCAGAGTGACAGCAGCAAACTGCCGACCTGATCTCCCTCTCTAACAGGATTACTACAGGTACACTTCTCCTCCTCCATCTCCCTACTCCTGTTTGTTTATACCTCCACATTTCTCTCCTGCTTCTGCAGACACTTTCAGACTCCTCTCCTCCTCCTCATACACCTCTTATCACCCTACCTCACAGATAACTTCCTTCCTTTTTCTCCCCTCCATTTCCGTCCATTTCCAACTCTGCCTCCCTCCCCCTCTTTTTCTCACTCTGACACTCTTTCACTCTTGTCAACATGTTTCCTGTCACCTCCTGAGAGCTGATACTAACTCAGAGGCAGACAAAGGGACAGGAGAAATGATGAATCGCCCCTGTTTATCCAACACATAAAGCAGATAAAAGAGCAAAACCAGCATTTATGCACTGACTACATTTCTATGATGTGCTGGGTGTGGTCAGGTCCTTTGAAGATTTGGGATGTAGGAAAGCCCTTCACTCATGTAAGCCTATTTGTTAAATTGCTAAATATAAAGCAACATTAAAAAAGGTCCTGTGGAATTTCCAGTTACTATAAAATTACAGCTGCCTCCCTCTATCACTGTTGCTACATCTCAAGTGACAGGCTTTCAGTTCTCGTACAGCCCATATTCAGTTTAAATCAATAACAGACACAGATATTGCACCTGAAATTCTCTCAAAGTTTTTAGACGTCTAATGTTAAATGGTGACTCATTTTAAAACAACAACTCTTAAGTTTCCATAAATATGCACATAATGGGTACATAAATGATGTTGTGTTTAGAGTTGTTCCAATTCCAATACTGTCAGGAATCCTATGCAAGTCAATGTACCAATCCAACAGCATGTAATATATTGATAAACTTAATAGTTTCACAACCAGATAAAAATGACGGTTTTCACCACAATCAAATGTTCTTTGCCTACACAGGAAGTTGCACTGTGCAGCCACTGGCAACAACTGTTACACAGCAGCAAAGAAGGATTGATTACTGGTAAAAAAAAAAAAAGTGTAATGTTAGCCATGGCCAAGGTCCCTAATGGACAGACTGTGGTCTGGGTCCAGACCCAGATGCTGTCCTGTCCAGACCCAGACCTATAACCTATAAATTATTGAGAATTATTACATTTTTGATTGAGTAGCTCCCATTTTAATCAGTGCAGCTTTTCTAACCTTTGCAGCCCTGGTGAGTGAGATACATACACGATGAGACAAGATGAGAGACGGTTAAAAAATAAATCGAGAGCCTCAGCATATGACAACTTGCAGTGGTATGCTACAACAGTTTTAGATTCTTTTTCCATATGTTGTCAAGTATGAAAAAAACCCAAAATGAAAACTCTTTTTAAACATAATTATTAAAATTAAACATTATCAGATCAGAACTTGGTATCAGCAGAGTAACCGAAGTTCAGGTATGGGAATCGGTATGGTAAGAAAAAAATGACACACGCACACACGCTCGCGCACACACACACACACACACACACACACACAAAAATCCAGCTCCTCTTCATAATTGCATCCTATTTTTGACTCACACGGGCATTAACACTGCACATTGTCGATGTGAACACAATTAAGACTCATGCCTCATTAGCATGCCTGGGCTGGCATCCTGTTTATTCCTGCCTGTCCAGTCGGCTGCACTCTGGAGAATGTCAGCTGTCAAACTGCTGCACATACTAGTGGATCCTCATCACTGTCCTGACAGCTTCCTGCACAACCCCAGGCCCCTCTGTGCAGTGTGGTGTCCCCCGGCAGGCACACCCATATTCACACACTGACGCATGCACAGCAAAATCACAGGGACATATGCTGCTGACACACATGCGAAAAGGCAAAAATATGCTATCCACCTCTCCATAGTAGAGCATATGATGGATGCATTTCACCTCTGAATGCACTCTCTGTTCTCCTCCAACGTTGCCAGGATACTGTGTTCAACCCAATTCAGACTAGATTATTAGGTTAAAAAAGAAAATCACACCAACCTGAGAGGAGAGGTGACATGACAATAATATTTTGTATTTCTTCTTGCACTGTGGATATTTTTCTAAACCTGCGTTTAGAAATTGTAATGAAAAGTTTCCACATGGAGAAAATGGTGCAATACTGTCTTAAGAATGTGCTCCTCACTCTTCCCTCCTGGTCGAAGAAAATAACTGAAGCAATAAGCTGTCCATTCACTTGGACAGGACAGTTTTGACAGGTTTATAAAAATGATGAATTCAGAACGGAATCAAAGCACATAATTCCTAGTTGGCAACATTGCTGTGAGAAATGTGTCCTTCTTCAGGGCTGCCAAAAAGTTTGCCTGTGTATTACTGACCATCGTTTTCTACTGTTGATAGATTTGGCTACCAATGCCTGAAATAAAACATAAAATATTGATTTTCTTTAGTTTTTGCCAAACAAAATTCTATCCATCACAAGAGAGCAGTTCAGACCTGGCATTAGAATGCATCTTCACCTCCACATGTGTTGAGTGACCACTTGTGATCAGATCTCCCTGCTCTAGCATGCAAATAAGTACACAGAGCATTGCTGTTTTTACCCAGTCCGTGTGTGAGTGAGTGAGGAAAGGTGGGCTGAGAGAATCAATACGCTGCATGCAGCCCTACAATGAAATAAGGCTTCAGTCATTTGAAATTGTGAAGATAAATAGAAAATCAATATGTGGTGGTCAAACAGTAAAGCAGCCGGCAGATATTTTTCTGGTCATCTGTTGCTGTCATTATTTCCAGTGAGTGCACAACGGCAGTGTTTTATTTGGTATAACACTACCCTGTTGCAATTCACACACCAGGCCAGTGAGCATACTGTGCACAAAGTGTACTACATGTAAGTGTACTGACTGAAGTATCTTATTTGAGACTAAGCAAATGTGTCTTGGGCATGCTCACAAATGTACATAGAGCTGTCCACTTGTGATTGGATCACCTGAGACACATCTTCATCTGAGCAGGGCCTAATTGTCTGAACAGGCACAGCAGTTCTTTTATGGCGTCATCTCAAATGATCATGTTAGGAATTTGGAGTTTTCAGAACAGTTTCTTTTAAAATTCAAGTATGACATGCATTAGGATTACAAAACTGGTGGTCTTATCAGTGTCGTGAACTTCTCTTGCAAAATCTGACCTACATCTGTAACACTGAGCCAGCATTAGACAGGTTCATTAGTCTTTCAGAGCAACTTCAAATGAGAGAAAGGGTTTATGTCGCTTTAATGAGACTGTGATAGGGAACTGGGTCATTGAGGGGACTTGTGAGGAAGAACTGTTCAAACTGTCACCAGCTGGATGTCCAAGCAGCAGGACTGTCTTTTGCTGACTTTTTAGCAAACTTGACACTGCAACCAGACTATATGATTAGTCTGTACACTCAGGATTTTTTTGCAGTTAAATGAAAAAGCTCACAGTCTGATCTAAAATATAAGTTACAATAAGAAAACTTCAATAATCAATAAAATAAATGGATTTTATTCAAAATTCTGTAAAACTGGTTTGTGTGAGCTTTTCTTTTGAAACAAGCCACAACACATCGGTGCAGCAAGTGAGCTCTCTTCTTGTGGCAGCAACAGTCCCTTCAGGCATCAGTTTTTTAAGTGTCTTGGATGCTGTTTATCTCTGTTGGTTTGCCTTTTCTATCACTAGGTGCTTGAACACAGACAGATAATCACAGATGGAGGGCACAGAGTTGTCAAAGTTGTGCAGAAGAATGGATTTGTCTTTGTTAGGTAGCCAGAAAAACTAACCTCAGGGAATCTTACAGCCAAATGAAAATGTCTTCTGCTTATAAGAGGAGTGTGACACCAAAGAGACATGAAAGTAAAATCTCTTTCAAATGGGGGTGGGTTCAAGGAGAATGGTGAGACTGGAAAACATACTGCTGTCGGTGGTGGTAAATAAAAAGTTGACCTTCAGCTGGTTACCAAAAATACTAATTCAAAGGAAACACTGTTTAAAGATATGTCTTTCTTGTGAAGCCTGTGTTATAAATTATAAATCATCACAGGGTTGAATCCTAACAAAAAGGTAATGTACCTTATTGTCCTTTCAGGTGTGCACAGCCTCCAGAGTCCCTGGTGACCTCAATGAAGCAGAGTTGTACATGTGTCCTCCTGCCTTGCTTATGTCAGCCACCAACACCACCTGACAGCCTCCATCATTACAAATGCTAAGGAGTTCTTGGAGCTTTCCCCTCAGCATTAAAACATTCAGTTTACACTGTGAGAATGGACAGAAGAGGATCCAAGCTGTGGCCTTTGTACTGGGAAAGTCTATAAATAAACACTTGTAAATGGAGGTTCATAGATTTTGTGTTGATTGATGGTGACACTTTTTGCAGGAGTTTGTATAATTTAATACCCCACATTTCCTCTGCAGCCCAGGCTTGTGAAAGGGAGAGAGATAAGTAACCAGAAAGTGAGGCTAGAGAGCAATCAGATGAGAGCATCAGCGAGTGATACTGACACGAAAACAGTGAGAGACAAAGCGGGACACAGATGAAAAGAGTCCTCTGTATCTTCCATTGTTGAGAACAATACGAGAGGGCTGCAGCAGGGAGCAGAAATTGGCCAGAGAGCGTGGACTGGTGATGTAGATGCCATTGTTTCCCAACTATTATTAACTCATTGTTCCAGAGATCTGCAAGGGACATTATATTACCCTGTACAGTAGCATATTATTGCCCTACTTAGTAATTTCCCTACACTATAATTTTACCAGGGTGTTCATTAAGCTACTTGCACATTAGTACTTCGTGTGAAGATTAGAGCAACAAATGCTTATTGAGAGAAACCGAGAGATAAAGAAAGAAGAGTGAGAGAGAGTGAGTGCAGTCTGACAGTTAATAGGGATTTGTGAAACTGTGGGAATCATTGTGAGAATGACTGTAAGTAGGTTACACATTTTCTGCCTTTGGTCCTCAATCACTGTGTTGATAAAAATCTGCAAAATGTGCCGTAGATGGGATGTTTGTGAGTCACATGCAAAACCACTGAGCTCAGTCAATCAGGATTCAATGTCATATTTTGTAAACATAGGAAATCATTCAATATAAAAACCCAATATACACTGTTGCAGACAATCAATAGGTCATACGTGTGATTTTCTTGAACTTGACTATCCATGCGAAGATGTCAGCTTTGTGATAACTCACAACAGTGATGTGTAGTTCCATGTCTTCTTCAATTTATTATTCAAACAAAGATGCCATGCATTCACTAGTTTGCTGCTTTTCTTTGTTCTATGTGATAGTAACCTGAGCAACAATCCAACAGCCAAATATATTCAAACAAACAATTTGATTACATCACCTTAAGTGATTGTGACGTGTATCCTTATTATTTTTATGAAATCAAACCCCATTTTTGATACAATTCATGGTCAATATTTTTTAGCAAACAGCCATTAGTAGTATAAAGTATTTATGTCCAGTCATTAGCTCTCTATATAGTTACGGTAGGGCACTAACAATCACTCACTGTTTACTCTCATCCAGCTGCATCAGAGGCGAATAAAGTTACTGTCATTTGTTACTGCTGCGGCTTCATATTAAAAGCCTTCACCTGCCTAAACACAGGTGGCTTTTATTGTGTAGCAGTTTGATGAAATGTATTTGTCACGGAGGTTAACCCTGATCATAATCATTCATTAACAGATTATCTACAAAAGAGGACAACAGTTATTCTGAGCAGCGAATCAGCTTTGATAACAACAAGGAGCAGCCTTGGTAGCTGCTACAGTTGCAGATGGCAAGCTGCACACGTCCATCAGTGTTTGCTGTAGTATTAAAATGCACCTAGCATTGCAGAAACCACAGAACTTCAACTTAAATAAACCAGCTACATTAACTGAGGTTACAAAGTCACTGCGGCCTTCAGCTCAAAGTTTGGGGTTGTGTTATTTTTCAAATGAGTGAAAACAAACATTTTGACTTTCAATGAGACCAGGGAACTCATCCTTTCTTCAGCTTTTTGACAGCCATAGATTAAGAGAAACGAGCATGACTTTTGACAGCATAAATAGCAGATATGAAGCTACACATTGACAGTGATGGCAGACATATAATTCGCTCAGGCCCTGAGGTGGAGCACCTTGCTTTATCTAACAAACAAGATCATCATCATCATGTTTAAAAGCCTGAATACAGCACTCCACCAGTGCAAGTGAAGCACTGTCACAGGAGAGCAAAGGTAGTTCAAAACAGACTTCAACAGATACTAGAGTTTAATATGACTGTGACAATTTGTTGCAAAGCATGTGTACTGGAGATCCTGTATAGGTATTTGTAAACATTTGTAAACAAAAATGGCTACACTGAGTTTGGATAGGTTTAGAAAGGTACACATTGTTTTGACTTTACTATTAACTTACAACTATGTTCATTATGTAAACATGTCCACAACTTGTGTATAAAATTATAATGTTACGTCCTAAACAAGAACCCATGATCAAAGGAAAGATATACACTAAGCTGCTCTTGAAATGTGATCACCAGACAGACATTGTGTCATCAGCTTGGGCTTCATTTGATTTTCCTCGGTGGTGCACGAGCTACAGCACTGAAGTTTTGCTAAAGTAGCAGTGAGGCAGCAAATTAAGCAATCCCCGCTTGGATAAAGATCACAGGAACAATATTGGCAATCTGAAGTGAACAAGATGAACCTTTGGCCTTTTGGAGCTTAAATTAAAAGAACTCTTTCCCACTTTGTTTTCCCGTGTTCCTGATGTGTTGTGGGTGGCAAAGTAAGTTGAGTAAAGGCCAATCACAATCTTTGCTTTGCTTCTTTTTGCTCCCTGTCTGAAATCTCTCCGTCTTATTCATTTCTCTTTTTTTCCCACCGAATCTCAATGCGATCTGTCCAATCCACACATTGTTGTCTTAATAAGGAGTCAGAATGTTATATGTACACTAAATACTGCAACTATTATAACATTTATTCTCATGCTAGTGTGGTTTGTTTTGATGTAGCCTTGTTCTTTCTAAATCTGCCTAGAGAGCTCCTCATACTACATTCTTTGTATGATGCAAAGTCAGAGATGCATCAGCAGACAATTTGAATAAAATTAGCCTGCAGAAGCTTCTTTTCCCCTAAACAGCTAAAATAATTTTTTGAAGTATAAAAGAGGAAAAAAAAAAAAGACAGGACAGGACAGAGTGAGAGAGCATGCGTTTCCTCCTCTGAAGCTGCAGGAAACCAGCTAAACCGCCTTACACTAATCCATTTAGCTCCACCATAATTCCTCTTTGTGTTAAACAGTTACAGCAGCCATCAGCCATACAAACACTGAATCCACTCTCTGTTAAAGTCATACATCTACACTGCCAAGGTCCCTGAAAACAGCAGCGACAAACTGTACCCTGTGTCCCAATTCCATACTACATGGTAACAATATACAGCATGTATTAATTGTCACGGTAGATAGACCGCATTTGATTGTACTTGTTAGTAAACATGAAATCAATGTCCTCTTAGTGCCGTTTTTCACATTCGCAGGAAATTATACAATATGTGCACTAATGGACATCAAACAAACTGCCACTCAGAAATGCCGCTGCCAATTAAAGAGAAAAAAGTATTGTTCCAAATACTGAGCTTACTTATTAGCCACGTTAGCAGCATGGCAATCAGTTGTTGGTTGGTCAGTCCATCACTGTGGTCCAGACTGATATATTTCAGCAACTAATGGATCATTGCCATGTCATTTTGTACAGATGTTCATGGTTCCCAGAGAATGAATCCTGACTTTGGTCATCCTGTGACCTTTACATTACCGCCACCATCTGGTTGATCCAGTAGCTTCTAGTGAAATATCGCATCATCATCAGATTGTTTGTCAAGAAATTTAGTACATGTATTCATGTTCCCCTCATGATGAATTAGAATCACCTTGGTGACCTGTCTCTTCCAACTACCACCATCATCAGGTCAAAATTTCAATGTGTCCAGTTCAATGGTTTATGACCAAATATTTTGAAAACACATTTGCTAATTAGCAAATGTCAGCTTGTTGAAATGCTAAACTGAGATGGTGAAAAAGATTTCTAAAAAAGAAAAAAAAAAATGACCTGCTTAACATCAGCATGTTAACATAATCAATTCTGCATATGTTAGCATGCCGATATTACCAAGTAGCTAAAGGTTAGCACACAGCTTCACAGAGCAGCTGTCATGGCTGTAGTTTCTAAGGCTTGTTTGTTTTTCCTCATCATAATCTACAAAAACAGCAAGGCCAGCCCTAGAAATGTGAACGTCTACAGAGTGACTGACTGAGTGATAAAGTGATACCATTGATAAGCTGAATGTCGTCTGACTGCATGATGAAGTTACATCATTGATCCACTGCAGTGATGCCAAGAGTCACCTACTTTTTAGACCCATTTAGCAACTTTATTTTCAAAACAGCGACAAATCTAGCAAATAACAACATAATCAAAACCTACTTAGAATTTATGAACACAGCTCTTACATATATTCATGTAAATCCTCACTAGACTGCTGAGACCTGTGAAGGGCACTACAACAACAGGTCAAGAGTGTTTTTCATTGTTCATTTGTGTTAGTTAAACACAGGGGCCTCCCAACAACACTGGGAAAAGATTTCTGAACACTGATCTACGCATATCCTAATTCCTCCTTGTGAACTAAAGATGCACCAGCACTTCCTGTGTGTTGATGTTCAAATCTCTAACATGGACGAATGATGGAAAATGTGTGAATGTCTTTTCATGCATTTTGAATGTAGAGTACATTTGTTGTTCCATCTTTTGATGGTGCCACATGCCAACTTGCATCAGTTAGAAAGAGAACCAGAAGGTGAGAGAGAGAGAGAGAGAGCGCGAGACTTGAGCATGACAGATAGCTGCTTGCTGGTCGACAAGCTCTGAGTCAGCAAACTTAACTTGGCAATCTGCTATGCATAAAAGCCACTGTACTATTACACACTATTACAAGCTGACAGGAAAAGACCAAATATAATTTCTGAAAGTCAAATAAAGTCACTGAATTGCACCGTGGAGGGTTTAAAGGGCTGGGTTAAACCTGTGCTGTGTTTTGATGCATGCTGAGACCTTGTGCACACTGAGCAATTTATTCAACCATGCAACCACGTAGAAACAGGAGGTTTAGTGTAACATATGCCATCACAACACTTCTGTCATGCAATAGAGATGTCAATGAATTCAAGCTGAACATAATTGTGTTTGCTTAAATATTTCAAGTTAAACCATTGGGGGAGAAAGCAGCCACTGTTGCAAGAAGAAACAACTAATTGCAATATTGTTCACAAAGACCTTTGATACATACTCGCACACGCACACGCACGCGCGCACACACACACACACACACACACACACACACACACACACACACACACACAAAAGGCATACTCTGTAAAGTGCCTTGAGATAATGTATATCATGATTTGGCGCTATACAAATAAAATTGAATTGAAAAGAATTGAATATGCTCACAGCCACCATCCACAGAGGAGGTACATCAAACAGCAACAGGTATTACTACAACATGGCCAAAAGCACTCACCACACTCATGAGGGTCAAGCACATCGTCTTTGTAGAGATAGGTCAAAGTGTTGTCTCTCCCTCTCTCTTTCTCTTTGTAATTGGCACGTTTTCTTAAAATCCGTTGCTGTTCTCTCGCTACATCTATCGCTTCAACCTCTCTGAGGCTCAGGATAGAGGGTATTTAGCTTGTGTGTGTATGTGTGTGTATGTGTGTCTCTCTTAGTGTGCCTAATCCCTGCTGAGTGGAGTGGGTGCTAGGCAGCAAATGTTCACTGGAGAGTTAGACTCACAACAGGGGTTAAATTGGGATTTGTTTAGTGTCGAGGACCTTTTATTATGGTGACTCCAAGGGTTATCATTACTAGTTAGCATTACAGAATCAGTCATTTACTTGATTAATCATGAAATACCCCTTCTCTGTAGCTGTATAGCCCACATTCACCACAGTCAAACTGCCTATTGGTTGATATTACATCATTTATTCCTCTGTATGTAATTGCAGACCCTCTAGTGAGTACCAATAATAACTGTAGTTTAAGAGGCAAATACGTGCCCACACTTGATCACATACACTGATCACACCACTCCGTGTTGAGACTAAGCAGAGTGGGTGGTGAGCGCTGACTGTCAGTCATTTCAAGGTAAATGCAGTCTAGAAAAGTATGCATCCATGTGTGTTCCATTGCAAGTAATACTCCCTCGACCCCAATAGAACAAATTTCCAATAAGTCAGGGCCTGGTTCTGCCTAATGATTGATGATAATTTTAGTTAGTGTTTATGTGCTGGAACTGAACCCCCTATAGCTCTACTAGCCCTTGTTTAGAGATACAACCTGCTATTATGTACTTTTTCACTTTGCATCTGTATTGTGTTGTATGTATGTTCTGAAACTTCAGCTTGTTTTACAGTTTGCAACAATGCAGAAGCAGTGTAATAGGTTTTGGCAAAGTGTTGACTTTATGGAAAATATACTAAGAACATGGTTGGAAAGTAGAGTAGGCCACCATGAGGCCAAACATGTTACGGTAACAAGCAAGTCTGCTGACGACGGTCCATCTTTATCAGCCACAAAGCTTATTCTACATGTAAAGGACATCCACCTTCAGGACTGCCAACAGTAGTTTATTCCTTTAAATCTTTCTCACTTTCACACACTCACTCACACATACACGCAGTATGAGTGTTTAAGTAGATTAGTGGACCATATGATGAGCTCTTAACAGGACTAGCCCTTGACACACAGGCCAGTGCAAGCAGGACGAGTCCAAACCTTCACAAGGTGCCAAACTGTACTAATGCATTTAGGGATGGTGATAACCTAAAGGGTACACAGGCAGGCTTCTGACCAGAAGGTTACCTGGCTGGAAAAACCTGGGAACGTGAACCAGCTCTAACTTCTATACTGTCACCAGAGCCTTTAATCTGTCCTTGAATAAGGTCTTTGAGCTCCAAATGCTTCAGCAGCATTGAACAGCAAACTGCAGCAACACTAGAGCTGTATAAACAATGTAGTGAAAGATGCATTAACATTTGAAAAAAAAATAAACTGCTTGTTTGTTTGTTTACCCTCTGTGGGTGGACATGTAGACCAAATCATTCATATTTACCAAGAGAGTAAAGCCAGGAACAATTTCAACCCTTATTTGTCAACCAAGTCTGTTGACTAGCGGCAAATTCATATCAACAGCAAACGACTGCAGCAGTGACTGAGGGCGAGTTAAACACATACACACACAAATACCCAGAGGCTCCCACTACTATCACATATGCCTGGCCTATGCGCAGCTGGGTTTTCTGGACATCAGAGAACTTCAGCTGCTGCATTACATCCTGCCTTAATTTACTAGATTTATGAATGCAATCAAAAACATAGCTTCATGTCAACACCCCCACCCCCCACCCCCAGAATGTGCTCTGCAGTTTAAAAATGACCAAAAGTCCAAAAAATATGGGGTTTAAATAGTCATTTCATTCTGTATGTGCTGCTTGGAGCCTGGTCCTCATCATCAGCTATGCAATAATAATCCTTCTATTATGTGTGTGTGTGCGCGTGCACACACACACGCGCGCGCACACACACACACACACACACAGCCAGGGGCAAGGAACAAGATAAATGTAGCTCCTCTTGTTTTAATGGAAGTACGGCATCCACCAGTCAAGCATTAATAAATTTAGGGGCATAAAGTGGAAACTTTGTCTATGTATTGAAGAAAACCAAAAATACTATAAGCTGTCAGTTCTTTTTGATGTAAGCACACATACAAACATTCCTCCTTCGATGGCTGAGTCAGACGATGTGGAAGGAGACTTTTCCAGCTGGCTTCCATGCCGTGCAGGAGGCATAACCACATCTTTTCTGTGTCGCAGTTCAGAGGCTTAATTCCACTTCTGCCTCTAAAATGCACACAGATGTGGAGAGACTAATTGGAGGTAAATGCACCTTGTACACCTATGATGCACTCATGCCTTGTTTGACCAAAGGCACTGCTCTCCACACCTCTTGATCAACAATTCAATTATTGCCTGAGCCAATGGCTTGCTGCAGTGGCAGTAACATAACAAACCAACGATGTGAAACAGACAAATTCCATGGCTTCAGTACACACTTTGTCGTACCTGTGTGCCAACAATGGATTATGATATACTGGGGCCTTGTGTCTCCCATTGATTATTAATGGGTGCATTTCTCACCTGCATCAGTAGATGAATTACTGTAATGGTCACCAGGCTTTGTTTACCTATTATGGAACATTCAGTATATAAATAAAACATGATAGTTCCAGCCCCTATAAAACACATAAGATGATGATGGAGTTTTGTACAGTATTCTGCATGTTTGAAACTCTCGCCTACCAAGATGAAGATGATTTTGTCAAAACAAATTCTGATATCAAGATATCAAATATTGACAAGGACTTCAAAAATGCCTACAAATATACTTGCAAATTACTAAGATAATTAGTTCACTAGCATGGCTAATGTTTTACCATCAAATCTGCATTTGGCTGCTTAAAAGGGATTGCTTTCAATTAAAGATTATCCTGACAGCTAAACTGCACACTATGTCTCACAAGTCTTGTCCCCACTGTGAAGGTACCAGTATTAAGATCAAACAAAACCCAGGTGATTCTAGATGGATTACTAAGTGACTTCTCTTAACTCACAGATCATCTGTCTGAAATCTGGCCTTACTAAAAACAACTGAGAGGTTCAGTCAGAAAACTGAACCTCTCCATATCACTAAGGGCATCCTTATCTGGCCATCCAAATAAGAGCAAGTGTCAACACAAAGAACATGTTGTTCTGTTTTTATTTTATTCAACCTTTATCTAACCAGACGGAACAATTAAGATTTTTTGATATATAATTGATCCTTTCAAGTTCAAAGATGGGCTCTTGAGCTCCTTTCTTGTCTTTAAAATAAACATGACTTTTGTCAATCTGGGGAGAGGAGATCCAATTCATCTGCTGCAGCCCTCACCCACAGTCTTTGTCTGTTAAGAGAACCTATCAGACTGTTGTCGTCTTCTGCCTGGAGGGATAAAACACTCATACACATGGGATGAAAAGGGGAGTGGCCATTGGGGAAATGGGGTTAGGAGAGAGGGAGGGATAAAGAGACAATTGAATACTGAGGGAAGAGCATCAGCAGCACAGCAAGGCAGCTGGGCATGCACACACGCACTCGCACACGCGCACACACACAAAAATAAAGCCACGGTTATGTAAAGTGCACAGTAAATTAAATTAGCAGCAGCATATATATATATATATATATATATATATATATATATATACACACACACACACATACTGCAATGGTTTAATAGCACCGGACTGGAGAATTTTCTTTAACAAATTTTCTAGATTGAAGCCTGACCTCTCTCTCTCTCCACTTTTTTGTTATTATAAATGTTTCAGCTCTCTAAACCAATGGTTCTGAACAATAATTTTGACTATAATTCCATCCTTAAATAACACAGTGACAGGAAATATGACTGTTTTGGTCTTGAGTTTCAAACACTTGTGGACGCTGAGACGAAATCTTATCAAATTGGGGTCTGTGGTCTAATTTGTATCAGTTTAGGGATCCTTAATGTAAAAAGGTTTGGGAACCACTGCTCTTAATTATTGGTGTGCACTTGCTACTGTGACATGCTGTTAGAGCCTTTTCTGTTACCAGAACTATGACCACCTGGTGAGCAATGAGGGCTCAATATCTGCAGCAACTGCCTCCACATCTAATTTACATTCATCATAAGCATTTAAGAGATGTTACAGGTGAAGCTAATTGGATAGATGAATGTGAGGGTGACTAGTGAATGGCTCCTGTGAGGGTAAGTGAGAAGACTGGTACCCTTTGACTTGATTGTTTGGATTAAGTGAACCAGAAGTAGTAATTCTCAAATTAAAAACTGACAGGATAATCGAGGAAGGCATTGTTATTTATAGAGGGAAACTAGCATACAGATACGAGTAAGAATGGTTTTAAAACTGGGATTTTCCTCTAGCATTTTTTTTTTTTTTTTAATGTTTATTTTGCCTTTTCTCCCCACATCCAAGCAGTCAGTAGGAGTCACCAGTGCAGCAACAAGGACATGAACCCACATCAGCTTGCACACTGCCAATTGTGTTGATGGAGCATCAAGCCAAGCCCAAAGCGCTGCAGCCAAAGACTGCAATTGGATCTCTGCCGTGGTGCGGGAGTGCTTTTTTTCCTCCTGCACCCTCCAAGCACCCCGTGTTTTATAGGTTTTTGTGCATGGAAACTCTCATGCACAATGTGCACTGGTTTTTATGAGTGCCCAGGCAAAAGGTTTGATAAATTGCATTTTGGTTGATTCACCTCTTAGGTTAGATGAATCGCCAAAAGATAAGTGCAAACTATCTCTTTATTGTAGGAAATCTGTGGATTATTTCTCAATTTTTCCCGTTTTTGCAAAACAGGGTTCACAGGATGTGGCCACACCGAGAAAGATGGAGGGAAAGAAAGAAATGGCATCAAAGAAGAGAGACAAAGAGCCAGAAGAGGGAATGAAAGACAAAAGAGGCAAGAGTGAGTTACTCACAGCAGCATCTCTGAAACTGGTGATGACAGAAAGGTAAACACACCAACAGAAAGTCTATCAAAGGAATCGGGGAGAAAGAGTAAGTAAAAAAAGAGAAAGGTCATGGCCATAATTGGGGCCATTCATCATAGGACAGTTTTAGGAGTAGGTGTTATGTGCCATCCATCCATTGAGCCACTGGCTCCCTGAGAGGCTGTTGATAAGACGGTCTGGAGCCAGGCCAGCCAGCTAACAGCTTCTGTCCATTTACTGCTGCATAAAGCTTCAAAAACTGCTTATACATTCTCACAGTGAGGACATTTTCAGCATGTGCAGTGTTAGGTCCCACTAACACTTGTCATTTCAAGTGTCTCATAACCAAATAAAAGTTTTTAAAAATAAAAGTAAAAAAAAAAAATTAAGGCACTCATTTATGTTTTACAACACATATCCAGGCAGCACGGTGGTGCAGTGGTTAGCGCCGTCACCTCACAGCAAGAGTGGAGTTTGCATGTTCTCCCCATGTCTGCTTGGTCTCCCTCCGGGTACTCTAGCTTCCTCCCACAGTCCAAAGACATGCACTTTAGGTTAATTGGTGACTCTAAATTGCCCATAGGTGTGAATGGTTGTTTGTCCCCCCCCCCCCAAATGACTCTGTATGGATAAGTGGTAAAGAAAATTGATAGATGGAACATATATCCATTTCTGTTAAGCAGGTCAGAAATCTGACTGATCAGTCTTGGTCTTCCTGGGCTACATTTGGTGAAAATGCAGTTAATATGGTCTACTGGACATTTTCTATACTAAAACATCAGTATGTGAAAGCCAGAAATTTCAGGTGTAAAGCTGAGGATGCCAAAACTGTCCAATAATTCTCTCACATTTGATTAGGTAGAGCTGCCTGGAGGGGGAGGTTGGTGCAATTACAGCCAAAAAAGTGAAAAAAGAAAAAAATATATATTTTGTGAGCTAACATATCATTAAAAAGTGTGATCCATTTTCCTTTCTTTGTAGAACCTGAAGGAACCTGCGAACAGAGGGAGGAGGAGCCACTGCTGTGTTCTGGAGGTGGTACAGGTTAATAGATGACGCTCTAAAATCTAAACACCACATCAATCTTCCATCATCCCTGTTCGACTCATGACAATGCAGTGAATTCGCCTCCACCACAGCCTCATGCAGGAAAATAGCAGCCTCTGGAGAGGACAAGCCAAAAGGCGAAGCAAGGCAGATAATTGCTTTGGGGAGACGAAAAAGTGGATGAGAAGCAGAGGAAAAAACTGGAAAGAGAAAAAGGGAAAGAGCAGAAGGCATTAGACAGAAGAAGAAGAGAGAGTGGAGAAAGGTGAAAAAAGGGAGGGACAAGAAGCAGAGAGATGGGAGAGTGGGTACAAGGAAAGAGAAGCACAAAGAGACTGCAGCAAGAGAAAAAGCTTCAAAATGTTACCAGCCCTTTTCTCTGTAACATAGAAATGTACAAAGTAGCAGTTCTTTAGGAAGTTCTTTTTCCTATTGTTCTTTTTAGTGACAATAACAAATTAACAGTATTTACTCAAGTGTTTGCAATTTGTCACAACCCGGCTCAAAGGAAGGACAAAATGTGGAGACCATGCATGACTCTTTAAAGTACGGTAAAAATAAATTTCACTCCTCAGATCCCAACAACCAGGAAATTGGTCTGGAGGCCTAGAGGCCGTCACAAGTTACATAATTTACTTTGAAAGTCTGATACTTAAACATTACATACAGTATTTGTTTGAGTTGTGAATTTTGACATATTAGTATAATTTACTAATATGTTGGGGTTTTTTTTGGAACAAGTGACAAATTGTGGCGTGGGTCATGGCCAAAAGAGGACATAATACTGACCACTAGCACCTGGACCTAATATGCATTCAAACACACTTGTGTACAGTATAATGCATTAATGTTTGCTTGCAGTATTTGCCTGCTCACATAATTTATGTAAATACCCAGCTTTATGGTTAAAGTGCTGACCTTCCTCTTGTCTAATAGTAATATTTTACTCACAAAAATAAACTCTGTGTAGGCTACAGATACCTACCCTGCTAATAACCTAAGATTAATTAGCTTGATTTTACCACCAGCAGCCTCCTCCAAGCAGCTTGTTGTGTATTGAAAAAGGTAATGTGAAACTCTGCCAGGGGTATCATATAGTAGGTGTTTCATTCTACTGTATGTCATTTACAGTGCACAGTATATGCAGGACATTGTGTTAGTGTGTAGAGTGATTTGGTCATAGCTTCAGATGGCTTCGTAAATTATTCTGCAGAAACTTACTGCTTCTCAAAATTCTTGACAAGATGCAAAATCAAAGGTGTAAGGATACTTTTTCATAGGTATATACTAACAGTAACACAAAAACCAAAACCAAACGTCGATGCCAGCTTAGCATACGGTGGTGTTTGACCTTAGCGATGGCCCTGTGTCAGTTCATGCATGTCCAGTTGAGGCTTCCACAGTGCAGTGATGTGTCACACCCTTTAGGAAGTGTTGTTACATGGTAATGGGAGGGCTATGGAGGTCAAATCAGAAAATGATCCATGATACACAATACACAGAGTAGCCTTGCATGTTCAATCCAAAAAACCCAAATATGTGAAACATTTGGGATGTTTTTACAGAAAAGACTTTGTCAATTTTTCTAATTTCTGGATGCCAGTTTGGTGTTCTGTAACCATTCTGAATTGTCCTTGGAGCTTGTAGGGGTCCTCTTAACCCTGCAGTCAATGTTCCCTGTGCCCCACAGCAGCCCCTGCTGTTCTAGAGGCCTTTTCACAGCAATCCCACTCAGTAGAGCCAACCCAATAAAGTTTTATAACATGGGTGCAGACAAACCACTAGTGTGCACAGTAGAGAGAGCAGGACTGGTCCTGCTGTTTTTGTCCATTTAGTTCCTTTTTATATCGAAACATTGAATGGTATTGCTCAAAGTGACAAACCACAAGTACACTTAATTCTGTCCAAATAGCAATTATAAAGCATTAAGAAAGTATTTTCTCTATACGCAGGCTCCCCACACCTGGCAACACTCAACACCATAGTTCCCCTCAGAAACCACACCAGTACAAGTTAACACATTATGTCCTACACTAGAACCTACAGCAGAAAAATCCAGTCAAATTCTTGCAGTGTGAAATGAGTAGTCTGCAAAGACAGAAAAACGTTCCGTACACCTCTTACAGAGCATTTAAAGAAAACACAATATTTACAACATTTTCATCCTCCCAACAAAATTGGTAGCTTCTTTAGGAAAATGTAAAAAACAGTCAAACTCCCAAAGCAAAACTGTGATGGTTTTCTTCCTCTACAGTCGAACTGTTCATAAAATAAGTGTTTTGTAACTTAGTATTCAGGGGCTAAAACCTTGGCAGAGCTTCGGAACTCTATGAGTCCAGGGGCAAGAAATCCAACACTATAATGTAACTCAAGTGGCCAGCTCTATTAAGATAGAGTTGTACCAGCTTGGACATGGCCTGGATTAACAAAATCAGGTGAGATGTTAGAGAACCAAGGCAATCTGAAGTACAAAGCACTTATAAACAACTGCAAAAACATGGACCTGTTGGCATATAAATTTAAGACAAAATCCAATGAGATGCAATACTTAGTATGAGACAACCTGTATGTGCAGGAAAATATATAGGAACATATTAAAACCACAAAAATGACCACAAGACCACAAAGCAGATGACCATGAAGCACAGTGCAGCAACATCCAAATTCCTCTGCACACTAATATAACAAAAGTGTCAGCTTAATAAAAAGAGCAAGACTCCAGCATCAACACACACAGCCAGTCAACAGACATTGAGGTGGTAGAGTAAGCTGGCTAAGAGACCAAATGCAGGCTGCTGATATCAACGCAGTGAATCTCCTCACAATGCAAGCAGGATTTGATCACAAATCCAGCCCAGAGAGACTCCACGCCAGCCAGAAAAAAAAGAGGACTGGAGCTTAGTGAGCGTGAAGCCTCAGTCCTGAATGAAACACAAAGCATACACTGGTTAAATGGCTTGAATACTAGTTTGACTATTATACTACTAATGCTCTCTCCAACAAGGATGGTCTCTTGAGACTAAAATCTCCTTTGAGATAGAGTTCTGGAAAAAATGGAAGCACAATTATGTATCATGACCCAACACAGAGCAAATATTCAGTCAAGGAAGAATTATGAGAGGAGAAGAGCATAAAAAGCACTGAAACACTTTTTCAGGGGAAACAAGGAAAACACAATTTCTTAAAAAAAGCTAGAGCTAAGTATATGTCACAGGGCAAAACTACTTGAAAAATATTATGTATTATAGAATATATTATTATCTAAAACAATCCATTTTGACTGTAGATGAGTAACATACACAATGAATAAGCCTTTCCTACCGAAGCTCTTTTGTGTCAAGGTAAATTTACCCTCTATCAAACCAGAACAAGGCCAGGGCTTTTGGGACTGACAACCACCTTAACAGTGTACACCACAATTCCCACAAGCCATTTCAATTGTATCTATTCGATGTACATTACAGTTGCTGTGCATTAATATATACAGTATATGGACCAAAAAAATGGCATGTGTGTTTGGTTGTGTTTTTGTTTGTTTTTATTTCCCAGAAGTTTCCCAGAAATTCCCTTTATTTGTGACTGAAAATATTTAAGAATTTCAGGTCAAGGATAAGGTGGAATTTGCCATTTCTCAGGTAAAAAACTGTTTTTGGAGTTTGCTTTGTACAGTGCACAGTTATAGCAACAAAGGTATAATCACAATTCCACACTAAGGAACACCTGTTCCCTACACACCCATTTGATGCTGTGGATAATAATAATAATAATAATAATAGCAGCAGCAAGGCAAACAACTTATATTTAAGATGTCCAGTTATTATTTCAGAGAATTTGAATACGGTAGCCATCATTAAGCTTTCAATTACAATAAACAACTGCCTTTCACAAAGAAAAAACAACAATGACTTCATCCTACAAACAGGCCTCATACATATACATCTTATGACTCATAAGATGTATATGTATGAGCATTCGCATTCTAGGCAGCATATTCATGTACATGCAAGTTACAAATGAAAAAACATGTGCACAAGAGACAGCATTTTTGGGTGATAAAGTGGTAGCAAAAAGCCTAGAGGACACAAATGAACTTGTGTCAGCAAGAGCATTATGTCAGCACTCAAAATAATGCAATAGCAAATAATCTTACTGTACATGTCATGTATAGGAGATCAAACTGTCAAGAGTGGTCAGCAGTATTTGTTCACCTCCGATCTTTTACAGTGTCTTGGTTGTTCTTGGTTGACTGTTTCACTTTTCAGTATACCTTTCAGTAAACCAACTCCCACGGACAGTTTTATTGCATGAATCTAGAATT
The DNA here is from genome assembly GCF_046630095.1 of Trachinotus anak. Taxonomy (NCBI): domain Eukaryota; kingdom Metazoa; phylum Chordata; class Actinopteri; order Carangiformes; family Carangidae; genus Trachinotus; species Trachinotus anak. The sequence continues at coordinate 19,455,262 of NW_027273865.1, read as the reverse complement.
TGTGCAGAAATGAAATTTGGTGTCTGGGCTCTGACCTCACCAGCAAGCACCAAACCCAGCACGGCAGTGTTTGGGGAACAATTAACTTCCCCCTTCAAAATCACATTAAATACAGAGTGCAATGCCAGCGACTATGTGGAATCTGCTATTGTTAGGGCCAGGCCCCTGGCACTATGTGGCCACTTCCAGATGAAGCACCTCCAGCCATTGTGGGGTCCATATTGTCTAGTGAACTAAGATGAGGGGGGAAAAAAACAACAACAGGCAATACAGCTGATGTGCAGCAGCAGATTAAGACTCACTTCAGCTATTAAGCATATTAAAACCCCAAAAATTCATGGTTTGGAAAACACAATAAAAATGTTCCACGGCATATGGCCGTCAGCACGGGCTGTGATTTCAAGGTTGGCAATGAGTGCAGCCTCAACGCAGTGTAACGCAACAACATAAAAATGGAGCTCAGCAATTTGATAAATAGGCACATAAAGCGAGCTGTCAAAACACCTGATGATTGAGTGAAATATTTCTCTAATGACTGGCTGTATGTGAAGTATGTGGGGAAAGTGGTCATATGATTGCATGTCCTATGGGTGACCAAAGCCATGCTGAGTCAGTTTTGTCAAAAAATAAATAAATAAATAAATAAATAAAAAATTAATGGGCCTTTTCCCACAGCAGACATTCTGACAAGTCATAGCTGGGAAGCCACAGGTGTAAATAATAATGTTGATGAAGGCTGCGTCACACTCAGGAGCTCCTAGTTTCCTCCATGGAAATGAGGCAATCATCAATAAAATTAATCCCACCTGTGAGTTTCCCGTTACGACGAGTCAATATGGCTGCTGGGTCTGTTATGTGAACAATGTGTTGTGTGTAACAATACTACAGCCCTGCTTGCAATCACTCAACCAAACGGCGAGAACAAACAATAAAAAGGTAATAATAGCAATAGTGCTCAGTATGAGGGCATATTATTGCACATGGCAGCAAACAAGAGAGCAGGGAAGAAGAGAGACAAGCAGAACAACCAGCAGCGCCATGCGTCGACTTGGTGGGGCTGCTGAACTCACCCCAGCTTGTTGACAAAGTGCACAAACACGAGTGAACAGAGCTGAGACATCCCCTCACTGTACGCATGTCAGCACAAAGCGGCGCGCACTCACCTCGTTCAAGTTTCCCGGCATCTCACGGGTCAGTAAATCCTTTGGGAAAAGGAAGCTCCAAGCTTCTGGTTTGAAAGAGCCCACTTGAAGCCTACAAAAAAAAAAAAAAAAGCAACACAAGGTGCTGCGAGCGGCGGGGCAGGTCCGTGAGATGCTGGCCGAGCAGCAGCAGCCAAAACACAAGGCAGAGAGGGTTTCCGGAGAGTTTAAACGTCCCGCCCCTGTAAAGGGAGCGCTTGATATATGTTATCTGACCTGCTAGACCTCAGCTCCATTAGGGACAAAAATTACACACAACTAAAAGCAGAATATTTAACATGAAATCAATTATTTACTGGTTTTTATCTCAGTGCTAACATATTTTTAATTGTGCTGCAAAACTGTCATCCTCACCATCTTTATTTTAACCTTACAGGTCTATGTTATGCAGGCTTATCATGAAATGAAAAGATAACAGAATCTGAAAATAAACAAAAATGATAAACATTACCATTTGAATAGACATATTTAAATCAAATTATAGGGTCGACTTGAGCTGTAAAAGGAGCAAAAATCATTGCAGGTACAGATTCAGGGCTTAGCAGAGTAATTGTAATAAATCTCTCCACTTTCTTAAAAGTTAATCTAAAGGTCTGTCATACCTAAAGGAAATGTAGCCTTGAATGACTGTGTCACATTAAGCTTTTCTGCACATTCTCTCTACATAGTTAAGAGCTTTTTGTGAATCCTCACTGGAAGCGTGAGTTTCCAGACTTTTCTTATGCATGTGGAGTTTGACAAAATGCAGAAAGACTGGGTACCTGGGGCTGTAAACTCAGAAACAGTCATCAGTTGCGATCGGTGGTAGTGAGAGTCAACAGGAGAGAGGGATGGTGATGGAGCGGTGGCGAGCAAGCTCGTTAGGAGATGAGTAATCTACCCTAAAGGATTGGACTTCATTAACCCTTCAGCTGAGGTCTCTCCTCTCTTGCTTTCTCTCCACTCAGTTTTCTCTCTCTCTCCTGCTGGCTCTTCACCTCTCTAGCTCTCAGCCTCTCTCTCTCTGACCATGTGGATGACTGGCCTGTCGGAAGGCTAACTGCACCACTCAGCTGGAAAATGAATGGCTTTTTATGTTGTGTGATCGCTATAGTCAGTGAGGCACACTGGCTCTTTCAACATCCCTAACGGGAGGAATCCTGTAGGCAGTGGACAGTCCATCTATTTCTTTATTGTATGGGGAAATATAAGCCTAGAGAAAGGCACATAGGTAATCAGATCATTACATTAGGCCTACAGCATTTATTTTGTTGTCAGTTAGATGTAACGTCTAGCAGGTTAAGGAAAAGTTACACCTGTATTTAACTGCGTTCAGACAGAAAGCAGAGCTCATTTTAGAGGGGGGGCATTTGCACAAAGTTATTTCAACAGACACAAAAACACAAATTCCTCTGATGCAAAGATGCGCTTGAGCGAAAACCTGTACATATCTCAGGGCTCTATGAATCTGCTTCACAAATGTACATAGACAGGACCCACAGAAATGATGCACTTGGCTTCCTGTCTGAACCATCTGAGCACAGTTTTGATGTAGGTGCATCACAAAGGAGTAGTGCAAGCTAATCCTCTCCTCTGCTAGTTGAAATGAAAAGTGTGTGTACCATGACAATTGGTACACACACTTTTGTAACTTTCCACATAATTTATCACTGAATACCTTAAAATGAATCACATTCCCACCATACTCAGAATATGGCTACATTAGCTAGTAAATTTAACATCTGCCAAACATGACAGAGGCAAGTGACACGAAAATGGCACAATATCCGATCTGACCTGTATTTCTTGCACCAACTGTGTGTTTCGTGCACCTCCACAGAGATGGTGTGCATTAAATCATCCAACTAGTCTCCTTATAGGAACACCTATCCATTTATCAAATTTTATGATGAAAACTATCCTTATGCTCTTACATAAAGTAGCTTTATGCTCTTGGCTCTTTCAGTATGTCTCCTCCTTATCACTAAGCCTGCCAGTCTTTTCATTATAAACTGGCAGCTGTGCATGATTTCTCTCTGGTCTATCATAGAGGATGAGTGAATGACCCTTGACACCAAGACACTGAAGACTGCAGGCAAATCAGGCACTTTAGAGTGTGTTGTTCTCAAGATAGTGTGCCTGTGCTCAGACAGAGCGAGAGAGAGAGAGAGAGAGAGAGAGTGACTTTCGGAACTCATGTTTTTCTCTGCAGACATGCCTTACGTCCCATCAGCTCTTCCATTTCTTACTCTTATCGCGACCTCATAGGGCATAAAATATAAGCCAGGCCTCTAGCACAGTAGCTTTGGTAGCAAGTCTTTGCACAACACCAGAAAAGCATTAGAGGTAAACAGTAGGATGTTTTTCCTTTCCACAGACTCAAAGTTCATGTGAGGGCAGTGACAGCCTGAGGACACTGTGAATAAAATACTGCACATTTGAGTCCAATCATCACTGTGTTCATATTTAGAGATTGTAATTAAATATAATGTTTTGGTATTAAACATTCATTTTATTAACAGGTGTACCATTATGATTTTTTTCATAGACATCCTCTTTTATCTAATGTTTACTTCCATTCAACAATTGGTATCTTCACCTTTACTGATAAAAGTAAGTAAAAGTAAGAATTTGTCACTCAAGATTTCCAGCAAGGTCACATTGCCATGTAAGAAGATGAATCCTGCTTTAGATAACAATAATACTGTATATTATTATTTGGGGCTCCAATGGCACGTACACATGTACGGTTCTCTCTAAATTAAACAGAGAGCCTGGATCAGTAAAAAAGCTTTTGTAGGCTTTTTGTAAGCATGTTAGCCCTTTTAATTGTTTTGTCACCTCACCAGCAAATAATAATAAAAGTGGATGGATACACTTTTTAAAACTTGTGGTAGATGTGGTATATAGTATATATTATATTGTGTTTACATGACTATATAAGAATGTTTGTCCTTGACTTGGGGAAAGGGTCATGGAGGGAAACATGAGCATGAATAAAGCAATTAAGCCCTGTAGCTTAAAAAAAAAGCCATGATGATTGAATGAGACAAGTCCGTCATCAAAAATACATTTACAATTCAGCTGGAAAGCAGCCTGCCCTTCTTGTTATGTATCAAAAAACTCATCAGCTGGGTGTTACCTGCCCTCTTCAGCAGCCCTGCCTCCTGCTTCATATTGTCAACATATCCCTGTGATTTTTTTATATGAGCGTGACCTTGAGTGGGGCAGTGACAAACAGTAGCTTACTGAGGGAGTCACAGTACAACCTGTGTGGAGGCATTCCCAGGTAAGTGATGAAATAGGTAAATACTGTAAGAGCCTATTAAAAGAGCCCTACTTCCCTCTTTAGTAATCAGGCCGCCTCAGACACTACATCATTTTAGGTAACCACCAGAAATCAATCAGCCACACTACCTGAGCGTGAGTTAGGCATTAAATACAATGCCGCCAGTGAAGATCAGAGATTTTGTAATACTAACAATTTTTCAAAATCAATATTTTTTATTTAAATTGCTTTTATGTCCATCTGTGTGATACAGTATTGTAAACTGTCTAACTTTGGTTAGAAAACATTGAACTCTGTTAATAAAAAAAGATTGGTTTGTCATGGCTTGTTGGTTTGAAACCATCCTAATAGACGGTGCAAAAAGACTCATATTACACTGTATTTGTGTTTTCATGCACCCAAATTAACCAAAACCCCAGTAGTGGCACACATAGAGGCTCTCCTATCCTGGATACATGAATAGATTTATAAACAAACCTCTGTAAACAGACCATTTACTGTATGTTACCTCAATATTGACTGAATCACATTGACACATCAACCTGTCATCTGGACATGCTGCTTTCTAATACAATGGTCTGTCTTGCTGTCATAGAATATGACAGCAGGTGCAGGTGTTCTCCCGTCCTCTGAGGACATGGACACCGCAGGATTTCTCAGACCAAGGCAGCGAAACAAATGCTCCCCTTTCCTTCACCAATGCTGCCACCGTTTGAACACAGGCCAACCGCCTGCTTTGGCCTCTGAACTCCCTGTCCTTGTTGTTTGCTCCTGTGAGGCCTGTAATGAACTCAGAGGGTAGGCAAGGAAATGTCAGACCACTGATGTAATCACAGGGAAAGGTCAGGAGAAGGGAGGAGGGAGGCAAGGAATCCAATATTATTAAGTAGAGTGAGACTGAGGAGTGGAGATTATGTCAACCAATGTAAAACTAAGGAGGGAATCACACAGATATTCTAGTTAAAGGTTACATGATTATATTTGGCTGCGTGCCCACATTTCAACCTGTGAAACCACACACTTACATACACCACATCTTTCTTTTTGCCATAGTCACAGGCTTGTTTTGATTGCATCTGTCACTACAGTTTGTGATAAAATATATATCTATACAGATAAGTTTCATTTCTTTAAGCTCATCAAATATCAAAGTCTGATTTCAGACAAACGCTGCATTAGCTTCCCCTGAAGCAGCTGAAACTGCTCATTACCACCAGAGGTGAAGAAGGCTTCCCTGTTTGATGGGAGATTTGCCTATATACCCTAAATTATCCACAAAGACATATTATTATTCATGAGAAAAGTCCATTTGGTTCAAGTGCTACCTCTATATTTTCCTGTCATTGTCTACTCCCCTGAAGCGGTTTCCATGCCTTATTTATTCATGTGTTGAGCGAGCTGTGACACCTGGAGACGAGTCCAAGGACAATGGCTCGTTAAATAGTCATATGTAATGTCAAGAGACCAACTGCAACTCTTCAAGGACTCCTGCAGTTTTAGGGCAATAGTCTAACAACACAGTCTTTTGATCCATGACAGAGGTGTGAGAAGTGTGAAATTGTGTATTTGAAGATACATGTGTCAGTAATTATATGTGGACCTAACACTGTGTCCTGACCTCATTGGAGGTATTTTTTGGTCTCACATTGGGTCAAGGAACAGCAGCTATTGTTACTGTTCTCAAAGAGCACTTTAAACCACCATGTTCAACATATTGGTGCAGCGTTGATACAGCAACCGCGCGGAGCTTTAGTGAAGGACGTGCGTTTCTGACAAATGTACATAATGTAAAGGATATTTTGAGCTTCCAGTATCACACATGTAGATATGCAAGCACACACACACACACACACACACACACACACACAACTCTGAAAACTCATCCCTCAGCACCAACCTGCAGCCCTGCTCTCTGAGAACTGAGCTGTGGTGGGATGTGACATGTTGAGAGGCAAGAGGAGATAACCCAGAGGGGGGTGTTCCAGGTATTATTCAGACACATGCAAGCAGAAATACACACACACACACACACACATATGTCCTTGACTAAATTATAAATAATGAAAGGATAAAGACAACTGACATGGTGTGTGGTTGCAGACCAAGAGAATGTCCTTGTGTCCTTTCTGCTGACAGTTAATGGAAACAGTCTTACAAGCTCTCCTGCCTCCTTTAAACTGATTTTTACTTTTAAAAAACCTCTCCTCCTCCTTTCAGACTTTCTCTTTAAACATCCTGAGGCCTTTTGAAGTTGAAATTCACAAGCAATTAAACACCAGGGTCATTTTTACCAATAACGTAGTATTTAGTGGTGTTAGGACTCTAGGAAGCTCCTGGGTTCAACTGAATCCCCTTAAACCTTCTTAAGTAAACACTGATTGCTGAGAATATTGCAAAAATTGCAGTCAGAGCAAATATAGTGAGTTGGTAGGCTTGGGATGAGCTACAACTGTTGAAGTTGATTACAGCAAGTGATCCAGGGCTCCTTGGCTGGAGGCTGATGGTGCTCAAGTATGGAAAAATTGAAATTTGAAGGTGTTCATGTGGACATGAAGCGAATACGAGAGGAAGTCAAATCAAGTGGCAACATAGCAGGTTAACTGACTAAAATCTGCTTGATTGAGGTCGGGGGGACTCGCAGCACACTTGTCTAGCTAGAATTATTAGTTCAGTTTCATAAAACATTTATTTTAAGAGAGAAAAAATGGTAAATAGCCTACTATAGAGGGACTCAACATCTGAAAACACATCCCATGCAATTTTAAGGCCCCTTCAAGGGAAATTCAGACTGAGTTAATGAAGAAACTAAATCAATACACTGACCAGAAACAAATGAATGAAATTAATCAGTGTCATACAATACTCTTATATGAGCTCTTATTTGTGGAAAATAAAACAAAATCATATCATTAAACAACATAAAAAATTAATTATAGTATAATGTGTATTGCACACAGTAGGGAGTATATCATTATGTCTGTGATAAGTTTCTTATTAGCAAGAGTAGAACTTACACTTGCTATGTAAATTAAAATATTTTACAAATGGAATTTGCTGTTTATTTTCAGCTCTGTACCAAAACCAACTGACTGAACCTTTTCAAATATTATGTCTCATTTCAAGGATCAAGCATTTAATTTTATCAATCAAACGTCGGAATATATTAAATGAACTGAAACCAGCAGTGATAGAAGCAATATTCAGATCATGTACTTTTTTTGTAAAAAAACAAACAAACAAAAAAAACTCCAATACAAGTGGAGGTCATCCTTAAGTAAAAGTACATAAGTATTGACAGAAAGTGTTAAGGTAAAAAAAAGTACTTGTCTGGTCCTTTGGTTTGATCATCAGAGGATTGAAGCATCAGTGTTGTAAGCAACATGTTACTGTTGTAGCTGCTGGAGGTGGAGATAGTTAGAACTACTATACAGTATATACAGTCTTATATACAGGGACACCAGATAAATCTGAGGGGGCGTGAGGTGATTAGTGGGAGGAGGACCTTGTCCACGCTGGTGTCTCTCTGTCACTGAGTAATGTTCTTGAAAACCAAGTGCAGTGACAATTTGCTGCCATGGAAATGTCAGAGATCTTCACAGTGAAGGTGCTCTTCCATGATTTTTGTACAGCAAAGCTCTACAATATAGACCAACATCTGACTCACTAAACCATCATGATTGAGGTTGCTCCCCTCTGTAATTCAACATGAGTGAAATTCTCCAATTGCTTTACAGTAGGAGCATGAGTAGGAAGCATGAAGTATTTTCACAGCATTGCCCCATCAGTCATCATCTTCTCACAGTGAGTACACACTTCTGCATCATCTGTCACTGGTTCAAACTGAAGCTCTGACTAAATGTGCTCAGGTTGTCAGAACACACGATGGGGTGTTTTATTTACTGAGAGTGGGCAGCTATTGTTTCTTTGAAAGGAGAATCCTGGGACACTGACATGTCTGAGTACACCAAAGCTGCTGCTGCTGTGAGCTGCATCCTTCTGAGCCAGATGGATTGCAGTGATGTGAGCCTCAGTTCAGCTCCCAGTGTTTTCTAAGGTTTTTCAAAAGCTGCAGCTCGACAGTTTTCATACAGCATCTCTCTGTGATGTGATGCTGTGCTTTGTATAATTCAAACTGTCAGTGTTCACAGACAGAGCTTTAACCTGAGGATCTGGAACATAATATTTCAGGCTGCAGACCTGTTCTATTGAGTGTGTTCATTAAGATTATTTGCAGACACCAGACAACATAATTTCCTTATTTCAGTAGGTATTGCATTTGCTAACCATAATAAAGAAAAACTGGTTCATAAAATCCCTCTCTGGTACAACTCTCTGATAAACAAAGAAGACAAGCAGGATTTACAGGGGGGTGTCTAATAAAGCAGTGCATTAGAGGGTGAAGAATTTCCGGCTTTGTGATAAAAAAAAAATAAAAAAAATTTCCACCTTTGTTGAACTGCAAATGACCTCCCTAAAAATACCAGTTAGCGTGTGACAGACACATGACAGAAACAGAGATCTCATGTTGGCATAGTGACAGGTGTAAAATTAATGCTCACATGCACATGAGAATAAAATATCTTGTGAGGTTTGTCAGATAAGTCACAAAATGGTAACAAACACCAGTAATGGTGAAGTCAGATGCAGAACATAAATTTAGCAAATTTAATTTACATTTACTTAAGTACTGTAGTTAGATACAATTTTACCTTTTATATTACTTTATATTTCTACTCCACTTTATTTCGTTTTAACAGATTGTTTGACTGGAGCATGTCAGTATATGATGAAAACTTATTTTGGATACTTACGGTACATTTTTCTGCTATTTACTTTTATTCAAATAAAACTTGAATGAGGATTCAGCAGAGCATTGGTGTCTCGCTCAATGCTTAAGTAAGCAGCGCACACAAACCCATTGGTCTATCTCTCTCTCAAATCAACGTATCAATAGCCCTGGTGCTGAAAAAAAAGGAATTATCACACTCGATTGTAACTGATCTTTGTGTGTTGTTATGTAAATCCAAACAATACTAGAGCATCACTTTTGCTTCTGTCCTATAATAGGAAATGAGGCTGTGCAGAGTTTACTTTTATCCTTTCGTTATGACGCAAACTATTCACATTCTAGGTGTTGAGTGCCTCAGAAATGCCAGTGACATTGTTACATTTGAGTTAAACTTCAGGAAAAATCACTTTTACAACAAAGTTAAACTTCGTTGTTTGCTTCATCAGTTTTCGCCATTGGTATTTATTAGTTATGAGGCTACAAAAAACCTACTGAATCAGTTCTCTCAGTGTAATGTAACATACTTCACATACATAACCAAACCACATACTGTAAACCATCTTTAGTGTGTAACAATAATGTAGTGTTATGTAAGTAGCAATTACAGACTAAGCCTGACATCAGATGGTGTAGTTCATTGGGAACGACAGGAGTGAGGGTCCTGAGGTCGTAAATCCAGGCTGCTTCTTATTTCAGAAGCACCGAGTCTGAGTCTCCCCCCTCATCTAGAAACAGTGACCTGTGACCTTTTCATTCCCCATACAGCAAAGTGGAGAGATAGGGTGATTATCTTCCATAAAGTGTGCAGACAGACGATGGGTAACATTATTACATCTGACAGCACTTCGCTGCTGTTCTGACAGCAGATATCCTGCACTTGATTACAGAGGACTCAGTACGCACTTTGTTGCACTCTTGTTCACTCTGGACCAGATGGCTGTAAAATGAATGGCCGTGATGTTCCCAGACAGGTCCCCATAAGGCCTGTGATGCCCACAAGAGCATGTCCCTTGCATTCAGGGTTGTCCTGAGCGTACACTTGGAAACAAACACAGCAATCACCCGAGTAGCTTTCACTGCCTATTACTGCCTATTGTTATTTTCCTAAGTGTCCAGTTAATGAGAAATATTTTTTACCACTAACTTATCCATCTGCAGTCACTCATCGGAGGACGGCTTTAAGATCACAGCCACATGCAACCAAGGTGAAGACACATTACACTCGCTAAGCACTTTAGTAGGAACACCATAATATTACTGGGTAGAGCCTCCCTTTGCTCTCAAAACAGCCTCACTTCTGCATGGCATTGGTTCCACAAGACTTGGGAAATATTCCTTTGACATTCTGGCCCATCTTGACATGATGTCATCACATCATTAGTCGGCTTCACATTCATGCTGCCAAACTCCCGTACTACTACATCCTAAAGGTTTTTTTTACTGGATTCAGATCTGGTGATGGACATGGTCATTGAACTTGTTGTCCTGTTCATGAAACTAGCTTGAGATGATGTTTGCTTTGTGACATGGTGCATTATCATGCTGGAAGTAGGCATTACAAGACGATATATTGTGGCCATAAAGGGAAGCACATGGTCAGCAACAATACTCAGATAGACCGTGGCATTCAAACCAATGACTGATTGGTGTTAAGGTGGTGCAATGGTTAACCTTAACCATTGCACCACCAGCAGCAGCATGGACTGTTGACACAAGGCAGGTTGCTGTCTTCTGCAGTAGTTAATGGCCTTTAATGTATTTAACTAGACAGGTTTTTTTTTTCACTGGTTTATCAGAGAAGCAGAATCATAATCCTTTTCATATTTACTTACGACTTCTGTACTGGACAGTAAATTCAGTATTATGTCCTTTGGGAATCAGGATAAAAGAAGGATTATTTTGTTGGTATGCGACAACTAAAACAAATATTGACTTCTTCAAACATTCTGTGTCATAATAACCACAGTTTTGTAAAAATGCATAATCCAGCATTCACAACAACCGAAACAATTGGCCGCTGATTTCGTACCAGAGTGCCAGTAATTTATAAACTGTTTTTTTCTCTTTGTCTGATTAGGATGATCACACAGTTCTTCAGTTTTGTTCCAAAATTCAAATAAAATCTAGTTTACTTTTATTAGATTTTGATTTGGTTCCAAAACATCTGTATTTGGTGTTTAGCTGCAGGGTCATTACCTGTTCAACTCTATACAGAAAAATTATAAAACCAACAATGTTACCTCATTGTCAATATGGTTGGCTCTGCTCTAAGCCTTCTTTTCTTTGAAATAGGAGTACTTAGTATCAACTGTATGCATTACAGATGCCGATCCTATCGCTGATGACAAACATGGAATCCATTTCCCATCTTGAATTAAGGTTATGAATCCTTTTTACACACTCACACTCTCTCTCTCTCTCTCTCTCACACACACACACACACACACACACACACACACACATAGTGAGATGAACCGATAACATGGTGCTGTGAAATCTGTCCTGTGTTCAGAGATATTTTGAAGATGTGCTATAAGCTCCTTCTCCCTCCTTCCCAACCTCCTGCAGAGTTTCTGGGCATCAGGATCAAACCAGCTGAGCCACACAGGTAGGCCACTGCTTCAGAGCGCAAAGCTAAATGTCATGTCTGAAGAACTCTTTCTTCAGTTCAGGGAGCCACAGAAACCCATTTCACTGCTTAGGCCTAAAAACAGAAGTTTATTTACACCCTTCTATGTAATTGACAGTGTTTACTATCAAGCTCAGATCTGGCTTTATGCTGAATTGTGGGTTAAAAACGGTATGGTATGTGTGGTATTCTGATCTGCTACCGTTATATGTGTTGTATGCTCAGTGATCTTTGTGCTCCTCTCAAAGGATCTGACATGTGAAAAGGGAAGCAAATGTGAAGGGGCATCCATCCAGAAGTCATGACATTTTCAATAAAGAAACCCAGCAGTGACTGAGAAGAGACTGAAACATTTCCTCTTGGCGCCTCCTGTCATTTAGAACAATCCTAAGACATGGGATTCAGACAGGCCACATTTGTCTTACTTCAGTTAGTTCAAAGATTTTTACTGCTGTAATTTTAAAATTCAGAGAAAGGCCTCTGTCTTAGTCTAATTTCCCACTCTGTAGTCAAATCAAAGGCCAGGTTACTGTCTCTAATGAATTCAGTTAATATTTCTACAAATACTTCTATCTGACAAGAGCGTAATATCCAGCTCCATAACTACTATCTTATTGAAGGCCGTCTCTGCTTCGAACATTGTGCAGGCCATGTGTTTTCGAACTGCTGAGCTATGGTGACATCAAGTGGACACAGCAGGTAACATCAGCTGTGTGTCTTCAAGTCTCGAGCCCCGTTTAGACCTCATTCACACAGTTGCAAAGGAAAAAGTGCTTGGCTTTTTATTTTTTTCAGTCATCTATCTATTCGTGTCTGTGATCTCATTCACAGCCTATGAGACAGTCTGGCCAGCTGTTTATTTTTCGGAGCTGATTTTCTGGCCCGGTCTGCAGGATGTGACAGAGCTGGATTACCCAGCTCTTCACTCAACATCTGGGTGCAAGATGCCCAACCAGATGAGACGTGTCTTCACTCCTGTCGCCTAATCATCCAAATTCTTTTTTTTTCTACACATGCATTCCTTTCCACTTTTTCTACAATCCTCTGTGTCTTCTCACTGCTTCTTTCCCAATGCTCCTGTCCTCCTCTGGCAACAGACTGTTTAAATCTGCAGAATCATGCAGAATGTAGTCCTATGATGAAGCAGATAAAAACAAACACAGTATCTGCTTCTCACCATTTATCAAGAGTGGGATGAAATGCATATAATCTAACAATCATTAAAAGTGGGATATTTTATAACATGTAAGGTCATTTGCTTTCACAGAAAACAATAGTAATAGTTATATTAAACAGTTACAGGTGTTTAAATAACATCAAAAGTGCACAGTAGGACTTTAGAGACAGACATTCTTCCGGGATCTGTTTTAGTTTGTTGTTCTCTCAGACCTTTATCCCTTGTTCCTGACAGACCAGCTCCTCCTGGATCACAGTCCAGACATTTCCTGTCCCCCGGGGATTCAGGGCCACATCTCATCTGTATGTGACTCTAGGTGTATTACAATAGTAATGTGCACTCAATCCTTAGGGATTAGGTTAACAGATGAGAAGAGAGAGTCTGGAGTCCCCCCTACCTCTCATTCCTGTCCACATTTCATTACGACAGGAATCTTAAATCATATGAAAGCTTCAGGGACCAGTCCAACAGGAGAGGATGAGAGGGGATCTGGACATGATCAGAGGAAATGCTTTGTATGTCAGAAGAAAATGAATCTAACTGAGGCTGTCCTCATCATCATTCATCCTCAGGTCTGGAAGATACATTACCCCCAGTACTTTAGATGTTAAACTAACTCTCTTTCCATTATAGTAACGCTTTATATTTATGGATCTGTAATAATTTCCCAGTACTATCATCAGAACTTTCCTGCAAAAGCTATTGTTTTTTCTTTTTTACCAGTCACAGGGAAGAGTCAGAGGCAAATATAAAATTTATGTACAAGAAAACACACAATTCAACATCTATAATATTTTCAATTATGAAAAATAATGACTGCTTTCTTGGATTGAAATTGAGCTGCTGTTCCAAGGAAATTCCACTTTTCCCCGTAACTAGTACAATACTACTTAGTTCTTTCCAGGAACTTATTGTGAAATTATTGCAAAATGGGGATCCCATAAAACACAGTGTTACCCTTATTCTTTCTCAATTTCCTTTTATTTCTTAGAAATATACTTTTGTCATCTTTCAGCAACTAGAAATGTTGACTCAAGTTTTCTGTCAAGCTCAGCTGGTGATGTATTTGATACAGTGGTATAAAGTTTTCAAGAGTTTAACATGGTGATGACAGAGTACTCATTCCAGGCTAATTTTGCACACAAAATTGAATGAACTGCCTGAACTGAATTAGCAGTGGTTTTATATAAATATATGTATATATATATATATATATACTACTAATACTAATAGAAAACATATGCTTCTTCTCTCTGAATGTTTGAAACTTTAACTATTGTTTCACCACAATGAACCATGTGGAACTATTTGCATCTTTTGCAATGTTAAATGTCCTTTATCAGTCAAGCCAGGGGCAGAAAGAATGTGTACAGTTCCCGGTCCATTTCACACATATGTTGCACACATATGTTTACAGTACTCCACCACACTCTCCAAGAGGCCCGAGCCCCCTGCCTGAGGAGCAGCGGCCGAGAGAGAAAGAGAGTGAGACAGAGATAGTGAGCGAATATGAGGAGTCTGATCAGAGGCCAGTATTGGCACTAGCTGCTCCCCTCCCCAGCCGGACCTCAAGCGTGTGGGTCTTTGGCGGGTGGAAAGACAGGCGGTTCTGGGACTTCGAGGACGAAGAGCAGCCAGCTGGAGCAGTAACAGAGTGGTATTGTGAGCTGACTGACTGACTGACGCCTCAGTGAAGCAGAGATGCAGGCTGCCCGGGTGGCCTCTTTCTGGGCCCCACAGGGCCCCTGTGTGCTGATGCACTGCTGGAAGTGGGTCAGACAGACACAAGAGCACAGTGGAGAGCAATTGGAAAGTGTATGCTCTGTAGAGATCCAAGACAAAGAGGCATCTAAACAGTGAAGCTTGTGTAATTGTGGTCAACATGAGAATAGGAGAAATGCTGCATCTGTTTAATGTAAACTGTTGCTTAAAAACGTTCTCTTTCATGAGTAATAGTATTTCTAGAATATTTGACAGCATGTAAAGGCCCCTTTGAGAAAAATGTTCAAAGCAGAAGCTGTAGCTCCTCTTGCCAGAGGGGGGCAGTGTTCTCATTCAAGCACATTAACATTCTTCACAGCATCCATTTTGCCTCCAATTCTCTGCAGCTCTTAAGCTGCAAAATGATCGCCAGCCACAGAAGCAGAGGGCAGCTAGTTATCTTGTTATTGATGTGGGCACAAGAGAAAGGGGTTTGCCACATTCTGGCAGACGAGAGGCTGGAGCAACAACACAATAAAAAAATGTAAAAAAAGATCTGAGGAAGTCAGAGGAATGTGAGGAATGTGAGAGTAAAAACCTCCTTAGAGTATGGACAAAAATGTGGCTGTGTCACACTTTAACCTGAAACATGCTTGGAAATGCCATAAAGTTATTTTTATGAGGGTTTCAGGGCACTGTGACCACACACAGCAGAGGAGTGACTGTAGCAGAAGTGTTAAAACCCTCAAACCTGCTCACAGTGCAGCATGAAAGATGTTTCAAATACGTCAACTCCACCTACACTTGGCAATTATGATCCCATGAAAAAAGAGAATGAATAGCTTTTGTGTCAGGCTGTGGCTTTAAGTCCCTTCCAAACATTTCTTAAAGTACACACAACTCCAGAAACAGAAAAATCACATTCCAGTGTGAGGCAACATGTGTGTAAGGGGGATAAACTGACTGCGTGGTTATAATATACATCTGTCCTGGCAGGGTGTCAGAGCATCATCTGGTTACCTAGTGTGTTTGCTCTGAAACTGAACATGCTTTGTATTTGTCCTCCCACACACAGCCACAGCAGGGAATCCAGTGAGTTAAACTCAAGTTTAAAGAATAAAAACTTCTTTCAGTCAGGGTCTGGTGACTGGGGAAATGAATGAATGAAGGAGGCGAAACGAAATGTGGATTTGAGACAAAACAGACCATCACACGCTTGGTGTTGGTAAATACTTTATATGCAATTGTTTCTTGATCTTTGCAAACACTGTATAGAAAACACTTAGGTAACATTTTTTTCAAACATTTAAAGCGTGTCTGAGCTTTCAGACAGACATGACATAGTAATCTACAGCTTTATAAACACCCCCCCCCCGCCCCCATCCTGTCCATACACACCCCTCACCACACTTCACACCACATACAATCCCTTTCAAACACACATGCACACTCACACACACATGCTCACACAGCCACGGCTATCAGGCTCTCCACTTATTATTCACAGTAGGCTTTATAACATAACACTGTTTCTGTATTGTATGATGTTCTCAACTTTTTTTTTTTTATTATTTAAAATAGCTATCAACATTTATGCTGTAATATTTGGAAAGTGATACATTTGTATTTACATAAGCTTATAGAGCGAGATTCAAATACAATGTGTGTGTACATATGTATAATCGAATGTAGATGCGTATATGTGAGAGTGTGTACTGATCAGAGCCATTTCATCTTTCTGTTTGAGTCACTGACCGATGACCATTTCAACTGACAGTGTCCGATCTGTTCAATACAGTCCAGTTAGAAAAGAAGAAAGTCACGTGGAGCTCTGTTGAGTTTTTGCCCCACAGTGATGCCTCAGTCGTTCAGAGAGGCAATGCAGGGCAGCAGAGCCAACTCATCACTGGCTCGCTCCTTTCCAGCTGTCTGTGAGAGCATGAGGGGATTATGGGAGACTGAAGTGACTGGAGATGGTGTGAGATGCTCACAGCACGTCGGACTCATCATACATTCAGCAGAGGCCAGGAGGTGCCAGTCGTTTTCTTGGACGGCTGTGATTTAGGGTCCTACAACCTCAGTGACTGGCACATTCAGACTCTCATATTCATATTTTCACTTCACACGAGATTAAAGTAGGAAAACGTGGCAAATGGTCACAGTACCATGTCTGATTTTAAAACGTCTCCTTAAGCATCGAAAATGGATGCTGCCGGGGCAAAGAGAAGTCCCCCCTCCCTCTATTCTTCCTCCATTACCTTTTCTCTTTCACACACAGAGATGCAAGCACTCGCGTGTACATTCATATACACAAGGTACAGAAGTAAGCAAACACCTACACACAGAGAGAGAGACACACACACACACATACATACACACACACACACACACACACACACACACAAAAGACCAGCACGCACACACACGGCCACACATACACACTGCGACCTGGGTGAGAGACCAAACTAATGTGAGAGGAAAGTGAGGCACATAATCTGACAGGCAAAAACCAGCCTGAATTTTGGTATACTCAAAACAGAAGTCAGATGTGGATGAATAAGGTGTCTGAGACAGGCCCAGGTTTTCAGCCTAGAGAGAACTTCTAAAATAAAACATAATTTAGCACCTTTATTCTCCCAGGTGCCTTTAACATACTCAGGATCTTTCAGTACCTATTAAACGGAGACAGAGGTAGAAGCTCTGGCTCCATGGTCCACATGAGTAACAGCCATGCTGGCAAAGAATTCCGGGGTTGGACTAAGGTACTATAGTGATGATATGAGTAGTGCTTAAAGGCTGAGCTCTTCTTTCACATCCTCATTTGCTATTATCAAGGTCAAAGGCATTGAAACAGAGATCCTTATAATTAAACATTTAAAGAATTTATGTGCTCCAACAGTCTCATATACTCTGGGCTGGGATCCAAAATAGGTCACAGGCCTATTTCAGCTGGGTCCCCACATGGCAAAAGTAGCAATAGGTTTTCATGAGCTGGGGTAAGAAGAACAGGGACTAAACTTTGTTATTTCCTAGATGAAAAAGCTTAAGAACCACAAACAGTGTTTCTGCTGGTAGCAGGAGTGACAGTGGTTGAAAATGGAAATGTTGAGTCAATCTCTTGAGGGCATTTACCGAGGTGCTTAAAAGGCCCCTGTGGGTCTTAGGGGCCATTTACTCAAAGAGGCAGCACTTTGCTATCACTGTATGTAAGTGTGGGTCTTTTCCATCTACCTTCTCTTTACAGTATTTAAAAGCTACTTCATTATCCTGGGTGTGTTGGTTCACAGGGTCAATTAATTTTGTTCCAAATTGATAACAGAAGAAATTGTAGGGGAGAATGAGAGAAAGCACATAATCTGTCCATCTTTCCAGCCACCCCTCCCTTTGTTAGGATGGGGATCAGGATTTAAGGTGTGTTTCAGTTCAACCGTCATCTGGGGTTGAGTCTTCAGGGGTGGATGAGTCCTCAGCAAAGTCGTCCGATGAACCACTCTTGTGGATGCGGCCATCACTGCGCATGCTGTGGAAAGTCTTGCGGAAAGCCTCCATCATTGAGTGTGCCAGCTTCTTGGCCTCCAGCTTGCTCTCGCACTCTACTGCGTGGCAGTCCATCTGGAAGGACAGGTCATCATTGATCTCCCTGTAGATCCAAGCAAATACATTGGGTCTGATGCTATGGTCGGCTGTGCAGTAGGCGATCCGTGCCACCTGGTAGGTGTCCATGGTTACTGAGGCCTCGCCATGCTCATCCAGGTGGTGAAGGCGCACCTGGAAGGGCCGAATCTCCAGCAGAGAGCTGACCGCAGGGCAGGTGCCCTGCTGCTGGGCCAGGGCACGACTTTCCACCAGTCCTACCACTGCCGACTCTGTGCAGCCAGACAGGAACTGGGTCCCAGAGATAGTCACCTTACCCAGGTAGGTCACCTGCAGGAAAGGAGACGCACACAGATACTATTAGACTCATCTTTTCCACAGCATGATGTGTAACAAATGTAAATATGCAGTTGGCTACAAGTACATTGCAGTGATTACAAAAGTAGTTTTTCCCCAGATGTACAGAAGCTGCAAATGGAAAAACAACAGGGGTGCAATCCAAAATACCTTAAAAATGTCAAAAGATAATATATCTGCTTAAAAATACACTGAGAGATTGGAAAACAGAATCCACAGAACAGAATATGTCATACTGAAAAAATTATGATTGTTCATAAAGTATCTTTCTTTAAAGTTACCGAATAACGGAGAAAAACAAAGAATAAAAGCAAAATCAAGTAATAACAAGAAATCCAATCATAAGACACATTTTTAACATGCTGTGAAAAAATTCATAGAAAACATAAAATGGAAAATAGAAAGAGATAAAACCAGATGAAACATATTAAAAGGTCACCTAGGTTTTCTTGGACAAGAGAGATTGAAGAAGTGATTTAAAAGATGTTACAGACGTAGCCTGTCTAATCTCAACAGACAAAGTTTTCCAAAGTCTGTGGGCTTTAACTGTGACCCCCTAGTCACCTTCTGTCACTAGGCAAGACCTGGGAATAACCAGCAAACCGTACCAATCTAAGGGCACACACAGGCAAGCAAGGGGTCAGCCAATCAGTTATATATTTTGGGACAACACCATTTAATGCCTTAAAAGTCAGGAGCAAAACTTCTGAATCAATGTATATAACAGTCAATGCAAGTTGTCTAGGACAGGGATAATCCGTTCAAATCTCTCAGTGCCAGTAATATTCTGAGCTGTAGCATTCTCATTAGATAGCTCAACTGCTGGATTTGTTTGATAGTAGTGGCACGAATAACTGTGTGTCGTCTGCATAGAAATGGAAGCGGACATCATGGTTTTGTATTGTCTGACTGAGAAGAAGCAAATAAATTGAAAACAACAGTGGGACAAGAATAAACCCTTGGGGAACGCCACAATTAAACAGACCAGGATCAAGAACATTTAGGTCAAATGTTTAGTGTGTGTTTAGTGATGTTTAGGTATAGAGTGGGGTCCAAAAGTCAGAGACCACTTTCCCAATGGCAAAAAGAATTCACCCATTAACCTTGGACAGTTCTACAAAGAACTGATGTCTGCATGGTCCAATTTAAAATCAGGATATCACGGGTTCCTTGCTTTCAGGGTCCAACTTACTATTTTACAGGTCTCCGTCTTTTTCTGATGGAGTGTATATTCAGTGTCAACTTGAGGTAAGATGGAGCAAAACCATTAACTGTGAGAAACAAGACTGGACCCATTTGGATTTCAAGTCACCTCAGGCAGTTTTCAATATTTAAAACATTATTACATGACAAGTACTGGGGGCAAATCAATGTGGAGAAAATTAAAAAATAATGTTTCAATGTGAACTTATAAATTAGATATTCAGAGTACATCTTTAAGCTAATTTACCTCAAACCCGTGGTGCTTATGTTGCTGTATAGAGAAAGACATTTCAAGAACCAACAGTGGTGATGAGAGGCTTTTCTAATTCCCTGTGGTAACATGCTGAAGGCTGTGTATGTGTGTTATTTCCCAAAGAGAAGCTGTGGTCAAAACAAGGACCATAGAATACCATAGTAATGACACTGCATACCAGAGGAGCGATAGACTGAGTAGATGGAGAGGGATAAGGGGAGAAAGAGCTAAGACGTGAACAAAGCTGGAGTTTTCTATGGGAATGTGGCCAATTCGAGAGCGTTCCAGCAATAATGGCTGACTTGTGCATTTTCTCTACATGGTGTTCTTTATGGCTTTATAAAAATACACAAAGGAGGAGCCTGCTACAAGTCAAACACTCAAAGAGTTTTCACTCCTGTCTGTGTTTATACTGGGGCAGGGGAATACTCTGCACTCAAGAGTTCATTACAGCTGGCTTACATACAGCACACATTTGACACACAACTACAGATAACATGAGTCAAATGATAAGTGTGAATACTTAAGAAAAGATGTGTATCATATAACAGTCTGGAACATGATGTGGACTACATTCATGGCTCAGTCCACATCTGCCAAATATCAAGCCCCTCTATGGTCTCGATAACACTATTCCCTTAGGAAATTTAAGTAGAACTATTATCTGTAAGTCTTTTCCTTTCTTATGTTTTATGATGCTTATAACAGAAATAAAGTCTACCCAGCAGATCAACAGATACCAATGCATAAAGCATGACTGACTGTCATAAAGCACCAGAAAACGATACAAAGCAGAGCTCCGGGTCCTGTTTTATTCATCACATGATCTGACTGTTTCTCTTCTGTCACAGGTTTTGATAGTTTGATAGTTTGCAACCGTGTGCAAGGTCTACCTGCCCTCATTCTCTGTTATGATTTTGACTGACCTACAGAGTAAGCATGTAGAACAGTCAGCCATTTGCTGGTCTCTCAGTTAGAGGGGCAATTAGTCCTCTGTAGGCAGGTGTAGTATTTACCAGAAAAAATATAACTAGAATTACCACTGCGTGGTTGCATGCCTCCGCCAACCAGTCCAGTTGCAGTTTACGTGCATGCTTGTCCAGACTCATATATGTAGTGTAATGTAGTATGTAGTGTATCTAATCGTAGTTATTAAGTGTTGTTTTTTTTAGCAAAAGGGAAGTATAATATATTAACTATACCAAACAACTATATTATTATATAGACATCCAGAGGATACCTGAAGCTCATGATCAGCAAAACCAATGAGCTTGTGGTGGACTATGAGAGGAATTGAAGAGTCAAGAGTCAAGTGAATAACAAACAGAACTGGACTCAAAACACTGAAGCCCTCGTAAGGATCAAGGCATTCTTAAGATACTAAGGGCACAAACATGTTTTGTAATTTTGCAAAATCTAATCAGTTCATCTTTGAATCCATGCGAACGTTTGTGCCAAATTTGAGGAAATTCCGTGAAGGGGAATGGACGGACAATCCACATGCATATTGCCTGCAGCCATGGCTGTTGCTGGTGAGGAGGCATAAAAACCTATAATTAGACACAAACACACATATGAAAGGATTACACGATCCTTTGGGAAATAAAAGTAAGTAGTACAGTGTATATATTCCCATACAGTTCCCTTAAATGAGCAAAAGGCTAATTTATGAAAAATAATATATTAAATCCCTACAAACAAGATGTTTAAAACACATGCAACAAATGTAATGCCAGCATCAGAGATATGTCTCCACTCGGGGCAGTAACTGAATGCAGCGGTAAAATCAATTCTCTAAATTTTGTAAACTCAACCAAGGGTATACACAAACAATAGGATCCTGCAATTCGATGGATTGGAGCCCTGCAATACCGTGATTGCAGCACAACATGACATTGATTTCACAGTTTCCTATAGGCAACCATAAGAGATCCAGGCAGTGAAGCAGCTGCCTACTCATGCATGGTTTTCATTTGCAGTGACCACAGGGTGGGACATGCAGCATTTGCACTGGATTCATCATTTAGCTGACTTCCACAGGTCTGCAGGGGCAGTGTGGAGGCTGGGCGGTTTGCTAGTCAACCACACTGACACCGTCTTGCAGCCAAAAGGCCGTCAGTCACTCAGTCAGCCAACAAATCCAAAGACTGAGCCAAGACACATCCACCATCCAGTGTTCTGTTTATATGTCAAACAGCAATAAAGAGTCATTATGGACTGCTTTTCTCTGATGCTCCTATTTTGATATTGAGTTACTTGTTTAAACTGTGATCGTTTCCACTGATTGCTTGTTTCCTAGCTGAATGAAGGCGTCTTCCAGGTTTAAGGCTCTTAAAGAAACTGGGAGTAGGCCAGTGATTTCTCTCAATCTATACATGTCTGCTTTACTGTCTCTGTTCTGCTGTTGTGTTAGAAAAGTAGGAAGTAATGTAGTTAATGTGCGGGCAGAAATAATTTCTCTACAATGGGCTTGTACAGGGCATGCAGACAGGAATACAAATGAAATAAAGCTAGTATAAGTGTGTGTGTGTGTGTGAGGTTGAGAGAAGTGTGTGAGGTGAGAAGGTCACGAGACAGAGCAAACATCAGACTTTGTGTCTTTAAAGTCCAAACATGCGGCTGAGGATGAAATTGTTCCACTTCTTGAGGAGAAAGATGAGGGATAGATAGAAACAGAAAGAAATACAGCTTATAAGGCCGTGTTCATAAAAAAAATAAATAAAATAAAAATACACCACTAAAACATTGGATACGCATGATTTCTTTTTGGTTTTGCAGTGCATGAATCACCTATTTCAACTGTGCTGACTTTTTTTTCCCTTCAGGCCTAAGACGACACTGAGCCCATTTACACCTGATATTAAAATGTGGTCTGTAGGTAAATTTAGCATCTGTAGAAGGAAAGTTGAGTGTTTGTACATTTGTGCACTAAATGAGAAACTCAATGTGGAGTTTATTAGGTTTGTCTCTCAATAAATGGCAATGGATAAATTGAGATACCCGTTTTGTGAGGTCACAGTGACCTTAACCTTTGACCACCTTGAGTTATCCTTGAGCTGAAGTGAATGTTTGTGCCAGATGTAATGAAATTCCCTCTAGGCATTCCTGATCTGTTGCATTCAAAAGAACGGGAGGTCACTGTGACCTTCAACTTTGACCTTTGACCACCAAAATCTAATCAGTTCATTCTTAAGCCCAAGTGAACGTTTGTACCAATGTACAAATGACATGGGATATACTGATGAACAACGTGAAGACATTCTGCCTCCAGCTGTGGATGTCACCAGTGCAGAGACCTGGTACATGGTCTGAGTCTTGGTTTGTGGACACACATTAAGGAAAATTATGCTTTTGCAGTCTGAAACAATCCAGGGAGCGATGTGGACGATAAAATTAAAAACACAATTTCTTATCTAACACCTGACACCATTATTCCTGCATTAAATATGAGGCCTTGAAGCAACACCATGTGGTGGTTCTGTGCACAATATGTGTCTGGAAGAGAACTCCAGAGGTGGACCTGAGACCAGTTTATTGGTGATTTTTAACGTCGACATTATGCGTGTAAGTGTCTTTATGAGAGTGTGTGTGAGCACATTTTCCAAAGGTACAAATCATGGGTTATGATTGGGACAATGAAGAGCCGCGCTGACCCAAATGATCATAAAATTCTGCAGGCAGAGAAGAGACTGACTGACTCACTGACAGAGCAGAAACAAGCTGCTTTTAGGATCTCCAAGCCAAACTACAAACGCACGCATGAGGACTGTTAGTATTTGTGCCAAACATGAAGCAAATCACTCTAGCTCTATCTTTCTACCCATCAAGCTCAGGACAAAATTGATATGTCAATCTGTCCATCCAGGACAGAACACATCTGCTGTCCTGTGCTCTGGCAGGCTGCTCACCAGTCATCTCAGTGCTGGCAAAGTCAGGCAGGCAGCTTAAATCATTCCAGAGGTCTAGAGTCCTCCCCTTTGTTTCAACTTTCCATGTGTTTCTCCTCTTTCTCCTCCACTGTTGTCTCTTCTTCCCTCCACTCTCACCCATTTCTTCCTTGAACTCCCATCACCCCCCCATCTCTTCTCTATCCTCACATCCCCTCTATTGTTCTGCATTCCCTTCTGCAGTTAATTGTTAGCAGTTCTATACAGTCAAACAGAAAACATTGATTCCATGTGAGGCAATACAGAGACAGAAATAACGATCAGTTACAGGAACGAAGGCCTTGAGGGCTGCAAAGAAGGAATGCTACAAAGCAAACATTGACAGAAAAACAGACAGACTACAAACCTACGGGCTGAGGGAAGAACGAAAAAAAAAATAAAAATCAGGGTTTGGGAAACTAAAATGTCAGATTGAAATTTAAAGTATCCGATTGAGCCGATTGGATTGCTGCTGCAGATGAGAAACTATGTGTGTGTGTATACCAGCTTCATAGGAGAGAGACAAAAACAATGAAATGGAGTGAGTTTGTGAGTGTGACAGAGAGGAGGGAGGAGGAGTATGGTTAAACATTTGCATGTGTGGTGAGACATGTGGCCACCATTACTCCTGGTTTATGGAGGCCATTGTCCTTTTCTATTCTTTCTCTCTCCTACATTGGAGACTCTTGACAGACAGCTAGACCTGCCGGGCTAAGGTGACATGACGGAGACAGCTGATAAATTGTCAGTAAGCTAGTTTTTTCTAGGATACATGCTTATTCACTTTTTTTAATCACACAATCAACTCATCTCTGGTTAGCTTAGTTTAGTTCAAATACTTGCAAAGAGGGGGAAACAGCCTGTCTCTGTCCACAGGTAAAAAGATTCCACCTACCAGAGCTCTCTTATCTCAGGAATTCAGAAAACTTAATATTACGTGTTATTAAATGACCTCTAATTGTACTAGCTATAGGAGCTAGGCTAGCGGTTTCCCCCTGTTTCCAGTCTTTAAGCTAAGCTAGGATAACTGGCTGCTGGCCGTAGCTTCATATCAAAGGAAAATTCAAAAATTCTCAAAATGTCAAACCTTTCCTTTAAGCTTGTTAATTGACTTACTCATTGATTATCAGAATTTGAATACTTTTCTGTATTACAGGTGTATTATCATAGAATTTTCCGTCAAATTCTTCAGTGAGTACATCTGTGGCCCTGTAAAAGATATCCACCGACTCTGCTCTGTCTGGCTGGAAAAACATGAGATCATGAGGATGAAATAGCTAAACGTTAGTGGAGTATAAAGACCAAAGTTCAAATATCAGTTCCTACTGAAATATATCCATTGTAATGTTAACCCCCCCCCCCCCCCCCCCCCCCAAATTTGACAATATTGACAATTCCACAGCCAGTGTGGTCTACTAAAAAGTATAAGGTAGCACTGTTATAGCTCACATAACTGACAATAAACATGCTAGCAGATTAGCTCATTAGTGCTAGCACTTGTTAGTTCAATCCAGGCAACATAGGGGGTCACAAGAAGAAGAAAGGAACGCAGAAAAAAGTATGTGTATATATCAAGCTAAAAGGTCTGGAGTCTCAGTCTATTCTGTGCGAAGAGATGTGTAGTAATCATCAGGGAGGTTGGGCAAATACTGCATATTTACAGCGCTGCAAAAGACTCTGCAACTATTATTCATTAAAAACATCATGTAGCACATGCATACCAGCACAGTCACTCTGCCACCACTACATGCCAGTAAAAAACCTGTCTGAGATTAATGATAAATGAGGCAAAAAGATTTTAACATTTAACATCTTCTGATAACTCACTGGAATGACAAAAAAGAACTAGACAGACACGCAGAGAGACACTTATTGATGCAAACACATGGCGAGAGAGGACAGAAAAGCTGATAGAAAGTAATTGAATGCAAAGAAAGACAGAAGAAAGTGAGGGGTACACAGAGGGAGACAAAAAAAACATCCGCAGCCCAACAAGTAGACCAGTGGGAAGAAAGACAGGAACATCCTGGTGAACTCACGCACAACACACACTGTCTGTCTCGGTCAGAGTGAGTCGGTATGTGTGTGTAAGCGCGCAGGCATGCATGTGTGTATGAGAGGTGTAGAGCTAAGGCAGCTGCTGCTGCTGGGGCCACAGCTGGTTCAGCTATCAGCAGAAAAAAAGGAGGTATGGGAAAAGGAGGAGGAGGAAGGAAGACTAAGAGGAATCAATGAGAAGATACCTGTCTCTACGGAGAAGCTTTGGTAACATGGAGAAAGACGAAGAGAGGGTCTGAGATGACAGGAAGAGGGGCTTAGAGCAGAACAAGGAGGCAGTTGTTGAGGAAAGCAGTTTGGTCCTGTTGGATCAGATCTGGGAACAGACTGATGTGAAGGTACAAACAGTCAGCAACCCGTTTGGAACGTGTCGTTTCAGCATTAGGCACTTTCCCAGACACTGGTCCAAGGACAAACAGGTGCTGCAGACAAAACACACAGTCCATGTCTCAAAACACTGTCTCTCCATCCAAGTCATTTCCAAACAGCATGAGGTGCTATATCAGTGTGAATTATTTTTGTTCATACCTTAAGAAATAGTTTACTATTTGGAAACATATCAGATTTGTATCTGGCGGCAGTGATTCAATGTTGGCTGCCTGTTATAATCAGTGTTTAAAAGGAAGCTAATTTGAAAAAAGATGGCGACAACAGGAGTGTTGGCATGTACCGTATGTCTGCTGATACGTAAGAAGAAACTGCAGTGCCAAAAAAGTTGTATAATCTTAAATCCAGTATAGTAGTGGTGAGAAAGTGAATTTAACAAAATAATCTTAACACAAGGTCCACCTAGCATAAAATTTTACAAATCTTGCAATTTGGTAAAAAGCTCAAGAACATGGAGGTGAATGGACATGGAGTTTAGATTATTTTTCTCATATTATACATTTTTTTCAGTAATTTAGAAATGTCAATATTACAGGCTTAAAGTGATAGTTCAGGTTGTTTGATGTGGGGTTGTGCGAGATAGTCAGTGTGTTACGTGCAGTAGATTCAGTTCAGTGCGCTGCCAGTCATGAGAGGCAGCAAGGAACATTGCACACTAGCAGAGTGATGTGCTGGTGTGCACGGGTCCAGCTGTCTTTTAAAAGTGTCTAAAACAAATTTTTTTCTGCTGGCCCCCTGCGCAGCAACACATCACTTAGCTAGTGTGCTCTTTGTTGGCAGCGCACTGATCCAAATCTACTGCAGGTAATACACTGACTGTGTAAGACTACCTCACACAACCCTACGTCAAATAAGTTGAACTATCACTTTAAGAGCACTTACAAGTTTACACTTCTCTCGTAAAACGTCTCACTCAGCACATACTCTATTTGAGTCATTTTTTTCATTTTCCACAATGTGGGGAAAAAAGAAAGAATATTGTTATTTTATCGCTGCAATATCTGTATTGGATTCCGGTATCAAACGGCTATAGTCGGCACCATGACACTAGGATAGAGGCAGTTACTGGGTCACATACAGAAATGATACAGCATGTGTAAAACTGTCGGAGACGAAGGTTATCCTGGCGTTCTCCCTCAGTAGGCCCCTGCGTCTGGAACCCTCAACATGACTGGAAATCCACTGCTTGGGAACGCAGCATTCCTGAGGAGGTTGTTAACATTCTTCTAAACTTATTGAATCAGCAGAGTACAGCTGGCTCTGCTTGCCATGGCATGCAAAGATGGATGAGTTTTTATTTTTTTCACAAGCGTATTTGCTTGTTTGTGCAGTGAGAAGAAGAAGGTGGCATGTGTGTGTGTGTGTGTGTGTCTGTCTGTGTGTGTGTACAAAACAGTGTCTGAGTGTTTCAATGTAAGTCCAGACAGGAACACCTCAGTGTATATGAAAGAAGCTTTCACATTCACAGCCCCTTCCATACAGTCTACTATAGGGTAAAACTCTCCATATTCCAATGGTGGTAGTAAAATTTTCACTCTGGTGACACTGGAGCCAGTTACTTTTTCAATTTGGTCTCACCCACCCGCACACTCACCCACACAAATTTGCAATGCAAATGATACAAAAGCATATTAATGACACTTTTATTTCCCCTTACAGACACGTTATTAGGTCAAGACAGACCATTTTTATCTGCTGTACACACACAAAGAAAGATGATGATGACTAAACTGTTGGTCTGACTATCCAGTCTTTTATCTGAGAAGAGCCAAACAGCCTGGGTCAATCAGCGGATCTGAGAGAAGCCCTGAACTGCAGCCCAGTCTGGCTCCCCAGTAATGTGCAACAGTGCCAGCAGAGACAACTCGTCAGTTAACCTGAACCAGAATACACTCAGACTGCAGCTCAACACCTCTCTGCTCCAGTTTCTTACAAACAACAAAACAAGCATTGTTTAAGGGCCCCGTGTGTTACACTTTTCTTGTCTTTTATTTGAAGTTTTGATACACATAAGAAGATATATTTGTGGTTTAACAAAACTATCCATGGGGAGATGTGAGTTATGGTTAACGGCTTAGCTTCTCTCACATCTCCCACTTATCAACAACGAGACATGTACAGCGTTAATCAAGCACCTAGACCTGCATTATTATCAAAATTTGTGGACCAATTTTTTTTAAATGACCAACATAAACAGTGCACTTAGCCCGAATGAAGACTACAGGTAGCAATGCCTTCTCTAAATAGGCGTTGCAACTAAACTACATACAAAGAACAGTACCATGCAAGTACTTTGTATTTCTTGGGAGTCATTGCAGTCCATCTGTCCATGTATCCATCAGCAACCCTTGACTGATGCACACAAATATCCTGCAACCATATCCAAACAGTACCAGGAATCTGACACTGAAATTTATGTACTTAACGAGGAGCATCGTCCCAGTGCGGTCAAAGGTGGAACCCACCTTGACACAGGAACGTATCTGCTGCTTCCATTAGCTGTGAGGCCTGAAAACAACATTACATTCGCTATCTAAGCTGGGAAGACACAACCCAGGAATGTTTGTATATTATCACAGATGACAAAGCAAGCCGATGTCCAAAAACACTGATACAAAGGCTCCACCAGACAAAAACACAGACATAGACATTCATATGTTCGGCAGGGAACTGGGAGAACTGGGCAGCTAACCCCGGAGGTTGCTAATCATCTAAATGTCATCACTGCGCGTGCTGTTCTCGTTCAGTGGGGGAGAAGTGACGGCATGTCCAGCACACTGACTGACATCAGCATACCAATTACAGAGGGACAAAAAGCCTCTCTGCCTGACAGATAAGATAAACCCATGGTGGGACCAGCCTGCCCTGGGCCGCCAGTGCCAATGACGTCAGTGTAGGAGAATCACACACTATTGATGCTATGGTTCAACTAAACATAAGGGAAATTATGCTCAGCAGAAGAAGCTGAAACTGTGGTAACATTGGCTGAAAATGACAATAGGCCCTATTTCATTTTCACATGTCACAGCAGGAACAGCACACATGTTACTAATAAGAGTTATGATGGCTCTGTGTCCCAGTAAGTCATGACAGTTTAACAGTGAGCCAAGTGTGAAAGTGAAGCAGCTAAATGGAATTCAGCCATCATTCGTTTTTTATTCAAACCTCTGCTTTTCTACTGTAACTTCTCTGTGACAGAGGCCTATTGGTCAGGTTCTGGCAATGCTAATCAGCCGAATCAATGTCAAACATGACTTAAAGACAAATTTAAGTTGACCTTTCTACTGTTTGTTTCCACTCGGAGTGATGAAACAATGCCAAAACTGTTTTAAAACCAAGTGTCTGAACTGAAAATAAATATAACAAAGAAATAGGAGCAATTAACAACAACTGATGAGGTCTGAAAAAAAGCATCTCAGTCAAAATTAAGACATATTCTTTACATGGACATGGACAACAATTAGCATTTTTGCTTAAAAATGAAAAAGATTTATTAAAGATGATAAATAATCAAAAATACTGTCGATGAACTAATTGATTTATTGTTGCTGTGTATTCCTCAGTGTGAATGTGTTGATAACATTCTCTCTGTTTTCGCTCTTGGAAAGTAGGGAACAGATTAGTCATTAGTCATGAGTAAGGAGCGGAGTTGTGTTTTGGGCGGTCTCCAAAGTAATTTCACCATTGTCATGGAGTATGACTGTGGAGCTGGCATTGCTGTAAAGGGCACTGAACATGTTTTCTCAATGGACATGAAGTGGACCGCTTTGACAGCGGCAGCCTGAGCAGGGCAATGAGAGGTGGCCTTTCATCCCTGCTAACTGTTAGCTTTGGCAGTGGTACAGCAGCCCCTTAGCCAGTGTTCCTGCCTGCCTGTAAACTGGAGCACACCTGGGGGCTGGGAGAGAGCAGAGTGAAGGAGAAAGAGTTAGAAATGAATGAGAGGGAATATAAAGCAGCCCATGAGGATAATAAATTGTATCATATTGTATTGTAGGATATAAAAAAAGCCGAGCAGGAATGAGGGCAAGGAGCGTAAAAAAGACCACTGTGTCCTTGGTTTTTTCGCTTGAAAAGAAAATAACGTCTCTTTGAGGTCTAACAGTGGAGGCAGAGGTGCTGAAGCAGGTGGGCAGACAGATATGCAGACGGGCAGGTAGTGACTCAGACGGGAAGTTACACAAGCCAGTACACAGGCCAACAGATGCAGGCGGCAAGACAGACAGACTTGCAAATAAGGAGGTCTCAGACAGATGAGGGATTTGATTTTTTTTGTGTGTGTGTGGCTGGTATTCTGCTGAATAGCTGTAGTGGTATCCATGGCAACATGGCTTTGGCATTCTCCGCAACGCTGGAAAGAGCAGCGGGTACAGAAAGAGGAGCGGGCAGAGAGAGGATGCTGGGATTCACACTAGACAGAGAGGGATACCAAGTCAAGCTATGTGCAGCGTTCACCTAGGCGAATTATCAATATTTATCTTGTACTACGGCAGCGATTGCTAGTAGGATGATAGGAGAGGCTGCTGTGTGTCACTGTTGCCTTGATTTCTGTTGGAAAACTGTGCATCATTACATTGCTGAGTGTGGATAAACTGCTGGTTAGATCTGGACACTTCTTACTGTCAGTTCTAGGTTCAGGTTTGTCTGGCCAATAATAAAAAAAAAAAATATATATATATATATATATATATATATATATATATATATATATATATATATATATAGAAAAACAAACGCACTGCCAGTGCATGACAGGTAATTAAAAACAATTACTCGGAGGGAAATGAAGTGTGACACACTGAACACTGGAATGCTGATGAGTCAGTGACTTGTAACACAACATTACCTCACTGACTTTACTATGGAGTAAAACGTCTGAACGCCACAGTGAAATAAAAACTACATTATTCAAGTTCTTTTGTCCATGTGTTTGCTGTTGTATTATATTACTGCTAATTATAGGTCAACCCCCCCCACCCCTTAAAAAAAATGATGATGCTCATGTTTGATTATCCTTCTTGTATTTGGGGGCATGTACATAAGGGTTAATGTATCAAATCAAATGTAATGTAGTGTCCAGATAACCCCCACTATAAAAAACACATTAGCTGGATACAAGAACCCACATCTGTTAGCCAATGGGCTATAGTAGCTGGAGGAGCAATATCATGAGCTTGAAAGTGTGTGTTTACATATGATCTGGAACAGCTTGTTTAGATCTTATTATCTCATTCCTCTCATGTAACAACACATGGAGCATCTTCAAGCTAAAGATGCTTTAACCACCATTTTACTGAGCCTTTAAGAACAGTGAATTAACAGTTCAAACTGTTACTCAGCTGTGCCAACACTTAACATCTGTAAGTCAGTTTCAGTGAGTCATCTTCAACCTTTGTTTGTATTATGGGGAAGTATGTTAAAGAGGAAGGGTGATGGCTTTATTTCCAGTCAGGACACTGAGTGTTGTTGCGGACCCAGAATTGACGTGATGTGAGTTTTCATCAGTGTCACATTCAATACGTGACATTTATGAGAATGTGAAGGAGTTTAAGTGAGCTACAAGAGGAGGGCGTCTTGCTTGATTTTATCATAACTGGCAGGATAACAACTGTCCTTAAGAGACGTGAAGAAGAGCGAGAGCAGCGTAATGGGTGAAAGGATTTTTTAGTAAATAATGCATCTGCTAACAATGTCACATCAAGAATGTTTTTTTTATTTTAAACTAAGTGGTCACCTGTCAGCTCTCAGCACAGACCTCTCATCATCTTAATTCACTGAATCAAAGATGAATTCTTAAATACCGCAGCATTAGTTTTGATTTCATGAGGCATATTGTTATTTAAGATTTAATGATTCCTACAAAAAAACTGAGACCACTTTCATTTGACTGTGAGTCTGGGAAAAACCTGCTGGTTACCACAGTCCTACGTGTGTGTATCTCTGCCAGTACAGGCTGTCTTCCAGACTTTCACTTCGTCATGATTTTGGGAAAATGCTGATGAACCCTCAGCACTATTGGCTTCTTTGCTGCCTTGGAATATATTTTTCAATGCATATAGATACATATACAGTATATGTCAGTGTGTTTCTGTTAGCCCTTCTGTACAGTGATCCAACAAACACAAATATCAACAACAAGCATGGGGACTAAGTGTTCCATGTGTATGTTTCTTGGCAATAATTTCAAGAGGGAATTACTTTTTCTCAACATTTTAAGGCATCTGCCAGATATGAAATGTTTGTTTTAGTTAGGTAAGGTTGGAATAGCTTCAACATGCTTTTTACAGCACAAGTGACCAAAAACAACATTGAAAAAACAAAACAAAAAAAAACATAAATTCTCATACCCACACTGCCCCTTCAAGTTTTCTCTCGTGCCCACAGTCATCTCACTTTATTTATCATGCTTACAATGCTCTGGCACAAGGATGGCAAATGCACAAAGACACACTCAGTCACTTGGTTGGAAGTGTTATGTATAATAACAGAGCGTGGCTGCTATTTTAATCTGCAGCCCTGTTTGTTTTCTGTTTTGAGGACAGTGAAAAAGAGAACAGGCTGCGAGTCCAGCTCATTGGTTCAAAACCTACATCTGACACTTAGCAGAGCCAGGGAGAGCAGGAAAACAAACACACACATGCCAGAACGCACACACGCATACACGTGTGGCCACATACACACATTTATTATTATTATTAATTATATAAAGATGTGATTCAGACGCAAAAACTTCGAAAAAGTGTGTTGTGGGGAATGAATTTAACTTGTGTGTCCAAAAAGGAAAGGAAAAACAGTTGGATTATGTTTGTACTAATGCTATTATAGATTTACTGTTCAGGAACAGGCCTGGATTTGGGGATTATTAGGCTCATGTGATCCTACCTTGTATCCAGCATGGGTCCTGCTCTTTGTTAGCGGCGTGGTGGAGCACAGCTCAATGGCCTCAGGCTCGTGAAAGATCACCGTGGGCAACGGTTCCTTCCTCAGCGTCAGCACATTTAGCTTGGTCTTCAGCATGGTCTGAAAGTGCTGATGGAGAAAGGAGGGAAATACACTGTGCTTTAGGCAAACTTACAATCAGTATCAGACAAGTGCATGACTACGGTTCAACATTTGTGTTTTCCTTGTCAACACTGGCGGAGGCTCTAGAAATTGCAAACCCCACAACACTGGCGTTTTAGTGTTTTTGTCATTTATTTGTGTGTAATACAGTATTGGACATGTCACCACTCACAAGTGAAGAAACATACCAGATTTATACCACAGCATGAAGTGAATGAAAAAATGCTACTTGCTGCTCCATAAAACTTTGATGAGGCTCAAAGGGTTGAAATTCTAACAAAAGACATCAGGATATTATATTTTAAGCTATTGTTTAACACACATCTAAAAGAAAGCAGTATAAAATTGAAGGCATATGTATTCCATATTTACCCTCACACACACACAGAAAACACATTTTAGTGGTGAGAACTGGAGATGAAGTCTGAAAGTGAGATGGTGCAACAGGTTTATTCTCCAGAAAGTGGAATGTGAGGAGCAGGAGAAGGGAGCCGTGCCCTCGCTGCCTCCGTCAAAACAAGAGCAGGGAGCTGCCTGCTCTCATACTACAGTCCACAGCCAGTGTTTCCTGAAGCGGAGCAGAACCACATGGCCAATCTGGACCGGTGCGTTCCACCCTGTGGAATTTCTGGGCTTCCTCGAAACAGTCTAAGACAAAACCGAGCAGCTAATGAGATCAGGACTTTCTCAACTAAGGCAGAAAAAGGCTGCTCTATGGCACATCCACAGGGCTAGGTGTCTGCAGCCTTATCTCATCTTTTTAATGTTGTCTAGCTCTGGCAGATAAATCCTGAAAACAAATTCCTCTTCCACAGGTCATTCCCACTATTTTTCATCTATGTTATATATAAGGCTAAATACTACTGTCAGCATGGTAATACGCTCAAAATGACAATGCTAATATGCTGACGTTAAACAGGTATAATGTTTATACCATGCTTGCCATCCTAGTGTAGCATGTGAGCATGCTAACTTTTGCTTATTAGCAATAAAAGAGTGCATCTGAGGCCAATGGGAATGTTATTAATTTTGCATGTATTTGGTCATGAACAAAAGCATTGGACAGGTATTTTGACACTAAACATTTGTAAACCACAAATGTAAACCTCGCAGAGGAGCTAGAGGAAAAGTGAGAGGATCATTTAAGTCCTTAAGATTCATAATCTGGGAAGCATGAATGTCTACACCAAATTTAATAGCAATCAATCAGACAGTTGTCAAGATATTTCAACAAAAAACTAAAATCTCAACCTGCTGGTTGGAGTAAAGATAAAGCCAGGGGCTCCGTCTGACAGACAGACATTGCTGCTGACATTGCTAAACTATGGACAGGAGCCCTCCCTATAACAACCATAAGACAGATGACCAGAGAGGTCTTGAACCAGGTCTGTGCTGCCTGGACCTGTTGATCTGGTGGGCAATAAACTAGATATAACCCAGAGTCCTGGCTTTGAGGAGAATTTTTTTTTTTTTCGTTCATTACTGTTGAATGTTATTATGTGTTCAGTGCAAGAAAAAAAATTATGTGGGTTTCCTCTTTAAGTACAGATTACTTTTACAAATGCTCCTTTTTTTTCCTTTTCACTTTGGCGCTTCAAAAGTGTTTTCCACGTTGGACCTGCACAATGTCCATTTTTTATGCAACAGATGGTCAACATTTTCAGGTGATGAAAACAGTCAGTCCTGCCAGCACAGGCTATCATCACTCTTCTCTGTTCTGTTTGTTTGGTAAAGCCAAGTGGACCATCCTCAATCAACTTCAAGAAACAGGTTTGGTGTCCACCTTCTAAATTTAACAGCATATTCTACAGTGCATACATATTATACACCTTATAACTAAATAAAAATGTCACACTTGACGCTAATTTAGTGCCGAATCCTATGACCCTATGCCCTACAGTACAACCTGTTGCAGCAATGTAGGCACACTCACCACAGTGGACCTTCATGTTGAGAAAGGAATAATACAGAGAAGGAGGGGGGGATCTCAGGAAAGATGAAGATAAGGTGAGAAAAAAAACACAAGGAGCAGATGAAGGAGAAAAGGAGAAAA
Organism: Trachinotus anak; assembly: GCF_046630095.1. Lineage (NCBI taxonomy): Eukaryota > Metazoa > Chordata > Actinopteri > Carangiformes > Carangidae > Trachinotus > Trachinotus anak. The sequence continues at coordinate 19,419,603 of NW_027273865.1, read as the reverse complement.
AGAAAGATGGAGTTGTGAAAGTAAAGCCACATGTGTGTAAACGCTAGCTGACCTCCGCGTCAGCACTTTACAGCTTCCTGACAGCGGCTCACATTCCTGCGGTTGGCCCAGTACGGACGGGGAGGGGGGGGTTCTTGGTGGGCTCCCCAACCCCTCCACCCCCCACCAGGAGCAAAAGGCCTCAGCGTAGAGCCGCTTTGTGGCGTAAAGCTGGAATTCTATTCATAATATTTTTACTTCATTTTAATGTTTTTTATTTCTCAATTCCCAACAGTCTCCTCATCAAGTTACTGCTGTTATTGATTCTATTTCTCACCATAACTTGGACCCAGGCAGGTTTTCTGTCTCCACCGTCAGGCCACTGTGGGCTAGACTGGTTTAGAGCTGGTCACAAGACAATGGTCCAGTCTATACATAGGATCTAAATGATAAACAATGGCTGCAGTCACAAGAAAACCTACAATCTCTAAATAATGGTCCTCTTAAGGATTATGGAAAACACTCTTGGTTTAAGACCGGGTCTGATCACCACATGCACTATGTAAATGTCTGACTTAAGTTAAAGCCTCTACATGTTTAATATTAATGTGATTGTCACCCTCAAAGGAATTTTAGCAGGTTCATCTTTGCAACAACTGACACAAGTTCCTGAGGGCCTGGAGGGGGCCACTGAAGTCCACAAATGACTTCTAATAACATGGATCCGCAGATTCAGGGTGAGCGTTCAATATAATGACATGAGATGTGACACAGCCTATTTTAAAGCAGCTTATTTGATCATTTCAGTAATAGAAACCCTGGCAGACCAGTCAGTGTTCATTCTGCAGCTGTAGTGCTAAGATGTACTGTATTATGAAGAGGCCGAGCTACTTGGTACAAAACATCTTAGCAGTTTACACCTTCTTTCCTAGAAAATATAAAATATTCCAGTGCCTAATTCCTATCTGGAATACATATTCTTTTTCATATGCCTTAAAGCATAAAGTTGTATGATTACATTACTTCTTCACATAACAACGGTTTTTATTTCTTCAGTTGCCATTAAAACTAAAAAAATGCCATTGGTTGTAAAGATGAGATAGTACATGTGTTCTTAAATTCACATGCATTTTTTATTAAATCTAATCTCATTATTTAAAGTTTGTGACTCCCACTCTTCGCATATTGAGACTTGCTGTAAATTGAATCGAGTATTTGGTCATTTGTAAGCCAGTTAGTTCTACATATTTAGCAGCATGACTATAACCCTAACAGCATCAACACTGACTCACTGCTGCCTGTGACCATGTGATTAATTTGTATTTATAGTGCAAAGAAGTTGCAGTAAAAATGAACCAGGCCCAATACTGCCAAAACTCCAACAGTGTGGCTTTTACAACATTTCAGTTATTTATATTTTATGGCTCTTGAGGCCCATATAATGTATTTGCCTAAAATCAGTATTTCCAATAAACTATATCCCACAATATTTGACATAGGCCTAACTTCTTTTTCTGAGGGAACAACTAATTTAAAATTGGGTGGGCGACCAAGGTCAAATCTGAGTCTCTGAGTAATCCAGTGTTACCTGTTAATTCTGAATGACTGCTCTTTTAGTGTGTCACTGATTACTGCTGTAAAGTGTCATCAGAGCAAGTACCCATTCTAATTTCTAGAAGAGTCTCTACAAGTCCATAATTGTGCATTTAAAAACATGCAAATCCAGGAGAATACTTGAACAATCAAGTCCACCAGAAATCAAGCAGACAGGCTTCGGAGAGTGTCTTGCGCAGTTTGCCTCCTGCAGTGATGAGCTTAACAGGTCGCAGATGGTAAGTTAAACTTTTGGCCCCCTGAGGGAGCATTCTTACAGGAAAGAGGTTCTCAGGTCAATCTCATGGTGAGACACTGCATAACAGGGTAAAAACAGATCTCTGCCACACCCACTGAGACACACAAATATGGGGTTATAGGGATGTGATCATGACAAAACTGTGGAAAACAGCTGGAAATAAAGTTGAGAGGCAGCGGAAGCTAAATGGGTGGATGTTCTGTGTCTGAAAAGCATGATAATCTGAAAAATTACATGCCTCTGATACAGAAATGGCTCCTGGCTCATGCCATAAAAATGGTTAATGATATAAAGCATGGTTGGGATCTTAGCACAGGCATCGAGACCAAAATACTTTGTCAACAACATTAACCTGTCTGAGACACATCTGCATCCACCAACCAGACACACTTGATGAAAGAGTGTGTAGAGCTCTGTACCAGATGTTGTAGATCTGTCGGGTGCTGGCAGAGAGAAAGACAGTGGGACATCACTGTTTGTTATCTGGGCCTCTGTTCTGCATCTCATCTTTTCATTTCCACCAGCTTGGTGTTCAAACGTAGAGCCAGGCTGAGTATAGGATCAGAATCATTTCACCTTTTCTGAACAACAGAAAAGGTCTAGCACTGAGACATTTGGGACCATAAAATTGGAGTAAATAAATAGTCACTAGGCTAATTAATGCATCCGTTTTGTGGCAGGTGCAAATGTTTGGTGCATAGTGGGCATGTTCAATTTGAATTTTTCTTTCTGTCTGACACGACAACAACCCGGAGTGTCTACACGGAGAACGAGAGAGTCAAGCATGCACACAGGTGGGAAAGAAGCCCCTCCCAGCAGACCATCACACAAGGCGATGTTCCTTTTGACTTCATTGTTGCAGAAGAAGCAACATGCCGCTTATCCAGGAACTCATAATAGGCTCTACCTTGTAAATTCATAAGGTTAGCAGAGGAGGAGCATTTTTTGTTGACTGGCGCAGAGAAATGCACTTCCTTTGTTAACAGCCAGACCACTGCTCACACAACACAAGGTCAGTAAACCTCAAAATATAATATGAACAGGTCTACCTCAGTCCTCAGCATAGCGAACAGCTTGTCTACTGGTTTTATTCAGAAATAGCAACACGTCAACATGCTGTGGGGTTAACCCGTTGCATTAGTCTGTTAACTATGAGAGCTGTGGCAGAAAATACCCACTCAGATGGTACTGATGTCCTAGGATATTTTAACTGTTTAACTCATGGTATTAATCAGTCAAAATTCTTATTGTCAATCGACAGTTAAGCTTTTAATTGTCAACAACACTAGTACACACATCAAATTCTGCATCACTGTCACCGCCCTGGGGTTTCAATTATGGGTGGAGGCCTGCAATCAGTGTAGCCTCTACCACCACATAATGGTTGGTCAATATGGTCAGGAGACCAACCCTTACAATGATTATGTAACAGAGCCAAAATGTCGGGATTTGTCTGATTGATGAAGTGGGACCAGCCTTCTATAGAGAGAACCAAATAACTGTAGGGGTTAAAAGCATCACATCTTGAACTGCTCGTTGGTCCTCCTAAACTAGCTGACAAAACTTAAAAGTTGCACTGTGGAGTTTTCTTGTAAGTTCTTTTGACATCTAGTACTACCTAGTATACTCACCAAAATAAAGTATGTTTATCCTTGAGGCCTTCCAAACATGTTGAATGCATTTCCTGCATTGTTTATACTGATGTTTGCTTGCTAGCCGTCTTCCTCTTCCCTGTCTTTTGGTGGTGTATCCTTAAATTTCTTGGACAGTTATTGCCAGCTGTTGCTCAGCGGCCTAGTGGGGAACCATTGGTCCATCATCCCTCATCCGTGAGCGTGCGCACGGTTCGATAACCGGGGTCAAACTCATAAAAACAGGTACAGGGTACCTTTAAAGGCGAAGCTAAATAGTTTTCTTAGAAAACAACATCACCACATCCCACATGGGAAATACTTTGTAACAGGTGAGGGTAGGATCGTTTCTTTCAATTGGGCCATTTGCCACTGAGTAAACAACACAGGAGCAGAGTTACTCATCAAACCAACAAAACAAATCTTTCCAAAACAATTTTACAAACCTTGCGTCATTTTGTACTGGCAACCAGGCCTATCCTGCCTCCGTTTGTACTTCAGACCCCAGTTCCACACACTAACAAATCCTTTCTTTTGTAACCATCCTGAAGAAATACACTATGGTCTACAGGTAGAGCAGGGGGAGATTCACCCAGCATGTGGTGGCAATTAAGTCCTACAGCCAGGAGTAGGATGCACCCCTCCACTTCCCTGTACTGGGCAGTGTTACTTTCTAAGCTGTCCCTCCACGTGTTTACAGCCTCCCCCTCTGATCCTGGCACAGTTTACGAGAGGAAATATCACTGAATGGGCTCAACCCTGAGACGACTGTGGGAGGTCCCTATGCAGAGGAAAACCTGTTTTTCTCAATTGTGATTGGAGCACTAGGGCACGTAGGAGGGAGAAGGTCAATGATCGGATGTTATGACTGGTGGGTTACTTCTGTAGGAGGAACTGGGTATTTAAGTACCCAAACCTCAGAGCCTGGGGGTGGCAATCTCTGTCTGGTGATAAAAACATCAACGACTATTTTGTGAACAATAAACCCACTTCTTAAATTGTCTACACAGTTTCAGTTCCAGCTAATGACAAAAAACATTGTCCACTGTCAAAAACTTCCTGAAATTGGACATGCACATTGGGGTGATGGTGTTTTAAGTGTCTGATTAAGCTTGTTGTTCCGAATACTTTCATGGTTGCTCCTCCATGGCTTTCTTTGGCTCTTACAGAATGTGTACAGGAGTCGTTCTGAGACTGGGCTGTTTCTTTAATATGTGCATTGATTTTAAAGGTCTCATATTGTAGACAGTGAGATTTCCATGTCTTTTTGATCATAAAGCAGGTCTAGGTGCTCCCCAACTAATAGACCTAATCCTAAAGTATCAAAGTACGCAATCCATGGACAAAATGCACATAGCCTGTATTCAAAAACTGTGCCTTAAAATGAGCCATCAGGACTTCTGTAGCTTTGTGATGTTACAAAAAAAACAGTCTCTGCACGGCCCACCTGGACACAGCATCCAACTTTGCAGGATTTGGTTTCTCCAGGTGTTTCTTTGAAATCTGTTATGTCTTTATTTGATCACTCAGAAAACAGTCAGCCAATCAGAAGAGAGGCTCAGAGCCCCTCTTCTGAACCTGTTGTTGGTAGAGCTCCAGGGAGAAGCCAGAAAGAGGAGATGTAAAAGTAACCAGAAACATTTTTTGGTACTTAAAACCACAAATATATATATTTGTTATGGATTATAAAGATAAAACACCAGAAAATGTAAAATATGGAACCTTTAAGTTTTTCCTTATTGGATCAAATAATCTACTTGTTTAACACTCAGATCCAAATGACACATTGCTAAGAGAGAAGCTCTGCAATAATAACCATAACACTCTTCTCCTCACGGAAATACAGAGACATTTATGTGCATCTTTGCAGTGCCATGATTCCAGCCTTAGGTGTAATCTAGCAAATGGAGATCTGAACCCTGCTAAAAACCAAGACATAACAGGAAAAGAAAAGTAAAACTTCAGTGTACAATCCATGGTAGTGTTCTGTAAAAAAAAAAAAAAAAACAAGTGAAAAAACAAAATACTAAATTATACAGCTGAGACAGCTCCATTTTGACCAATGAGAAAGATAAAACTATCTTGGAAAAAACCTTGAAAAATTATAACTTCTGCAAACAGCAGATTATGGCCATTCATCAAACACGAAGAACAACAAGTGAGCCAACAACCATTTGCTCACAGGAGGCAAATGTGTGCAAGCTGACAAAAAAATACAACAACCAGTCGAGGAACCATAGGAATTTTGTGCCAGTTTCGTTTTGCCACTGAGGCCACAGTCTCAACAACATAGCTGTGGCCACAAAGCAACCTCAGACAGGCAGACAGAGAGACAGACAGACATACAAAGAAATACAGAGAAACTGAGAAGGGGCCACAGAAACAATTGAGGATGAACAGTGACTGCTTCTGACCATGCTTGACCTCAGTCAGCTATTTCAGTCAGGTCCACATCTTTTCTCTGCTCAGCCCAGTTTGTCAGTGCCACACGCATTAAAGCATCAAAAGGGGAAACCATGGCTAAAGATACAGCTGCTGACAGGGGGAAAAGAATATATTTGGTAGCACTAGGGGCATTCAAAAAGGAAGTTGTTGTGTGTGAATGCATGCTCAACCTGCCCAAAACGTGCATATGAGTCTATGTGTGTGTGCATTTGTGCCCAGACAACTTCATATTGTGCAATATGTCAGTGAACTAACATGGCCTCTGCCAGAGGAGGAAGGGCCCCCGAAACTGACTGAGGGATGTGGTCAGTGAGACATACGAGGAATGGGGAAACGGACAGAGAAGGAGAGGGAGAGAAAAACATAATATAGCATAATGCAGCACCAGCACACAGCCATCGCAACACACTTTGCCTACAAAAATTCCCAGAGTAACAGCTGCTTGCTACTGGTACAGCTTAACTCCAACGCCATGACCTGTATCTCCTCCCCCCATCGCCCCCATCTATCTCTTTCCCCCTGCTCTTCCTGCCTGAGCATGAGACAAAAATGCAGCAAGACATCAGGCGTTGCTATGGCAACAGAGGACAGCACAAGTGTGGACGGATGCCATGGTGAATGAAAACAACAAAACATTTATTCCAGATCAGCAACCTAACAGATTCAGCTCCACAAAACCCCACAATTCCCGATTCAAAAGAGGGGAAAGATACCAGTTGACAAGATGGGTTGTCACCATGGTTACAAGGCAGCGAATGGCCAGGTATTGCTATCTTTCTAGCACCACTTTTAAGGGTAAACTGTAACCTTTTATTTACTGATCTTAAAAGGTTCTGGCAGTCCATGTAGACCATGACCAATTCGTTATGGTTTCTGCTGATCAAACCAAGAACAGAACAACCTGGGCAACATTGTTGGTCTCTAAAGACCAGTTGGTCTTTAAAAAGTGGGTTCTCCTTTAAAGTCATCCAACAAGTTAAAACATTGCCACTCAGTGTTTCATAGTTTTGAAAAGGGTTGCAAAAACATGCCATACGCCTTATCAAATCTGGGCCACAGCTGTTCTCTAGAAGGTAAGCTGATGTGAGCCAAGTGCTGGTTATCAAAAGTAAGATTTCTTTAAACACATGAAAAAAAAAAAACCATTGCCCTACATCAATTTAGTACTGCACCTCCATAAAGCTGGATCCTTCATGTCCCATAGTGCAACTCAACTGCATCTGTCATTCCAACGCGACATGATAACATGATCTGGGTTATTTTTTCATACTTTAAAAAGCTCCTTTTGGAGACCCTCGAAACGTTTACAGGCTGAGTTGCACTCCCAAAGACGAAAAAACTGAGCTCCATACCCCTTTAAAGAATACAGCTACCTCCTGTTTCATATGTGCATAGGTTAATCCACAAGTTTCACAGATGTAACAGCCCAAAAATCATAGTTGTCCAATATCATAGAGGTAATGCAAAACCACCACAGGAGACTGTTAAGAAATCAGTGTTGTAATACTTTGATACAGTCTAGCCCAAATATCACAATATCCAATATTATCAGTGTTTTTATTGTTGTATTTTTTGTTTTAGGGGTTTCAGCAGTGAAATGTGGGTCTAAAGTTTGAGGGAATGAATAAGGAGGACTACACACTAACTGACAGTGACTTTTGATTCAGACAGAGCCCCACAGATCGGGCAATGTGCACTTCACTGCTTATAGTTCTCTCACTCTGTTTCGAGCACTAAACGTGTGGCAGTGGTGGGCTGAGCATGGCAGCAGTATAAATGCCAATGTCCGGTAAGAAATACAGGATAACTACCACTTTCAGTCAGGTATGACTTGAAACTGACAACGACTTGTCACTGTTCAAGCACATGCGAGGAGCAGACTAGGACCCCTATATGAACTTAAATAAATTACACTGTGAGAAAAGTATCATCTATCAATGTGACAGAAAACAAACTTTACCTCAGCTTATTTCAACCTCGCACCACATGTCTGTTCATGCGGCTCTTCACCTTTATCTCTCTCTTCCTGTTCATGTCACCTGTTGAGCCGGTGACCCCTTCCAGCGTGGACGTTTAAGTCAGGGGAGAGGGGCTGGGGGTCTTCCAGATGTGTGTTTATGGGATAATTTACAGCAGCCCTCACACAGGACAAACACCGGAACTCTCGGGTTTAATAATAATTCGTGATTCCATCTTCTTGACGCCTGGGCAGAAGAGGGGATTGTGCAAGTTCACTTGGCAGGCGGTGCACAGGCCGACATCTGGAGAGCATTACGTCTGCAGGAGACGTGAAGCCAGGCTCGGTGCGCGGCTTGCCCCTGGATATCAAACTACGTGTCATTAACAGTGTGTGTGTGTGTGTGTGTGTGTGTGTGTGTTTTCCATTTGTTAACAGGTCGCAGACGGCAGGTTACTGACAAAGCCTTTTTTCTTCTCCTTGTTTTTACACGGGGATGAGGAGGGACACTGAGTTTAAGCATCCTGATGTGGCAGCATGAAGGGAAAATAAGAGTGACAGCAAGAGAGGGCCTCCAGTTGCACTCAGGTTAGTATGAAGGTAGAGTGTGGGATGAAACAGGCCTGTGGGCCAAAATAACCATCACACATTGCCGGGACATGCTCGTCGCTGACATTTTGAGGAAAATCTCTGTCTGTGAAGCACACGAATGAGGCGGAGGTACAAATTGTTGCACGGCACCCACGGTTTGCGTAACGTGAATAGGTGCGTTTAAACGCAGCACCGGGAGGGAGCCGTGTAGAGACAGAGACACGCAGGAAAAAGAAATCACTGTTTGACCGCCTAGGAGTCATTCCTGGCATGTAAAAGACAAGAGCCGCCAGCCAAGTGAAAGACCGTGCACGCAAAACATCTGTAGCTGCTCGCAAACCAAGCTGGGGCCATGCACAGCTCGGCGGGTTTCGGTGTCTGTTAACACGGACCAGCCGCTTATTTACCGCTGCCCTGTCGACAATGAGCGTTTCACACACACCGGGGCCCTACCTGCAATCGCTCCGACGCGGGTTGCCACATATTAGCAGAATCAGAGGTTCTCCGTCTGTGCTACAGCTTGTTCTCTTTCCGTAGTCCGGTTCACATCTGTTCGCTTTCACGGCTTGACGCTCTGTCCTCCCTCAAATCTGGACTGGTCGGCAATGAAGGATGTGTTTGCTCCGCCTGGCTGCAGTCACCAAACTGGCCAGCAGGTGGTGGTGCCGGCTCTCCGTGGCCAGTCGGCTCCTGGTGCTGCCTTCAGGGGTTGTCGGAAATCAACAAGACAGTGACAAGGTGGGTATTCAGTCAATGGGCGGAATTGAGCTTCAAGTTAAGCACAATGTTTCCATTTATTATTATTATTGTTTATTTATTTATTTATTTATTTATTTATTTATTTATTTATTTATTTATTTATTTCAAGGGCTTTCAGTGTATTTTTGAAAATCTTTTTTACCAGCCAATCACATTTCCAATTTTTGAGCTTTCTTGTAATTATCCTAAATAACAAATACTAATTTTAAAGCTGCACTAGAGATTATGAATGAGCCAAAGGGCATCCATAAGGTTATTTAGCACCATTAAAAAGAGGACTTCAAAGCCTCAGATTAGTCGTCCAGACCAGGGTAACCAGCCAATGCAAGAATGCAGTTAAAATGGAAATGATCAAAACAGAACATAAATGGCACAGCAGGCATTGTTTCAGTGGCCGGTGGCAATAAAAAAACGTGGTTAATTCAAATGTTCTGATTTCATAATTCCCAAGCTTCATAAAGGCAGCCTCAGACAATGTATGGAGAATTGCCAGTCATGCCCACACATTTTGGTCCGTTTAAGCTCCTTAAAAAGATTCAGTCCTCCAGATTGTTTTGCCGTGTGACTGGTTTGGTATGACCATGTTATTCTCAAAGTGAAGTCTGGGAATTCACTGAAGTGTCATCCATTATTTTGTGGAAACTGTTGAATGAATTATTTTTACTGTTGCCAACATTTTGTACATATTTCAACTGTTGGGTTGAATTCTGTATTTTTCCTGACAAATGATACGGTTTTGTAACAAAACCACCACACAACTGCCAAGACAATCTGTTTATCAAGGTGGAGGCTTTGAACGCCAACAACAAAGTGTTGTGGAACCTATGTAAAGCCAAACGGCATGAAGTCTGACCCTCTAGGGCATACAGAGGGCAAAGGCCAAGCACAAGGTCTTCAAAGCAGACCATAAGCAAAGGTGAGAGCCATCAATAACATCTGGCGCTCCCACAATGTGTGCATGTTTGTACACACATATAATATATGTAGGTGTGTTGAGCGACATGGCTCCACAGTCACAGCCTGTATTTAGAGATGTTTACATGAGGAACATCTGGATAAAGCCTGAGGTCACTGAGGGTGTTCACATTACTAACACTCCATAAAAGGTCTTTCCCACGGTTGACGGTTCAGTCTGGTGGGTACGACCTTGGGACATTGCAGAGAAAAAAAGACACCCTGGAGAATTTTTTGTTAGCACTTAAAAAAAAATCAGGGTCCATGTTTCTAAAACAATTTTATAATTTCAGCCCAAAACCTATTGCAGCATGCAATTGTGTCATCTCATCATGGCTGAGTTCAAAGTCATGTAACTGCTGCACATTCTTCCTTATCATACTAAATTTTTATTTGGCACATTTCTTCTACAGCGTTTAGTTAACATGACACATTTGAGTCTTGGCACTTTTGTTACATGAAAAACATAACTATACTAAAAAGTATTGTTTTGGTATGACTACTTAAACCCAGCTATCGTATTGGCACTGGTACTGAAAACATTAAAACATCCTGCCCCAAACATAATGCATGCAGTACAAAACAGTGTGCACAATCCAAATGTGCCACATGGAAATTGAAGAGAAAAACAAAAGTCCCGGGAACATTTGATAGTTTGTTGATCCTGACTAAGGCCTAAGTCAACGAAATGCTGCTTGCAGCTATGATTGATTGATTGATTGATTGGTGATAGTTCTACATCCATGGTTATAAAAACATAAACACAATTTTAGGATCATTAATAAAAAGCAGGCACCCCCCACTTGCTGTTGTCACTACAGGAAACACAGTTTTAGCCAGAATTCACATGAGACACCAGGGGAATACTGTAGATTATATTCACTTGAATCTTTATTGTTTACATCATTCAACATAGATAATAGGTAATCATGTGGTTGCCGTGTTTAAAATGAGAGAAAAAAATTAGCTGAGCTTATTGATAAAACATTGCTTGACCTTGAGGGGAACAACACAGCTGCACAGACAGAGAGTTTTCCATTGGCAGGACACAGAAGCACATATATTCTGGAGTAGATATCGTCCCTCTTCTTCCTCTTCTTCCTCCTCTTCCTCCTCCCCTCTCTCTTCTCCACCCTAAAGCCAGCAAGAGGCCACTCCAGCAAAGAAACTCTCATCCATAGACTATGCAACACTGTCAATACTAGAGGTGAATTTGTACACTGGGATTAACAGGTACACTGAGTAAAACCAGCTATGTTTCTGTGCATTGAGAAATATACCTACCTATTATCCTAAATATCACTGAAATACATACAGTTGGATGGCAGGGTCACAGTACTCCAGTAAACCCACTTTCTTTACTATTCGTACACTTGCATGTAAAGAACAGGACCATATGCATTTTAAAAAGAAAACTGTGTGACTAGTATTTTATACATGTATTTGATCTACCAACCACAAATTACCCAAAGAAAATATTTGGCACAATCTTGACAGAGAGAAATACAATGCAATGACAAAAAATAACAACCAACAACCAAGTACAAAAGATTTGAAAATAATGCAGAGAGAACATCAAATCTAACCATGCACGAAGTAAGGCAACCTACTGCAGATTTTTTTAGATATAGAAAAAGATACAGTGTATGCACCATGAGGAGTGCACCTATCTCTACAACACCTGTAGGAACTGTTGTCAGCACTGTCAGAGCCCCACCTACAGACAGAGGTTACTGGTAGTGTTGCCCATCATTAATAAACTTAAGTAATGCAAAGTATGCTCTTATGCTACAATAAAGCCTTATCGTGGACTTTGACAGGAAAATAGATGTATCAAATTCCAGATTTGTTCTTTTTAAACTACAGAGTATGTTTTGGATTTTTTCCCTCTACTTTACATTCAATTTTGTTTTGCTGTTTTTTCTTTCTTAAGAAATACTTAAAGATTTATACTGACTTTCTCTATGTATGTGTGTGTGTGTGTACATGTGCAGTTGTAGGTGTGCAGCTTGTGATGGTTGTGTTTTACAAATCCTTCGTCTTGATGAGGGTAACCAAAGGCTTGTCATCAGGACTGTAGTCTTCATATGCGATGGGAGTGGCATCGTACATGGCGGGCCTGGACTTCTTGCCAAATCTAATAGGAAAGCATAAACACCAACTGTGCATCAATAGCGCAGCAGATAGAATTAGTAGCCTGTCCTTTGTTGGTAGTTTTATCGCTCCAGGAATTCAATAGTGAACTTCTATAAAGTCAAAGGGAGGGAAAGACCAAACTGTGATTTCTAAAGTGAGACACTGCAGATGTAAACCATTCCAACTCTTTGGTGGAAGAAGGTTTACGCACTAATCCTGTCACTGACCTGGCATGGCGGATGGAGGCGATGGCGTTGCTGAACTCGCTGTCGATGCTGCGGCAGTTGTAGAACTCCTGGTAGGCGTGGCGTGACGAGCCCTGGTACTCAATGCGGCTGATGCGGCAGATGCCCACGATGAGGATGATGAGCATGAGGACGAAGGCCACACACAGCGCTCCGATGATGATGTAAAGGGAGTGGCGTGGCATGTTGGTCAGAGTTTCCTCGGTGTGTGCTGGCTTCCATTGCAGGTCTGACACACACACACACACACACACACACAAACAGGCATACAGTTTCCACATGTCCCCGTTTAGAAAAATAGCTGAGCAGATCTTTTCTGACAGGCTGACTTACGGATCTCACAGCAGGGCCCAACCCACCCAGGTTGACAGTGACAGGTGAAGCCATTTGATTGGTCAATGCAGGTGCCTCCATGGTGACAGGGGTTGCTCTCACACTCGTTGATGTCGACCTCGCACTTCTCCCCTGAGAGGACAGATGAGGTGGTATGGGTTATAGCATTTTGTCTCCTGACAGTTTTTTTCAGACCCAGGAAGACTTTGGGGTTTACCGAGAAAATACACATTTCTAATGGGTCATTATTGTTTCACTATCAGAAGCACAGTCTCATGGAAAACTCTGACCTTTCTATTTTGAATCCTTCATGGAAAATCTAGGCCTATTTTAAGGAAGATTACAAAATGCGTCATTTTCCATGTAGTGACGTTCTCCTTCATCATGAGCCACGAAGATCATATTAATAAGAAGCTAGTCTACTGGTTGTCGGGCTGAGTATGGTAGCAGTGCTCACCCATGTATCCAGGTGGGCAGGCACAGGACGCATTGAGTCCTGCACTCTCGCAGCGGCCTCCATTCTGACAACGCATCTTCAGACATGGATCCTGGTAGATTTCACAGTGTCTGCCTGCACACACATACGCACACATACAGAACAAACTTGTGATGATTTATCTTGAGGCACATTTACTGTGTACTGTGAAGCTGTGACGTGTAGAAGCAAGTATTATATACAGTATGTTCCTAAAACTAAAAATAATCACACACTGAAACACACGCACATACCTTCAAACTGTGGTGTGCAGACACACTCGTAGGCATTGATAAGATCCCTGCAGGTGGCGTAGTTCTGGCAGGGGGCAGACAGACACTCGTTGTACTCCTCCTCACAGTACAAGCCATGGTAGCCTTAATCAGACACACAAATATATACAGTATATATTAGTATTAGAGTCTTCAAAGAATATAATGTGATTCTGCTGCATTGCTGATGCACCCAGTCAGAGCATGTTTCAACCTTTATTTACCAAGGAAGGGCTTTGCTGAAAGTGCATGTCTTTTTAGCTGCTATCAGCAGTTGGTATTAGTCATTCTGATGGTTAACTGGACCCAAGAAGTTCAAATAAATTTTCCTTAGATGGGGCAGTGCACGATCAAACTGTGTGGTGTGATTTAATTAGAGACAAACTGTAGGTTTGTAATGACAGAAATCCAACTCTCTGATTTTGAGTGAATCCATCTAATGCCAGCGTTGTTTTTGCTCATGTTGAATTTAGCCTCAGTCTCAAAGCTACATGTGGTATAGCAAATACACTGAACTCTTTGTCTGTATATGTGTATTTAGGACTTTGCTTATGTGCAAGAAACAAGGGGGACTTGTGCACACTTGAGTAATGTAGCACATTATTGGCTAATACCATCACTACTGCAGCAGCAGCAAGCAGTAAACTCTGTTTATCACAAATGACATACTTGTTTAATCAGAGCATCTCCTCTCATTCACAATTCACAGCACCACGTCACAGCAGTGCAACCATAACATTCATCTGTCGGGCACTAAGGAGCAGAGAGTGTAGTGTTACAGTAAGTGCCTTCCTCATTCATTGCTCTTGTTCAGAATGTGTCTAGACGATTAAGAGATTGTAATCAGAAATCTTTTAATCACACTGTAACCTTTATGTGTTACCTGTACCTGAACTATTATTTCCTGTACACCTTGCGTTCAAAGAGGAATTATTTGGTAGTCTGTATGACACATAAACATCAATTAAAGACACACGGGGCTGAAAACACTTTCATACACTGACTAAATGTCCAGTAAATGTATGAAAATATTATAAAACCAGTATTTTGCAACTTTGCTTTGATGGGATTGGGCAGAAGGTCAGATGACATGCAGTGCACTGTGCTTTCCATAGGATGGCAGCTGTGTACTGAGGCAGAATAAGCCTGCAACATCTGGAAACATTATCAGTCAGACAATCATGCCTTTTTGAATAGTTAGCAGTTAAAAAAGGAAAAATACAAAGTGTAATGTACAGTATGTAAAAGAAGATATAGCTTAGCTGGTGGCATCTGTTTAACTTGCACCACTGCAGTTTGTGTGTTAGTTATGCAGATACAGCTGTAGGAACACAGGCAAGGACAGGAAGTTTTTGTAAGTGACTGTATACATTTCTGGGTGTTTTAATACCATTTGACAATAAATTAAGCCAACAAATGCACTGTTTGTGAATGCATTGATCTAACATTTGATGTACTGTCATACCTGCTCACACTCCCACCTGAACCACCACACTTCATTGAAATGTTCCACCAACTACAACTGAGGAACCAAAAATCACCAGAGGACCAATGTCTCTTGAGTCCTTCCACGACTAGTGTAGCAATCTGTTTTCATTAGCTCCGCTCCCATTTTGACTGACTGAATTTCCCTGTTGGGTCTCAGTCCCAGTCCAAGTTTCAACAAAACCTCACTGGGCTTCAGCTAACGTGTGTTTGGGGAAGAGAGGGGGAATTAATGAGGAGCCCAGTTAGAGCCTCTAGGGCCCTCTCTGTGAAATGCCAGTGAAATGTCAAGTGCCTTTCCAAGACTCTGTCTGCTTTCTGTGAGCTGCCATCTTCTCAAGTGAGCTGGATTACAGGAAACTGGAGGACAGATCCTTCTACATATCAGCTCCCCAGCAGCGTTCTTTCAGACAGCCAGCAGGCATTTACACAACCCTTACACACATCCACACACTTATACAAGGCGGACAAGCACACAAACTACTGCAGTCAAGGTTTTATTCACACAGATGCAAATGTTCATACCCAGCATACGGAGACACACACACAAAGACACATACCTCAGACACCAGCTGGCATTCTGATGAGGTGAAAAAAAAGGTCAATTCTGGTCCAAAACATTGTGTGTATGTGTGTGTTCACCGTAATGTCTGGAAGGCTAATTACAAATCACCAATTTCACCAGTCCCATTAGACAGGACCATCTGAGTAGAGGCATTTGATTGGATGGCAGCATCTGCCCAACCAGCACAGTCACAGACCCAGACAGTGGATTGGGAGCCATAATGCACACACATACACACACACACACACAGACTTGCAAGGTCTCACCATGGCAACCAGACAACAGAAGATGAGAGGGAAATGAGATGAGGTAAACTTAGGAAGATAAAGACGAGGAAGGACAAAAGGACAGGAAGAAGAACAAAAAAGAAAAAAAAGAAAAAATAGAAAAACAAAATCAGACTGAGGATGTGGTGAGGAAAATGTTCGTTATCTGAATAATTGGAAAGCAGTAGATGCCTGCTTTGCACCAGGACACAGCGAAACTGAAAGCATTTGAATAAACATGAAGACCATGATGTATGGAGGGATTATCGACTCATTCCGTACCATAAAAAGGCTTTAGGCGCTGCATGTTTTCGTGTTGTGCCATCAGCCCAGTGAATGGAAAAAAGCATTTAGGAGGGTGCGGGTTCTTTGCACCGACAGAAAAAAAGAAAGGTAAGCTGGCGACGGGAATGACCTGTTTGGACCGACATTTGTGTGATTGTGTGTGACAGACGCGTCGGCGTGGTGGTTACAACCATTGACTTGGATAAGCAAGTGTCAAGCTATTGATGAGGTAAGCCTCAACAACGAATAAATAAATGTTTTGTTAGGGAGTAAATCTTAACAATAGCAATAATAGATAGAGACCAGATAATTTAGCTTATTTTACAATTTAAGAAATTGGCAACCTAGCTAACTTACATAGATATTCATGTTCTGAATTAAGCCAGCAAAGCTAGTTAGTCGATGTTACATAAAGATACCTCGACTGAACTAACGTTGGTATCTAATGTGGGCTGATGGCTAAACACAGTTAGGCTCTGTCTTTTTCTGATGAAACTTCTGGTCAAAGCATTTCTGTTATACAAAAAAACACTTGTAAAATGCAGTTGAGAGCGTCCTTTGTTTTAACTTATACTAACCTCAAGTTAATTTCAAGGCTCAAATGTTATTCCAAATCCAAATGAAAGAACAGCTGTGTAGTAATTCATCTTAACATAAGCGACCAAACATGAATCCAATATGAATATTTTCCCTGTTAAAGACATTTTGTTGAAGAAGAAGCCGTAAATTCTCTGATCAAGATGGTGACTGACTGCACATTCGACTGGCTGATGGTATAAAGCGAGAGCAGGAGGGGCGCACGGTCAAATTATGTTTGTGGGGCACTGGGAAAGTCATTTATCTCACCATCCCAGCATGGTAATTCCAAGACAATGGATAATGATAAGTCATCATTCCACTCAATTGATTTCACCACTGAGGCATCAGCACCAGTGCCATGATCATCCTGTCTAAAAATAACTCATCTTTCAGTCAGACCACATTTACGGCTACTCTCAGCCTGAGCCAATGCTACAACGTACTTTTAGTTCTCACTAACTTTTATGTGCAGGCTGTGAAGTCAGATTTAGAGTGGTGATAGAGGCAATGTGAGGATTCAGAGGGTTTCTAAAGGAAATGGATGGATTTCTTAATGATCCCTCCAAGCCCAGGCCCAGAGGTCTGAGGGTCCAGCACAACCTAAAACCATAGTTTCTGTTTGATTAGCATTTCCTGTTAGAAAGTCTGATCATGTTTTGTTTATTCTTGACCTTGAGAACATATACTGTAATAAAAATGCCAAGCTAATGCTTAGCTGTTCCTGAAACTTTCCATTTTTATCACAATATATGAGATGTCATTTTTTTTTGTTATATTGTTGCTAAAGCAAAAAAGCTCTGCTTAAAGAAATGTTTTTTTTAATACAATTTTGTGTGGTATCCTGTAGTATTTTGTATTTATTGTGGCTATGACAGGAAGCCATGGGAAAGACTTTGACAACCTCTCATTTTCAGGATGAACAAAATAGAATCTGTTTCAGAAGAAGTGCCTACATGTTTTACCTGCAAGATACAGTACAAACACTTACAGACAAACAGACAACCACGTACAGCATGTGATAGTGGTGCACAGTATAGTTCATTTTGGATGAATAAAAAGAATGGCAAGAGTTGTGTGAAAAATTGCAGTTAAGGTACAAGGATTCATAGAGGATTTTAAATTTATCATCTGACTTATTCTCTTTATGATTTGGATTCTGTTCAACAAACAATTCAGCGAGGTCAGCTGTCCCACCTCTCTCTGACTTTGGCTAAATTTGGCTCTGTGATGCCCACAGCGCCCTGACATCAGAGGTCAACAGCACCCCAAATCTGTATTAAAAGCATCAGTCACTGAGGTGTCTGACACCGCAGCTCACCTGGGACACACAGGCACCTGTAGCTATTGCCTACGCTGCGGCAGACCCCATGGGCGCAGGGGTTCAGGGCACAGAAGTCCACCAGCTGGGCACAGGTGGGGCCGGTGAAGCCTGCTGTGCAGCTACACCCGAACCCCAGGGGGCCGGGGCCCTGGGCATAGCATGTCCCGTTATTGTGACAGGGGCCGGAGGCACATGGATCCACCTTCTGCTCACACGTAGCACCCTGGTACCCTGCAAGAGGAGTACAACAGAGAGAAAGGAAATAATGAGAAACCAACACAAAAAAAGTTTCTGTACTAACTCCTCATATGTCTGGGAGAAAACATAAGCTCTGGATGGATGGAAATGCTGCCATTACCCTTAATATCGACTGTTTCTCAAAATCTCACATTATACATGTGTCCTTATCTACAACACCACACTTAGAGCACATGGCTGAGGTGCAGGCAGGTTGCCAGTTTTCCAGGCAAAAGTCAGATGAAATTCTTCTTCAGCCTTTTTAAGGCTTCAAATGAACCTACTGCCAAAGAGGTTGGCAGAGCGGCACAGCAGGGGTTGGGTTTATGCATATCAGGTGGTGCTGCGTGCTATGTCACATCCATTATGGCATGAAATTGCACCCACTCTTCAGTCCACTAAGAGCACCTCTTAATGCAAATGAGCTCACAAAGATTTTTTTTGTGGGTTCAGTTGCACACAGAGATCTCTACCCCATATATAGTATGGTGGGTTCGAAAGCAAATAAGCCTCTTTCCCAAAATGTGAAACCGTTTCTGTTACCTCACGACTGCCCAGTTAGAAGAGGCAGAGTTCGGGAGAGTAACACCAGTGATTAAAGATAACAGTGAAAGACAGGAAGGGGTTTTATGGTTTTCTTTTTTTTTCTTTAGACAAACAGAGTGAAAGAATTTTTTCATGAACAAATTCTTGCTGTAACTAGTATCTCTGGCAGACGGTGGGTGTGTTTTTGTCATGCTTTCTATGTGACAATGCCCATGCACTCCATTTCCCTTTGTGGCTGACTGGCTGTGTGCTGAAGCCACTGATTTCCTCTCCACCTCCTCTCTTTATCTTGTGAGCCTCTGCTACTCTCACCTTCCCCTCTAAAAATAAGCTCTTTTTTTCACCCCTTCTCCTCCTCTGCCTTCACCTCCCATGAGAACTGCCACTGTGCTGCAGCATGGAGAAAGACTCCGCTGTGTACATGCACCTACCCTGCTGTGATACAGTATGTGTGGGTGCTCTGATTTACAGTAACAGTAGTAGTAAATCCCTGTGCTGACTGCACTGGAGTGCACACTCCATTGAGCTAATGAAGAGATCCGTCTCAAGCATCCATTGATCTGCAAGACTTCGGGACATTCATCATTCAGCAGCAGGGAGACAGCAGTAATCTGCAGCAGTCAGGGGAATATCTCACCCAAAGCTCTCTCTTCTTCTCTCCCTCTGTCCACTGCCTCGCTCTTCTTCATCCTTTCCTTTTTCGCTCCTCTGCCTCCCTCCAAGCTCCCTTCATCTCCTCTTCTTTTTCTCCCCTTTCTCTTTTATGCTTGCAAACACACAGATGCTAGCCCACGCATGCACTCACACAAGCTCTTGCATAAATTGAATTTTATGATTCGTATTTGTTCTGTCATGGTTTAATCCCCTGCTTTCCTCTGTGTTTAGCTTGTTTGCTCTGTGTAACAACTTTTTTTGAGAGCACCTCCACATTGAGCTGAATTTCTTTCTGTCTTCTTTCTCTACTTTCAGCTTATTTGTCTACAGATGCGCAAACACAGACACATTGTGACATGAGACCTGGCTGACGTAGAGGAGTCTATTCATTCCTGCTGCTGGCATTCAAACCTGTCAACATTAAAAAGAGTTAGCAGTTTAAAATTAGCTTGCCCGCACATTCCCCCACCCTGCTAGTTCTGACTGGAGGCAGTCACAGTGCTGACACTCACACTCTCTCCTCTGTCAGTGTGTGGAGGTGTGGAGGTGTGTGTGTGTGTGTGTGTGTGTGTGTGTGTGTGTGTGTGTGTGTGTGAAGGAAAGAGTGAAAGAGGATGATGAGAGAAAATTCATATGAGTGTGGTGGTCTCTGTTGAGGAGTCAGAGCACAGTCGTAAAATTCATACTATTAACAGTATTCATGCAGGTGTGACATCTTGATCAGAGATTAAAAACTAAAACAAACAGAGATCATTATGATCAACTTTTGAATATTAATTATTTTTTTAAAGGGAGGTGTTTATTCATAGAGTTGGCATGTATATGTTTTTTTTAGTTGCTACTTAGGTCAAGTTCTCTCTCTAGTAATCTGTGGGTTTTTCAGGAATGCTGCGAACAGGGAAACAGGAGTGAAAATATTACCTTTCCTACCTATCCCTGCAGGGTGAAATATATATATCTATATATATATATATTCAACTTTTGCTGTCGGTGGTGATTTATGGGGGTAGGAGGGTAGATCCTAGCTGAGCATTAAGCAGCATGCCAAAATCGGACTCTGTCATCTGTGCATGCTAATTTAGAATAGAATAGAATAGAATAGAATAGAATAGAATAGAATAGAATAGAAATTAAGATCGCTACTCTTGGTATTAGAGTTTAAAAAATGGCTCCAGACACATTAACACACTCCTTATATAAATAAATACATATAAAGTGTCTGAGTGATTATTACACAAGTGTAGATGTAATTCTTGCACAAGTGCTGTTTTTCAGTTTTCATGATTATGTTGATGAAGAGTGCAAATGGCTTTAAGAAAGAAAGTTTTCATGAGTCCAGTGGTCTGAGTTTTTTAAATGACCTCTAGTATTGACCAGAGGGCAACAGGTCAAACAGGCGGGGACAGGGTGTGAACAATCGTGTACAACATTTCGACAGGTAGTGGATGTTGACAATGTCTTCCCTCGAAGGGAGGAGGCCAGCCAGTGTTTTTTTGTGCAGAGTTTTTGGTTGGCCTTTTGAGGTGGTTACATGGTTACCTATGTGGGACACTCCTGTACAGAAAAGAGTCTTAATTATCATCTATTGTAAAGCATTTATACTACTAAACATGAGCAAAAAGAATGAAAAAAACTTGTGACTTCTGCTCCAAACATCTTGGTTTTGGTCCTGAGGGAAATTAATGCTGCAACAACAGAGAAGAATAGAGAAGAACAGAGACTTTTTAGTCTCCTCTCTTTTTCCCCTGCTGTTGTTGTCTCGTGCTGTTCTACACACTGAAAGGTTTTACACAAAGGATACGTAAAGCATTCTTGGACCTTGAGTGTTTTGAATAAAGTTCAAATTTTTTCTAGCACTTTTAAACTTACTATACTCACTATTACTACAAAGGATTTCATGTACTGTGTCCATGTTAAAAAACACAATTCTGGATGAAGAATTTACCTGGAGTCTGTGTATTCATACCTCTCCTCTGACATGTTTATCAGTTTGGATGCACATCTCTCGTTTTTGTCACTTAGGAGGACATATAATGACTTACCTGTCATGGAGTCTCACACTAACATTAACCATACACGGTACGATTTATTTCTGATATTCATCAGACAATAAGACACAGTAGTGTCGTGTAGCAGTCCCTCAAACAATAACCACAACCTCAGCCTAATCTTGACTGTGAGGCGAGTGAGTATTGTTCAGTATTCTGATTCAGTTATTGATTGATATCTTGTTAAACAGCGTGTTCTATTCTGAGACATCATTTTCTATGGATTTCCCATTTTGAGTTTGAATGGGTGGAGTGCTACTGATTTTCACTGCTGAGTATTTCAGTATTTATGCCAAAAAAAACAGCTGCAATGTGAAATGCATCGCATTCTCAGCACCAACTTTATCTACTGCTTTTATAACATTTTTATATAAAAATGTGTTTCCTTATGTTTTGTTATTTGAAGTCTTTCATAAACCACTGACTTGTACTGTTATTGAATGGTACATGTGATGTTGTAGTCTTTTTTTTTACAGCAGATATTTTTACTTCACAGTATCAACAATGGCTCTGTTCTATTCAAGTGTGCCAACGACAAACAGAAAAACTGATCCAGTGCTGAGTTACAGTTGATTTATCCTGCTGCTACCTGTAAATAAACACATAGATTGGTTAATTTCTCCAAAAGTTCCCCAGAAAAAGAATACACCTATGAAATTTTCAGTGACTCTCTAAATAAAACCTCCACACTAATTAAGAAGTGCCGGCACAGTTCTCACTGCTGCATTGTTTCGCTCATGTTATGAAAATAAACACACAAGCAGTGGATTATGAATTCCTTTCTGCATTGGAGTCCACAGGGGTTTTTATTGGCAGCTTCAGATTAACAGCACAGTCAGGTGTTGCAGTATGAATGAGACCTCCGTCAGATCAAGAATGAACTGACCGCTGGGTGCTCTCTCTCAGCCAGGTTTTACATCCATCCGCAAATCCCACGGTCCATTATTATCTAATCTTTTCCTTGTATTCTGTAGGTGTGTATACACTGTTGTCGTCATGGTGTGTGTTAATTGCAAACTAGAGAAATACTGTTTTGGCAGAAGTTTTGCGCTCACAGATTTCCCTAGAGAGGTTGATGCAGGTCACTGAGGCTGTAAGACTAATTAGAATAGCAGAGGAAGTTTGAATTAATCTTGGTGGCACAGATACTGTTAAACACGCAGCAGACACAGAGTGTATAATAATTGGAAACAGACAGTTGAAAAATACACACACTACAGCCTATACTTCCTCTCTTTCTCTTTCAGTCAAATATCACAAGCTGGTCAAGGGTTGCTGAGTAGAAATGCTTGTGTAACCCAGACAGTCTCAAATTCATATTTTAAAACAAATAACAGAAAAAAGCTGACATTGTATTACTGTGCGGTCACTATTGTTATAGGCACATGAACCATGTATTTCTGGCAGCTTACACTTCACCAAACACACACCAACAAACACAGAGATGTGCTCCAGCATGCACTGACGGGGCTCCTACCTTCGGGACAGTAGCATCTGGGCCCTGCCAGGCTGCTGAAACAAGTGGCTCCATTTTTGCAGGGCTGAGAGAGACAGTGATCAACCATCGCCTGGCAGTGCTCCCCTTCATAACCTGAGAAACACACAGTCACATCTCAGGCCACAGGATTCACTGCATTTGGTCAAATAAGCTAAAAACAGACTGGCATCAGACAATCTTTTTGTAAGTTCAGAACCATATTACAGCCTGCTCTCAAATGCAGAATATATTGGTGTGCAATCTTATATTATCTCATAAGGCAGATTACTAAATTAAGCATTTTATCTTTGCAAATGCAAAAAATAAAGCACTAATCTATAGTTTTATTTTCTCAAATTGTTTGAAACCCAGGAAGATAAGCAGCAACCATGGTAGCAGCTAATGGAGATCCTAATAAGAAATATTCAAAATATCAGATGTAAGCCACATAGTTAAACTAAACTAAATTTAACAATGCTGTCTATTGTCTGTTTACACTTTTTAATTTTTTCTCATTAGCAACTCCTTTTCTCATTAGAGGGAATGACAGGCCATCGCATTTAACTTCTTATCAGAGGCTCTGGCTTCAAGTCCCTGTCCTAAAATAAATCTGACAAGATCAAAGGTTGAATACACACACTCTGTCCTTTTGTTCTTATTTCTTATTTTCTCAAACAAACAGAGTGAGGGTTTTATTCTTCATGTCTGCGCAACTCTAATCAAACCAACAGAGACCACACAGTCAGGCTGAGACTCTTCATGAAGTCACACATGTGAGACAGTGTTTTCTTTAACCATGTGAAGTGATATAATGTGCGCATAGACACACACACCTGGGGGGCAGCTGCAAGTGAAGTTGCGTCCTTCACCCCCTTGTCTGACGTCAGTGCAGGTGCCGTTGTTGCGACAAGGTCGGTGGTGGCAGGCGTCAAACTCCTCACAGAAGATTCCAGTGTAGCCGTCCTCACACTCGCAGAAGAAAGTGCTCTGCAAAACGCAAGCATACGCCAATTTCACTTCACTTCAATGAGCCATGTAAAATAATTCAGCAACATAACAATGCAATAACAGGCAGCAGTGACACATTGTGGTTTTCTCAAAAAGTGAGGGGAATGATAATGAGAAACTGAGCTGAAAGGGACAAAAAACAGTCTCTGCAACCTCTACACTTCAATTCTTCAGCACACCCAGTGGCTGTCACTGCCGCTGCATCTGTTATAGCTGGAGGTGTGTATGGATGTAGGGGGTTGGACGTATGTGTGGATGTAGCACTTTCACCTCCTGCAGCATGTTTTTTTTCTCTGTCTTCAGAGTTGCTAATTAATATATAATCACCATCTTATTTTCAAGCTGACCCATGTGGATTTTTGACCATCAGCAGCAGCTAATGATGAAAACTCCCCCCACTTTTAATTGTAAATGTTTTAATCATGTCGCACAGCTGTAATTTGTAGCATTGCATTGTGTTGTTCTGCACTGTTGTGGCTTTTCTTCTCTGTTTTCTGCTCTCTGCTATTAGGTGAAACCCAGGGAGAGTTTTCTTTCTGCTATACTTTCTGCTATCCATTGTGAATAATGATCGAAAGGCTCTTGTATCACTGAACATGATGATGCAGCTGCAGTAATAATGTTAGGTTACAATAATATGGAAAAGCTGCTTCTCTTTGCTTATTTTGCAGTTGCACTATTGTTACAAGGTGTGAAGAGAGTGGTTGCTGAAACCAAATATAAAATATAATACTGCAGTTTTTTTTTCTCCTGTGTGTCTCAGCTTCATTCACACTAAAACTGTGAAGAAACATCCAGAGTTTTGAGGAGTTTATTTCCTTGGTTTCTCACCTCAGATGGCTGTGTGATACATTTGCCTTTCCCAGAGCACTGAGGGTCGCTGAAGCTGCTTCCGGGCTCCACGCAGCTGCTGGCCTTCACCGTCAGGTTGAGACGCAGGGTGACCTCCGGGGCTGTGGGGGCGCCCACATGCAGCACACCTGTCACAGAAGAGTTAAGGGCCTTTTAAACTATTCATGAAGCACAAAGTTATGTTTAATGACAGGTAACACATTGGCTGATATTATTAAGTGCATGATTCCCAAGTCTTTGGAGAGAAGATTTGACTTAATGCGAGAGATTTGAAAACAGACAGTATGTCATAATGTACTTTGTTTTTAGCTATGAAGCTATTGGATAGATTGTCGTGAAATTTTGGCTTTCATGGACGTTGATGATCCTCTGATTTCTGCTATTTAGTGAGGTTGACATTTGTGGTTTTGAGTGAAATGTCTCGGCAACTATTGAAAGAAAAAACGTGAAATTTGAGTCATTCACATTGAATGACAGAACTTTGGTGATCCCCTGACTTTTCATTTTTCAACACCTTCATCAGGTTTCAGTTTGTCCAACACTTTGCTTCATGACTAAATATCTGCAAAACTCATGACATTCCCAATGCTACACTAACATGAAGACATTACAGACATTATACCTGCTAAACATCAGCATGTTAACATTATCATAGTGAGTATGTTAGAATGGTGATGTTACCATTCAGCATTTAGCCTGCAGCATCACAGAGCAGCCAGCTCAGCTGCAGACTCTTGTTGTATGTTGTAGAGCAGATTTTACATGGTTCCTCTCCTGAAAAGTGCACCTTGTTGTCAAAAAACAAAACAAAAAAAACTATACACTCCCATGTGGCTAAAAGTGTTGCAAAAAGAACTGATGCAGACAGCTCTTCATTGTGACCAAAATAGAGTGTGTGCCTCTCTGTCTTGTCTCTCTCTGGGTCTGCAAGTTTAGAACATCTCATTATATCTTCAATCAAAGCTGACAGCTACACGAGCACATGGATAAAAATAGCCTCATAGTGAATATTAACTGCCATTTTTTAGAGCCTGGTCTGAGGCCAATGAGCTGCGAGCCCACCAATGACGAGACTCTGACGATGTCAGCTCTTCAGCCAATCAGAGGGCTGACAAAGAAAACACATGCTCTTTTGTAATCCCTGACCAAATGATCGTCAGCCCAATGACATCAAATGTTGGACCTGCAGAGTCACTGCTCCTTCGAAACGTGAAAGCACATCGCCGACATTCAGGCACAGTGACGTGTGAAGAAGGAAATGCAATGTCACTGCACTGCTGCTCCCTACTTACAGATGCTTTGCACAGATTTTCCCGGCTCGCATGTGTACGCAAGGTCACACACCTTTATGCTTTCATACCACACACTTGAAATGGGGTGTAAATGCTCGTTTGCACTTGTGAATATTATTCACTTTTTATCCAGCCTGACTGCTGCACCAGAAAGAAAACAACCATGTGTTCATTCTTTTGCAGTTTGACCTTCATTCTTCCCTCTTTCTGCATCCTCTGTCCCTTTGTCCTTTACTCTAATCCCCTTCTTTCTTGCCATCTCTTCTTTCCTGTCTTTCTCTCCCATTATCTGACTTTTCCTCTCTGCCACCCTCCATTATCCTCTCTCCCTTCAGATTTAACTCCCCAATGTCATCTTCCTCTGTCTCTCTCTCTCTCTCTTTCTCTTTCTCTCTCTCTTTCTCTCTCTCTCTCAGTGAGAGCTGAGTTGCCACAGACCCGTCAAGGTCAGCAGACATGCAGCTAGTGAAACAGCATCAGGTATGTAGAGCACATACAAAGCTCCCCCAGCCCTTCAGTCAATGAGTGAGACGCCAATTACCCCCCCCAGGTATTTGGAGACATTTCAGAATGTTTTCTACTCAGATGTTTGTTGGATAATTATCACACAAATCAAATGATAAAAAGAGAGATAACAAAAGTATAAATTTAAAATGATGCATGTTCTCTTCTCTGTAAATTTTATCTGGTCTGAAAACATCCTAGTTTACTAACTATTTTTCAGTATTTGTACCTGTGAGATTATTTATTGTTTTGTGTCACTTATGGGATAGTGGACCCATTAAAACATGTTGTTACATCTCAAAGATATGATAGAACTGATAAAAAATATTTGTCATATGCCAGTGAGACTGGAGGAGCCTTACTGAGGAAGTAGTTCTGTCCCAGGGGCAGCAAGTGGTCTGGCACCACCAGTCCGTCAGGGGCCTGCAGGAACCACATCGTAGTGCCGTTCAAAATGGACGAATGGAGGAAACCATCTTCATTTACACGCCAAAGCACTGGAGCTCCACTGGCATTCACCACCACCCTGGATGGAGAAACAAATGTGGGCATGGTTTATACTGTTTGCCATCATCTGTTTCTAACGGGTGACGAGTGTCAGCCCCTTTTCCAGCTTTACTACTGCAGGTTTCTAATATTCAATATATCTCTTGCCAAAGTCCGATGCCATCCATTATTTACACTGTGAATCTTGAAAACACAATCCACATACTCCACCCTTACTCTGTAGTACAGCCAGTGAGCACTTGATTCATCATGACATCTTAAACAGTATTAAAATGTTAACGAAATCAGCCTCAGCAAGATAAATGACCTAATCCTCTATGTCAGCTTCTTATCCTGATTTTTGTCTAAATAAGAAGCTTAATAAAAAAATTATCCATTCTCAACACATGGTCATCAGCAGCAGCCCAGCAGCCATGAAGCTGACAGTTGGTTTCGCACTGATGAGCACTTTGTCCCACATTTGAACCCAGAACTGTTGATTAAAGGACAGTTTTCCTGTTTGTTGCTCCACCTCGGCATCATGCATCAGGTCTGGTGAGTAATGGCTGCCAGTGGTCTGAGTCAGTGGGGGTTGCTTCCTGTGGAAACACTGTGACCCTCATAAATTGTGTAATACAGCCTGTGTGGTCGGGGGGGGGGCAGTTTGTCCAAAAGAGAGAGCAACTGAGATGGACCAGAGAAACTGACAAAAACAGGTTTGGCAAGAGAGAGAGGAAAGAGTGGACAAACTACACTTTTTTGAGGCTACTGTTAAACCGGGGAAGAGTTATAATAAAACACACAGCACATATTAAGAGTTTATTGAGCCCTACAAGAATGACAATCTTAAAAATACATTAGTGACTCAGGCAAAGCTATATGGTGATAACAACCAATAAGCTGACAAATCAGCCTATTTCAGTCAACACTCCCAACATCCCTAGTGATGGTGTTTTCCTCTATCTGGATCTCCTCTGTGATCGAGGATCGTGGAGCCAAAAGGAGCATCTTGAGGAGGCTCAGAACTTTTTCTGTAAACATCTGAGCAGAGCTGCCAGGGAGCTGCCTCCTGCTCGGCAGAGTGAGAACAACAACGCAGACCGTGTTTGCTGCCAGAGACACTGAGCTCCAACAGCAGCCAGTCTGCTGAGGAGAGACAGCAAATACCAGAGCCGAGCTGTGTTACCTCTCTGAGTCCTCCTGATAGAGAGAGAGACAGCAGGGCAGAGTGACACCTGCTAGCCAGGGCAGTAGGAGGGTCGCTCCAAAGCTTCAATGAGGCTCCTCAACAGTTAGATGTTCCTAACCTCACTCCCACACCTGAAATAATCATTTTCATATTAATCACAACAAATGAAAAAATCATCAATTATCCTCTCAGCCCTGGCGCTTGTGCATTTACTCTAATGACTGCTTGTACAACCAACAATAATTACTACCTCTACGGTACTTAAGCAACTGAAAGCTCTTTACTGGGAAAAGATTAAAAATAGCAGATGCATGACGTGTTAACTTCATGACGTGTTAACTTCATAAAAAATCAGACAGCTGACGACACACAAGTAACAACACACTCAAGTGTTAGCGACAAGCTGTTTTATTTCTTATTAGAAGATTAAATACTGGTGCCAAACCTTCCCCCTCACGCCTGTGAGAAAGAGACAAAATGATTAAAGAACCTTAATCCTAACTAAGAGGCAACATTTCAGACATTTTTCTGAAGTTTAGAGCCATAAAATAAAAACGTGCTCCTCACTTGTGCCACTTTCAGACCTTCAGGGCTGCCAGGCGCAGGTCAGGATATGTGAGGGTATATTTTAGGTCGTGTTCATGAGCGAGGGCAGCTTGCAGTGTCACAAGTGAACTGACATGACAGCTGTCCCAAAATGTTGAGGTGAAGTGGGAGCTGAGCCTGAAGGTGAATCTATGAGCAGGGACTGAAATAAGAAGATGGTGGACAGGCTACTCGCAGCCAGAATGTTCTGCATTTTCCTTTGCAGGGTGTCTGAGCTCAGCCAGAGGGAATATATGAGGAGCTCAGATATCTGGGGACCTACCACTACCTCAAGTTGAAATGATGCATTTGGTATTTGATATGGGTAGTTCTGTAAAATTATGGGCTTTATTGGTGAAAGGCTTCTTTTTTTTCACTATATATTTATTAAAGTTTATGTAGTGGCCATTCAGTTATTATGAATGAATCAATCATTATTTCAAACCAATTACTATCATTAACCAAAACTTTAAATTTAAATTTTGAGTCCTACTCATCAGTGGTGTTGACATTGTTACCTAAAATGCTGCTTGTATCTGATGGCAACCACTCTCTCCAGCCTCTCTGAGACACAAGAGCCGTATTACATCATTAACAGTCACTGCAGATCACTGCTTCATTCCCAAGTGGTGTGTGTGTATTTGTATGTGAGTGTCCTTCACCGCCTGTGTCTCTGTGTGCGTTCAGGTGTCATGTATAATTATACAGTATGAAAACAAAGCAGCAACAGTTGATTAACTTTCAGATCTTAGCTCCTGCGATCGTGATCAGGGCCCTGAGTTGTGGCGACCATCTGTGATGAGGGGCAACATCAAGGGCACCCAACATTTACCTTGACCATTGGTTCTGCATAATTCATTGACACTGATTTACCAAGCCATTGTCATACTGTTTATGAGTAAACACGGTCTGAAAAGAAGGAATACACAGAGTGGTGTAATATAGTGTGTGTTTTCTGCGCCAGGAGTGGGCTATGAGGAGATTCAAATGGAAGGTCATTAGTTACAAAAGCTACAAGCTGTGCTATGTTATCAACAAAAGTTGCTGTATAGTAAGGACGTGGATAAGATGCTGTGCAAAGAAGGTTCTATTTTAAGCGTTTCTCTATGATTATGCAGACTGTGCAGCATGCTTTGGTTTTTTTCCCCTGTCGATTGGGGTCTGAAAAGCAGGGCCAGTGTGGCTAATTAAGACAGTTTTTAGGTTAGGTGCAGGGAGTTTGTGTCCTTACCTAAGAACAAGCTGAAAAAAACTGTTTCACCAACCAGATCTGAGTTAAACATTCATGTATACCATACCTAAACCACATCTATCAGCTGTGACCTCATCTGTGTACACTTTCATACTGAAGAAGTAAATCTGAGTTTACATTAAATCGCTCTGACTGTAATTATGAAATGATTTAAAATGTAAAATTAGCTTTAATGTTATTTATTAACCAAACATTTAACCAACTGCTCCAAATATTTAATTTGCAGCAGCACATGTAGCTAATGTAGGCTGTTTAAATGTTGTGACCACAAGGCTAACAGCAACCTTCTTGGAATAATGCATGAACACTCCCATGCTGCAACATTTCCCGTTCTTCCCAGGCTTCTGACATTTAATGAATAAAACGTAAGGGGAGGACTTTAGCCACTGGAGGTCAACAAAAACTAGATATTTATTTGGCATTGTATTACTTTTTACAAGAATATTTTCTGCACACCCACACAGGTGTTCTCACTTATTGTGACTGATTTCCCAGGTGCACAGGTGAAAGGTGGACAGAACAGGCTTTTACATGAAACACTCTTTGACATGTCAGAGTGGGAAAAGCACAGGTGGAAAAATTAAAATGAATGATGGCTGAATTTTATTAAGCTGCTCTAGTTTCAGGGCCCTGGTATTCTAACTGGAACACTTGAAATCTCATGTTATTATTTACATCTGTGCTTTTCCTCCTCTGAATCAGTGATATCAGGAATGTCTGACAGATATCAATATCTCCAGCTGGATAGATTTTATATAAGAATATCCTGCACATCCACACATGTATTTTCATGTACTCTGCACAGGTTAGAGTTGGACAGAGCTCTGCTGGGAATTACCAAAACCCATGGTAATATGGCAGAAATGGTGTAATTGTATAATTTCTCCCACCACAAGAGGTGCAGACAAAGTGACAGGAGACTCACAGAGATGTCCACCGAGCACATATGTTCACACCTACACAGTCCTGAGAGACAGTCCAATCACACCTGTGTGCGTGAAACCAAGAGACATTAAGAATCAAATATTTACTGCCTGCAGGTTTGAAAGGCTATTGATAATGGGTTGCTATCGGAATCTACTCATATTGTAAATACTGTTTATCCAAAAAACCAAGCTACAAACTTTTCAGAGCCACAATTCAAGCCTTTATACAGCAAGTATTAAATATTCAAAGGACAGACTTTTGGTGAAGTGCTCCTTTAATGCGTGGCTGGCTTACAAACAGGCCCTGTGTCAAACACGAGTTTTAATATCTGTATTGTTTCAGTTGATGGTATGTTTAATTAAAGTGAGCACAAACATACTGCCACACAACAAACCTATAGCGTAGCAGAAAAATACTACTGCTTAGTTAATGGATCCCTGGGCAAAATATAATGAAGCTGTCCTCTGTAGTGTGATAGTAAGTTATACTGTAGACAACAGGGTCCTGTACAAGGCAAAGGCAGTGGGAGAACGCTGGCATAAATAGGACGCCGTAGCTGGTTAATCCAGCCCTGCTTTTAGAGCGATACCAGTCATAAAAGGTGCTTAAGGGTACTCTTACTTTACAGCCGTCTCTTCAGGCACCTCCAGAGACAGAGTCAGAGTTCCTGATGTCAGCTCACACAGCTCAGGACTCACACAGCGCAGACCCTCTGTCACCTGAGACACACACACACCAACACACAACATATGTTTTCTTTACACATTTTAAAGATAAACCCACAGGATCTTAAATTTAGTTTGGAAGTTGCCTCACCCTGTCGGCCTCCCACGGCACCACCAGCAGCCTCTGCCCAGGTTTGGGTTGCCATGGCTGCAGGGTGGGAGGTGCCAGAGTTGTGGTGGAGGGCAAGGTGGTTGGCTGTGGTGGCTGAGTGGCAGCTGTGGTGGTGGAGGCGACGGGGGTAGCCAGTTCAGGAGCAGAGGGGGTGGCGGGGTCCCAGTCGGCAGCCGGAAGGTCCAATAGGATTTGATCACACCTCTCCCCCTCGTAGCCTTCAGTGCATTCACAGGTGTAGGCCGGCTCCCCCTCCTCCCCACTGTCGCTCCGACTGCAGTTTCCATGGAGACAGGGGCTGCTGGCACACGGGTCTGTGAAAAACTAAAATAACGGAGAAAATAAATAAAAACAGAGGGAGGGAGACAGAACAAAAACATTATTATCTAACTGCGCACTGATGTCCTCTGCACTGACTGAGCACGGTTTTTTGTTTTGTTATTTTTTGCCCATTTTCCCAGTGAAAGCCCAGAGTACTGAGCTGGGATTCAGCTTCATCTTATGTGGCCTTGTGAAGAGAAAGAAAATGTATCAGTAGTTCAAAGTCTTACTGATCATTTTCTTCTCTCTTCAGTGGTCTCTGACTCTGCTTCCTATTTCACATTCTGTGCTCTGCTCTTTTCTTTTATTACATTTTGACACACACACACGGACAAATACACACACACACACACACACTACAGTATGACTATACACATGCCTGCAAATACACAGAATTGCATTTTGTCTTCTGACGAGGTTTCCTGCATCTTGTGACATTGTGAAAAATTTACCCTGACAGCCTCCTTCATGCTGTTTTCCCACATCAATAATTGATCATATTTGGAGGAAAACATTTCAGTATGGATGTTGAAGGTGAAAGAGGACAAAGCCAAGCTTGTGTAGCTCACTGCCTGACACCATGCTGCCTTTTGCTCGGCTTTCAGAGCCTTCTTAGGCTTAGGAACGTCTATAATCCTGCTGCCTCTTATTTATGAGGCAAATTTGCTGAAACAACCTCAGGTAGGCTATCTGCGGCTCCAGCTGTCCGATTTAAATGTGCTCCGATAACAATTTTAATAAAACCAGGAGAAAAACAAAAAGAGGAGAGAGGGTGAACAGAGGGATGCAAGTGATGCTCATAGCAAATCCCTTGGTGCATATAGATGTGCAAGTGAGCATGTGAATGTAGATATATGTGTGTGTGTGTGTGTGTGAGAGAGAGAAAGAGAAACAGTGATAAGCAGAACAACAGGGCATCATTAACAGTCCACTCGCTCCATGACCGAGTCACAGCTCATTAGTGTTAATCTGTCTCAGGTTTGTACTCGCGGAGCCTCTATCAAACTCTGTCTCTCTGCACTGAAGCACAGCCATCCCAACAGCCCCAACTGGCCACTCTTTGGCTCTTACACAGTCTGCTGAGCTTATTTCTAGTCAAACAGCACCAGGCATCGAGTTCATCAACCTTTAGAGAACAGCAGCGTTGGCTTGTCTGGGTTAGAGGAAGCAGTCGAGTCCAGCTCGTGACCTTTTTCAACTGTCGCACCAGATTTCTCTTCCATCCTAACAGTCTCCATGCAGACTGCACGGATTGTTCTCTAACACAAAGAGGAACACAACAGGACTTGGCATATTTTCCCTGATAACAATTATTTTGACAGTTTTACATATTCTACCTTAAGGAAGCTTACAGAGGTGAGGATGGTAATTCAACTATATCTTTACTACTGAGTTTTGTAGTTAGTCGTGCTGTTGTATTGGACTACATTATACTGGAATGTGTTTCTCATATGTGAATGTCTAGTTAGATGCTATTGATTGTTGTCGCAACTCTGAATTCGATTGTATCAGATTTAGATTATTTATGTCTTGAAAATGATCATTTAGGTCATTAAGGGATTCAGTCTCACTAACTGTCATGTTCCTGCCTGATTAGACCTCTTTTCAGGACACTGGAGTTGTGTACAAAGCCTGACTGACATTCCCCTTACTCTCTAGTTGCACTGTTGGGATAACCCACACTTTTATAAATCTGATTGGTACAGAATGTTAAGTTGATCAGCCTGCTTCACTGAAAGCACACGTGCAGAACCTAACCTATATTTTCAGGGCTATTTCTACACAGTCCATGTAGTATTTGCTTGTTTGGCGCTTGGTTATATTCATATATTCAGGCCTGTGTCATGTTGCTTGTTATTCTCCAGCACCGAATAGCTCATATGCCCTCGGCATTAGCAATCAATTTCCTCTAAGCAGCTGTTAATAACCCACATTAGTCCCTTTATCCATATTCCCTCATTGACCAACGAGCAGAACAAAGAGATCCTCTAAGGCCAAATTAATTGCTTCACGAGGTGCTGTGATCTATTTGTTAATTTGGGATTGCCGCCATGAGGAGGGAGGATCGATGCAGGCAGATGAAGGGAAACAGCGACTTCTACTCATCACGGTAACCTGTCTGTTTCTGGAGACATGCCACACACACACACAGGTTTTAGATCACCTTTAGTGGCATTACTTGCATCCATTTCCTGGAGACTTACCCTAACCATAACAGCTGACCCAAACATCAGCCTTTTCCCAGTTGGGGACATGGTATTTGCCTACAATTGGACAAGCTGTCCTCAGTTAGGTGGTCTTTAGTCTGAAATCTGTCCCCAAAGGTAGCCTATGACAGACAAAGACAGATATGTTCTCCAAACTATTGTTGGGGGAGAAACATTCATGCGTGTTCACGCATTAACATGCATTTTTGCACGTTGTCTTTTAATTGGACTGGATTGAAGGAGGTGAGAGGAATGACACAAGCATCAGTATAAAAGCATAAAATCAGTGAAGCAAGCAAGAGAGTGTGCAAAATGAGCAGAAGTTTGTCCATTTGGAACATCATAACTTAAATATGAAACTCTGGATGGATAATTTAATTTAATTTCGCAGTGTAAACTAAGCACGTGACTACTACATTACATCTCAGTCTCCACACATCAATAATGTAAGTTTAAGATGAACTCAAATAGCTGATTACGCTTGGTGAGAATGGACCCTACATACGGTGAAATTCAGTTATTCATAAATGTAGCTGAAAGTCTTTTGTTGAGTTCAGCGGCGCTAAAATGCTGATTGTGAGAGCTCGAGACAGCAGAGCGAGCGATGCAGAGGTTGTTCATGTGTGCCCCTGACAACCTGACATCCTCTGACAATTAACAAAGATGTGATTGTGTGGCAGTGTCAGATTTTAAGCGTTTCACTGACAGCTTGACAGGAAAGGAAATGTTTATCCTGTGATGATGCAGCCAGCAGATATGATGTGCTGTGTCAATGGACTGTCGCTTCAGAGTGACAACAAGAAAATACATGTTGTTTGAGTTAAAGCTGCTTTTCATCCAGTAGTAGCCATGGGTAAATACTAAAACACATACGTTCAATATATGGAGACTAAAGTTTACAATAGTAAATTAACAATGAATTAATATTTATTTGGACCAATAAAATAAAGCATTACCATCATTTATATGTGTATAATTTGTAAGATGGCTACATGATTTTTGCTACAAGCATTAAAGATGATTCAGTTAAGCTAAAGAGTTGGTAATTAATGAGACAAAGAGGCTCAGATAGGAAGCCTGGCAGACAAGTCTTTGAGCGATTCATTACTTTAAGTCCCAACCAGCCCAACACATCTGAAGCTGACCTCTGACCTTTGAGAAAGTAAAGAGAATTTCTCTGCACAGATTAATGTTATTAAGAAACTGCCGCCTAGCTTCATTATATCACTCCATCCAGGGGGTGAATTGAGTTGTATTGCAGCCTGGTGAGGTTTTAAGGAGTAAACTCAGCCTGACATTGCAGAGTAAGTGGGTGGTGATGACAAACTGAGAGAGAAATTATTAGAGAAGGTGATGCACTGAGAAAAAACAAAGCAGCAGTGTGATGATTATTCTACAACTCACCAACTGGTGATTCTACAAACTGTTGTTGCTGGATAAAGACATGGCACAAGCTTTACATGAAAATAGTGTTGTTTTTGCCTGAACATGACTGAGCAGTAGGTAATCCTTCAAATAAAAAAAAAACCTAGAGAAAGTTCAATAGCTGGATTTATGAGATTGTTTCCAGTGTGCATTGCAACAAAAATGCTGCATGTGCAAGAACACCAACAAATGTGTTATAATGGTCAGTTATTTGGAAGAGGAGGCTTTGTGAAAGTTTAAAGTTTTCCATCACCATTTCAATGAATCCAATATGTGGTCAAAAGTATATAGACAAGAGTGTCCACATACTTTTGTGTGCTTTTTTCTGGGTTTGTTTTCACAGTTTGGGCTAAAGGGAACACTGTAATGTTACAGCATACAAGTGAATGAGTAAATGTAATGTATGGGGGAAAAAAGGAAAAACCCCTGAAGAGATAGTCTTGGTGATTATGAAGGGTTATTTTTATAATATAAAACTCATTCATTTGCTTCCATTCACTTACAAGTGTCTTGTGAGCAAATCCCTGGACGGAAAGAGTGTGCACATTTAACCAAGCTGGGGACAGGTGAAAGTGAAAGATTCAGCGCATTGACCATCTCTTTTTTCCTTTCCAGATCTCTTTAGTCACCATCCAAAGTGTTGTGGAAAGCCTTCTCAGTTTAGTCTAGGTTTTGGAATGAGATTTTTCAGCTGTTAAGTCCAATAAACTGCTGTGATCCTCCGACCCTGATGGAGCTCAAGCTGTCAAGTGTTTCATAACAGCCATTAACGGAGCGCTCCATTTTACCAGTTTATCAGCCACTTACGGTTTATTGGTGACTCATCTGAGCGGTAGGTGATAGTACTGCAGGGGTTCACTTTATGGCCAGATCATTCAGCTAATCACACACACACAATGTTAGCTGGAAGGGCAATGATGACTCAAACTACACATGAAAACTCAACTAAAACACACTTGAAAAAAAGAAAAATTCACATTAAAGGCACTGGGTGATGAGTAGAAGGGCAGTTTTGTTGTTTTGCAACAGTTGTAATTTATATACTTTTTCATCGTTAATCAACTTGACATTATTATTGTTCTTGAATGTAAGTTCTTCAGACCTGTTGGTTCTCTTTCTTCTTTTATGAAATACATTTTAGTTTGTTCATACTCCAAATACATTTGAAGTGTTGATAACCTGCAGTTGGATCAAACTATAATTCTGACTGGTTACAGTATCATTATCCCACCTGATTAAAGTTACAGAGGTACAGTTTCCTAGTTTCCCTCTGTCATGGCAGATAAAAATTCTCAGTGTTGCATATTTTTCTGTCTTAGCTTGTAAGTGTAAATTACATACACATAACATTTCATCTTGTCTTGAAAACCAGGGGATGCAAATCTGCAAAATCAGCCCTGCCAAATAATGCACCCCCTATCTGTATTTACTTACAGACACTTGAGCGTGTTCAGATTAAGTGTATCAAGAATGCTAAAGCCTTATATATCTAAACATTAAAAAACTAATGACCTCGGGCAGCTTGTCATCTATAAAACAGACAAAAGAACGTTGCATTGTTTCCAAGGCCTAGTTTGCCTTAGCTGTCATCACAATGTCCGGAGTTTCTGATTTGGCTGTGCACAGGGATGCATTACAAGATGCACTTAGATTGTGCAGGCTTCTACTTAATGAGAGACAGTTCTGTGTGCAGGACTTCAGACGACATTACATTGACTTACATTAATTTCCTGGAGACTCACTCTAACCTTAACCATAACTACTAATTCCCTAACTTTAACCTAAATATAACCTTATTCTAACCCAAAATCTTGTCTTCATATGGGGACTTGCTGTTTGTTCCCATAGGGAGAATCTTGCTACACACACACACACACAGCCTCCGTGTATAGTACTGTGCTAACTTTTCTCACATTCCCTAGCTACTGTAGCTATGGCAATGCATTTTGATCGTTATAAAGCAGCTTTAAAACAATCCCAGGCAACCTGTGAGTGTGTCCCACACACACTCACCTTTTCCTGTAATTGTGTGCTACTGTGTGTTGTTGAGCCCCAACTGCACCTGTTTCCTGTCCATACACACACTCACACACTCAATATTTGTCCCATCATGCTGGAGAGAGATGATCTGTTTTGTAATCCACTTACTTCCTAATCTGGGCTGTTTATCACCGTTTTGCTTCCCTCAGTTGGGGCAACAACACCCCTTGCTGTGGAGGGAGAATAGATACAGACACCATTTGCTTAATCACTCTCTCATGAAAACACTTGGAAAATATCTCTGCAGGAAGTCAAACAGGATAAATGTCTCATGAAGGTTTCTCCTAAACTGCCACTGTGATGCAGCAATGTAACAGTGCATCTGCAGTGGTGGTTGGTGAAGGTTGAGCCTTATCCAAACAATATCCTCAGACACTTCCTTCTCTTTTTTTGTTTGAATCTGTGCTGCAGCGTGTGAATGAGCAAACTCTTTAATAGATTTATTTTCCAAAAATAGTCTACAATGCTTGAGAAAGCATTTTTTAGTGTTCGACCCCAGATTTTCTGTCTTTCTTTTGAAAAGAACCGTTGTTTCAAATATCTGCAGATCATATTTTTTTAATTTGGAGTATATCCAACAACAAAACTGAGTGAGTTCATCACAGGATGTTTGGACTAACTGTTTTTTGGGGCACAGCTTGCACGAACATCAACAAAAGATAAACCTCAAATAACTGCCAGCCACTTTATATTCTCTAACCTTATAAACAACATGCACATATATAAGAGGATCCCTACATCTACTGATTACAGCAGACTGCCTATCATTGCTGTAAGTAAACAGCTTCTCTTCTGTTTAAGTATGATGGGGAATAGTTGCCAGATACTATTGTCATCTGGCAGAAAGGTTGCATCACCACCAGACATGCGAAGAGGTTTCCTGTGTGGAGAGCCTGAGATGTTGCAATATAATGAGACTGGCTTTCTGAACTTCACATGCAGACATTTGTAGACGAAACATCAAGCAAACTCAGTGCATCAATTGCCATTGATTGTTTTGAAAAATGAATGTAGATTCACAGATACAGTATCTATGAATTCAACTCACAATTTGATTATGTGCTATACATATATTTCATGATTCAGTTATTCAGGAACTTTAGTGGTTCATCAGTTATCAGGACAGTTACTCCTTTGTTTCTTACTGGTTTCTTGGTACCTATTTAATATTTTGTGTGTATGGAGGCCCACTTTAGCCAGTAAAAGAAAATGAAATCATCCACATAGTTGATTTGGCATAAGTTTTAACACGAGATGCCCTTCCTGATGGAACCCTGGGTTTGTGGAGCCAGGGATCAGACCACCAACCTAAGGATCCGGGACCAACCTGCTCTACCACCTGAGCCACAGTCCCTGCCCTCAAGTCAAAATTATGGGATAAAAGTCAAAAGTAAGAGATTAAAAAGCCAGAATTTGGCTTGTCTTATCTCATAATTTTGATTTACGGTAAGACAGTTTTCAGACCAGTTGCTAGTTTTGAAAGTCGTCTCGTGAAGTTGTTTTGATTGCCATTCTTAAGTAACACATTGGATTGGCTGTCCTAAAAAAAACATCCTGTAATCAAAGCACTGTATGAAGTTTCATCAGCGACACAACACAAACACTTAAGCTGAATTTTTTGTCAGTTACTATTTCATAAAATGGATTATTGAATCAACTGAAAATCTATCAGGCAAAGAAATCAGGTTATAAGTGTTTCAGGTTATGATAATGTGCTGTTCTCACTGCAGTCTGACCTGAAGGAATATCAGCACAAACTTCATGTGATGTGTCTACAAGGGTCTTATAGTTCATGTTTTACTAATGAGAGATGTAGTTAAAAATTGATGCACCTGATCTAGATCCATCTTCTTTTTAAGACTCAGTGTGTATTTGTCAAGCATTTGCTTTTTCCTGAATTCAAGGCTAAAGAGAGAAACTGGAGCATTTCTGCATTGCATAATCTCATAGGAGCAGAACAAATATCAGGACACAAGGCTGGAGAGAAAACACAACCCTGCAACACACAGGCCATGTAGCTTCCCAACACAGATCTATAGCTACATTAGTCTCCCCAGATCAATAGCTGTGAAACACACAGTAAGGGAATTACAACCAGAACTATGTGACTTTAACAGCAAGGGAACAAATACTAATTATATAATCAATCACACGGCAATTAGCTAGATGAACCAAATTAAACTTTCATATAGCCAGCAGTAATTTTTATCTCATATGTGCAGTGCATAATGAGAACCCGCAATCCAGCTAAAACAAAATATTTAATTCATGATAGTGACAAAATAATACTTGAAAATCATCCCTCAATAGAGTAATTTTCCCCCGCAGTATTCTCTCCGGTCTCCTCTCATGAGGATTGAGCCCTGCGATGTGATCTGATTATATAAATACAAACAAAAAAAAGGTCCCGGAATGAAGTAAATACATCCAGAAAACCATGAAAATTGCTGCTGGTACATAATTAAGTGTACAAATCAAGTCAAAAATGTACAACTGTGGCAATATCAGCTTTCATACAGCCATGGGAATATGTGTACAATACACAACCTTTTTGAGGTTGTATATTTGTGTCCTGACAAACAGGAAGACGCACTTTCCCTTGGGGCATCCCTGCTTTATGAGTAGAATGACTCAGGGTTTCAACTGCAGCCGAGCAGGCGAACTGAAGCATAAAAAAGAACAAAAAACTAAATAAACCAAAAAGTAAGGATCTAAGAAAGCAGAGAAGTGATTCAGAGAGCTTTCAAAATATAAGTCCAGAGTGAATACAGTTCAGGAGACCAAACGGTCTGTCCCCAAGATGGAAGTTCAAAATGATGAGACATACACTGTAAAGTAACTACAAGCTCATCAGAGGTACAAACGTTTACGATATTAGTTATTAGCTAAACTATTTTAGGATCTAGCTGATGACTGGTATTAATCAAGCGCTGTGAATAACACTTTTGCTTAGTTTTCAACTCTGCACTGTGGAAAAATATGAACAAATGCACTGATGGTGTCTAAATATGAACTAAATATAGATTTAAAAAATATAGATATTCTGCCTCATAATATAATCATAATGGTTATTTGTCATTTTCTACTTGTACTACAAAGCCTCATTTCATTATAACTCAGAGGATGTTTGATATTATGAGTGTCCTGGGTGTCCAGAAATGTCACAAAACAAGCACATTGTCTTAAAATGCATGAGAAGTGAGTTAAATACATATTCCACAATCATGTCATTTCCAAGATGATGGCTATCCTTTACACAACCGACCTGCACTTTTAAAATAAAACACAAAATATATAAATACGCAATCATTCATATAAATTATAAATTATTTATATTTATATAAAAATAAATTATTGCATTAGAAGGCGGGCTAATAAGTCTTAGTATCCCTCATGAATGGACAAAAGTCTGAAATGGGAAAAGAACTAGATAAAAGAGGAACACTGGTATATTTTCCACAACAACCTAACAATCAGAAATACAAGTACTGTAATGTTTATATGGAGTCTCTGTCCATCAACCTACTCAGCTACAAAAAGCAGACAACGTTAGCAGCTAGCTAGTAAAGAAGGATTAACAAAAGCTAAAAATCCCATTTTTTTGCTCTTCAGAGTTAGTGAAGGCCAAAATATAGCTGAATGAAGACTTACTATTGGCCTCATGTTTCTGAGATGGCCATGAACTCAGTGCTAATGTGAGGCTATTTATGAGCTAACTCGTTAGCCACAGCTAGTCTCAGCTGAGGAGGAGTGGTGGCCGTCTTTCTGCCTGAATGATCTGACATTTTTCTGCCGCCTACTGGCCAAAAATCTGTTCATGTACATTTTAAAATTTTGAGGTGAAAACTGGGCTGTTTTCATACAGTTCACTACGTTCTGAAAGAGCATAGCATGACAGATAAAGGAAATTTGAGTAGTGTGAAATTGTTTGTGCTGACTGATTATCTGGCATGGCTGTCGACGTTAAACATGGTCACCGCAGGGCAAAAACACTTATTGGTATTTTGTTTTCTTCTAAATGCCCTGGTTTCTTCCCAGAATCCAAAGACATGCAGATGTACTGGAAACTCTATCCTGTATGTGTGAATCTGAGTGTGAAATAAGTTTGCTTCTCTATACTAAA
The DNA here is from genome assembly GCF_046630095.1 of Trachinotus anak. Classification (NCBI taxonomy): domain Eukaryota; kingdom Metazoa; phylum Chordata; class Actinopteri; order Carangiformes; family Carangidae; genus Trachinotus; species Trachinotus anak. The sequence continues at coordinate 19,377,463 of NW_027273865.1, read as the reverse complement.
GCTGTGATGGACCAGCAATGTGTAAAGGATGTACGTTTGCACAGTTCATGCTGGGACAGGCTGTGGTATGCACCGCAGCACAGGAGAAGTGGATAGAAGTAGAAATAATTAAATTTCATGACACAATTTTTATGGTTTTTGAACATTTTCAGAAAAAAACCAATAACCTGCCCGACCTTTATCTTGTCACCTGCCATCAACTCAGTGATGTTCAAAGACAGGTTAATGTTGTGTTTCGAGCCGCTGCTTTAGCATGTAAGCAATATCCCGTCAGTATTCCAGGCAGACATTATTGTCGTTATGATTTATTACACCCGTCAGTCAGAAAACCATTCAGCATGAAACCCCTGATGATCCAGCCTCATACGTTCTGCTGTCAGCACAGACACAGCTTAAATACGCCATTTCAGATACTCAGCCGGACACTTTTCCCCATTTCTATCATGGTCATTAATGGAGGAGCAGGTGATTGGTTGGAAGTACTATGCTGTACTTTACTTTTCAGCTAATAGCTAAATATCATGTTTTTTTGTTGTTGTTTTTTTTTTTTTTGTACCTTTTTTGTCACTTTCCTTTTCCTTTAAGCCTTTTTCTCTAACAAACTGAGATTTCAGTTTTGGCAGGACTGCAACAGCAGTGCCTGCCCTACAATCTGGACTATCCCTGACTGACTGAGTGACCATATTTCCACCACTGTTCAGCCAAATGATTTAGAGTTTCTGATGTTCTATTAGGGAGCGTTTACTGCTTTCAGTGTTGCCAACTTAGTGGATTGTTGCTAGATTTAGATACTTTTTTCAAACAAGACTTGGTATAAACCTAGTATACGGCTGGACTATGTATGGATGCCAACCAGGAGTTTAGGGCTACACCCCTTGTTAAGTTTAGTCTACTGAGATGCTCTGGTTTCCCGGCTGCTCGGGAACTGAAGGGAAGCGGAAGAGTGCTTCCAATGAGTTGAGTCTCACAGCCATTACAGCATATAAACTACTTTCATTACATGTATCATTATTACTATAGGGGGTAAAGGAATAACTAAACATCTGACACACCAAACAAGAGAGAGCAGGAGAGTGGGAGGGAGAGAAAGAAGCAATTAGTAAGTGACAACCAATGACAGTCTCATAAAAATGGATTCAGACAGCCGGGGGTTTCATACATAACATAACTACAGAACCAATCCCGTCAACTGTCGTGGACAAGGGGAGGGCAAAATAAACCCAAAACCTTGTCAGTACAGCGAGCTAGACTTTGCATTAGCACAACCACTAACACTGGACAAGGTCAGTAAAGTCTAAGTATTGTGGATCCCAGACGTAGGCTGTCTGCTGAGTGAGAGACGAAATAAGAAAGATATTCTGTCGCTTCTGACTTTCTCTCCGAGTGATCATTTTATAAGTAAATATATCTGAAATCATAGCACATTCTTTGTCTTTCACCTGTGTTTGGTGATTTTTTTTCAGACAACGTAGTTGTTATAAAGTCAAATTTACTCGGTTTTGACTTAGTCCTGTTGGACAATGAAAAGAACACACATATCCTCATCTTCCTGTATCATGAAAACAAAATAACATTTTAATCTTTTAAGCCTGTGAATAAAACTGAATAATTGCATTATTGTCTTTGAGTCTGACTCATTAACATATATTAATAGAGACCCAGCAGAAACAGATTAGAGACCCACTTCAGGGACAGTGCCTTAGTTTAAGAAACACGATAGTGTATAGGAAAAAAAACTGTCCTGAGGTCTTTGCCTGTTTAGTGCGAAGCAGACAGACATGAATCAAATCATCAACCATGAAGACAGTGACAGCTGTCGAGTGAAATAAGAGCTGAGGTGCAAACAAGGCTTTTCAGATTTAAAAAAAACTTCAACACACAACCAAAGTACTTTAATAAATAAATACTGTTAAAAGAGCAAAAAAAAAAATTTAGTAAGGGAACACAAAATACATTTACATTGAGTGTGTAACAAATTAGATCACTTTAATGAATCTCTTTGGGAAACTGGGAAATGGAAACATTGTATTCTTTTTCATTTGCATTTTGTCTTTGTTGTTTTGTCAGTATGATTTGTAATATTGTGAAACTAAAAAAGGTAGAAGACAAAAAAGACAATTCACATGCACAGATGTCCTCTTGTGCTTCTTCCAGGGTTTGGACACAGCCAGTGGAACAAGTACGCTTGTCAATATTTTGTCCCAGTTTCATCGGTACGCCAGCAGGAGCACCAGCAGCAGCTCACTGTGAAAATCCAGCTCTTCAGCTTCAACACCATGAACTGTCAATGCAATTACTCTGCTGCACTGGTGTCCTCAGGTAAACATGGTATCTTTTCCTCTCTTAATTAATGAAAGAAAGTAATTTTCTACTCAATATCTTCAATTGTACAATGTGTGGTCTCCAGAGGATGAACTCTTCACCAACTTGTTTCAACATTTTTTTGAACACGTCCAAGCTTGTAAGCCATTTTGGGTATAAACTGAAAGTGGAGTGAAGAGTATCAGCTGCCAGTCCTGCTATATGCGGGATGATTGACAAGTCTCAGACAGAGGCAAGACAGGGTGAGGTGGTGATCTCACTGACACCATGAACCACTGTATGAGAGAATGTGTCTGGAAGTCAAAGCTAAAGTCACAGCTGCACTAATCAAATGTTTTCATATTAACAATGGATTTCATGACTACTTGCATATGAAAGTGGTCATTCCTAGTGACAAACCCACCAATTATTATCCCCTGACTGCAGTTCCCATCAGCTCTATGAAGCATTTTTTTCATCTTTTAGCTCATTATTTTGGGCTTTCTAGCCCACAGTTTTGCAACACAGCTCCAAATGAATAGTTTCTCTGTGTCTGCTGGATGTGGCAAGTGTTTGCTTAATCGGCCATCATACCACCTTATTAAGTGATAATATGTCAAAGCTGCGTTTTTAGCTTCTTCCACTGGCCAAAAAAAAACCAATGAAGGCAACTTTAAAGTTGCATCAACTTTTTACCTTTAAGTTGATTTGCCAAACTTGTTAGGAAACAGTTGCTTATTTACACATTAGCAACATTTACATTCATTTAGAGGCACCTGATAAATGTAAGTGTAACATTCACTCTCTTTTAGCACTGTCTCCATCAACTCCTGAGGAAAATCTGCCTTCAAGTCTGTTAAATACTCCACAATGTACAACAGCTTCTTGGTAACTTTTTCTACTGTCTGTGTTTTCAGATCCTTTTCACTGAAAACAGACTCATAAACATACATTATTATTCACACAACAGCCTTGGGGGAGTGAAGCAGGAGGAAGATTGATTACATTCATTCACTCACTCTCTCCTAACACCTGTCTAATGATACCACTAAACAGCTCTGCTCAAGGTAACTTAATGCAAACATTAACTGCTTCTAGAGGAAGAATTTCAATCCCCAAAACAGATTTTCCAGTAAAAGTTTCTCATATTCAAGCCACTGCTGTCCACATTATTAGACTAAGCCAGTGAAGAGCCATGTGAAGCATCTTAATGTACACACTACACTACTACTACAACAGAAAACATGGAAAGACACAATACATGTTCATAATCACCATTGAAATTGGAAAAAATACACAAAACAAACAAAAAAAACTGCTCTTTGAAGTACTGGCTCTCAGTACACATAGTAGGCCTACATTTTCCAAAATCATTTCCCAAATCATTCTGGGATAAAGAAAATCTGCAGCCATCTGCTCCATATTCATCCAAGTGGTTGTACCATCCAGTAACACAGGACGATGCTTGTGTTGTGGCCAGAAAGTGCGTTTTTGTCAGCAAGCCTTTAATGTTATCTATTTCTGCACATCAAAGCATCTGCCATCCCTCCCTCTCTCTCTAACTTTCCCATCACTTCCTGGCCCAGTGGCTTCAAAGAGGAACTCCTCTTTCAAAATTTGGATCCATGAGACCCACATAAACATGGCCGAGCACCTTGATAAATTTCAATCGTGCCTTGGTGCATAAAGAGATGTAAATAGAGGAGCAGAGGGAAGATGGTGAGGGGAAAGCATGCTAATGAGATGAAATATCCCTTTAAGCTCTTAATTTGCTGTTCAAATGATATATTTTGCATCACAACATACGTTTTTGTTTGTTTGTTACTTTCAAAATCAAACTTTGTCTATTCTGCTCTTCTGTTTTTACATTTACTTTTTGTTGTCATATTTTAAGTTTCATATATTTCAAAAATAAAAATCTGTCACTCAAACGCCCATAAATGGCCGGAGGTCACTCACTTTGCACCACAGGGGTCCCTGTGCTTTCATCAAACAAATGAATGAATTAAATAACCTGCCATGATTGCCCGACATCATCACTCAAAAGACAATTACCTCTCAACTCTGCCAAATGCCAAAACAGACAGACAGATAGAGGGGGAGTGATGCAAGAAATGAAATCAAGAGGAAGAGGAGGAGGAGAGGAGTAAGGAGAATACTAAGTGAGAGGAGAATGATTTAAGAGAGGAGGCACTGCAAGGCTCTATTTATACCTATCCAAGTGGAGCTGGGGCTGCAGGGGACTTGGGCGTCTCTTCTCGAGGGCTGGGACACAAATGTCAGTCTTCTCATTCTGCCAGACAGGTACTAAAATGGATCAGGAGCTCTCAGACTCTTTGTGAATTTGTCAGAAGCTGCTTTTGCAGCAGATGCACTAACAGATAGATGTTTTTTTTTGGTCTGGTATTACATCTCCTATGTGCAGCTCTTTCACATTACAGTGACAGCTAGTCTGTCTGATTGACAGATAATTTCTCTCGTGAGGAGAACACTTCACAACATTACCGTTAGTCTTGATTAGCTCTGACTTTAATAGCAGCAATGTGTCAGAGCTAGGACTACAGTATTTTTGCTGTCACAACTCAAACAGACTTGAGTTACAGTTTTTGCGCAGAGCGAGAAATTTCATCTGTTTTACAACTATTCATCCTCTAATTCTTAGCTTGCTTCACACACAACATCCACAACATTCAACATGAAAAATTAGTAATTTGCAGTCACCAAGAGCCGCTTACAAAGACTTACAGCTGCTCTTGTTGGCTGTCGACTTTTCTTATTCGTTGTAGTTCATAATTTAAACATATACATGAGCTAATTGAATCATAAAATTTGACTTTGGACTAGTGATCTATAAGCTCAAAGTTTTCTTGTTGTAAAAAAAAAAAAAGTATGCATCATGTGCCACTAGGACAATTGGCAGCTAAGACTATGGACACTCACACAAAAAGACTTTCAAACAGGATTTAAAAGAAGATTAAAAACAAGCTAAAATAGAAAGACAGATTAAATGGGATAATACAAATTACGGTACAGTTACAGGATTACAAGATATGAGTAAATTGTCCCATATTTCATTTAATAAAAGGCAGTGGAGAAGAGATAAACCTTAATCCCTGATTTAAAAGAGCTGAGAGTTGGAGCAGACGTTAAAATCTCTGGGTGTTTGTTCTGGCTATGTGATGCGTAAGAACTGACTGCTGCTTCTCAGATTCTGGGGACGGCAATCAGACCTGTGTGAGACAATCCTGAGGTCTGGAAGATTCATAACAGAGCAACAGATTAGAAATGTGTTATGACCTATGTTGAGACACGGGTCCTATTTTGTGGGCCTCTCTAACACTCCAAGAAGTACAAGCCATAAAGACCTCACAGTGTGATACAGTGGTTCACTTCAGCTTCAGCTTCTATTATGATGGAGCCATCTTTTTCCTCTGTAGTCATTGTAACCAAGGCGTTATAGATAAGAATATAAGTAGAAGCATAACTTAACCAAAAACATTGTTTCAGTTTCATCTTTGTGTAATTGAGGAAAATTGTGCCACATCCAAACACTGATTTGTTCAAGTCACTTACTTGCATAGTCACCTGTTGGTAATGTTAAATAAACCTGTGTGTTGTCAGTGTATCTATGGTATGATACATAGTTGTCTTCTATAACCTGAGTCAGTGAACAGAAGAGGCCCGAGAATGGAGCCTTGGGGAACTCCACATCATTTTTGTATGCCCAGATGTGTGATTTCTGATCAATAGACACTAGTCACTGTCCTTTAAATAGGATTTAAATCACTATAGCACAGCTGCAAAACATTAAAACAGATCGTTAATGGTTGCTTGAGGACATCTGACAAAACTAACAACCAAAAAAGCATTAAATCTTTGTCAAGACATTTATTTATTTTTGTGACGTTTCATTGTCACATTCAAAAGTCACAGCACATATTTTATTATTTATTTCCTGTTAGAACAGAACAGCCCAGTATATCAATGTATTCTATACTTATTGCAAAAACAGCACACTATAGCAGTTAACATACAGGGCATGCTGCACACATTAAGTATGTCACAGGTACTTGGGACAAAGTTTTCCAACCATGTCTCCTGGCTCATAAACAGCAACAAACACATCTCCTGTCACAGTCAGTACACTGGGATTTGTTTGCAACAGCCCTAACACCAAACTCAATTTCAGCCCTAACTGTCCTCAAAAGGATCTCTCACAATCAAACCATGTAGTTTGCAGGCAGTTTATGGGCTTTTGAGAGACATAATTGCTGAAATTATCTCATGAGGAATAGTTAAATCCTTTTAATACCAACATCAGTCACCAGCAAAAGCCTTCACGAGAAATAGTAGCTTTAGGTTTCAGCATGAAAGTAAGGAAAGATTGGTATACCATAAATTACCATCCATGTATATTGTATATGTATATTAGCCCGAGTCATGGTCGTGGCAATGGTTGATCACCCACAGGAGAGTATGAAACATGAGTAGGATTATGTCTTTCTTTCACAGTTACAGTCTGACAGTCGACTGACTGTATGTGTGCATACTGTTCGTAACTCATATATTTGTGTCAAGGACAGTATAGCAATAACAGCACTCGGGCAGCAGCAGGTCAACACAAAAGACAATGATTTGGATGGAAGCCCTCCTTCTGACTCCTTCTCTGTGTGATATTCTGTCTCACCATTGCTTTCTGCATAACAAGTCACTACCCACTGTGATACCACTTGCTGAGGAAAAAGAACAACAGTTATTATAGGTTACAGGAAATGTAGTGTAACAGGTTTTTTAGTGTGTGGTTTGTGTATCTGAAGGGTGAGTAATAGCACAAATAAATGTCTTTCTACAGGAGAAAAACTCTACAATGCAGCATGAGACCCTCTGTCTCTCTCTCAGGCCTCAGCTGGTAGAGATGGATGTCATTCGGTGCTCTGATCTACGAGCTTGCTCTTCACTCTGACCTACATACACAGAAGGTTCTTTGCAAAACAAGATATCTCCTCTCTTAAAAAAAGGTGACACCTACTGCTAACATGATTAAACGTGTGTTGGCATAAAAGCCAAACAGTTCCTGGAACTGGATAAAAGACATGAAGTGGCTTGAGGCTTTTGTCACTTTTGAAAACTAAGTGCATGATTTTCAGGTCACATTGTATTGTTTTAAATTGGTATGTAGCAGATGTTAAAATAGTGAAAATCCCCCTTTGCTTCATGTCAGGCTAAAAATGGGTCTGGAGCTGGTTCCGCTTCCACAGGGAATTAGTCACTGAAAAGCTGAAAGTGTAACATCCTGTTCCCATTATCACTAAAAAATCTGATGTAAATTATCACCACTCATTTTACCTGCCTCTCAGGAAGTTGGGTAACAGCAGGGAGGCTATTGTGCACAGAAATAATTCAGAAAAACAGAAAAAAAAGGACTATACAAAAGAGCAACACAACATGTCATTCTTTGTTTGATTTGTTCTGTTCCCTTTCTGAATAAAAAAAAAACCCCTCAATGAGCACAGGAAGTAGCTCTGACATTTTCTGCTTGATGATATATGCTCTCCACCTGTTGATCTTTTGGCTCCCCTCGTCATTGCTCTGTTGCCATGGTGACCCTACAAGAGGAATGGGGGCATTGCAATGAAAACTGGGCCTCACAGTAGGAGGTGACAGTGGACATGCATCATCGCTCTCCTCCCACAGGCTTTGTCCCCGAAGAAGAAGAAAATGTTCTTAGCAACCACAACAGTGAAGACGCAGCTTTTTATTCTGTTCGAGGAGCTCCGGATCATCTGACTGATTTGCAACACTGCCTTCAGAACATGTTCAAACAGTGACAGAGGAAGGGATGACAGGAAGGATGATCTGAGCCGACAATATCAAATATGATAGTGGATTTTTTTCTGAATAGTCAGGTTTGGCAAACTTTGTAAAAGAATACTTTCTGGTGTTTATATTTTTGGCTGGACTGCAGTTGTGGGGCCAAACTGACTGACTGAGTGACTGAGTGATAAGGTTACACCATTGGTTGGCCGGCCTAGTGTTGGTCATTGGTCATTGCTCTTTGAAAATGGTTCAGCGCAAACAAGATGTGTTGCCAACCTAACGCATTTGGTTCCTACTGAAGATGTAAATCTTTAAATACAGGTCACTGATATACAGTTTCTTAAAAAAAAAAAAAAAGTTAAATAGTTCCCTAAAACAGCTGGGTACTGTAGACTTTCCCAGCATTTTTTGTGAACTAACTGTTTGTTGGGAACTATTCTCAGCCGTGGATTAATACACACTCGGTGCTCTTGTGAATATTTCTGGCAACAGGATGGTTTATGTGGGATTTAGTCAAAATAAACTACAATCTCCATGTTCACGGTAATAAAAGAACATCATCGGCACCCAGTGCAATGGTGTGGGCTCGTGAGTTTTTAGTGGTCTTTAGACAACAATGGGGCTCTATGGCTCAGAAGGAATAACATACGGATACTCATACTTTGGCTCCAAAAACAGTATTTATTGATGGAATCAAACCATTGTTGGTTTTGATCTAACCTGTGAACAGAACTCAGTAAAACCTTGTGGAAAGCTTGATCACAAGCCAAGGAAGAGGTGGTCAGTTTTTGGCAGATGCAGGATTTCTTAGAGGATATTGATATTAATCTATTTTTGTTATTTTCTCATGAACTACTGAACTTGAATAGAAAAGGGTACATTTATCCCTTAACTGTCACTTTGTGTATTTTGATGCAGATCCACGTGCAGAGTCAAATATTTTCTGTTATTAAGATAATACATTCTATATGATTGTGCAGGTTCGGCAAAGGCATGCGCTTTCTCTGCATCCACTTCTTCTTTTATTGTTGAATGTGTGGTTGTATATTAATGTCTTGAAAAATCCCTCTGCATCTGCTTTACAAGGTATTCCTTACTTCTTTATTCTAAGTTAGAAACTTGGTGTTGTTAAAAGCTGTTTAAGGCATAGTGTGCATTAAAACAGGCTCAGTATACCTGGTTAGATCTGTGATCATTCAGTCCACTTCCATTCAATCTTTTTGAGTATAATATTTAAAAAAAAAACACCAAAACATACAGCTTATTTTGGAAAAGTTTAATTGCTTTATGAAATGCTGCGAACATATACTCAAAAGCCAAAAGAGGGCAATCTCATAATCATGTAACACTCCCACTGATAAGCAACAATTGACTGGTGATCAGTGAGGTTTGGTGTGATCAGAGCGAAGCAGTTGGGGGCAGATGAATCAGCAAGAGATGAAGCCCCAGGATCAATTCTTCCCAGCAGAGAGCTCGACTCTGCCCCTCCACAACTCAGACTCAAGTGTAACACCCATCACTGCCTACTGGTTCCCCAGCACTGAATATAAGATTGAAAAGACCAATTTCTACACAAACTGACAGACCAGCAGGGTTCATATTATATAATTTAAACCATAAAGTCTCCTTTTACAACATGGGGAACATTTGAGAAACCTTCGGTTTTAGTGTTTGAGTTATATTACATAACAAATTACATATGTTATATACTGTACCTTTAGTAAAGACTATTTTGACAATTTGAGAGAATTTAGGAGTACTGCAAAGCTGTTGCAACACTTTAAGTAGAAATGCAATATCATGCAAGTAAACAGTGTATTTTACGTTCATCAAAAACAAGTAATTAATACCAGTGTTTTCTAATAATTTCATTTTATTTCAGCATTTTGAGTTTGATGTTACTGCTCTCCTCCCACTAGGATCAAAAACTCTTTTAACAAAACCCAATTTTAGGTGAACTTTTTCATTATTTCAGGCTGTGTATTTACTTTTTGATGAATAAATTTCCAGCACAATCCCCAACAGACAGCCAAATTTTCCACAGCGTCTCTCCTATCAAGTGGCAGACAGGCCCAGCTGTTAATACGAGCTAATCTCTGTGTCTAACGCCAGAGGCTGGCGACTGCGCCCCGCTCCTTTCCCTGTCGGAGGTGCTCTGCTGGTGCTGAAGGGATTTTTTTGGATTAAGCTGGCATTTATTGTCTGCAGCTAAGAAAAAGACGTTCACAGTGCTCACCAGTACTGCGCACACACACACACACACACACACACACTCACACACACACACACACACACACACACACACACACACACACCGCACAGCATGCTGGCTTGTCTCCCAGTTGGCTTCATTAAATAAAATATTGTCAGATCAACTTAAATGACAAGTTCTGTGCGTCTGAAGAGGAGACAGCAAGAGTCGAGAAAGAAGGGCACCAAAGCAGAGGATGATACACACTCTAACTCAGCCGTCAGTACTCATCTACACACTAAAACAACCTTGTGCAGGACAGAGTCTGCGTGTCAAAATCTGTTTCTCCATCAATTTGTACTTCCTCTTTCCTCGAACCCTAACCCTAACCAGTTATCTCTGTAATACCCAACCGTGATCCAAAGCGGGAACAGAACTAAACACCAGACTGGCGCTTTAATTGCTCATTTATTTGTGAGACATCCATGTTCAAGTCTAAAGAGGAGGTCACGGATGTATTAAGAGAAGTTCATATTATTATTATCATTCATTTCAATAAAAGAGAATGTGACTTTGTGTCTTGCTTTGACTAAACCAGCTAACCAGCTAACTGTTTCACAGAGATGCTGATTTTAATATCGCTGAATTTCCATTAAATCTTCGAATTTGCAGGTTTTTCTTTTCCTGTTGACAGACAATGGAACAAGTATGAAATTGTGACTGAAACATGGCCCATTATGACTACATGTTTACTTCCAAGCCATTTCCAAAATAAAACCCTGATTTTATAACCAAAACGTCGTCTGACAAAATCATCACACACATAAGTTACAAACAAAGACTGTGCTATGATTTTGGCTATATTTACTTGTAAAATGATCACTCAGAGAGAAAGTGAGAAGCTAATTCATGCTGTGCGGCCAGCATAGAAAGGTGTGTCTGTAGAGGGAAAGCCAGACCTCATGCTTGTGGGGTAATACTGTTGACTCTCTTCTATGGTAAGTAGCTAAACTTTGTCCAACAAGTCTGAAAGGGTCTAAAAAGGTGGGAGTCTCGTGACAAAGCTGCCAAAGTTTTCAACATTGCCTGTAAACATTCCCTTATGACGTAATAGAGTCTGTTCACGCCAAACCATTTTGCAAGAGCGACGGCCAATAAGGAAACTCCAATGCTCGGCCGGCCGACCAACGGTACAATGTCGGCAACATACATTCACATCTATAGGGCAGGCCCCACTGTTGCAGTCCAGCCAAAAACAAATACACGTCACAATTTACGTAACAAACAAACAAACACACACACCTCCCTCCTGTCAATACCATCATTAATTTGACCGGAACGACAACTAATCATTAGAAGTGACAGTACAATGATGGTGTCAGTGAAGAGTCAGAGGGTTATTAGAAGGAGTGAATTACTGCTGAGTAAGAGCTCATCTGCCCTTTTTTTTTACATTATACAGTGGATGGTGACACGACTCGCTGCTCCATTAAAGATAAAAATAGCAACAAGGGCAGACAAAAAGCAATAAAAAAAATACCTACACTAAACCACTGGGAGAGATGTAATGACTTTTTTCTCTATCCAGGACAGGGAGGGAAGTTTCGCTGCCAGACACAGGGAAAATTAAAGAGCCAATGACACGGAGATAAGAGCTCTGTTCATGATGAGTGGTGGCGATAAAAAAAGAAATGTGTGCTGCAGATATGTGAGCAGTCAGGAGTGCTTAAAAAATGTTGTGACTCATTAGACTGTATTTAAGGAAACAAGGATAAAAAAAAAAAAAAAACAAGAAAGAAGCAGAGAAAAGATGAAAGACGATCACTCAAACAAATTTGATTATCTTGAAATTGTTGCTGGTGAAGTGGTTTGTGAAGTGGTCTGTGCTTTTCTGTGAATGGTTTTTCAGTTGCCTTTAGCAGCTTACAGTTTGACATTACGCATAACATTTTCATTTTATAACTTCTGTCTGACCTGAAACATATTGAGGAGTAGGAGCTACAGCTAAGAAGTGCTAACATAGTGACAACGCTTACATCATGATGTTTAGCAGCTTTAATGTTCACTATGTTCACTATCTTAGCATAGCATGATAGCATGTTAATATTTGCTAATTAGCACCAAACACAAAGTAATTTGTTTTTGAGGTATTACAATTAAAGTATTGGACAGTCTTTACAGTTCACAGTCCATAGTTTCCATCTGTCTGGGTACTATTAATGTTTGCAATGAAATCAATTTAATACATTAATTTACATTTTAATACATACAGACACTGCTTTAGCTGTCTATATGTACGGTGCACTACTGAACAACCTAACCTGGTCAAATACACAAAGGATACTAAATCAAATATATGAATTTTTGTGAACCCACATGTGACTGTAGCGATCAATATGAAGAACAGAAGTGCTTGGTGTTAAACTCCTCATTGCTACTGCAGACTGTATCATCCATATGTATCAGGGCTCACTAACCCATCTCACCACCACCTTCTCGTGCACTTCCCACTGATCAAAAGGCCAGGTGATGTGTGATATGGAAATGACCGAAGTGATTGGCCACGAGCCCTCCTGTTTAATGAAAGCAGCACAGCTCGCCCACGTAACATCTAAGGACATCAACATGAATAGATAGCTCAGTGATAAAAGCTCAAAGGAGTCTTTTGCTGATAGGTAGCTACTCTATCAAAGGTATCGGCAGGGTTATAAGCAGCCTGTTACCAAAGTAACATCCATTGCTTTCATCAAACCTTCTGTAACTAATTACATGGGGGTGCATGTTTCCCTTTGCAAACGATGCAACAGTTTGCAGCAGTTTACCATCTGTTTTCCAAATTGACTGTGAAATGCCATTAAGAGCTTTTACAAGGTTGAACTCTTTCTACTTTGGACACTTGACGAGCTTCCTCTTGTGCCACCCTCAGGCCAAAATGTAAACCTTGCATGCAAGATATCTTAATCTAAAAGACACATCTGCATCATGCTTAAGAGCTGATGAACTGCTTTCTGTGATTTTAATGACCCCACACCCTTAAACAAATGGTTTACTGTTGCAGGTTTAGCCTTACTAATGGTACATAGTCAAAAACAAATGTATGTTGTGGGGTGTAATTGCAGTAATTGGCTTTATATGGTCCTTTACCTTAACCTTGTGACTTCAGTATCAGTACATTGAGATATTTTGAGTTCAACAATGAGTAGTAGTGATAAGAAAAAAAACATTGAAATGCCTCTTTATTCATCAGAATCAGCTTTAAAGGTTTAACGTATGTTTGTGCATACAAGGAATTCGACTCCTGTTTCCGGTGGTTCTCAGTGTACTTACACACAGTACTAATAACAATGTCCAACAAAGCTACTGGTGCTGCATAAGCTAGTTCATATGAATATTTGAGGGCTCGTCCACATCTCTGTTGAGGTCACTGGTCTGCAAATTTTAAAAGACAGCTGAGGTGCAATCATTGGTGTGGAGTGAGAAAAGCAGTGGTGACCACACATATCCCTGTGGAGCACCAGCGGTGATTGTCCGGGAGCTGAATGTGATTATCTCCAGCCTCACCTGCTGCTTCCTGTCTGTCAGGAAGGTGGCGATGCACTGACAGGCGGAGGTGGGCACAGTGAGCTGGGTAAGTCTAGAGAGGATATTTTTTGGCATAAGTTGAAGTTCACAGAGCTCTAGAGATCTGTATGAGATTTTACGTCTCTTAAAGAGCTGCAAAACATCCTCTTCACAGATCCTCAGTACAGGTGGGGAGTCAGTGGGGATGGGTGAGGTGACTGCAGGAGGTGCACGTGGGTTTATCAAACCTACAGTAAAGCTGTGTTTCATTTACCTCGGAAATTAGAAATCAGGGCTGGGAATCACACCCGAGTTGACCATATTCCAGTACAACAAGCCGGGAGCTTGTTATTGATGTTGCTTGCTTGTTGTAGTTATAGTTCTCAATACTAGTTGATAACAAGTCATGACCCGGTATTCTCTGCAAACTAATATCATTGCAACACGTCCACGCATAGAAGTTGGACAGTACTTTGTGTATGTCTGCATTAATGAGACACACACAAGGCAGAAGTGCTAGTAAACAGTATATTACTATAGCTATCAGCCATCTTGGATTTTGAAGTTGGGATTGGTGAGGTTGTTCTGACTTTCTGAGTCAAAATTTGTCTTCAGGGGGCGTTCCAGTTTGAATTTCTGACAGGGGAAATTCCCACTTCCCAGTTCAAATGGAACCATAAAATCCATTCAGGTCATCAGCCAGCTGCTGGTGCTCCTCAGTGCAGGAGGATGCTTTCCTGTGGCTGGTGATGTGCTGCACGTCTCTCCACACTGACACAGAACCTGTTTTCCAGCTTTTCAGTGTAGCCTCCTCTTGCTACTCTGATCTCCATGGTCAGTGTATTTCTGGCCTGGTTGTACAGGATCTTATCCCCACCTCTGTAGGCCTCCTCATTGGCCTGATGGGACTTCAGCAAGAGGACAAGACAGTCCAAGGATATACACACATGGATATATATGTATATAACCCACACACACACACACACACACACACACACACACTCCTTACTTTTGGCTTCTATCTTCCCTCTGACTAACAAGCCAGGGTATCAAAGAGACCAAAGGATGGTGATGAGCTTTGAGCTCTGCTTAATTGGATGCAGCTCAGGCTGAATCTGTAGCAGCAGAGTGAATGGCCCTGGGAGACAAGAGCTGACCACACACACACACACACACACACACACACACACACACACACAGCCCTTCCTCACAATTAAGATGAAACAGCTTCAGGCTTTGTTTACTTTCACTGAGTTCTGTCAAGAAGAGATTTTTTAAAAAAACCCTCTATCATTACCAAATGATTCAGCCTGACACGTCTTTAAACTGGCAGGCTTGCAGGTGAAAGGACCTGGGGTGTAAATAGCAAGCTTATTGCTATGTTCTCATCTTCACATCTAATTAACATCTTTACTCTGCTACTGAGTCTCATGAAAATAAAAAATCTGCCAAGTGTGAGATCATTTAACTCATTTCAGCTGGAGTTAGATGAGAAAATTGATACCACTCTCGTGTGTACAGTAAATATGCAGCTACAGCCAGCAGCTGGTTAGCTTAGCATAGCATAAAGACTGGAAACAGCTAGCCTGGCTCTGTCCAAAGGTAACACAGTCTGTGTAGCAGCGCCTCTAAAGCTCATTAAATAAACAAATGATATCTTGTGTGTTAAATTTAATCTCAGTGAGATTAGCAGACAACCAGCAGAGACTTTGCCACTGCTCCTGGCAAAGAAACAACCCCACATATAACCCCTTGTCAAACTGTAACTTGTTGTTTTCAAAATCAGTGTTTGTAAGAATGAAATAAATAAGATATAACAGTTTAGTTAGTGAGCTTTAGAGGTGCTGGTGGGTGGATTAACCTTTGGATAGAGCAAGGCTAGCTGTTTCCAACTATTTCCCATTTTGCTAAGCTAAGTGGCTGCTCGCTGCATCTTCATATTTACTGTATGAGAGTGGGATCGATCTTCTCAACTAACCCTCGGCAAGAACATGAATGAGCGTGTTTCCCAAAATATCAAACTACTCCTTTCATATGCTCCTGCACAGAGTGGAAAAAGGAAAACGTCTGAAAATCAGTAAGAAGCCTGAGGACTTAACAAGATTCTTGTAGAACAGTGAAAGTGATAAACTTGGAGGAGTGAGAAAGCAGTTTTAAGTGTTGAGAGAGAGAACAGTGGTGAGCCAAACTCTCACCTGAGATTTAGAAAAAAAAAACATCATAACAAGCATCACAAAATGTTCAGTCCTTCACAGCTCTGACATGCTCTGTGTGAGTATATTAAACTACAGTCGAACTATCCGTTGCAGAAACAGCCAACTCACTTCTGTGTTACCTCAGATATGTCACCTCTTTCATCACCTTCAGTCTCACATCCCTTCTCCAAATAACGGTAAAATTAAAAATACATTCTATGTTCATAATGCCAGGCCTGAAAAGTTAAGTTCGGTCTGCAAATCCTGCTATGATCCACTGCTTTCATATAACTGAATGGCTGAGCGACCCAGCAAGCGCTCCCTGGACTTGCTTTATGTCAGAGGGCTGATTTGCACTGCAACAGCCCTATTGTGTTGTAGAGCAAGTTACCAAATCTATCAGGGCGCACAACAGGCCTTTCAATAATGAATAAGCTGGAGCATGAGAAGCCAATATCTCACAGAAAGGCCAGTGGCAGTGAATTCCAGCAGGACAGCTTACAAGCTGCCGTCCAGAAAAGGTGCAGGCTGATATGAAAACTCAGCTAGTTTAACAAGGAGAGTACATTTGTTTTCCCCTGGTGCCTGCTGCTGTGGTTGGCATTAGGCTGCTTTGATTCCTGCAGTATTAAACAGGGAGGAAAGCCACAAAGCAGGATTAGCAATTTAGCCAGATTATTTTGAAATACTGCAAAATATCCTGAAATCAACAGGTATGACTGAGCTTTAATCCTAAAGCTACTACTTTTACAGATTCAGCTCAGTTTTTGCTCTAGGCCTGCTTCGTGAAACGCGGTTTGACAAAGAATTTGAGATAAAAGCAGCAAGAGAGAGAGAAGAGGGTGAGTACATGATACTCATACATGACAATATTTCCTTACTAAGTTTCAAAACCAAGACATTTATCTCTGTCAGAAACGATTCATAGTTTTCATCCACTTGCTCTCCTTTTGCCTTTTTCTCTTCCTCTTTCTCTTCTCTTTAATCCCCCTTTTCTCTTCCCCTAACTCATGTCTCCTCCTGCTTTTTCTTTCCCTCCATCTCTTTCTTCAATCTCTCCTCCTCCTCTCTCACTGGACCATCTGTGTTGTGACGCATGCAGGGGACAGGGGATGGAAACCAGCATCGTGCTCAGCCAATCAGGTCATTTACCAAATCTCAATTGACTGCTGCTCCAGTTTCCATGGAGAAGAAACATCCAGCAAAAGAGATGTGAGGCAAAAATCAATGATCCCCCCCTCAGGCCTGGCCCAGAGCCCGTGCCAGACCTGAGCTTTGGCGCATAAGAGGGATAAACCTGGAGTGGATGTTGATGTCTCAGGATTTTACAGCACAAGAGAACTGTGGGCTCCGTGCTCAAGGAGCGGTCATTTATTTTTCTCCTCTTAGAATGAAAAATATGACTGACAGTTTTCCCCCTGTGCACGTGTTGTCCAGCTTCAGTTCAGGCTGTGTGACGACATCATCCTCTGTGGTTTGCGTAGAGCAGAGAGCAGGGAAGCAGGCTGCAGAGGTAACTGCAGCCGCTTTCTATTCTGAGAGATGAAATCAGGACAGCCAAGGAGACAGTGATCAGGTCCCTGGTTAAACGCTCCACTGAGTAGCTTCATTTCAGACTGCACAGCACCACCATGCTCACCTGTACTTCCACATGCATTCATAATCCAAGCAAGTATGCACCACATGCATGTGCACGTGTAAACAAAAGGAGGGGGCGTACGGCTGCCACCTGTTGGTGATCCTGCTAAAGTTTATCCAGTCACCTTGCTGTTTCCCTCACTGATGCTGCAGCAGACTCATTTATCCTCTGCTGCTGCAAGCAGATGCTCTCATTCACCTCAGCATGACTCACAAGCCTGGCTACCTATTGAGCCTATTGCTGCTGAAGCTCAGCCACAGTCTCCTTATTGTAGAGCTCAAATGGTTTATGTGGAGATCAATAAGTAATAAATTAAAACAAAAGAGGGCTGGTTCAGTTAAATGTCCTTGAATTGGCACAAGTGTAAGAACAATGCAGCAGGAAGAATAAAGGTGAGCAGGCCAACTTCAGGGACGGGTTAATCTCCATTAGACATGATCCTTGTTGTTTCTTAAACACAACAATACAAATCATTTGGCATAGATGGGAATCACCTTCTAATGGATTAACAGTTGCTGCCAACCCAATCCATTTTAATATCAACCATTTCCCTGCATTTTGAAATACATTCGACAATACCACAGGAGCTACTGCAACTTTGCGCGACTTTACAGAGAGAATATTTCCAAGATACTCAAGAACTCACACCTGACACAAACATGTAGAACGTATAGCCTACATGTACTCCCTCTCACACACACACTCACACGCTTCTACAGTTT
This sequence comes from Trachinotus anak, assembly GCF_046630095.1. Classification (NCBI taxonomy): domain Eukaryota; kingdom Metazoa; phylum Chordata; class Actinopteri; order Carangiformes; family Carangidae; genus Trachinotus; species Trachinotus anak. Next base: position 19,359,037 of record NW_027273865.1, on the reverse strand, counting down.
CCAGTAGCCTCTCACTCCTTCCCTCCTGTTGCCACAGCAACGCAGCACTCGTCTCCATGTCTCAGCGACAGCACATGCTCCCATTAAAAAAACATCCGCGAACAGCAGAGAGCAAGAGCGCACTCTCACATACCGTCATCTAGCTACTGTACGGCACGCATGCAAATCACAACACTCTCATGATGCTGGTTCATCACATACATCATCCAAGGTGAACACTGTGGTTTCAGAAGAGAGATAACAGGTAGTAGTAAGTCACTTTTAATACAAGACAATAATGATAACGGCTCCCTGAGTGTCTAATATGCACAATACACAACAAGAAGAAACACCAAACTGAAACTATTCCCATCAAAATAAAAATAATAAGCAAATAATGCTCTTTATTTTTTTGCTTTATAAAGTAATTAACACATGGACCAGAAGCCTGTTTTCTCTGCATTGTGCAATTTCTGTCTAAAGAAGCCTAAAGAACAAACTGATCTCACACACACACACACACACACACACACACACATGCACATACAAAGGAATAGCTTTCCAAAAGCTAGGCAATAAGATGAGACACCCACACAGACAAGCTGAGTATTAATCCCGTGTTCATAGAGGTAGATAGAATAAAAAACTAAATGTGTTCATACCTCACAGTTGCGTCCCGTGAAGCCCTGGCTGCATGTGCAGGTGTACTCCCAGGTGTCCTCTGGCCTGCCAGTGGAGGGGAGGGCCAGGCAGAAGCCCCCGTTGAGGCAGGGTCGGCCTTCGCAGGGGTCTGGGCGAGGTGTGGCCTGGGTCGGGGTGGGCTCTGCCGGGGCCGGGGTGTCTGGGGCCAGCTGGAACGGGGAAGGGACGGCCCCGATGCTGCTGCAGCTGCTGTTGCTCAGGAGCAGGAGGAGGAGGAGGAGGAGATCCAGGGGGGATGTGAAGCATCGTACAGTCTGTGTGGGACGCCAGCAGGGAACTGCCAGCACACTGCACACACTCGTCCTCATCCTGATCCTCTTAAGTCTGGTTTCTTCTCTCTCTTTTTCTGTTATGTGTATCTTTATCCTCTTTCTTTAGAGTTGCTGCTCGTGTTGACTGGGCTCAGCAGTAACTGAGAGGTGTGTGAGCGAGTGTGTGTGTATGGGTGAGAGAGAGAGAGAAAGAAGGAGGAGGAGGAGACTCTCGGGATGTTAAGCCTCAGCTGTGCGCAGGGAGAATGACTGGCTGATGGTGAGGAGGCTGAGGGAGAGAAGGTAGGGATGCAGGAGGAGAAGGGGAGGGCTCTCAGCTCTTTTTTGTCTATGAGTCACAGTGACGACTGTAGCTGACGACACTCACACACACACTCTACCCCCCTCCCCACACACACACACACACACACCTCCTCCACCTTCACCCTCTCTCTCTTTCCTGGCTTCTCTTACAGAGACAAAGTGCAGAGCAGAGAAGGAGCTCTGCACCCTCCTCATTTAGAGTCTCATCATCTATAACCTCTCCTTGGAGCCAGGCTTCCAAGAAGAGAGAAAGGGAGGCGGCTGTAGTTGGGGGAAGACAGAGGAGAAAGACCAGAAGGAGGAGGAAGAGGAGGAGTTGTGTTGGTGGTGCTGGTGGAGAAAATCCTCATCAGCTTTGCCATAAGATTAGCTGCATTCCAGTGATAACGGGCGGTTTTACCACAAGGGAGATGATGAATCCGAAAAACAGCAGAATCATGCTGATGGAGTCTGAGCGATGAAGCTTGGCTAGAACACTGAAGGTCAGTCAAGTACTTGGGTCCTTCATTTAAGTGAAAGTACCAATACAACATTGTAAAAATACTCAGGTACTACATTACAACAACACGTTTTATCAGCAAACTATATGTGAGGTATTAAAAGTAAATTGTGTAACCTGTGTTACTGGTGTAACAAAAAGTTACGAGGGGTTGTGAGAGGAGGAATGAGCAGGCAAAGAAAAAAACAAAGTTCTGATACATAAAATGTGGTTTCAGTTTTTGGGCTTTACTTTCACCAGTCATTGAAACCTTGTCAGGACAGAGAGCCAGAGTTTGCAATAGCACAGCCACTAACACTGTGTCAGCCACTGCCAGTTACAAACTAACGAACAACATAAACAAATAACCATACTTACCGTTCTGATACGTCTTCAGGTGGCCGATTTTTGGTGCACAACTAGGTCCTCAGTCCTCAACAAACTCCTGAATCTGGGTCTTACTAAGGCTCAAACATGCAGCTCAGTCTCTGATATTTCCACTGCTAACCATCTTGATACTCTCTGCTCTTTCACCTGTCAACCTGGTGTGGGCGGGGCACAAGGTCTGATCAAGTGGCAAGCCACCGTGATGTCACCATTGGTTTGTGAACTGCAATTTAAACCTCAAGTTTGCGATTTGGCCGTTGCCATCTTGGTTTTTTGAGAACAGAAGAAAGCATATGTGGACGAGAAGGTGGAGCTGAGGTAGAGTGAGGGGTGGATCTGACCTGCTCTGTACTCTATCCTGATTGTCAGGCAGGTTGCCGTGTGTGGTAGCCTAGAGTCTGTCAATCACACGGTAGCCCCGCCATAATGCATATCCTGCTTTATCATGTATTTTCCTCTAAATGGGACCATAATTTAAAAAATGAACATCATGTTCAGACTTGAAACTAGTGATTGAGACCATAAACACATTAGGAAAATGTTTACTGAGGTAATAAATAAAGTGAATGAAGGGCCATTTTCACATTGGCTTCAACACAATCAGACTTATTTTTGCAAACACTGGAGTCGTCCCCTGATGGTCATTAGATAGAACGCAGGTTTAAGGCACCCGGAGTCTGTGTCCAATTTTGTGTACAATCTATGGGCCTGATCCAGAATTTCTCAATGAGGAAGTAAGCATATATATGATTCCAGCCCCAGTTTTTTTCCTTTTTTTCTCCTCACTTTTTGTGTTTAACATGGTTTCATGGGAAAAGTAGAAGCATCAAGTAGATAAATAATAAACTTGAACTTAAGTACGCTATTTGAGTAAATGTACTTGTTTACATGCTATTACTAGATTACTTTTAAACAGCTGCAAAAAGCAGAGTGCTCACTGTAAAACACCGTACAGGAATTTATTGGGATCAACTAATCTTTTCCCATGAACTTAATATAAAAATAAATTATTTATGAACTCTAGGTTTTATTTTCAGGCCACTTCATAACAGTCAAAATAAATTTTACTGCACCTGACTCAAGGTCCTTTGGCTTGAAATTTGTTGAATGAATGAACTGCTGAGAGTTCACTTAACTTTTTCTGTTTCTGAAGACACATCTTAAGCATATTAGCACACTTCCCACTTAATCCCGCTAAAAATGATCTTTGGTGTGAGTAGATGATGTGGTCTCTAAGGTCATCACTACGATCATCCACTTTAATTCACCATGGCACTGTCATGTTACAATTGTGAGTGATCTGAGTAAATAACTTGATGTGAAAATTTAAATTATAATGCATGTTTTTTATTTCCATGACCAGCCAAGTCTGCTTAATCACAAAAGCTGGAGTTAGCTTACTTTTTATTATCATGAACCAAAGGATAACAGAAATTTTTTGGGTTGTTCATTGGAAAAGAGGAAAACAAGTCCTTGTCCAGACTGCATACAACTACAATATTTGCAGTATTTCAAAATCATTTTTGGGGTGAATTTTGCTTTGAGTACACAAGGTCCCTGATCTTATGTAATGTTTCTTTGTTAAAATCCTGCGGTGGGTGGTCACGGAGGTTTTACATTTGACTTAATAGCCAATTACAGATCAGTGGTTTGTCAAGGACACTGAATATTAAAGGGGCAGTCCACCAAATTAACATGTCAGAGCCAATATACTGGTCATGAGGAGTCTGACACAGCCTGAGATGAGGGCATTTACCAGACCGTGATTTTGAGATGCATTATGAGGAGCGTAGGATCCAGCATTTTAGGACCCCGAAGGGACTAAAAGTCAAGATATTTGTCTCTCACGTGTCAAATTGGAAATTACTGGAGTGAGCCCTTCATTTGTATGAATGTGCGTAATTTACAAATCACATATCCTGACTTGTTTGGGCTTAAAAAGTTTAAATAGTTACGTTCCTCAGAGGGAGGGTTGTTGTCATTGTAGCATGCTCGGTATGACCAATATAAAACCCTGTGGTTGATAATGAGATACCAGCTTTACACTCTGGCCTCAACTTTTCCATTTCCATAATGAATCTTCCCATGGTGCAATAAATCTGTCACCTTACACCACTCCATTCAACTCGCTGAACACAGATAGAGCAGCAGACAAGAAACACATGGCGCCTGTTGCTGGTAACGCCAACCAAAAAGAGTCTTGTTGTAAAAACTGGTTATTTTTTCCTGTTGTTTACAGTATTAAAAAAAAACAAAAAACAAAACAAAACAACACAGTCTGCCTTGCTGAAATTCCACTGGGGTCACCGCTGAAAGTTGTCAGTACAGTTGATACAGTTGATACAGTTACAGTTGATAAACAGTATTCCAGTGAAAATGGGTTAAACCACATTTTGGTAATGGTTATTTCAACACCCACACATCTTATGTAATGTTAAATCCACTGCTAAGCTTTCTCTTGTTCTTAAGAGTTTGGGAACGCAGTGGTGGGCAAAGACCCAGCTTAAGCACCAATAGTGTTGTTAAACCGCGATGAGATCTAAAGGGCAACATTCCAGGTAAGTCAAATAGTTCACCTTTGTCACAGTCTCCATGGCAACTCACCTAAACCTGCCACAGAGGAGTCCCACTGAGGACCAGAGTGTATCAAGATTCGTCCTGAAAGATTATATTCAACTAATCACTGATCATCTTGAAGAAGACCCACCAAAACTGTTCAACTCTGCATGTATCTCAAAGGACCAACCTGCAGTGAACGCTTTATTGACAGTAATGTGGCAAAGCGATGGAGGGATGGATAAATAAAACTAACAATGATCAAAGATGAGTCAAACAGTTACTTTATTTATGTTCAGGTAAAAACATGAACCTGATGCAGTAAATTATTGCAGATCTTAGAAACCAGCACATGAACGATTGGGCCAGGAGAGCATACAGTGGCGCCCTCCCCTGGCCACAGACTGCAGGTGCACACCACGGTTTGTTCCAAGCCAGCAGTGCAAAGAAAAAAATAATAATAGTCAACTACAGCAAGAAATAAAGACAATATAGAAAATTAAAAAAAAAAAGGTAAAGCAGATATCCCCACCTCAAACAGGGTGTGAAACTGCATATAAACTTTATTCCATAAATGAACTTGAAATGCTATCTGGCCATGAAACGATAAAATGAGACCAGCCAAATTTTGTGCCCAGCTACATTATGTGTTGAGGGTTGCTCAGAGCTTGGTCTACCAACCCTACACATCAGGTAGGGCACAACAGAAAGACACTAAACTCTATCAAAATAGGAGCAAAACAAATTTACCTGATCAACACACTGGTTACAGCTCTTCGTTTGAGCTGAAGCTCTCTATAATAAGGAGGCCAGAACACAATCTCAACTTGGGTAGGGGAAAGAAAAAAAGATAATATGCGCTCATCACTACCCGCATTCAACCAACTGCAACTCTCGTTTTCACAACTTGAAGCAAAGACACACGGGGGGGGGAAGCCGAACCAAAACGCAACACACAAACTGGGGCCAATATAATACAGAACAAAATGCGAACAGACGAACTGAGGGGAAGAGACATGAGAACAAATAGCTATTCTATCAAATGTGTAGAATGAGCAAAGTCTGCAAATTTGTCTGTACAAATGATCTTTGGAGCTAAAGTAAACCTAGCTTGCTCAATGGATACCCCCCGCCCACCCCCACCCCCCCTTCATCCCCGACACCCAGTGACATTGTCCACCACTCTGGAGGAGACATCCCTTTTTTTAAATATCACATAGCAATGCAATTTAAAATGCCACCCAGATGTTTTCATCTTTTTTAACATTACTCAACTACTGATATAAGTTTTACTCTCATTTTTTTTTAATATTTTAAGTTCTGTGAGTCATGGAACATCTTTCCATTTTTTTATTTTTTATATTTTTTTTGAGAGACAGGGGCAGCAAATATATATTTAAAGTCTTAATTTTTCTGCAAGCTGCTTTCTCTAACAAGAAGGCTGTACATGTAGCCTTAATGTATGTGATTACAAAAAAACTAAGAAGGAAGTCATGATTTCATCAATCGCTGTAGAAGGCATTTGAATGTGAGATGTGGAGAGATCAGGAAAGGTGGAAAGATTGCTGGCCCTCGCGAGCTGCAATCAACAGTTTCTCTCGCATGATCTCTATGCTGGAGTAGTCAGGCAGCTTCAGGTAGTTGACGCAGGTCATGACTGACGGGAGGAAGTCATCCGGGTTCTCTGTTGACTCGAACGTCTTCCTCACAATCGTCAGAGGGGGATTCAGGCTCCGGAAACCTGAGGGAAAGAACAACACCAGGTAAACTGCAGTAAACTTGGAGCACAACGTGCCTTCACAACATTTACATAAGCTTTAAAAGTGATCTAGTACTGGCTTATACTGAGTTTTTTTAAATCAGTGATTTCTTTAATTACGTGTGTATGAGGAGACTCACCTCCGACAGGCAGCCTGGGGCTTCCTGTGACGAACTGCAGGAAGAGTCTCTGCTGTTCAGCGTCAAAGCTGCTCAACACCTCAAACAGGAACCGAACTGCACGGCTGCAGGAAAAATGAGATGAAATATGCATGAAGCTTACCCATACCTATAGAGTGTTGTGTTGGGAGTACGACAGAAGCCTGAACCCATATTTTATGGTGCTACACACTGAATAAATCATCATGTTTGGGTTTCCAGTTTTGGATGGTGGTAAACTTGTACAACTATCCATTAATACCCCAGCACTGTTAACTCAGGAAGTAATAAAAAGGTCAATGTTGGACATCACTGCCAACTGGATATGGTGTTTCTGATGTGGGTCTTCTGAGTTTAACAAGATTCAATATTAATATTCAAACTCTCTTGGGGAAAAAAGCAAAATGACTGAAGATTATGTGCCTTGTTGGTATTTTGAGGCCGCTCTTTCCTGTTCACAATTTGTCAGGTGTCATTGGTTTGATCATCTCACCTGTCATGTGTGTAGCCGTGGTCCGGTCGACAGCACTCCATCAGCGTCTTGACGTCCCACGTCTCTGATTTACTGCCACACAGCAACTGGTCAAGCTACAGCAGGAGAGAAGAGACAACAAGCAATTGAAGAACATAATTAATGAATTAATTTATTTATGAATAATTTATGAATATACTTTTGTCAAATAAAATGCAATGCCCCCTAATTAACCAGCCAAAACATTCTACCTAACTCTTTTCAGTTTTCAGAAAACTTCTTACCTCCTCTGGATAGAAATACTGCAGGTGATGCAAGGGGAAGACTGACTCAAACCCTTCCCTAAATGACTCAAATTGTCTTGACACTCCTTCATTTAAAGTCCAGTACACCACCAACTGGAGGGAGAGAAATGGCAGAGTGGTACAAAAAAAAAAAAAAAAAAAAAAAAAAAAAAGATTAACGTTAAAAGGAACAATGGCAGGTGGCAAAAAGTTAGAAACAGAGAGAGACAGAGTCACATACCCTGAGGTACTCCTCCAGGTTGTAGATTGTGACTGGGACGTCTTTGCCGCCCTTTTTCAGCTCAATGTTGGGGAATCCTGGGAGGGTGAAATCCAAACCCAGGTCTTCCACTGAGCAGCCGTTCATGTTCAGGCTCTCCAGTGCCTGCTGCAGGGTCTCCCTTGTCTGACACACAGAAAAACACAGGTTAACAAAGAGACAGAAGGAGAAACAGTGATGGAGATGTGTCTTGTGTGTGAACATATTACTGAAATTCTACAGGTCTTTTTTTTTTTTTTCTTAATCTGCTGATAAAAATGTGTGGCAGCCGTTCTCAGTTCTGCTTATAAATGTCAATTTTGTCAATAGAAACCCATGACTTAACGAGTCAGATGCTTTCATGCATCCAATACGACCACAGCGTGTGAGGAGAGAGGCCCTCACTTTTGATCTACAGGAGCAGAGTGCAGGTGGTTTTCTATGTTAACAGCCAGTGAAAAGCAATCCTCCACAAATGTGAGGAATATGTGCTTTACCTGTGATCGGTCCTGCTCCAGCCTCTTCTTCTGGCGGATAATATCCTCCAGGTGCTGGATGGACTTGGCCACACTGGGATCAATGTTCACCAGGTCATGGGAGCTTACAGACATCTCATGCCGCAGCATCCACTTATAAAACGGCAGCCCCAGGGGCAGGTCCAGCTAGGAAAAAGAGAGGGGGGAAACACATTTCATGAAGTCAGTTAAAGCAAAAACACAATCTACAACACCTGTACATCTATGCGATCCTTTAAATCCTAGAACATGTATAGGGCATCAGTTCAAATCCAGTCGCCTTGGGGTTTGTTACAGACATACAGTGAACTACATAAGCTGCAAAACTGGACACATCTGGTCCATGATGAAACAAAACAAGGACTTGAAATTTTAAAAATTTATCCAACTACTGCATTTCTAAATAAGTTTACTTTAGCATTGGCAGAAGAGAATTCCCAAATGCCTATGATCAGTTGAAAACATGAGCCCATTAGCTAAGTCAGAAGTCCTTACCAGTCTGAAATCCATAATGGCTTTGGCCATTAGCTTTCCTAAGAAACGGAACTTCATTTTGATTTTGGCTATGTGTGCTGGTTTGGTCGTCCTGCCAAATGGAACAGCAAACAGTCCTCTGGAGCTGAACATGTACTTAGTTCCCTCTTGGCTTCCTGTTGGGCAGAGACAAAAGTATGGTCAGAGTTAAGTCAGGTAAAAATACTACATACAGTGTACTGTATACCATCCCATCACATTTACATATAAAAATACAAGCATTTATATTTACATTCAGTACAGTCGTATGAAGCGTGAACAACATGGTCAGTACTAAAATTTTACTTTTAAATGTCAGGTAATGTTACTAATGTCTGACCAATAAAAAAAAAAAAGTCATTATTTCCTATGAATATCTTATGATTCACAGATTGCATAAGGTGGTACCTTTAGGATTGGCCAGAGTGACCTCTTCACCCCTCCACAGGCCAAGGTCGGCCCGCTGAAGCTCTTGTGACACCAGAGCGTAGAACTCCAGAGTCGGGCCAAGACCTGTGCCGACCTGAAAGAAGATAAAAATGAGACTTAGAAAATACTTGCCCCAAAGTGCACTTCTTGGAACAGTTCAGTTATTCAGTTCTTAAAAAACTGAAGTACCTCGTTCTCATACTGAATCTCCAACATTGCCCTGGAGCTGCCAAGGTCCTGCATCACAGACTCAGCTTGTTTAAGAAGCTCATCTCGGTTTATCGTCCTCTGAAAACACAAGAGAGGAAAGAAGGGAAGTTAAATTCAGGTCTACTTAACTTAAAAATCAAAATGCAAAATTATTAACGAATGCATTTCATTAAATGTTACAAGCGCAAGACTTCAGTGTGGGAACACACGGCACCTTTTTCCTGTCAAGACGTGGTGCAACTCTGCTGTCCTGAGAATCTGACTGGTTGATCTCAGGGTTCGTGTCCAGTAGGCGCTGCATGGCTCTGTCGCGATCAAAGGCAGTTACATAGAACAACATCTGCCGGGTATCAAAGGGGAAGAAGAAAGGACTATAAAGAGAGAGAGAGAGAAATATATTTAAGTACCAACTGACATTAGCCAAATATTTCAACATTTGTTTTGTAGTCACTGTATAATACAGGTGTAAGAACAGTTTCTTATTCCTCTCTCGGGTCAACAGTGTAAAACACTTACCAGGTCTTTCCAAGCTCGATGAGCCAAGTAGGGATGTTCCCCGTCATGATGACCAGCGGGTCTTGTAGCTGACGGTTGGCTTTGGCTGTCAGCTTACTGTTAATGAACTCACTGGTAGGGATGATTTCCTTACACACAGCATTCTGCAAAACCACCCAAAATTTTCATGTGATTTTATGTCATGAAACTATAACTGACCATATGTGGATTTGGGACAATAGATTCAGAGAAAGCCATAAACTGGGACAAGATATTTAATTTAATTTAATAATTGAAACAATATTAGTATTGTATAGGTGTATCTGTATAGGTGTATATTTACACAACTATACCTATTTTTTTCACAGCTTTAGTAGAATCACATTAATTATCACGATTAGCCCAAAATTTTCACTCCTAAACTCCATTAACAATTTTGAAAGTGAGATAAAAAGACAACCAGGACAGAGACAAACTGACTACAAGTGACAGCTTCACATCTGTAATTCTTTGGGAAAGAGACTTACATCATACAGGTAGAACCAGTATCTACTGATGGAGTGCAGGACCCTCAGCAGCAAGTTGACCTCTAAAGAGGGGTCATCAAAGGTTATGGTCTCTGGTGGCTCCGAAGTGAGGTATGTCTCTAAGGGATTGATGATGCTGGGACACACACCATCTGGAAGTAATAGGAATCAACATTAGTAGTTAAGAGTTTCTGTAAATAAGATGTTCAGGTACAACTCTAATTTTTCAGTGCTAAACAGCAATACTAAAACTAGCCTGAGAGGCTCCTCACTATGGGATATTTCAGATTCTCACCATGCCACAGCTCATCCTGCTTCTTGGCGTTGCGAGGTGAGGTTTTGGTGGGAGCAGTCTGGGCTCGGCCCCTCTTTCCACCCACAGCATCTTTGCTGCCATCCTCATCCTCTCTCACAGGCTTATACCTTTCAGGAAACAAGACAGGTCATTTTGTCTTTGGATATCTTATTGGCATGTACACCACAGTTTTACAAATCCTTGTGAAACAAAGTACACACTTTTTTTTGGATTCAGCACATAGACATGAGAGATGCACGTGTGTTTTGGAACTTGATCATTTCAGTTCTTTACCTTTGTGACAGGCCTTTGGCTATCTGAACATTTTAAGGAGAAACTGCACTGAAGCCAATTACCTTTTGCAATTCCAACTAGTGGTAAATACAGGTACTTATTGACAGTGCACTGTAGAGTATATCTCAAAAACTTAAATAAATATAAATAATATAAAATAAATACGCATGGCTGGACACCACTAGGTAAATGAGATAACATTTTTATTTGACTGACCATTCAAAGACTGCCAAACGAGATTAAAACAACCATATTCCGAAGAAAAAAAAATTGTCTGTTTCAAATATGAGTGACAGTCAAGGGAAAGAATGTTGCAAGATTCAGAATAGAAAAATGAAGAGGTGAAGAACTCTAAGAAAACAACAAAAAAAACAAAAAACAATATTTTTTCAAAAAAGCATTTTTACCATATTGTGTGCGTTTTGGTCCAGATGCCAGCTCGCCCAAGAGGGTTTGCCTCATCGTCCGTCGACTCCCTTTCTTCTTCTGCTTGAAGACTGTACTGCCGTACAGCCTGGTACACTGTCATATTGTATGGTAGCAGGTGGTCACCAATGTAGAACTGTAGTCTGTGACGCACACTGCCAGAATTCAAGAACTGCGCCGCCTGAGTATCAAGAAATTACATATGGTGTATTAATAATATTAAAGTTATAGTTATAAGTTCAATACCAATATTCACACAAGATTGTCTGCTTACAAATAAAAAGATAAGTCTTATTTGACATGAATGGACTCACATACCAATGATTCATCTATTTCATCATCTGACCCATCATCATCACTGTCTTCATCCTCTTCTCTGATTCGGCCATATCCTGTAAAGACAAGATCAAATTGGCAACCAATCTGAGCAGCCAACTATAAAGACAGCTAAAAGGACAACTTTTTAGGCATCTGGACAATGTGGACGTAAAAGAGGTGCCTCAAGAGATTTAAACTTAACCCCGGTGTTCTCAGGTGGGAAGCTGGCATGGGATCAGCATGAACATTAAACCAAGTTGCATATTTCTGGTTGAAGTTTTCCCAGTTTGAAGGGGTGCCCCAGTAATCCCATCTGCATTAAAACAGACATGTGGCAGTCTCTACAAATTCTCCAAAACTATGACTCACCTCTGACAACAAGATATCTCTCAATGGCTTGCACCAAGGCCAGGGGATCTATCTTCACAGGGCCGCCTTTCCACTGTTTAACATTAGTGCAATCTGGGTGTCTCTGCAGCTGACACTTAAGCTGATGTGTGTTGAAGAACTTCAGTGCCTGAGAGCCCCTGGAGAGAAAAAAATCATCCAATTATACAAATGTATAACAAACAGTATAACTTAAAGTGATTAGATATACAGTTATGTAAAGCGACAGACCTGCTGCCATTCCCATTGCCACTGGGAAAGTCATGCACTTTGACAGGGAACTGCTCCATTTGGCTCAGACAGCTGTTCATCTTGTGCACCAGTGCCAAGTAGGGCCCATTCTCTGCCGGGTCTAAACGACCTACAGGCTCCATTCCTGGGACCTACAAGCCACATGGTACAGGATAAAGAGGTTCAACAGAGACAACAACAGACAGCAAATATGGAGTAGATTACCAATCCTCCAATGTGTGTGAACAGCATACACCCTCCAAGAAGACACAAGCCACTGTGTACCATATGCTGAACTTTAACAGTTTAAATATTTTAATTACAATACATGTTGTTCTAGTCTCTCACCGGACAGCCAGCGAACACATTGAGGAACCTTTTGAGCCGCACGTCACGACTCAGCAAGTCCCTGTCGCTGTTGGAGGTCAGGTAGACCAAAAGCTGCTTCACAAGTCCACTGTGCTGGATCTCAAAAGACGACACATCAGATTCTGATACAATACTGGAGATCTCCAGGAGACACTCCACACCACCATCCACCTGAGAAATGGGAACATAGAAGAAAAATGTCTCAGTACTTGCATGTAACATTTTTCTATACAGTGAACTTTAGCCAAACCAATACACTTTCAGTATCTATAACTCTCTTTCCTTGTCCAGCTTGCATTAACAGGACTTACAAAAGGTTTGACGTAACAGTTTAATCAATTTGAACTGTTTCTACAGCGATTTCAACTTTAAGCACAACCTCTAAAACAGCAATACATGGCCCTAAATTTGTTGGTAAATGTATTATTTCATGCTTGCTGTTCTGTAAAGGGGTGAGTGCATATTTTACCTGCAGGCTGAGCTGCTCAGTGGCTGTGCAAAGTCTCTGGAGTACATTCAGCGCAGGGTTGCTGCCATCCACATTTTCAGAGTTGAAGTAGCGCTCCACAAACTTACTCGCCTGTTCTTTGATCCAGGCCTTTATTTTGTCTCTGCAAAACAAAAAAGAATGATTACATACAGTGTCTGATCATACAGATGATCATCAGATGTACAGATAATTAATTACAAGAAAGAGTGCGATTTGGATAATATAGAGGTGGAAAAAGCTAAAACGTTCTCCAATAAAACTCATCATCATACCTGTTATTTGAAATTGAGTCCTTGGGAGGTGCCCGTGCCAAGCCACTGACCCCCGCTGTGCGTGAGGGCTCTGAGTTGGCATTGTTGGTCTGGGCACCCAGCTTGCCCCAGGTCTTGGGATTAAGACTGGCCAAGAAGGATGATTTGGGTGACTGAGTACTTGTAGGGCTCTTGGCTGTGAAAAACCCAAAAGGTAGATTAGGAGGGAATCTTTAAGAATCTAATCAAGACCAGAAAACGCCATTTCAGCTCATGACCACTCAAATGTTCCTTCAGGAATCATTGACACACCTGGCAATGTTGAACCATTTGATCTGCCACAAGTTACTGAACAGAAAACAGAATCTGCTGTTAACCTTGTAATTACAAGATGAAAAGTTCATTGCTCAAAGCTAATGCAAGTGTAAGCTGGCTGGTAAAAGTCAATTAAATACATCTACACAATAGCTCATTGATATGAAATATATAAAACTGTAAATTTGGCAGCAATAATTTTTTGATGTTACTGTAAACATCACACACATAGTGACACTAACACTTTAACCTACCCTGATTGTCTACTTTATCATCATCTCTTGGAGGGGAGTATTTGGGCCTTCTTGGCCCTCTTTTGGGTAGTCGTTTCCTCTTTAGGACATCACTTAACCGCCTTGGTGGAGGAGAAATTAATTAATATAACACTCTTCCGGTAAAGAAAATATCTCTTTACCCGTTCAAAAACATACATACAATAACAACTGACAAACACGCATAAATCAAAATACACTGATAAAGAGTAGCAAACATTAATTGCTGAAAAAACACACTGGTACCACCAAATATGCTTAGATTTATAACGTGGCGATACAACTTTATTCACATTGTCGGTCCATGTTTTTATCCACTTTCCCATGCCCCCTCTGTGGACAGTTTGTTGAATCACTGCCTTGTCTCAGGCCCCTTATACAGGGCTTAAGACTAACAGTGTCCCATTGTCCCAGGGACGATAGACAATGTGCTTGGGACAAACAGATCTTCCCAGGAACACCTCTGGGACGAAAGGAGATATATAATTTTTCATATACATGTTTTAAACTCAACACATGTTCTCATGCTGTTACTGTAGTTATCATGACCAGTGCGAAACCTAAAATGTAATGGTGCAAAATTCATAACCCTGGTCCATCTATCCCCACAGTCGTGGCTTGCTGGCAGGACCTCCCAAATATGTTAAGATCCACTGAAGTTCATTAAATTTTTATAATAGGAGTGCCAAATCACTGCAAGTGGTGTTTTCAATTTAGGAACACATAGCTTAAGAACCACATCACAAATCTCAGTTAACAGAAATGTAAGAAATTTTAATGAACAAGCTTTTCTAAATCATCTCTCTGGCAAAAACATTCCTTTCTGTTTTCAACGACAATCCATCTTTTAAAAAGATCAGGGTGATGAAAATAGATCCAATACATGGTTTTCCCCTGAACTATGATTGTTATTTTTGTCTATAAACAAAGCTTGGTCCCTCTCTAGACATCACATTAAGACTGAAGAGGAATCCCACTGGGTCTCATTTTGAAAAATTAGAAATAAATGCATGTCCTCTGTGAGAAAAACAAGATCTGAACAATCTTGTTGCCTCCCTACCTACTCATATCGAATTTGATGAGGTTTTTACACAATCGTAATGAGATCTGTTCTGCCTTTAACTGACATTTCGCAGCAGCTGGGCACATTTTTGACTGTGAGAATAGCTTCTGTTTGTATCTGCTTTAACTGATTTGTCCTTATCTTTTTTTTGTATCTAATTAATTGTATTTATATATAGCTGTTTGACTATTTTGTACATTTTAAGTAATTTAAACTGCGATTCAACAACAATGTGAATGAGGACCACCAATCAATGATTTTTCAAGTTTAACTTAAGGAAATATATTCCAACACAAATTGGGGAAAAATAAAATAAAATAAACAAAATAGGACCAACTGTTTTTAGGTGCTTCAACACAGGATACAAGTGCAATTTGTGTTTATGAGATTAGTTTCCAGTGTGACACTTAATTTGGGCCTGAGATAGAAAAGTATTTTTTAAATACTTCTATAAAAAGCCAAACCAAAGCCACATGTGGCCATAGACTCACCCCTGTGGACTGAGGTCGAGTGAGTCGTCCATGCTGTGCTGGAAACTGGGTGAACCCAGGTCTGGAGTTGCATTATTAGTAGATGTGGTGGATGCAGTGCTGATGGTGGTTGTGCACAGACTAGCAGTACCACTAGGGCAAGCCTTAGGAGGGCTAGTGACTAGAAAGCTCTCAGACTCTGCAAGGTTCTTCACCTGGTGCATTACACCTGAAATGGAAAGGAGAAACAAAGGCATTACAAACTGTTTTTTAAAAAAAAAAATAACACAACACTCAGCAACTTCTTGCCAGTTTGACAGCAGTCACTTGCATCTGTATGAGGAGTGTGAATCAATGTGAAATACAGGCAATGCAAGGGGTAATGCACTGGAAAAGAAATGCCAAGGAAAACACTGGCAGAAGTGCATTTTATTGTCAGGATTAAATGTTTACAAACTGCATTAAACCACTTGCCTCATGAACTGTTAAGCCTTAGATAGTGGGCAAATTATGTTTTTTCTACTATAGAATGGGATCTCTAGTTGATTCTTTATTTTTTGGGTGTGTCTCAAACACTTAAACTTTTACTGTTTCCATGTGGAAGGATGCAGCTTTCAGCTATAAAATTTCCTGACAAAGATTGGCTTATACAAAAAGTAAGAGGCTAATAAGAACTGTACAATACCATTCATCTCCAGAACAGTTTAGAAGTACATGAGGCAACCATTAGACTTTAAATCACTGTAGTTCATTGACTGAGGTGAGCAGATAAGGTGGAAAATGAGTTTTCCAATACACTACCTTCTCTTCTGAAATAGACACTGAAGACATCAGGCAGCTTTTGCATGAGGATCTCAGCCATCTGCAGAGAACCCACTACAATCTTCAGGTCCTGGCTAGACAGCATGGAGGCGATGTGACTGTAGAAATAACACACAAACAGATAGGAGTCAATTTACTTTCAGTCAAAAAGTACATTCGGCAAATGTTAAAAGTAGCCCACAGGTGGGTCAATGTTACCTGGACACAGCATGGTTCCTCAGCACATCCTTCAGCAGCTCTGCATCAGCAAAGTAGATGATCCTGAGGATGGCTCTAAGGCACTTGTGTCTGACAGCAGGGCCAGCTGATGAGCTGTACACCTCATATAAGACCCCAAACAGGGTTTTGATAAAGCACTTTGCCAGTTCAGGATCTTCCTTCATCAACTGGGCTCGTGCATCTTCTCGACGAACCTCCTGGTGACTCCCTAGAGAGACAGTGAACAGATAATTTTTTGCCCCCTTCACACATCAGGTGCAGCATCAACACATACGCAAATGGACAAGATTCAACAACAGACTGACTGGAGATTGCTGTTGACTGCTCTGTCTCATATAAACCAGCTGTAATCTCTAGTAGTAAAATCTGTGTGATTGAAGTCCAGTCATTACATGCATGCAGTTTGTAAAATAACATAACTAAGTATTATATTAATTACTTTTTTTGCCCTGGTCACCATTAGAATTTTAACTGTTGAAATGACAGGGGCTGAATGACTGATGCTCATGACTGTTCCTCGACAAATGTGATAAACTGGTCAAGTCACCTTCATAAACAAATACTCGCAATGTGCCAGGACCTGCATTACCTGTATTGGGGTTTGCAAGAGGATTTGGTTTCCTCTGGATACCGCGTGCTGTTCCTGTGTCTTCATTTATCTGCTGCATAGAGTTGAAGTCAATTGTATACACACGGCCCAAAGTTGACAAGCTGATCTCATCCTCTCCATTCTGATGGGCTGTCTGTGGGACCAGATTATCACCAGATACACCCTACATTAGTATCGCATAGTTATGTACGTAAATCCTGCCACATTGTAAAGTAATGCATTTGTCACAGATTTTGAGATTTCCAAAGATACAGTTGGTATCTGATGCATTTATACCTCAATGATGCGGCTGTCAATGCGGTTATAAGGATGCCATAGTCCCCGGTCATCCCTCCACTGCCAGATCGCACCCTCAGTCGTCTGGGCGCTACCCTTCTTCAGCATTACATCAACTGCAAAGATGCCCTCTCTAGGCAGGCAGGGCATCAGCTCACTATGAGAAGAAGACTGGTTTCAGAAGGCTACAGCATTCTGTTTAATCTAAACTCAGATTAATTGCCATCAAGAGAAATGGGTTTGACTTTGAGTTTTACTGAGATGTTTCTGAGATGTTTCACCGACATGACATGCTGTTTAATTAACAGACTGTGCTGTGGTATGACTTAGTAGGTGTGCCTACAATAGGGGCTAACAAAAAGAAATTACAACTTGTTCTGGGGATTAATTTGAAAAACAACCTTTGTATGTCACTGTGTCCTACATGCAAAGTGCTCAGCATTATTTTGGCTGTAATTGGAGACCACTGAAAAAAATGTCTTTTAGTTCATACAAAACATATATCTCATGTTAGGTTGTAATGTAGAAGTGCAAAATATAGAAAGGGGAAATGGGAATTTAGGAAATTCATACCAATGACCACTGCCATGAAAATATTAATGTTGACTGACTACTGTGGCAAGAACATTTTACAGCAGCAAACCTAACCCATACAATACTGAACAGAAGGCAGGCAAACAGATGTTACCATATGAGGGAGGTCAGTTCATAGAGCTCCTGGGGGCTCCGGGGTACCAGTTCAATCTGTTCCTGGCAGCTGCCATTTGATGCACCACACAAGAGGAAACGCAGAGTTTCGGCTATGTCTGTTTATAAAAGGTAACATAAAGACATTTCTGTTGTTAGTTGGCCTGTTGCATCTTCAGCACAGATTATTCCTACACTAATGCTACAATCTGTTTAGACTGAATTCAAAGTGGATTTTAGAAGCAGTCCATGACATGCAAGTCAATGTGAACAGACAAGAATTCACTCTAGATGGAGATAATTAAGGAAAAGATTTGTCTATTTAAGTTGACAATGTGTTGAGGTCAACTACATCATATCTAACTTAATGTATGTGTACACCTGTACACACAAACACACAAGGTTGATAGATGTTGTTAGGTAGCTACAAGGTAAAAATGAGGGAGCCTATATGCTATATTATATATTCAAATAACACACTTTAAGAACAAAATCTGCATCTACTGGTAACTATTCCATTTAGTAAGTACAACAATGCCTGGTGCAGTGAGTACATAGAGTACGACCGTGTATGAATATGTAAAACAGTAATGACAGGGGAAAAGTAATAAGTGAGTTGCAAGGATGTGACCCATTGGAGGGCTACTCACTTTGCTTCATAAGTTGGACTGCCAGGCAGGGGCAGTTAGAGCACATAAGGGAAAACATGCGCACAACCATGATGAACATCCCCGAGCTAAGTACGGGAGGGGTCACTACCAGCAGCTGCTGAATGTTGGTCAACAGGTCCCGTGACGCCACCTCCTGCAGCAGGTTCTGTTGATTTAAATATAGACACATATGTGCACATTAGGGGGTGTGATGGTAAATGGGGAGGACAATGCAGAAAGATCAAACATCGTGTTAAGTCTTAAAAAACACAGGTACAAACCTCTTCATGTTGAAAGTTGTCTACCAGTCTGGCGAAACAGAGACAAGTGCTTTCGACGGATTTCTTATCCTAAAAGTGTTTTAAATGAATATAAGGTTAGGTGAATCTTTCTTATAAATTACAATGAAATAAAATACTATATGAAGCATGGTTATGATACGGAGGAAGATCATACACTCAAGTATCCAGGTGAGCTCATTGTGCTCAAGTACAAATTTTTGAATGAGTGCTGGCAAAACATTTTTGTGCCAGTGCTGTTATGCAAATGTGGCATTAGGTACTCCTCAGACAAACTGGCTACCATTGTTAATTTAACTCCTGAAAAAATTAACTCTGCACAATTAAAATCTGACCAGAAAATAAAAGATGTGGTGCAACTTCTTTTACAAACTGGACTCAGACAGAAAATATGAAAGTGATTACTGTATATGTGCCCTGACTAACATGCTCTTGCAGCTGTCTAATAACAAAGATGTCAATGAGATGATCTTTACTATAATATCAGCTACATTAATGCACAAAATATGTCTGAATTTCTACTACACCATATAAAAAAAACAAAAAAACAAAAACAGAAGTTTTATTAATCTGCATTTAAATGGACAACACTGCCAGACACCCCCATCAAGCAGGAAACCTTAAGTTTTCCCACATTGTTTCTCCCATTAGTGCTAAATGCATATGGGATTCTGGCTGTTTGAAAAACAGAAAGTTTGAATAAGTGTGAAAACTGTGCTTTGAGCAGGCTACTATGACTAGTATACATTTTTTGCCATATCAAGTCGCATCAAACTCTAGTCTTTCTCACCATTGATGATATTTTAAGAAAATTAACTTGCTTTCTTACTTTTACCCATGTGTTTACTCTCAATTTCACTTCTGGAATGTGAAACTTCTTCTTAGAGGAACACCACCAAGTGCCACTTGACCCACAACCCCGCTGTGATGGTGTTGCATTTTGTAGTTCATTGTTCTCAGACATGGGCAGAAACATACCTGATGTGTGAGTCTCTGAGTCAACAGTGGCAGAGAATCAGCAACGAAATGGAACTCATCTGGAGTTATGCTCTGGCAGCAGTTGGCTGCAATGGCCAAGGCATTCCTCTGAGCATTGATGCTAAAGAACTCCAGGTAGAGGAGGCAGTCAGCAAGCCCACCCTGTGAGGGATGAAATTATGGCCGTTATTGTGGTCTATAATTGTGCCTAAAAGATTTAAGGATATGACAAAAAGAGTCGCAACACTTACAGCCTGCAAAATGGCTTTACTGTGTCGCCTTGACAGCATCTCCAAGGCAGTCAGGGCCTGCTCTGCTACGTCAATGAATTGGATCACCTGAAGCTGCATACAAGAAGGTGGAACAAGGTATTAGCATATCAAAAGGCCACCACTGCGAATAAACAAGCGATTAGGGACAGGCAGAGAGCACAGTGTCTTACCTTCTCCAGGAAGACAGGAATAGCATCGACCACCACAGCAGAGGATCGAGGCAGTGCCTCCATCATATATGTGAGTGCACGAGAGGCATGATTCATCTGTGTACGCAGATAAAAGGCAGACACAAACCCAGTGGCATTACAAAGATGAATCAAACAAATGACAACTACATGTTCAACAATAGAAGTTCTTCATACTCACAATATCAAAGTTATGCTCCATTTGTAACAGTGTAATCTGTGAAAGAACATTGATATTAATATGGAATCATATCAGTGGTAAATCAAATATTACACAGTCAATGTTTGACAAAATAATTTTCATTTTATAGGAATTGTAGATTGTCCTATTGCACAAAGCAACATGGATACTATTTTAGTCAGCTAATTAAAGTCTAGGTGAAGTGCAGCTACCATAAATACAGAAGGAGGTGAAAAGACTTACCAAAGCAGGCACAACACTCTTGACAGGGAAACCGCCAAGTGTCTCTTCATTGCCCATCACCAGCAGCTGGCACATCTCAATAGCAGCTTGGAGCTGCTGAGACTCGTCGCCTGTGGCCTGCAGGCCCTGCAGCAGTTGCTGAGCCTTGGAGCCTGAAAATAGGGGGCAGAATTTCTCAGCTGTTATCTAAAGCTTTCCAAATGTGAAGAACACTGATGCAGGGATAAGAAGGTTGCACTCACTGGCTCCACTGCCTATGGTCCTGTGAAATAGCTGCGACATGCGGGGTCCCAGAGGCCCGAAAAGATGTGGGGGGAGACCTCTGGCCTCCAGTAGGGCTACGAGGACAACAACAGCAACGTTTAGAGATCAACTATACAAAAGTAAAGGTAAAACTGAGGGAGAGAGCATGTGTGTGTGTGTGTGTGTGTGTATTTAACATACCTTGAAGCCTTCCCATTTCAGAGTCATCAGACTCACTCTCTCCAGACGTGGTCATGCCAACTGCTCCAGCAACTGAGCTTGAAGCTGGACACAGAAACAGACTCACAGTGAAACTTAAATACGCCAGGTAAGAGAACAGTCTGTCAACTTGGGTACTACTTAGTTGATACTACTAAGAAAAAGCCTAAAACTCTGTAGGCTTGAAAAGGTTTAACCCTCAAGCAACTTCATGGAAAGTTTTTGATCATCCAAAGGTTTGACTTCCCATTGCAGAAATAGGTATTTTACTTGCAAACAAGAATTAAAACTGGCATAAGTACCCGAAGCTCCTTGTGATGCCTCATCAGTGCGAGCGGCTGACGAGTTGGCCCCATCCTGGTTGTTGTCGGAGTCGGCCATTTTCTCCTGTCGGCGAGCGTCGGCTGCCCCGCGCTTGCCTAGGCCTGAGCCCCGCCGACTGTGGTACGAGTTAAAAACAGATTGTCAATGAGTGACAATGCAGTTATCAAAGAATAGTACATTCTGCGTTACCACCCCAAGTCAAATAAATACACAGCAGTGGTTCCCCTTGATATTTTTTCATGCTTTATATTAATGGCTACACTGTTGTGAATGTTGTCATCCAAAAGTATGAGAATCAAATGGGAGATGCATTTAGACTCCTGCAGATCTATGCTGCTGTTCCAACAAATGCCTAGCCTAGATAGCCAAAGCTTTCAAAGTTTGAACTCAGGGTTGTGGTAACCCCACCTCATGTTCTACGGGATAGCAGGAATCAAAACAGTAACACTGATTGGTGCAAGTGCATCCAGGTTTGTACCTGTTCTGATGGATACTATACAGTCCAAAACACCAATTATTTATAATTTATAATCTTAAACATCTTCCTGGGTGTGTTCAAGGTCACTGTTCATACAACTGATATTTTCAGTGGATGATTCTGCTTTACAGACAATGATCACGGCATCTAAGTCCACCCAAGGCTCTCCCCTGGATTTCTGAATGTGGTAAGGGAAGTAAATGTGAGTAATGGTTTAAACAATACCCTGCAGTTATATTATTTAGTGAAAGGGCTTCATCAGCTGAGACAGTACTGTCCTTCAGTGTTACGTCCATCAGGCTGATGCTCAAATTCATTTTTGCCATCTTGCTTTGAAATTTAGCTATTATCCTGTGATGGTGCCTAGGTTGATGTGGAGTGGGATTTTACACAGAGAACAATAGGTGAATTGCTGGCATCCTATAAAAAAATAAATAAGGGCAATTTTTGCAGTGCACAGCTTTCACTGTGCCTTCAACATCAATAAAGGATACAATCACTGGGCCAAACAAAGCTTAAATTAGCTAAATTACAAATCAGTTCACCTGATTTGGAAAAGATAATATGAAAGCAGCTTAGTTAAACATCAACATTTCAAATAGCAGCAGTTGAAAACATCACTACTGATGAAATCAGAAGATCACAAAGCATTTTAGAGCGAGTGTTACATAGAATCAGAATCAGAATCAGAATCAGAATCAGAATCAGTTTTATTGCCAAGTATGTTTTCACATACAAGGAATTTTTTTTCTGGTGATAGTGTCAGAAAACTAGGTCTGAGGCAAAGGTATTGGGTCTTCAGCAGGACAATGACCCAAAGCAATAAGACAACAGCATAAAATAATGCTAGCAATGAGTCTTAACTATTAAATCCCATTGAAAACATTTAGAGAGAACTGAAATCTGCCATTGCAAAAAGGACTCCTGCAAACTTACAGCTTTCTTTTGTTCAATTTGGAGCAATTTTTTAAAGTATTGTGGTTATAAAAATCCGCTGTTATAGCTTAAGATATGCAGAATTCTGTACTTAATTCAGGACTGAGAAATATTTTTGTTTGTAAATGTTGGAGTTATTTTCAGGGCTATAAATTGTGGATCGCTGAACAATGAATTTTACTGAGGGGCATTTATGATATTTAGTCTAACCACACTGATTTGCACATCATGAAACAAATGACTACAAACAAATTACTGTGATTTATACCTGGTGCTGGCACAGGAGCCCGTGGTCTTCTGGCGTGTGCTCCGCCGAAAGCTGGGGAGCTCTGCTGGAGGAGACTCGCTGCGCTTCTTAGTGGATTTCCTCAAACCTAAGGTGGAGAAAACACCATCACTGGTATTTTTTTTGACAACATAAATCAAAACCACTTTGATATTTGTATTAATTTATATACCAGATGATTTCAAACATTTGTCATTTAGTTACCAAAACAATCATAGGCATTCACAGCAAATTTCACCTTGTATTTGGGTTGAATTATCAAACACATTCTTTTACACACCAACATATCTCCATAGCATAATTATTGCTGATAGGTCTGTGAAAAATGTTGGTCCATCAAAGCTGTTAGAGCACAGATTGATGCTGAGTGTTACTTTTCAATATAGTAAAGGCTCTAGTGTTGCCTGTTTCGAGCCCTGTACCACTGACTAGAAGGGTATTAATAGTAACCCAACTATGGCACTATGACAGGACAACCTTCATGCTGGATCCATGACTCATAATTCAGTAGTATAAAAATAAACATTTCAAAAATTAAGACCACATGAATTAAAGACCTAAGAATTATTATTTATTTGTTTATATTTAATTTGACCATACCTTTGTGGCCCACGTACTATTGAATTATAACTGGTCAAACAGTAATAAATCTTCACACACATTTTCTCAACAAGTTTCACACAGATTTCAAATAAAGAGGAAATTATCTAAAGTTTAATGCAATCATAAATAATTTCCTGTTGTTGAAGCTGCAGTAACATTACTAATCAACATGATCAAAATGACATTGTGCTAAGGAAAGCCATACAGGGTCACTGGAACACATCAACAGCATTGTATATGCTTACTCACCATTACAGCAGAAAGTAACAGAATCAACGTGTACAAAAAGTTATTACAAGCTGTCAGATGAAGATATTCCAAGAGAGATGAAGTTCTTTCCTCTTGACAGAAACAGCGTCTGAGCCCTTCCCTGCCCTCAAACATACCCCTGGTCAGCTGGTGGGCCAACACGCCAAAGCCAACTTAGGAGGGGTCTCTCCATTTTGGCCCAAAGCCCATGGCATGGAGCCCACCTGAGTTTCTATCCTTTCACCTGCCCAGAACAGCCTGACCTCACACTGACCTGACAGCTTAGACTCACTTAACCATGCACACCAAATTTCTACTGTAATATCCCTGTATCTGGCCTATTGTTCCAGTAATTTTTCCCCTCTTTACACTAGGGATGGTTTTCAAACGTCAATACATAGTGCTGACCAAACGGTGGCTGTAGCATTGCTTGTTGATAATTGTCAAGTACCAAAAATTAGGAAAGTTGATGCATTTGATAAGTTTAAGTTTATTCTATAAAAAGGGTTTTTACTGAGCAAAGTGTGGTACCTGTCCAAATATTTTGGTATGGGTGCAAGAACCCAGCAGATAAAATTTCAGAACAAGTTTAGAATATGCCAGAGAGTACTGACAACAATGTAAGTTCTCCTTATCAGATGTTATCTTTATGTTATGTTTTTATGTTGAAAAACAAAAATCAAACAATATATTACCATAGGATTTACACTCGCAAATATTGGTATCGGTGGCAACCTCAAAAACCTGTATGGAACTGACTAGAACTGGTACCAAACTTAAGCTTTTGTACTACCAGTTATAGAAATTTTTGAAAGATAATTGCTTAAAATTCATGGTGACAATAAAAACCAAATGCTAACTTGACAACATAGCTACCTGCCCAACCCCAGAAGATCAGAACATCTTACTGAGATCAATATGCCACCAAACACCTTATGACAGCAGCAAAGAACCAAGTTAAATTGCTCGTATAATAACTCAGCATTCAGAAGTTCTGCATTCACAGTATTCATGAGTGCAGCCCTTGGATTAATGAACAAGTCACAAAATAAAAGTTGGAGAAGTTAAAATTTTCCAGTTGTTACTGAAATGTATACGGTGTCATGTCCCAGTGTTTTTGAAAAAGCATAAAACAAATAAATAATAAAGATTAAAAAAAAGGAATCATGTACCCTTAAATCCCAAATTTAACCTAAATTTCCCATTCAGCAGCCAAACATATTTGTGGTGTTCCGTCTACAATGGAAATGAAACACTGGAAATGTGTTGCATTTGTGGGTTGCACCTGTAACCCACAAGTGGGTTGACAACGACTTTCAAAGCTTCATTTACTTCCATTGCTGCAGGAAAGCTATAAGTTAATCGATTTTTTTTATCCATAAAAAAGACCTGTTTTCTATTAAATTTATAAAACTTTTCAGTTTTTGGTGACCTAAACTATTTTTTGTTGTAACGTAAGCAGTTTATCACTACCCTTTGTACAATTTAAGCTTATACACTGGACTTGAACTGCTGAAATTTCAATGAAACTGGAAAATTGGGGGTGTTCTAAAACTTTTGACTGGTAGTGTAAATACCACAATAAAGACTATTTTACTGGAAAGTCTTTCTGAATTTGACTAAGAGTCCTGTGAAATTATACATTTTCTCCACACTGATAATTGAGCGACTAGAAGTATTTATGTATTTCACTGCTCTCCAGTTTCAGGCTACAGATACTTTGGTCTGAAATCTGAGCCAGGTCACCAGCTCAGTGATGTCCACACACAGCACATGTGAACTGGACATGCTAGTCAAGACACACACATGCTGTATTGTATGCATGTCAGAGTGTCACCAACTGTTTGAGTTACATAGATACCTGGATAAAGGCTTTATGAAATTTTATCCCTATGTGTAAGCAATGTACACTCCTATTTAATCAAAGGCTATGCATTTGTCTGTATGGCTACCTCTGTGGTGTATATGTGTTGTAATGTGTCTCAACTAGGCGGCAGTTACAAATATATTTGCTCCCAGCAGTTAAGGGTGATCTTTTGTAACTTATGCTGTAATACTGCTCAGATCACAGGTCCTGTGACATTTAATCCCAGAGGTGTAACCTCCAACCAAGCACACAAGAATAATGTGCTGACCCTCAACAAGCCAACCATTACCCTGTTTACACCCCTCTATCTTTTCATGCGATTACCAACCATGACATAAACTTCCCTCCACCATACTAAATCCCTTCCATCACTAAAAGACAGGTAAATGAACTCAAATATGAAACACTATAGAATATTTCTGAAATGATAATTCAGCACTAAATAGTGCTGAAATACTGTCTAAACCAAAAGCTGTTAAAAAGAGATGCTACAGCTAAGACAGTGAATAATATGAGTGATTCTACAATGAATAGGGGGAGATCCACACACAGTTAATGTGACTCACTTGCTAGTTTAGCTTGTAATCCTGATGGCCCAGGTTTGGAAGTCTCAGTTT
This sequence comes from Trachinotus anak, assembly GCF_046630095.1. NCBI lineage: Eukaryota > Metazoa > Chordata > Actinopteri > Carangiformes > Carangidae > Trachinotus > Trachinotus anak. The sequence goes on along the minus strand of NW_027273865.1, from coordinate 19,332,311 downwards.
TGGAGGATCCGGGCAAGGACAGTTTGGGTTTTGGCAGGTTGACTTTGGGGTTAAAGCGTGCTGCCCACTCAAATTTTGAAGAGCTGGCAGATTTGGCCTGCTCCTTGTCACGGGTACTACGGCGTGGGGAGGGGCTTGAGGCTGAGCGAGAGCGACGTGCCTTGGTCTGATCTTTTCCCTGTTTGACTCGAGCGCCCTGTGTGGTAGCGCTATTGGTGCCTGTGGTAGAGGAAGAGGAAGAGGTGGAGGCAGAGGAGGAGGAGTCCGTCACGTTGCTACACCCAGCTTTGGCTGAGGCGGCTGATTTAGACGCCAGCTTGGTGGGTTTTGCAGTTCTGCCCTCAGTACGATTGGGGAGGGACCCAGCGGTGCTACTTAGACCGGGGAGAGAGTCCGCTTTCTTCCGTTTCTGGATTGGTGAGGCCCCAGCGGACCCGCTCTTCTTGCTCTGACCTCGACCTGACGATGCAGGTGGTTCTGAAGCAAGTGATCGCTTCTTTGACTTAGCTTGGCCTTTCTTGGTCTCTGAGGTATTATCTCGGGGTGGTGGGAGCGATTTGGGCTTCTTGGCAGGGGTCGGTCCAAAGGTACTGATTTGGTCAGGAGCTTCGCTTCGCTTTAGCCCTCGTGTGCCTTCACTCTTTGACTGGTGGCCTGGTCGTTCCTGTTCAGATGTCCCTGCAGCCTCTGGGTCGTCTTGCAACACAAATGAAGCCACGGACAGAGTAAGACCGCTTCTGCCAGGGAGCAAGAGGGACAACAAAACACAATCTTAGGAAATTTCTGAAACCATAAAAAGTGATGACTTACAACTCTACATTCATTGTACTCATTCAGATTTAGAAAAAAACCCAAAGGTGTACAATCAGTATGACGTTATTGGATGATGTACAAACCTTACATACACAAACATACATTAAGCACCAAGAAGAGAGGAGGTGTACCTTCTTGAGCTGTGCCCTCTGGACTGGCCAGTGGCTGTGCTGGCTGTGGCTTTGGAAGCCTTAGAATTAGGTCTTCTACTTTCAGGTGGGGAATTTGCTTTGTGTTTTACCTGCTCTGACTGCAACCTGTAAGGTTGGAAATTAAAGAGCAAGTGATAGTGTAGGTTTCTGTAATTAAGCCACATAAAAGAGAAACTTGATCAATCCCCAAATCAATTTGCTTGACTACGTCTGCATTTCCTCTGATCATTAACACCTCTTGAGTAGAATGAAAAACAGCTAAAATTAGTTAATCACAATTTGACTACAATAGACAAACACAAGATAAGCTTCCACTTTGATCAAAGACCTTTGTGCATTCAATTTTTCAAATTTCAATTTCAATTTACAACACACAAACACCACCCATGAACTAAGAACAAACTTCCCTCTACTAAACAGCCCTCCTTCATTGCTCCCTTTAAGAAAGCCCCACAAATGTCCCCACAAACTATGATTACTGCCTCTTACTTTGAACTGAGATTCTAAATTCAAAAATTGGATGATAATTTTGTAAACTTGGTAGACTCACCTTCCCGCGACTGTATGGTCTTGTGGCTGGGCCGCAGCAGTGTTCCTCTGTGAACGGCGCAGTGACCCCCCTGGATTGGAATTAGGCCGGTTGGACATTGGCACCTCTCTCCTGAAGGGACATACCCTTTCTAGACACTACCATTCACTGCAATCAGAGAGAAAGAAACCCCATCAGAATACTGACAAAATGCAATGGTAAGCCTTGTATCTATGCTCTCCTACAACAACTGGTTGTGGCTTCAAACAGGTTGCTGTGTTGTAGGTTGCACTTTTAATCTCAAACTAACCCATCTAACTCTATTGAGATGACCAGGTGCACGACCATCTCAAGATACAAACTCTCACCAGAAAACAACTGGCCCATACTACTACAGACATGCAAATCATAGTTGATACAATTAAAAAAACAGAGGGCTAAGACTTAAAAATCCATACAGCTGAGTTTATGTTCTCAACACCCAGCACTTTCGACAGTTTGAAAGTCCCCAAGTAATGTTCACAACAAGGTTTACACTTATGTGAACCACTCACAATAAACCATTGACATTTAAACATTAACATAAATCTTACAGTCTGTATCAAATTACTATATAATGGCTTTAAGAGACAGCACTTAAAACAGTAGTGTCACCATGTATTATGAGTACAGTACATTTGTACTTTACTTTTAACCACTTGGCATTCATTTATCCTATGACCACTATCACCATGTTCATCTTCATCATCAGAATAACACTTTAATTTTAACCCCTTGGCATTCATTCATCCAATAATCACAATTACCATGAACATCTCAATCATCAAATTATCACTTTACAATATTAATGTAACACCCTGAGAATCCACTGAGTAATAATGAGCAAGGTCACAGACAAATCTAAATAAACCTACCATGGGGAAGACAGCACATCAAACCAAACACACAGCTCACTCAAAGCTTCACTCTTTTTTAAAGAATATTAACATTAGTTGATATTCTTTAAAATGGCCATAACATTCCATAACATTTGGATACCTGATCAAAAGAACATGTTGTTGGGGAAGTTGTAATTATCATTTAAGACAGGATATGAAAGAAAATGTGTTTTACATGAAGTATAAATTATAACATGACTGATATGTTTTGAACACACACACACACACACACATACAGCTGGATGATTTTATCAATTGATACACTGAACAACTAATTTGCAACCTTAATACTTCTTGCCAGCTTGAAAAGGAAGATTATGAATTTACCCATTTAGTTAGGGTTTAAATCATGATATCATTGTTCATAAAAATACGCCACACTTGGCAAGCTCACAGGGCCATTTTAGGCCTGCACTGACAGTGCATCCTAGTCTTTGTTTATTCGTCCATTCTGACAACTGGTGCATCACATTTGAGCTTTATGTGATTAGTTAACCACATCAAATGATCGGCAGCTTGAAGCGCTCGCAGGTCCAAAGTTTCTAATACTACACCACTAAACAGGCACGACAGTGTCCAATTTTTATACCCATGGTTTACAGAGGCCTGTATTTCTGACGTAGTTGTCTACCACCACCGACTAGCATGTTTAGCTACCCATATCCTAGCTAGTCCTATACATTTTGACAGTAACTAAGTCGTATCCATATCTTTCCAAAACACTGCCACAACCCAAAAGCGAAGCTAGTAACCAGTTTATACTGAATATTATGACAAGAAAATGCTAAAAGGCTAGTAATTACATACCAGAGAGTCGTTAAAGTTACGTTGGCTAACGTAGCAGTGGCTCCATGGAAATGCGTAGTTGGCGTACCGGTGTGTCACCCTATTTAGCTCTCCAACCAAACGCACTGCCAAAATCGAACAGCTACCTTGTTAGTAACTTGTGTGTGGTATGAAACGGCGACATTTTTACCGAATGCCCAAGACGGGCCCCTTAAGTGGGAAATGACGAATACATTCACTCAAGATTAGCTACACATCGAAAATGGCAGCATCGGCTGGACCGTCTCTCGAAAGCGGTTTAATGTAATATAGCTAGCAGGCTACCAGTAAACCAACGTATGCTAACTTGGTATTCTCACTGCCATGACACACTGCTCTATGTCTGGCATCTTATCAAGTCTGAAAAAAAAAAATACACGTCTCGCACGCAAGTTACCTCACCTTCTGTGCTGTTTGATGGGTTGATTAAATAAAAAATACACAGCTGTCAAGTCGACAAGCAACCAGACATATCCAGTGCCACTCTTTTAGGAACTGTCAATACGAATGTGGAGTACACAAGTAGAGCTAACTAATGTTAGCTAGCTATTGAGGATCACTAATGTTTTCTAAGCTGACTTAAGGCCAATGCCTGCCTCTCACTCCAGCGCTTGCTAGCGTTTAGGCTAACGCTAATCAGACAGAAACAAGTTAAGAAATAACAAGCAACGTGTCAACAAAGCGCATACTTCCCAAACAGAGTTCGGGTGAATGAACAAAATAACGTCGAGCATCCTTTTTAGCTCCCGTTAAGATGAGAATGATAAGTGTGAGGCTAATTACTAGCAAGCTAACGCTATCTTTCTAACGCTGTGTTTCTTCAATGACCGTACATTCACCAACAATAAGTGGACAAAAATAAACACTTCACTGTGAGGTATACAGATTATTGTTCCTGGTGGGTATTAGTAAATCTAGCTGTTAGGGTGACAATAAATCCCAGACTTTATACCGAATTTGCTTCTGCGGGCCAGTCACGTAGATGACGTTTAGCGTTGTCAAATCAAACAAGAGCTATAGCTATTGCCAGCTAGCCTTGGCATGCAAGCTAATTAATATTAGCAAGCCTTGTTGTCGCTGCCTAACGCTTTGCCACCTCGACAGGATTGGGATTTATTATACAAACGACAGCTTCGTTACAACTCACGAATTCAGTCGTTTTGGAACAATTTTGTTAAAATTTACAAGTTGTCTAGCGTGCAGCTAGCACATTAACGCTAGCTAGCAAAAAGAAATGGCCTCTGATACCTTTTAGACACAAAAAAAACAGGAAAGCAGGAACGGGATTCGAGATATTTTCGCAACACTGAATCATAATTCCTCCGATGTATTTCGATACTGAATAACCTCGAAGGTCCAAGAGACCGTTGGTTGACATGTCACTGAAAATTTCTACCTTTTGTATAATGTTGTTACCTATTTGTTCCAGTGTTGTAGTTGTAACAGACAGTGCACCAGCTCCTCTTTTCTCTCTCTCCCCCTGCTACTTTCACATCAGCTGAGGGGCCTGCAACTGCAGTATACATCCGCGCGATTCATCCGCTGAGGAACTACTTACTTCTAATTTTTTTAGCTTTCGGCATCTGCTTGTTTTGAGCCAGCGACACAACGCTGAATGCTTGCGCCGTAAATATATAGCTATAGTGTCTTCAGACAAAAAGATGGAGATATAGTTGTCCGTACCCACTGCAACACTGAAGTCATTGAGAACATTTGCTTGTCACAAATATTCAATATCAATCCGCTGGGTCGTGACCCCCCTCCCCCTCCCCACCATATACATACGTGAAATATTAAATCTCGATTAATCAATTATATTTCCTGCATTAGCTTTCGTAATCATTGCACTTTAATGTAACTTAACATCCATCTAACAGTTTCCTCTGCTGTTGAGTAAATTCAGTTATTTCAGGTGCTTTTTAGTTGTCATGGTTACAAGCCTGCGTCCAAAATGGCGTCCATGCTCGGGGAAAAACTGTTTGAATTCAGTGGTCAAGGTCCACCACCTCCAAAAGATTTTTTCCAACTTGTTATTACGAAGAATGAGGTCGAGTATTTCTATTTCCACAGTTTATATTTATAAAACAGAGTGTTTATAAAACCGGCTAAGTGTTTATAAAACCACTGTGCATATGTAACAGAAACTAGCTTAGTTTCCACCTACAAAGTTAATTTGTTAGCCAGGTAGCTTTAAAAATACCTTTCATAGTTTGTAGATACTTACTGGCAAATTGACAAAGATCCAATGAAAGTTTTATACAGTATCTCAAATTGAACCGAGTGATTTGGTGGCAAATTTTAACAATATATAGTAGATCACTTGGAAATTCAGTAGCTATGTAGGCCATTGTGAGTAAAAATCATTTACAGATGATATGTTAATATAGAACGTATTTTGGATTCACATGAGCTTCACTGCATCATAATTTATTATTTATTTTTTTAACTTTAGGTAATATGGAGATCATGGAGGATTTCTTTGCAACTTAATTGCCGGGGTGCTCCACCCAAAGAGCTAAGGACATCCCATCATGAATTCCTACATCAGAAAATGCTACAGCGTAAGGTTTCTTCATCCGTGCCAACTAACTTACACTACGTCCATGATACCAGAACCCATTTTCACTTGTTCTTATTCTGCAATGAATCTTCTTTGGTGAAGTGGTACAGCACTCTGGTCTATGTATTTTTGCTTCAATGAAAATCCATCAGAGTAGGCTTTTGTAAGGTTTCAGGTATCTGACATCCAGTCTGTACTTTGCCACTTCTCATATATAGAACACCTTGGTGTTGTTTTTGGGCAGAGGATCCTGGAATACACATTAGCACTTTGTCAAGGAAAGTTTGATTACCTGGAGCGCTTACCTGATGACATTATGCTCCGCATCATGTCCTACCTTCATCTGAAAGAGACAACACTTCTGGCACAGGTTTCACAAAGATTCAGAAAGGTTAGAGCCTCTTAAAATGAAAAGTTCACAACAGTACAGAGATTCATTTATTTGATAACACAAATATGGTGTTTTAGTGTCTGTTTTGCTGTCTCACCATCATGTATGTTTGTGCTTTAATATGTTCATACACAGATAACCGTATTTGTAAATCAGCATTATGTTTTGTTGTCCTTTAATTTTACTGTGCCAGCTCTGCAATTCTGAGACGTTTTGGGAGCACACTGTGAGGAATCGCTGTGCTGGGTTTACCAATGACATGGAGGGAATAGCCAGTGCCATGGGCTGGAGGAAGACCTTTTTTACCTTTTTCCACAGCAGTGGCGGCAAGGAGCTGAAGTGAACCAACTCAGCAAGTTTATTACTGAAACAACTGCAGTACAAATCCTATCACTGTGGATGAGTAGCCGATGACAATTCTGCACTTTGTGAAACATGAGGCAGTGTTTTCAGTGTTATTTAGTAAGTGTTCTTAAGTTTCTCCAAAAGTGCCACATATTCTTGAAAGCAAATAATAATTTTTAAGTGTTGCTAATTTCTTGTTGTTCTTTTGATGACAGCAATTGCCACTAGTATTCAATGGATAAATGCAGTTAATTACAATTTATGTCTGTTGGAAAGAGTTAACATTGTGTGATATGACTGGTGCAATAAATTAGCATATTAAAAAAACAGCATTTGGTGTCCCATCATGTTTCCTGAATTATAAACTGGTAATACATTAAATACTTAAGCAACTACATCCCTGTTGACGTCATATCAAGGTCATTGGTAAATTTCATCATATACTTCCTGTTTACATTTGCTACAGAACAGTTCTTGCGCCCTCTGCTGACAGCCCTTGACACTCAGTGGTGTCCCTGCATACAAATAACCAGGGTTTGTGTATGTTCTCTATGGTTTGTTAACTTGTGCAGCCAGCAGAGGGAGCAACATGGTAAAGAAAACTAGAGTCAGATGATGGGAGGAGGAGTATCAAGCAAATAAACCCTTGGGTAACGTGTGCAAAACAAGTGCTGTAATTCTGGTTACCACATCCAGGCCTAAAGGCTACAACACACTTATCCTGGACTGAAACCTTGTAAAAATACGTCTGCAAAGGCATCTTCCACACCGCTCCTACCTCACCTGAAACCTGTACAAGCAAGCTACAGTAACGTAAGACAAAGGTATGCACATTTTTTTCTAACAGGTACCTCAGTGGATCAGATACAACATATGGTACAATAAATGCCAACAAAAACAGCCACGCACTAAACCAATGTTATTGTTTCAAAATAGGAACAAAAAACATAAGGTGTTCCATTGGTGTGTGTTAAGGGACAGGGAAAAGAAATGTGTCGTTTTACTGCACATTAAAATGCTGGTCACTTTCCTAAAATGACGAAGCTCCCCTCAACATTAAATATTCTTCTGTCCAGATGATAACTTGGAGTTGGAGCGATCTGACCTGACCGCATACAACCCGGACGGGTAGGTACTATGGCCTATTATTAGCCTCTGAACACTGGATACTGCCTCCTCAGCTGAGTCTGGTCTAGGAGAAAAAATATTCATTACGTAACAATAAAGGATCTGTCTCCCAGACCCACTTCCTGAATACCACAGCAGCAACCAGGCCCCAAACTGAGGCAGAGCGGAAGCTTCATCCATTTGTTTGGTGGAGCAGTGCAGAGCAGTGCCGGTTGTTTTCTGCTTATCCCTTGCCTCCACACATTCACCACGCCACCCCTCCTTCTCAGCTCCTCTTTGTGGGTCAGTGATGCAGCGGGAGTGACGCAGCAGTGGCAGCAGCCTCCAGAAGGCAAATATACACAGCAGGAACAGGGAACCTCTGCTAGAACAGACAACAGTGAAGAAGGAAGATGGGAAAGGCCTGATCTAGGCCGAAGGGAGAACGGGAGCCGGGTAGTCACTCTGCTTTACTCCTCCTAAGGAAACATTGAAGAAACTTCCACAACGGCAGAGACAGGCCCAGCAAGACCTTCTGCACAGAAACATTTTTGGTAGGCAACTCAAAGTATGAGTGCTTGTTATGGCAGCAACATAAGTGCTACCAGAGATGAGTGACTGTATGCTAAAAGTGTGAATGCTTTGAGAATGAGGATGAGGCCTACTCAGCCTTGTACTGCGGTCTGTGCTTCCCTGCTGATCAGCGTCCCTACAGGCCACAGCCGAGCTTACAGAACATCGGAGGCGTAAGACCTATATATTTTGTCCTGGGGTTTTGAACACAACCAAGCTGTGATATCAAGTGTAGATGAAAAAGTGATGCTTAAGAAATACATCAAATGATCCACTACTCGGAGTGATATGGAAGCGCTTTAAGGGCAATTGACCTTTTCCATTTTCAGTTTTGATTTCAGATTTTTAGCTTGAGATCTATTTTGAATGTGAATTTATAGTGATCATACATTTTCCAATTCTTTTTTTAATCATAAATAATGATTCCCAATCCTGTGAACTGCATAGTGAGTTTTGCGTGGTATAGTAAAATATTAAATATGGCCTCTGCAGTTAAAATGGTGCAATGATTAAAGATTGTTCACTCTGGTGCAATGTTCTGTAGTTAAAATGATTAAAAACTGTAACTTTATTGGCTCACCGCAAATATATTTCAGCCTACATGCATTCACAAGGCATACAGTGCATATTGTACATACATATTAGTATTATTACTTTTACATTAAAAGGACAATAAGAAGGCTATGAGATGGACTGGATCACACAAAGAAGCAATTAATTAAAACTGAATAAAACTATTAGTCTGCCCACCAACAAAACCTGCAGTCATTTCAAGTCACTGAAGTAACTAAGAAAGAGCTGAAATGGAGACACAAACTAAAAATACACAAGACAAAAAAATCTATATATTGTCTTTAAATACCAATGATCTTCTTGACCTGGAACTTAGCCTCTGGCTCAGAGAAAAAGCCCAAATATATTCCAGTCAACAAAAGAACCCTTTAATTTCTCTCTTTAAATATAATGTCAACAGATTTTTGTCCATGGGAAGTCATTATTTCATAATTTGACTTCTATGAATGTGTGTCTTAGCTGTGAAGTTGAGAACTAGAATTCTGTTATTTTTGATTGACAGTACTGTCAGCTGTGGTACTTGTTTCATACTCATCCTACTTCAGCTCCAGCTAAACCCCCCCAAGGCCTCAAATTTAGATTTTCTGGCTCCAGTAACAGAAGTGGCAATGAAACCACTTTTTCACGTGACACTATCCCCCTCACCGCCACCGAGTGGCCAACCAAACCAACAGGTGGCTGCTATGAATGGACAGAGCTGTGATACCAGGAAGAAAATAAATATCCTGAAAAGGTAAAGGCCATCAGAATTAGCGATGATACGTATTATGTATTGGGTGCGCAGAGGTTGATGGATGCTGATATGTGGTCAGAAATTGAGGTTGAGGTTTAAGTTGAGATTTCTACAGAATATGTCACTCAACACCTAAAGGCTAGTTGATGTCTTGTTCTGTTTTAAGCAGCATTTATCAGTTTGATCAAAATCACAAGGTCTTCAAAGGATATTCTTGTCATTGAACAGCTTTTTAAAATCTTTACTTCATTAAATTTAATTAACAAAAAAATGAGCTGAGAAAGAACTGCTTTATGTTGTCTCTCTTCTTGTTAGCCTTTGGCAGTCTGAAAACTTATTTCTAAGTTAGTTCTGTTCTGTTCAGAACAATTCTTTACAACTTAACCAGTGTTTTCCTCTATTTTTCTGTATGAAAGCATATTGGCAGATACTGAATAGTGCATGTTTGCCACTCTGGGGGGAGTGACCCTGGTGACATCTGCAGACAGTGGTGTCACATGTATGTCCGCCTCCACTAACAAAGACAGCAGCAACTAATACAAAAATTCAACATATGTATATATTAGAAACATATGTATCACTGATTCCTTGGCAATGATCCTTTAATTGGTCTAATTCCTTACTTTTAAACAATGTGGTTTATGCCCATAGTTGGTATTGCTAATCTCTGAAAACATGTATTTATTTTTTATTCTCAATATGGGACTTTACTGCAAGAAATGCCTTCATGGCATCTATTACTACATTGTTGATGTGACACCACAGTTCCTGCAAAACAAAATTTTTTGTGCCAGACCAATTGTCTGCACATGTTGGATGCTTTTACTGTTTATGAAATGCAATGTTTACATGCGGGTGGAAGTCAAGATTTCTTATTAAATTATTTGTTTCTCAAAAACGACATGCCAAATAGAATCGACTTTCAATAACCCTAGAGCATCTTTTGAAACTTTTTGACTTTTGAACTTTTAAAAGATTTCAGAAACCTTACAAAGATCAGTCAAAACAAACGATTGGGACCTGCAGCCATGCTCAAATTGACTGACAGTTAAGATGATGCTACGCAAAGGGCTCATTTGTGATTTACATGGTGATAAAATTGAGGGGTGGGCCTTTAGAGATGGAAAAGGATCTGTGGAGGATGTTGGAAAATTCAAGAGTGCTGAGTAAAATGTAGTTCACCATACCATCCAAAAACTGTGAAGAAGGTCAGAAACCTTTACCACCTGAATGCCAAACTCATTTCATTGATTTTGGTTCTCACACTGATATGCTCTGGTGAGGCAGACAATAGGAAAGGGTGAAAACTTAATTATCCGAAAGGCTGGTACACTGGCTGCTCCCCAGGCTAATGTAGGTGTCTTAAAGGAAGCAGGTCTTGCTCACCGCGCCAAAAAATAAGATACTGAGTCTGCAGTTAATTGTGTTATCATGAAACTACAACAATATGACAGACAAAACACAAACAGGACAATGCCGCAGCTAAGATCATCAAAACAAAAGCACGAACACTACATGAATAGCACGTTTCTTTTCCTTTAGGGCAATGAGTGCATGCATAATGATATGATACCTGCTACTTTGTCTTTTGAAGTCAACTGTGAAGTGGCTTTGAAACTAGTTTAAAGTGGGTTTCAGCCAGCATGAAGAGAAGCCTTCATAGCCACAGGACTCTAGACTCACTTATGTAAATAAAAGAGCTGCTTCCGTCCTCTGATGCTAGCGAGAGGCTCACAGTGCCATGTCGGGTTCAGCTTCCTCCCCTCCCCCTCGTCTGCAGTGCTGACGCATCTGCTGCTTTTGCATCAATCAGCAGCCTCTATATAGGTATACTCAGAGTCCCCGCTGATAGCAGGACTCTCTTATTCCCCCAGCCTTGCGTTTAGCTTGCACGATCACTGCAACTGTGAGAAAAAGCATCAATGAACATCTGCCTTGTGACTGCTGTGATACACAATAGGACAGTAGCCACTGCCATCTTCTCTCGGGCTCTGCATTACCTAACCACAGTGACTGCGTAAGCACGGACGAAGGGCTTTGGTGTAATATACTGCTGCACAGACAGAGACTGAGTGCACAAGCATGAAACAGATGGTATAGCATTATGCATTCAAGGTGCATGTTGTTTCTATGAAGGCTACGGATGATTTTGTTTCACATTACTTTGTTTTTGTGCAAAAGACATTTTTCCTTTTGGTCATCATCGAGGTGCATCAGGATTTAGCTGGTGCTGTGCAGAGGAGATTTAATACGGCATGTGAGGACCTCTCACTCTATGCTGCTACCAGCAATGCAGCTGAGCATTTTCCCTGACTGTAGCATCGAGTACTGAGCTGATGTGTGATGTAGCACCCAGCATCTCTCCGCTCTCTCACAGCCCTCTGCCATGCTTAATAAAAGTTGCCGTTTCCTGCTCAGTGGGTACAGTGCGAACGCTTCAGTTGAGCAGCTAACACAAAGGCAGACCCATACTCCGGATTAGCTATGCTGTATAAACTGTGAGTTACTCCTATAGCTGATGCAGGACAGAAGAGGGACAGTCAGAGGAGGGCAGGGTAGATCTAGCCCAGGACCTGGGCTGCATGGATAGAGGCGAAGGACGTTGGAGCTGGAGTCATCTGCACACAGAGAGGGAGGGAGAGGAAGAAAGACGTCAGAAAAAGCTCTGCTTCTGACAACACCGCTGTTCAGCGACCATCATAGACAGAAAACTACTTTCGCCTTGCTCTCACGAAACTGTTTTTCATGTATAGTGGTCTATATAGAGGGCTGTTCAAAAGGGATACTGCATGACACTGTTTCCTGTTCACCCTGCATCATTTTCTCTGATTCACTAAGGTATGTTTTGCATGGTTTCCCTCAATTTATAACCTGTTTTTGCGGAAGTATGCTGGGGTGCATGAAACAGCTTTTGCTTTGATATTTCGCTCTTTGTTTGACTGTCTGTATACACTACCGTTATTTGGTTTGTGGTTAGTATGTGGGTTTTTTATTTTACAGGTTGAGATGTAAAAAATAATTTCACATGAGCTTTGAAGAGAAAGTATGGTTGGGTGTGGCAAAATCAGAAGCACTGATGACAAATTCAAAATTTCCGCTCAGCATGTGGTGGCAATGAACCAAAACAGTTGGTACAAATTGTGAAAAATGAAAGTGTTAAAGTAAAATAGCAACCTAGAAGAAAAGATGAAACTGTTTCTGTAAATAGCAGAAACTGAGAAACTAGTATAAAAGCTGTGGCACATCACTTGCTGTTATCACATGAGAAAGTCCTTTGGGTAGCATTTCTGCAGCAGACAAAGACACACAGACCAATACACACACATAAAGTATATTCAAGCAGAGACAAAGGCAAACCTCGATTGCTCTGTAGACTGCTATGTGTTGCAGGTTCTCAGACAGCGCCGAATGCCCGGACAGCTAATACAGTCACTTGCCATCCAGCTGAATCCCAATAAGTGCTGCGCCATAGCATGTTGCCATGACAACGGAGGCCCGTCTGAGAAAGAGGGCGGGAGGCTGGTTGTGTTTTGAGCCGTCTGAGAGGCTTTATAGAATGGCGGCCATATTGTTTTTATTGCACGGACACAAAATTGAAAGCAAATTTAAAATAAATAAAAATCAAATTTAAAAAAAATATATATTCCAAATGGTGCACAATGCCCAAGACAAAAATGAGCAAAACAAAATTAGATATCAGTTTGAATTCAATGTAACTTGAGACTTCACAGTACAATTTGCAGAAACTAAATGTGGATCACAACAAACTAAACTCTACTGCTCTGTTTTCCACTACGGACAGTAAGCATGTAGAGCAAAGAACAAATTTACAACAGAGAGGCACTAAAAATAGTAGCATTGCCTCCTGAGTGGCACTTAGCCAAAACATCTCTGGAGACAGAAAGTCATGGTCTCATGGTAAAATGCACAAACACTGTATGACTTAAGCTTAAGTTGGACGTTTAAACACCACTGATGCAGATGTGATGATTCATCATTTACAAGAGCAGGCTGAGTGTGTTTTAGCAGGTACAGTCAGTATGCTACCAAAGACATGCTAAATGACTCAGTATAGACTCAAACCACACTGACTATGATATGAGTTGGCCACAGATAGAACATCATGCTGGGTGATACATCCTCTTTCAACGTGAGAATGAATGAATTTACCTTCCTCTAAGAGTCGCAGATAGCAGATTATTCTAGTTTACTGTCAAAATCAAACGAATCCACACATACTGATTTGTCAGTATAAAAAAAAACTGCGTCAATCCCTGTCTTTGGCCTGAATAAACAGCATGCAGCATACAGTGCAGCTAGTTTGGCTGTTTATGTTTCTACCTTACAATGGCCCTTCCTGGCTGCCATTTCCATTGTAAGATATTAATTAACTCTTTCCCGTTGTTAGAGTTGACAACAACTGTGTTTGACACAAGTGAAAAGATGCCGCCATTGCCAACTGACAGACAATTGAAGAGGGGAACATATGACTCATCAGAGCATAACTATATGCATTTTCATATTTTGAAGGACTGTCATGACAACTAAACCAGACCTAGTGCAGACCTGTGGTAGCACAGCGATGATTACCAACCAAACTCAATTATCATTCATAATAATGATGACGAGAAATAAAATGAGTGAGTCGCAGCATATTTTACCACGTGCAGACTTTGATTTCCCTTGCATTTAGGGTACTGTTGTCAGAAAGATGAGTTTCATTACTTTGTCTTGAGATTAGTGCTTAATTAACTTCAGTTGTTCATGACATTCAAGTTCCATTTGTGAAAAACAAAGTTTATCCACATAGAAAAAAAATGGAAGACAAATAGGAAATTAGTGGGAAGCAACGTTCAGCATCAGACATTAGGTCGCTGTATCCAAGACTCACATCCTTTGACTAAAAATGCATTATCACGGTCTTTCTAAAAAGCTTAACGATGCTCCCTCATTTAGCCATTTTCTAGAGTTAACTGTAGACCACTAAGCAGCTGAACTTCAGAATTCAATGGCACGCTCAAAGGCCTGTTGACAGCAGTTTAAGGGACACTCTCCCTCCTGCATATTTTCTTACAGCTGGGATCTGAAACACTACCCTCAATATAAAGCTATTCCTCAAAACATCTCATTGAGCTTTTATTTATGGTACACCGAGATTAAGGATCTCTTCTACAAAAGAGAGACAAGAATATGGAAAGGAAAAACAAAAGCACGTAAGAGCCTCATGATAGTGGCACAACACAAATGAACACAATACTGAGTTAGTTCAATAAAAGCATCCACTATACAACATATTATAATTTAATGGCCCCATAGTCAGACTTAAAGATTTAAACTTCATGCAGGGTTTTTGTTAATGAAACAGGATGTCTTCATTACTTGATATCACGGCTTGGGTTACCGCAACCGATGACCAGACTTCCAAGACTAAAGCTCCCCTGCCATATGTCAGGACATTACTGCCATCTAGTGTTCAAACACCGGAAGAGCAAAATTATTTTTCAAATACAAAATGTACACACCAATCTTCTTTATCTTTTTAACAATATCAAAACAGTCAGATCCTTGATTTTGTAATAATCTGGTGTAATTTCTTCTTTTGTTTTTTAGATGACAGTGGTGTCCCCATGTACTCAGAATCTGATGGATAGTGCTCACCCTCACACCGTGCTTAGCAAGCTCAATGAGCAGCGATCACAGGGCCTCTTCTGTGATGTTACCATTGTGGTGGAGGATGTTAAGTTTCAAGCCCACAAGAACATCCTGGCAGCCTGCAGTGGGTACTTCAGGAACGCTCTGACAACTCCTGAGACATGGAGCTCAAGCCAAGTGCTGGAGCTGATGGATCTAAAGTCAGAGGTGTTTGCCAGTGTCCTCAACTTCATCTACTGCTCAAAGGTGACATCGCCTTGTGTAGAGGACACAGGGGGACTAGTGGCAGCTGGAAAAAGACTTGGAATTCCTTTTTTGGAGAAGCTTGCAGAACAAGAGAAACAGGACGAATGTGTTAAATCAGCAGACTCCAGTTCGGCACCAGTGTCTAAAAAAACAAAGAAAGAAGCTCCCAGACCTGAAGAGATAGACAGTGCCAGCGGGCCACGCATCACCAATGCCTTCTCTATCACTGAAGTGTGTCCTGGGAACAATCCTTTCACCCCTCTGCTTCAAACTAGTGGGGAAAGGCAGTCGCCAGATGTGGGACAGCTCCCAGCAAGTTGCCCAACAACATCCTGCCTCAATGGGAATGATGAGACCACCCATGCCCTCTCAGAGCACTCATATGCAGTAAGCAAATCTACTGAAAGCAAAGACAGCAGTCAGTTGGACAAGACGGTCTGTAAGCCAGCAATATCACAGCCAAAGCAGCTCATTTACAAGAACACAGGCCCACTTAAAAAGCGCCACAGGCTGAGAGGCATTGTGGGTAGAACAATATTTCCAGCACCAGCAGAACAACAAACAGACAAACCAAATACAGTAACATCCACATTAGCTGATGGTGTTACTGCTGTAGCAGTCATGACACCACCTCCACTTTTTTCAGGGGTAGAAACACAAAAGAGTGTAGACCTAGGGCTACCAGCAGCCACTGACAATGTTCAAACGGAGTTAGGTCCACCAACCCTTTCCCCTCACACAGAAGACAGCATCTCAATCTATGGATGTGAGCACTGTCCTGAGATATTCACAAATAAAGCTCTTCTCACCGTTCACTCAGAAGTACATAAAAAGCGTTTTGTCAGTCATTTGTTTTGCAAGTTTTGTCACAGAAAGTTCATACACCTCAAGCGACTGCGCAACCACGAGCAGGTCTGTCCTAAGGCTGTAAGAGATCCACCTACACTAGATTCTACTGACATACCAGCCAAAGAGGTGGACCTCCATTCAGATGACACGTCGAATATAGAGAGCATCGTGACACAGCTTCCTTCTGCTGACCACTCCACCCCTTACTCCCCAGAGCCCCTTCATGTGGACCAATCAGAGCCACAGGAGGAGAGGACAGTGAGGCCAGGTGGCAGTCAGAGGAGATACAACTGTAGTGTGTGTAAACGGGTCTATGTTACCCTATCTAGTCTGAAGCGGCATGAGAATGTACATTCCTGGCAGAGGGCCTATCCCTGTCATTATTGCAATAAAGTGTTTGCTTTGGCAGAGTACCGTACAAAGCATGAAATATGGCACACAGGTGAACGTCGCTATCAGTGCATTTTCTGCCTGGAGACATTCATGACATACTATATCTTAAAGAACCATCAGAAGTCTTTTCATGGCATCGATCCCAGTCTAGCTGTAAAGAAAAAATCTGCCAATGGTGGACTGAAAGCCAGTGTTTACCCAATCAAGCTCTACAGGCTACTGCCTATGAAGTTTAGAAAGAGACAATACAAGACGTACAGTCAGACATATTCAGAGAGTGTTGAAAGAGGTGACCAAGCTCCACTAGACAGCAACTCTCTAATCCCTCCATTTGAAGAGAATGGTCTGATCAGCCAGCCTGATACTGTGTCATTCCCTCTGACATTCATGGCAACAACGAAGACGATGGCTCCTGTCATGCCTCGCATTACCTTTGAAAAGCCATGTGACCAAGATATTGATGAAAGTCTGAGCAGTGAATTAGAAATTCAGAGAGGCACAAGAAAAGAGGCTGAGAATAGAGATTCACCTTTCATTAACTACAAAAGTACCTTCTCTTTGCAACCCGATACAGAGGGTTACAAAGATGATACTCCCGTGCTAATGAACTCAGAGTACATCAGTCATAATGTGCCATTCTTAAACTCTTTAAACACTGTTAAAAAGTTAGGTGAACTATCAGCTTCTGCGAAAAGAGTTGAGGATATGACCAAGGAGATACTTCAGTCAAGCACTGAGAATTCAGTGCGTGATAAAATGGTAGGGGCAAAGACAGAAACATATATTGCCAAACCTGCATGCCCAGGTCCATCTGTGGATGGTGATGCCATGCCACTTTGTCAGATAACAGTGAAAATAGGCAATGAAGCCATCATCCGCCGCAGAATCAAAGGGTCCAAGCTTTTCCCCAGAAAGAAAAGGAGAGTCAGAGAACTGAGGGAGGAGGAGAGCCCAAGTCATTGTCCTCCAACAAGGGAAAGCTCAGAGAGCCCCAGGCTCCGCCTCAGACCTGAAGTCACTGCCACCAAAGAGCCAGAGACGTACGATGATCCCAATGACTGTGACACAGCTGATAAGCTTTGGCGTCCCTACTATTCTTACAAAGCTAAAAAGAAAAGGAAGAAGCTGAGATTCAAGCACAGAAAAGCTTTGTTCCACCATTACCCTGGAACACCTGTAGATAAAGACACTGCCACTGAGGCCCACCTTGACAGAAGTAGTTGGCTGGCAGAAGAGAACATCTCAGTTGGTTGTGCAGAGGTGAAACGTAGCCTGACCAGGAACAGCAGCCCGAGGGCCACCTACAACTGTGACATCTGTGACAGCTCTTTCATCACAGAGACCGGTCTGAGAGCTCACGTTATTGGTTCCCACCCATGTTTCTGTCGGACCTGTGGTAAACAAGGTCCCCCTGGTGAAGCACCTGCCGGTGGTGATTACATATGCAACAGCTGTATGGAAAATGGCTCCTGCTTTGACAATACACCTCGGAGCCCCAACCCAGAAAAGAAATATCGCTGCTCCTTCTGTCCCCAGCGTTTCCTCTACCTTGCCACCAAGAGAAGCCATGAGAAGAAACATCAAGAGACAAATGATGAGGAATATAATTTTGACAACGTCACACCATGCTCTAAATACCTAAGTGAAGACAAGAAACAAGACACCATCAAAACAGAAGACAGTGACAATCAAGGGGGCACTGACATAAAAAGTGAAAGGGGAGAGGGAGGACATTTTTCCATAGATAGAATTAAACCTAAAATCGAGGATACAGCTGACTTTATGTCTTTGACTACATACCAGGACATGTCATATTCCAACATTAAAAGCCCATTATCACCCTGCATTGACCCACTGTTTTCCCTGACATCCACAAAGATGAAACATAAAATGGTGAAAAAAAGGATCAATGCACTGCATTCCATGCATCTCATCTCAAAAAAACAAGTGCGAGACAGAGACAGTGATAGCAACAAGGATATTTTGATGGGGCCAAGAACAAACAGTCACAATGATCATGAGACGTCCTGTAAACTGTTTCAGAAAAATGACTCTGAGACTAAAGGTACCCAGATTTCTATACACAAGCCAGAGAAATGGGTCTGCAAAGAGGAACCATTTTTCTAAAGATTGTTGAAGGACAGCAACCAACTGTAGGTAAAAGAGAAAGTGAATGAAATTTAACAAGGGACATAAAAGAGATGTAATATTTGTATTGTTGTATTTGCCACTGAACTCAATAAAATGTTTTGAATAGACATCACCAAACATGAGGATCTGATATCAGTGTGGGCTGTAATTGCTTCCCTCCTAAACTCAACAACTGAGTGATTTTTCACCTTTGTAGAAGATATTTTTTGACTGCACTTTGTCCATTGTCTATGCATATGCAGACTCAGTAACATGAACTGTAACCTCAAGAAAAGAAATGAATGTTGGTGACATTTTTTTCACAGTGTGCAGTTTCAGAACAGGGGTAGAATGTGTTGGACAACTGAAAAACTGCCTAGTGTAGTGACATATTCACTTTTTAAAATATGTCTGGGCAAAACAGTATGAATTTTATGACTGTCACATTTCTGAATCTCCCGTTCAGTTAACTGGGCATGGTGAGTTGCACTTTATAGTCTGACTATGCTAATCTGTTGGTCAAATACTTTGATAATCCCACTTCACTTCTAAACAACATTGATATACTGCTAATTTCTAAGTAACACATTGCACCATTGAGTTACTACTTTTGTGTGTTTAATATGTACAAAACATGTAAATCTATTTAAATAAATGTTATTGATATTCTAAACAGTTACATCCTGTCCTCTTTAAGCCTAGTTAGAGATATGACAAATGCCTGACTATCAATTCACAGGATTCATTGAGAACTGACCAACACGTCATACTGACTGATAAGAGTATGATACTCTCATACTGATGGTAAGGTCATAGTTACAGAAACCCTAAATGTATTTAAGTTATCTGCTCCTCCTGATCATTTGGGGACCTGTGGCCCTTCTGCGAGGTTCATTCCCTTTTTCTTGCTCACAACCTGCATCTGTATTTAGAGTTGGGCCTCAAAACACAATTTCCAGATGTTTCTAAATTCTTTGCTTCTGACTGGCCTTGTGATGTAACAGATGGATTATAACTTTGTGGTATAAGGCACTGCTCAACAACACACACCCTATCCTGATGTAATCTGTCATTTAAGAAAGGGTGATCATTTATCACATATTATCAAAGTAATTAGATAAAACAGTATAAACAGTATTGTGAACTAGTGTGTGCTAAATTAACAGGAGACTAAAATCCTACATAGAAATTGGTGATTGGTTATGATGCATACCTGACCGCCCTCTCAGGCTCCCATCAGTGATGAGGATCAGACCTGTATTTCACCCAACCAAAGGCAATTTCACCTTTAAGAGAGTGAGAGAACACAGTATCTCCGTCATCATTTTTGAAGTAAGATTTTAATACAGATTAAAATGAATGAATAATCTTTCTAAATCTTGTAATGTTATATAGAAAAAGTGTACAAAATGTCTGCAGCTTTGTACCGCTCATGCAAATTAAACTGATAACTGAAAAAAGCATTTACAGTATGGACACAATGATTAGGAAATCCCACATTGACTTTCGTTTTAGTTCATTTCAGTGTTATGGTAAATGCTGTTAAGTCAGATAATACACAACCATTATCATATGTCCTCTGTTTAATGAAAAAATGCCAAAGAGAGCAAAGCATTACAGGATGTTCTTTACACAAATGTGAAGGAACATGTTTCAAATATTTGCTATGGATCCTGATATCTTTTATTAGTAGCATAATACCACAGCTATTCTTACACTGCTGTGTTTTATTTAACTTTTACTCTAGTTTAAGAGCCACTTCAATTTGCAACTCTAGTTGATATCACAATTGGCTATTCATTACATGCTAACTTTTTAGATGTATGCTAGACAAACAATAGGTGTGAATTTGTGTATTTGTGTATTTGCAGACATAATCATGTCATTTTTTTTTAATGATAAATCCTAAGGTTTTCAAGCTTTGAAGATTATTCAAAGTGAAGATATTTTAATTGGAGCAGCAGCAATTAGACCACTCATCAATTCAACAGAAAATCAATCAGCAGTATTTGTGATAATCAAATGATGCTTTTCTTTTTCACACATAATGGTAAATTAAATATCTTTTAGGCTGTCGGTCAGATTAAACAGAACAAATGAGCAGGTCACCCATGACTCTGGTGCATTTTTTTTTTTTTTTTTTACATTTTTCTCTAGCATTTTAGACAAAACGATGAATCGATAAAAAAAAAAAAAACAATGATTAGTTTTAATTAATTCGTCTTTGGCAAATCAAGAAATTTGTCTCACCCAAGTACGTTATATATATCTATATATATCTAAAAAAATAGCTCCACACGTTAAAAGTATATGTCCATAGACACCTCAGATCCCCTGTAATTCTCCTACTGTCTCCAGATTTAATTTCCAGCCGAGGCGAGGCGCTCGACTTTTGAGGCAGCTTGACGTTCAGCGTGTGCGAGACCTGACGTGACGCAGCAGTGGGGCTGTCTCTTCTCCGCTCTGCCTGCATTCATAAACGGATATGATAACCCAGCGCTGAAAGCACCGGAGCCGCGACAACAGTCAGCTCTGACCATGGCGGAAGAGGACGACGCGAGGATTCGGATTTTACAGAGTCTGCGGGGTAAAATATGTAAGTTTGACAGGCGGGGCCGGTGTTTTTGCGCCTCTCACGGCGGACGCGGGCTGGGGGAGAGCTAGGTTGAACCAGCGAGCTGTGAGAGGGGAAGCCGGAGGGGCGCGGCGTGCCATCGGCGGTCGACGGTGTGGAGGCAGAGACAGCCAGTTCATCTGGTCGGTCTGCTGGTTAACGTCAAGTTAGCCTGGCATGCTAGCAGCGGCTAATAGCTTGTTGTGAATGATTTCATTCATCGAGCGGCGCCTCACGACCGTCAGCTGAGATGTTCGACCAAATCGGGTGTTTTTATGAGAATTAGAAATGGTTACGTTTTTAAAACACGGGAGTTTTTTTTGTTTTTTTTGTTGTAGACTTGGTCTTCCCGGTAAGCTAAGTTAACGTTGGTGGCAAAGCAGGCTAGCTACTACCAAGCACTTGAGTCCATCGTCGCTAACCTATTCAGTTAGTCACTGCGGGCACCTGGCGGTCAGGTAACTCACCTAAAGTTAGATAATAACATACATTTCAGCGACAACACAAAGGTTTAACGCATATCAAATAACATCTCATGGTCACTAGCTACTGAAGACACCTACCGTCAAACACCAACGATAACCCGGTGACATTAACTATAACTTATTAACTCAGTAGTGCCAATCGAGTGATATGCTGACTGATGAGTGACGATTTGAGTTCAGCTCCTGTCAAAACACACACAGTCTCAATCGACATGTCTCTGAATCTGACCTGCATGTGGAGGTAGTGATGAAGAAACATCTGAACTACCATGTGTCATCATTTGCCGCTACATTAACTATTAAACCACCTATGTGAGTGGGTTAGTTGTCTTGCATGCAGCGCCAAACAATCGCTTTCTCAGGCTACTAGTTCTTATAAGATAGTCATGCATCTAATAACAGTCTAGCTCGGGAAACAGTGGCTTCAGAGTCAAATGCCTCACAAGCCAGTTTCCTCATCCTCATTCACAGGCTGGGCTGGTCCAGTGAAGTACCTGCCAAGAGTCTGTTCGCCTGTTTGAATGTGTAATTGTGGTTTTTTTTGTCAAATTACTCAAGTCCAAGATGTGTATCTCAGGTTTTCAGCCATTGGTTAGATTTAGAGATTTAAATTACACAAGCTGTACTGATTCCCACAAAACACGTTTACTTGTAAAGAGCAGGGTGTTACATATGATGGAACAAATTTGATTACTCTCACTTTCAACACACACCCATTAGTTTACATCCACTGCTGTACCACCCTCTCTGTGTTGGTTTTTGAGTTGATTGATCATGGTTAGGATTTAATTTGCCACTATGGCATTGCTTCATTTTAATGGGGAAAAGTGAAATACATTGCAATCTATCTTCAGAAGAATTTAGGTTACAATAGACAGGCAATATTATTTTTTATAATGATAGTAATATTGTTTTTCCTTTTGTGTTGTGTGTTTGACAAAATGTTGTTTTTAGTTTGCGCTTCGGAAACATTTTATGTTTCTAAAGTAGGAGTACACCATGTCATAACTAGCTATAGATGTGACTTAACTGTATCTATTTACTGTAAGGTGAAAATAGGTTAACTAGTATGTAGGGCTTGTGCATAGGCACACAATAGGAAGACAAATGTCAGTTTCACTACTATGAATTAATGAGAAAACGGTTAGCAGAACAAAATAGAGGAACTATCATGGCATGTAACTCACTTTGAGTCTTACGAAACTCCATTCTTCCTCGTTCACACTTTGTCCTTTTTCCTTTAACCTACATTAATGGAGGTGGCATTCTGTGAAGATGTATTCTCATAGGAGTATTTAGATGGCCAGTGCAGTTGTTTGCTTCATTGTCAGAATAAAATCTGGGAAAGATCGGTTGTTAAAATGTTGAGGCAGTCTTCAGCTGAGACAGGTATTATTTAGGCATACTCTCTGACCTTTAGGTCATGGTTTTCACAGAGTGCCGCGCTTCTGTTTTAGTGGAAATGTTATTGAAGAGGGATGGCAGTGGGGCTGCTTGGTCAAAATAAATCATATGTGTTTGTGTCTGCGTGCTTGTGTGCTCTGCTCCCACCCGGTCGTCTTGGGTCAAGCTTAGTGACAACTTAGCTGTTTTTACTGGCCATTCCTAAGATTAGCCATACACCTGTATTAATAGCCTGTTTAAAAAGCTGATCTCACTGGTGGCTTTTCTTAATTGGGTCGCCACCTGGGCTTAGGACACCTATCCAGAGCCAGAAGATCAATTTAGACTCCTGTCGTTGCCCCTCTAATCCACCAGTCTAAATCTGACTCATTGAGAAGTTATTGACAGTGCTCTGTTTGAGTGAGTGCTGTTTAGCTGTTCTGACAATTCAGGTTCAACTTGTGTTGCTCTGATTTGGTGCATTTTTTTCTGCATGCGTTGCACAAAACCTCATGGCATGTAATCTGCATCTGCCTGCAATGTAATGCAAGTGTGTGCAAGTGGTGTGTGTTACAAAGGTGTTTGTCATTTGTGAATCAGCGCTGTACTGTCACCATTGGTTATGCTGAGGAAGTCAATGTTTCATGTTTTTAACCACATATGAGCCTCAAGTCTACTTCAGCTACATCCGCTCTGCAGCTTACCCTGGCAACTGGCAAGAGCCAGAGCCTCCATGTGAACATGAGGATGTTGAATATAAAAGCATAGTTTAAAAGTGTACTCTATATGCAAGTGTGTGAGTGTAATCACACGTGCTTATATTGATTAAGATTAGGTTGTACTGAGGCAGCTTCAGGGAAGTTCAGCATAACTTTTATTTAAGGACAGTTTTTTAAAATCAAAATTAAAAGTAGGAATTTAAGTTTCCATACACAGTTTGTTGTTTTGTAGTTTAGGACTACCACTTGTGTAGTGCACTAAATTGGCAAAGTAAAGCTTTTTTCAAGATCTGAAACTTAAATGAATATGTTCTCAAAACCTCTTGAGGGTATATTGTATATCTGCTAAAATGTCATTTAGTTCATTTCTCTGTTGAGCATACCTTTTTTTTAAACATAGAACTAATATTTATAACTGTGCACTGAGAGAAAGCATAGAAACAGAGATGCTATTGAACCGCATGGGTGGGATTGTCTAAAACCTCTATCACTGATGCGATGAACTGATAATTGTTTACATTTAATTCAGGAAAGACTATTGTTATTTTGATAACAGCTGAGACAGTGAAGATATTCTTCTCTTTGTGCTGCAGGTGAAGCTAAGAACCTGGGTCCAGTCTCAGGTCCAAATCGACAAAGGGATCTCTGTACCTTTTGCACCATAAGTCTGGATCAGGAAGAGGTGTTCCGCACCAAGGGGTCTGACAAAAGCGTCAGGTAAGCAGGATAATTAATACATTTTATGAATATTAAGGTACACGATGTGTACTTTGGTTATATGAGATGCTACTGGATTACACGAAGAATAGGGATGTGCAAAAGTTCTTGTTTGTTTAGACAGATTTAAGAAATGCCTACATTTTTATTTGAATGTAGCATATCTGGATGTGTTATTCTTTGCTCTGATGTTGATCATGGACTAGGTTTCTTGTTCTAGTTTACAGTGTTTACATGTTGACATATTATTGTAGATGAATGTTTCAGTCTTAATGAGGAGAGCTTTCTATACCTTTCTTAAAATCGGTAGGATGGTAGTATTTGGTAAACTGTACTGTCACAAATAAAGATCAGTTAAAAAGATGACAACAGAATATGAAATCTCACTTGCTAATGTAGAATAATAGTATATTAGGTAGTAGAAAGTGTGAAATTACCAGTAGTAATATAGTGTAAAAGGTACATTGTCATACTTAGTGTATTCAACACAAGTGACAGGTTCATATCATTAGTTTGGGGGGGGGGGGGGGGGTTTATTTACTGGTCAGAGCTCTACTTACAGTGATATCCCAAAAATACCTCAAAAGGACGTTGTGCTCTCTCGGTGCATAAGCGTCTGGGGTTTCATCATGTCAAGTCATTGCCCACCTCATCTACATGAAGTAATGTTGGCTACACAAGAAATCCAAACATCCATCTGTTGATATGGGCAGAGGTTTTGGGTGCAGTGTCTTATTTTTAAATTTCTGCCTTAAGTAAATCTTTCAACTTGATGATGAAACTTTTGTATGGTTCCCGGTGTGCAACTCATAATCTGTCTTTTGGTTTTTGTCTGTTGGAATCTGGGAGGTCATTTACCCCATAATTATTTGTTTCAGCCCTAGTAATATTAATGTAAAGTGATACTAATCAGATATGTAGTCATGTAATAATATAATAATGCATTTGACCTGGGCAGATATTCTTCTGGATGTAAGACCCAGCTTACTCAGATATCTTGCTGAGGAAAATCTGCTGAGGAAATTATACTAAACTCTGGACCCTTTTTGTTCGTTGTAAGCCTATCGTGGGAAAAATATCCGGTTTGAGATGCAGTCATTTGATTACACCTTACAAAGTGTCAATACGTGTCTCAGAGCTGCACAAGTGTGTGGTACCATTTGAGCAGGGAAACAGGAATTGATTGTGACTGAAATGAGCTATTTCACCAATAGTTACATGCTCACAAGTAGGTTCAGAGAAAGGTGTGTGACATTGGCATTCAGGAAACCTCTTAGGTTTCTATCTACATCATTGCACATCTCACTGTAAACATGGGCCTGCCTTCTCTAGGTATTTCACAACAGCTCTTTTTTTTTCTCTCTCCTGATTTCGGTGCCGTCAAAAGGATTTTATAGTCTCTGAGGAAGTGTGTCCTCCCACGCTCTCCCCTGTCTTTCTCTCTGTGTCACTCTCAACTACCTTAGCCTCTGTTCAGCACGTCTTAATAATCACTCAGATTTGGCCCACTGTTTATATGACGGTGTTTGACTCACGCTTGTTGTATGGGCTCCTGTTTCTAATGGTTTAAATGTTGTATGGAAGCTCTAATTGCAGCTAATCCCAAGGATAAAGCAGGCATGTACAAACAGCTGTGGTCAAGTGGTTCTACCTAGCATTCTCACATTATTTAGAAGCTAGGTTGACAACCGAAGGGAAGGTAGTATAGTGGGTGTATGTTTGAGTGTGTACAGAATAGGGAGGTTACAAGTGCACCGTTCCATGTGATGCTGAGGAGTATGTGTGGGTGTACACTGGATGTGTTGGCCAAACCCAGTGCGAGAAGTATCACGAAAGTTATTTCACCATCCAAGATGCATAAATTGTAGAGGGAAACATCAGTACAAGGATTAAAAAGCTAGGTTCTCAGACCAGGTTCCCTCAATACTGGCAGTGAAATTTAAACAGATATGCCTGTTTTCTGAGATAGCTAACAGGTCCTGATTCAGTTTTTAAACACGTATGAAATGGAACTGTGAAGTAAAATTCATTGAAGGCACATGACCCATAAGCACCAGACAGGCAAACACATGCCTGAGTGGGACTTGTGAATGTTTTTTTTTTTTTTTTTTTCCTGAAAAACTAGCTGTGTATACACACATACCAAGCAAGCATGCACCAAGTTGTTTATATGCCAGTTTACTTTTTTCCTTCAAATAAACAGATCAGACTCCAAACTCTGTCAGTTTAACTCACCTAACATCACTTGTAAGATCATTTCAAGACAGGGATTGCAGTTTCATTAGAACATACGAACAGTTAATCCAGTACAACTGTCTGAGCACTGCTCAGTCTGTTTGGGACAGGTGGTCCATCTGCAGGCAGCACGTACGTCGAGGTAGTGCTTAACCTACAATCGGCTATGTCAGATCAAGCTGTCTTGCTCGCGGTCTTGGTCATGAGGTAGCTATGTTGGCAGGGCTGAGTGGCACAGATGCTTGGGCCCTCTGTGTTTTTGCCAGCTCCTACAGGGCAGCCAGTCCTCTGCTGAACACAAGAGGCTAACCACTGTGCAGCTAGATTATACAGTATTGTAGCCCATGCTGTTCAGCGATTGGAGTATTCATGTTCCTATGTTTCCATGGGTTTCTTCTGGTTGCTTAGGTTTCGTCCCACAGTCTAAAGACCCACAGGTTAGGTGGATTGGAAACTCTAAATTTGCCCATAGGTGTGAATGTGAGTGTGTTTTCGGTCTGGGTGTGTGACATTTACGGGAAAGTGTCAAATTTAATTCACTTTCTAACGCATACTAGGAACTACTGTTATTTACAGCTGGAAAGTAGTGACTAAAATGTAGTATAAATGCCAATAAATCTATATTTCATAATATTTTAATATAATTAGTGATAAACACATTCACATACAACCTTATCATCCTGAGTGGGTTTCCATCACCGTTTAACCAGTTTGACTGTGAAAAAGGTATTAAACTATATTTTAAGTGATGACAAATTCTTACATATGATTTGGTGAACATGGCAGAATTATTACACAGCATGCTAGGATAACCACTATCCCCACTCCATCCAGCACAGTGTTAGTAGGTATAGCAGAGGGATGGATATTTATTATTGCTAGAAGGACCCTTGCTTTCATTTGTCTTGCTTGGTTGACAATGTCATGACTGTGCAAAGTTTGAGCTTTCCAGTAGAATAAAGGCTTTTCTCATTAGGTTTTTCCTTTAGCGGTACGATCTGGCTCTTTTCAGCACTTAGATAAAAAAAATTAAAAGTCTGCCCTCTTTCATGTTAGTGTACAGATATTTTTGACACTTTGTAGATACGTTTTTATTTTCATTTTCCCTCTTAATTTGGTGATTGCATATGAAGGAAATTACAAGAAAGGATTATAGAGAGTATGGCTGGCAAAAGTGACAGATTTAAACCTACAACATGGCAAGAACATTTCCCTCAACCCTGATGAGTCATAAGGGCACCCTGTGTTGTCCACCTTCTGCTCAGGCAGTTCATTTCCCTGTGAACGAACAAATCCTGTGTTTGTGATTTGCTCAGAAATGATGACATTATTATGTTAAGGCTTGAGCACTACATACATTCTACATATTCTAGAGCCATAAACACAGCCTTGTATTACAGTAATTACATCACTGTTATAACCCAAGAGCAGTACATTACCTGTGGAATTTAATTTAGTGATGTTTTCACAGTATAGAGGTGAAATGGCAAAAATGCGTGTGAGGAGATTTAAGAGATGGCAACTATAAAGTGTATAAAGTGACTGTATATGTTTGAAGCATGCAACAACGCTATACAACAATTTAATACTGATTGCATCACTCACGTTAGTTTATCAGTTAGCAGCTACTATAAGTCGCTGTCTTGTTCTGGCAGTTTCAAAAGCTACACATGCAGTACATATGCACACCCGGTGGATACAGAGATAAAATACTTTAGCCCTGCTAGAGGGTCTTTGCCATTGCACACTCTTGTGGTTATTTGCAAGGAGTCAAGGCCTAATATGGAAAGTCTATGTTAGAACTTGGATAATATGGCCATCCTGTTGTTCAGAATGTGATGTTTTTTTCTCATGTTAAGTATAAAAACCCAATGATCCCAATTCTTTATCTTTATCTTTGTTGACCATTAAGCAAAGTGAGTAAGATTATTGTGCTCATTAAAAAACACAAAATGACTGTGGTATGTATTTTTCAATAGTAGCATTAATATTAAATAAGATAACAAATGTTCAGATCTGCAATGATTAGCCAATTAATCGATTATTCGATGGAAAGAAAATTAATTGGCAACTATTTTTTAAAATTTGTTTATCATTCCAGCCTCTTTCCACTCAAAAATGTCCAATCATAAAATTTAAAAAAATATTATAATGATAGTAATAATAATAATAAATAATTTGCTGGTTTTAGCTTTATAAATGTGTGAATATGTTAAGTTTATGAAATATCTTTGAGATTTGGACTGACAAAGCAAATCAAGCAATTTGAAGATGACACCTTTGGCTGTGGAAAGTTTAGGAATTAATCTGATCACAGTTTATCACACATTGCACATACTACCAACACATATTCTCACACACAGAAAGAAGGTGCAACTTTGTTTGGTAATTAAAACCTCTGCCTTTTATTTGCAGCCCTTTCTATGGAGAGGACTTCTACTTTGAAATCCCACGTCCATTTCAGTGTTTATCCTTTTATGTTTATGCCAAGAGTGTTTTCCAAAGGGAGCTACCTGTTGGTAAGTAGCATTAATTAAGGCACTTACAGAGGTATATTTTCTCATCTGAATGGATGAATTGTATTTTAATATGCGCGTGTTTGTCTTTTCAGGCAAGGTGTCAATCCGGAAGGATGACCTGTGTAAATACAGTGGGAAGGAGCACTGGTTTAGCCTTCAGCCAGTAGATCCTAACTCGGAAGTCCAGGTAATTTCTAGGAAAAAGTTCAAATTTAGCACTTAATCTATGGCAAATGCCGTCCTGATAATAATTTTAAAACATTTTGGTTTTGACTTGCAGTTGCTTGTGCTTTGAAGTTGACACTAAAGTTAACGATAGTAAGATAACTGACCTCTGGCTGAGGGGATGCATGCTTTGACAACTTGCAGCACCCCAACATAACAAACAGGAAATCCACTTGCATGTGGTCTGAAATTTGCATACAGATAAGATCATTTCCATGTCAAAATATGGTTCACAGTCTCTGTCCAAACTGTCTTGCTTTTATATTTCGTAAACTAAACCGAGACTCTGTTCAGCGATACCCCGCTGCTGTCAGCCTACACGCAATAACATGTCAGCATAGTCTGGTTGCAGAAAAACGAAATGCAATATGCAAGACTTTTGAATGTTTTGGGCAGAACTGAAAGAAGTAAAATACTTTTGGGATTTCTTAACTTTTTAACAAGAATCCTATATCTAACAGGATTGCAGTACAACCATTTCTGTGCAACCATGAAAATATAATGACAAACTGTGGAAGATGAGATTTGGACAGCAGGTGGTTTGAAGCCCACATCACTGTGAATATTGTTTTGTGTTATCGATCATCATTATTTATGCCACTTTGACGTGGTGTTTCAAAAGTCTGGATAAAAGTATTTGTCACCAGCTCTCTCTCGTCTTTTATTATCATGCAAATGTAACTGGTCTGTTGTTGTGACTGCATGCAAGATGGTTACTTAGAATTTGCATACTGCCTAAATCCAGGCAGTCATTGTTTTATACCACCAGTGTGTCACCTGCCCTGAGCCCAAAAGGAAATATCCTGATGAAGTCAATACTCTCTGTAAAGTTTCCAATGTTGACAGCTAATGCCACTCAGTGTCTATGAATTATTTGATAGATACATTTGCAGTTAAAAGACCTTTTGTGTAAAATTGGCTTCAGCTGGTTTGAGTAGTCGGCCTTCAGCTGTAGCACTCACTTATGATTACGATACTTTAGTTACTGTTCAGTTTTGACTCATCAGGCGTTTTTTTGTCCAGTGCCCTTTTTTATGTTTTGAGACTTTTCTTTTCCCTTTCAGCATTTTATTGATAATTTCTTTAGGGGTGCAGTTCTAATTCGTATCACATATTGTGCATTTGTGTGGGTTGTTCTATTTGATCAGATAGTTTCTGTGGTCTGGTTGCTTTGGGTGAAACTATAGTACACTACCACTTCTGTGCTGCTGTAGCTAACGTATTGACTCTAGCTGCTATTAGCCCACGCCAGACTATTCTGGGTATGCACTGCTACACTGATTCACTCACAAGTAGACACTTTCAACTGTAGAGTTACATTAGTGAGTGATGGAGGTGTTATTGCACTGCTTCTCTGGCTTGGTTTTATAGTCAAACAGGAGCTGTGTATGTATCCTGTGAGCAGTGTTCACTCATAGTCTAGTGAACTAGCCCAGTTAATAAAAATTTGCAATAGGAGGCCAAACACTCCCCATCTTTCTGACCATATTAATTACCCAAAAGTGAGGATGGGGGTTTGTAATGTGAGTGTTAATTTACTGATAATATTTGCACATCCAGATCCTTGCAAAGTAGTTAGAATTATATTGGCTTAAAGGCCTCTCTTGCATCAGAAAGAACTGCTCACCATCTCAGCTAAGTGCTGAATTGCAGAGATGAAGTGCAAGTGTGTGGGCGTTTTGTTTATCTCTCTCTCTCTGTCTCTGTCTCTGTCTCTGTCTCTGTCTCTGTCTCTGTCTCTGTCTCTGTCTCTGTCTCTCTCTCTCTCTCTCTCTCTCTCGCTCTGTCTGTTGCTCACTCTCTCGCTCTGTATCTCTCTCTCACTCTCTGACACTTCCGAAAGCAAGACCGGCAGCCTTCACCACATCCGACCCCGTAAAGATCCTTTTGAATGATGACAAAATTCACAGCTGTTGTGGCAGCTAGTAACACATGGTACCTCCATTAACCTAAAACTGCATGAAACATGAGGTGGAGCTGGGCCACAGGTCTAGGACCAGCACCAGAGAAAAAGATTATTTTCATTGCATTCAAACAAAATACAATGAAAGTATTTTTGCATGCCATTAGTAAAGTATAAATTAGGTTTAGTGGTTAGGTGAGCTGAGGGATTTGGCATCTGGTCATTTTCTCACAAGCGCATACTACAGCCCACACTTATCTTGTTTTACAGCCCACATGTTAGCTTGGGATTCAGCTTGAAACTATTGACTTGTGCCCTGATGTAAGAGTGAGATCTCATGACTTGAATAATTTGTAACTTCTCAGAAGTCACTCTCCTCTCCTCATCTTCAACAGGGTAAGGTTCACCTTGAGATGCGATTGAATGAAGTGATCACAGAGAACGGCTCAGTAGGTCAGCACTTACTAGTCCGGTGAGTACCAAGATTCCCCTGTTGCCAGGCAAATGTGGTAGATAAACTAGCAAACTAGATAAGTTTGTGCAAAACTGGACATTGAGGTAGAATTTTAGCATTGAACCAAATGAAAAAAGATCAAATCCTTGACAGTGATGTGTTCAGGTTTATTAATACAGCACTTCAAAAACAAAACAAGTTTATGCCAAATTGCTTTACATAAAATGATCAGGTATACATATATATACATGTGCCTTACATGTACGCAAACACTCTTAGAAAGCATAGGCCTCATTCACATGTAAGCCAACTACAGAACTAGACTGAGCCTGAAATAACTTATTAAAAACAGGAAATCAAAGAGAAAAATTTGACATAATATTGACCATTGTTAAGCCTCAGCTAAATGAAACATAGTATTACAAGGGACAGTCAGGAATAAAAAAAAAAAAACACAGAATCATGCACGAAAAGTTGTGTGGCTTGACAGGGAAATGCAACACCTCTCTGTCCTGAACAGACTAAAACGTTAGGGAGACTTTGTCGACACTATTCCCAAAACAAACAAGCTGTGTATTGTAGCACTCTTTCACAGGCAGTAACAACGATAGCTCAATGACTGAAAAACTCTCCTCCAAGCTGCAGCAAGAACAGCCAGTTAAATTATTTTAAGCTGTATACATTTCCTCAGTGTTTATAGTATTATATGTGTCTGGGAAAGTATAAGAAATGCACTATTTGTGCTGTGTCCCAACATCTATTAATAGTTCTGACAGAGATATGTGAGAAAGAAAACAGAAATCCATCAAAGCTGTTATCAAAATGTGGTCCTCATTCATGAGATCATATCACTTGGCAATCTTACCTCTTAGCAATTTGTTTTAGGTTCAGTTTGTGTCACAGTATTACTTTATCGATCACCTCTCCGTCCCAGCTGTGCATTTGACATCAAAAAGCTGCAACAAGCACAAACTGTGACCAGATAACGACATGGGGGGATCAAAAGAAAGCGCTCATTGAAAGAGCAGGTGGAGCACATTTGCGTAGAAGTATATGTCTGTGTATGTCAGACCTGGTGCTGTTTACGTGTGATGTTTTGCACCCCCCATTCATACTTGAAGAGCAGGGTAATGAGGAGGAAGTGATGGCATCTGAGCAGGAAGCCTGCGCTTCTCACACTGCAACCGCTGTGGTTTTTCTGCTGCCGTCATTCACTGTGTCACTCAGATTGTTTGCTTAAGCTGTAACTGCTCACTGTCAGCTTTCACCATATGTGCACACTTTCAGTCATCTGTGTCTGCATGGCTCCCTGCTGCAGTGTGATTAGTCACCAGAGATGGTCAGAGATGGGAATGAGTTTAAGAACGAGATGCAAAGGAGAAACTATAGGGAATATCGTCATGGCACCCTGGAAGATGATACACAAACATCCTGACATTTGCTCTGCATGGCTTCTCCCTCTGGCATCACTTAGTGCTGGGCTGAATTCATTCTTATTCTCTGGTGACTCCTGCTTAGCAGCCACATCCTGTTTAGAGTGCCGACAGTGTCTGTTTGTTGTCACCTGAAACACCTGTGAAAATAGCAGTGGTCCCCGTGTGACACGAGGCAAACATGAGGGCAGAGCACTCCTTCTACATGGAGGCTGTAATAGTGTCAGTGCATAGAGCTGTTTTATATTGGTGACAGTCTGCTTTATTCTCCACCTCCATGTCTTTTTGAGAATTGAGGACTTGGCAGCAGTGGCATTTTTAAATTGTGATCTTGACAATTGATGCCAGATTAAGCAAACCTGAGAACTGATAAACCAGACAAAAATGAAACAAAGAAAATTATTTCGAATTGAAACCAAATTCATACCAATATGTTAGCCTTCTGTTCTGTGTCCAATGCTGCTTTCAGGCATCATGACTATTTTTCTTCTTCAACAAAATACAGCACAATGATACATGAATCAGTGCTACACCCAATAATTAGAACTGATGATTGATTGATTAGGTTCAGATTAGCACTTTGT
Organism: Trachinotus anak; assembly: GCF_046630095.1. NCBI lineage: Eukaryota > Metazoa > Chordata > Actinopteri > Carangiformes > Carangidae > Trachinotus > Trachinotus anak. The sequence continues at coordinate 19,298,231 of NW_027273865.1, read as the reverse complement.
CCTGAGTCACCATTGTACAATTACAGAATCTAAATAGGACATCAAAACATGTATTTGTTGGCTTTATACAGTATAACACTTATCAACAGTGTTAGTGTTGTTTAAAATGTTGTTTTATATTATATGCATGAGTTAGGCCTAATTTTAATTTGGGTAAAAAGTAATTAGTGAACTTTAGGTATTATATACATTGAACATAATTGTTTGTGTGTGTTTGTGAGAGAGAGAGAGAGTGAGATGATTATGATCTGCCCTGAAATTAGATTCTCATCTTTTTATGGGTTATTACATAACATCTTGAGTTGTTTCTAAACTTGATGAGGTTGATGTACACTGCATCTATCAGTAACAGAGATTGGCGACTTGTTCTGTAGTGGTACAATAAATTAATATAAAAACTTTTTATGATTATATGTCTAGTCAAAGATGTCTGTTAAGCTGGTGTTTTAAGACACCTGCTGTTTCTGAAATAGTCTTGGTACAGTGGTACCTCACAAGTAGACTCTAGAATGACCTAAGTGTAAAAAAAAAAATTGAACTTTTTAAATTATTCATAAGTGTCCTGTTTTAAGGAAATCTCTTTTTTTACTCACTGCTGTGATAATGCAGACCATAGAGGGTTAATAGCCATAGCATTTCCTCTGAGGCATCTGTTGAACCAACAAGAATTTGTTTACCATTTATGAAGATAATTTCTCCCAAGGTCTGGGCCACTTTAAAGCCTGACAGTTTGTAATTGCTTGAAGTATTGAAAGTTTTCTGAAGATGATCAACTCCAAAGTAGAAAAAATAAAAGCATGGATGGACAACCACACTGCTGCTGGTCTGAAACTATGTAAATGAAAACCTAGTTTAACTAATAATAATAATAATAATGATGGTGATGATTATTATGTCAATGACAATTGACAATGTCAAAATGTCAAAAACAATAATACAAAAATACAAAAACAATAATAAAAAAATGAATAATTGTATTAATTTCTTTGTGACCTCCTCTAGGATAATAGAGTGCCAGGAGCTGCCTTTGATCAGTGGGCAGAACTGTGACCCCTATGCCACCGTGTCACTTGTTGGACCTGCCAGGTAACTCTGTGGATGCTGCACACACACCGCAGGAAGCTAAGGTTTCCTAAGGTTTCTTTGCATGTTGCAAGTGTAGAATCAGCTTGTTTGCTCCTTTTAACTTGATGGTTTCACATTAATAATACTAAATATTATAAATGAAGGCTCCTGCCAATATCCTTATAAACATTTTGCAGTTTTTCCACAATAGAAATTAAAAGACAAAAAAGAGGAAAATGTGCAGAATTGAAACTAAACTGGAAAACGACGCCCATCATTTTTTTACCCAAAACTTATTCAGTAGGTAAACATCACACTGCTTTGCAAAATATTGTTATCTTGTATGATCTGTCTGAACCACAGCCAGGTTTAAATTCATCTTCAAAGCTCTGTAGACAGAATCTTAATGGCCCCAACCTGGACCTTGTCTCAATTAGGAAGTTAACATCTGAGGATTTTAAGTCACATCCTGGCATTTACGGGGTCATGAGCTCAGCAGTGTTACCAAGGGGCAGAGCATGTAGTGCTTTAAATGTTAACAATAAAATGTTAAAACAGCCTGAGCCAGTGGAGGAGACCTTATATCAGTTTGATATGTCTGATCCATTCGCACGAACTGTAGTTGCTAAAGGAAACTGAGGCTAAGGCAGCTGCATGATTTGCAATTTGTAATCTTGAGAAAGCAGATGATAATAACTTTGTTTAGATCACTAGATCATTAAAAAACAAATTTTATACATTTATGGCTGTAATCCTGAACTAAAAACAGAATGTAAGAACTATCATTGAAATAGTTTTTGAAATGTGAGTATGAGAGTTTCTGTAATGTTTCTCCTCAGGTCTGACCAAAAGAAAACAAAGGTAAAGAAGAAAACCAGCAACCCTCATTTTGAAGAGACCTTCTTCTTTGAGGTAAATTCTGAAACTAGACATTTTGTTGTTGAACCACATCATGGGTTTGAAATGTTCTGTTGGTTACATTGCTGTTAAATTATGTGGAATCAGAAGCATAAAATAAAACAGTATTTGTACAAGTACACCAGTAAGTAAGCCTTGACATGTTCATCCACAGGTCACACGCTCCAGCAGCTACTCTAAAAAGTCTCATTTCCAAGTGGAGGAGGAGGACATTGAAAAACTTGAGATCAAGTGAGTTGTTTTTTTTTCTTTCATTTGTATGTTCTCTCCCTCTCTCTCTCTCTCTCCCTCTCTCTCTCTCTCGTTCCCCCTCTGTAGTCTTGACAGAAGAAAAATTATTTCTTAACAACTTGAGGACAAAAAAGTAAATTTGGATTTGGTGTGTTCTGACTACTGATAGAGAGCCTTGGTTTCTGGTTAAGGATATGTGGGGCTTCCATCACAGTGGACTCATAGCTCACTGGGTAAGACTAGACAGAGTCGAAGGTAAACACTCATGCATGGTTTTGAGGTTTGGATTTGAGGTGGTGTCATTGCACGGGTATTGTATTGACGTTAATGCACCAAGGAGGTAAGCACCACTCAGTAGTGAAATTTATGTGGTCCCTTCTGCCATATTGGAATTGGGTGGTTATGTGTTTGTGCTGAACACACACACACGCACACACACACATGGCAACAAATGTTGTGTCTTACTTGACATACATGTGGTCTGATGTAGTTTGATGCCTTATATTCATAGATGAAATGCGTTGTTTCAGTTTTCATCCTCAACCTTTGCAGAGTTGATTTGTGGAACAATGAGAATCTGGCTCAGGATGTGTTTCTGGGGGAGACGCGGGTCCCTGTCAAGATCCTGCGAAGTGACCACATCCACAAAGCCTGGTAAGGACGAGACAGAAAAAGATATCTTTTCTAACATGTTCCCTCCTCAAGGAATGGAAATACAAACACATATTTTAGGTATGAACAGATAAAACAGCAGGATTTTGGATGGAAGCATTTTTTTTGTCCTACTTTCACATGAGTTACACAATTTTCTAGAAACATCACACCTCTTCCTTGGCAGAGTCATATTCAGTTAAGTTGAAACACAGACATTACACACACATACTGCTACAATCTGCTGAACACGCTTTACAGTGGTGAAGGCAGTAGTGGATCTCCACTGTCCAAAGAATAACATCTATAAATCTATTTAGAAATCATAAAGAGACTTCTCGTATAACTCCAGATCTCGGGTCATATCCATCTGATTGAATGAGCTCCTTTGACTTCTGACCATCCAGACCATTAACAGTTACACAGCTTTTATAAGACTCATGTCAGACTTACTTTTTTCCAATTTTTGAAGGTAGGGTTCAAATACAAGTTATATAGTCAAAGTATAATTTCATTTTTTTTTTTTTTTTTTTTTTGTGTGCAGATAAACTTACACAAGTAAATATGAGGAAAAGAAGTGACAATAGAAAACAACTTAAGTCAGAAGATCAAGCTGGTTTGACAATTTCTAACCATTAAGAATCCAAATACAGATATTTTTATGAAGTAAACATACAGATAGTAGCAGTGTGTTACACTCCCATTATTTCCTCTATGTCATCTTACATGTTTAAAAATGGATTTGCAGAACCAAATCAGTTTGTTTAATGTCTCCAGCAGCTCATAATTCAAGCACCTTGGTGAAGCTGCCAGTTTGCCACATGTGCTTAAGCTTCATGCTGTCACACATAGGCCTGTTGTTCTGTCCTGAAGGCTTTCATGTAACTACTAGGGCTGAAAATGAATAGGCCCATTTTAGATTTCCAGGAAAGATAATATGAATTTGTGAGACCTGTGCTGCATGCATACACCAGTCCTGGCTCAAGTTCATAACTATCAGAGAAATTATGAATTTTTTTCTTTCTGTGGTTTTCTTTTTCAGCTCAGAGAGGGACACTTGTCTCCATCTTGGTATAATTTTTTATTGTTAATAGTTATTATTAGTGGAAACATAAAGATGGGACACTGATGAAAATAAGTGCAGGTCATTATTGTTGCTTTTGTTTCTTAAAAGTATTAGATTGTTGCCTTTGTTACACAAAGCCAGGCAGAAACTGTCACTCTGATGTCATGGCTCGGTCACCTTCCGCGTAACTAGAGCAGGTCTTTACAGGAGGTGAGGTGGAGCTTCTTTCATTGGAGTCTTGGTCTTTAGGAGCTGCGTCCTGTTTATCCATTATAACAACTTGTACTGTTAAGTTCTCTGTGCCAAAAAGAAGGTGATTTGAAAATCTTCCTAGATTTCTCAGTGTTCAGCAGTTTTTCCATTGTGTGGGTGTTTCCTTGCGTTGCGTCAGTGTAGGTGATTTGGGATTATGCCAGATAGCAATCTGTTGGTACATGAGGGCTGTGAGTTGAGTGCGTGGGTGGCTTTTTGCATGGTGACAGTACCTCATATCTTGTGTTTATGCTGGAAATCGTCCACATAGCGCTCACAGAAACTGCTCAGCTTCATAAAATTGGTGCAGGTGATCAGGTGACTTCAGAGAAACGTCCCCGTGCCTGTTTACCATGATTACAGATAAGGCAGCTTATGGGCGACTTTATAGTTCAGAGCTGCAGCTTTTGAAGCACTGCGGTTCAACTCCACATTTAATCGTTTTGTGTTTTGCTCCACCTGTTGGCTTCTCAGGAGATGTGCATGCAGTAGACAAATGAGCAACATCCTCTTTAAACAAAGTGACCTATTTAACAAACCCTTTGATTTGAAGTGGAAATTATCCAGTCCCCCAGAATAGTTAAAACAACTGGAAAAATAAAGTAGATTAGAAACCCCTTTACGAGAAGTTGGAGCTGCTTTCATCTTGGTTATGCTTCAGAGCAGCAGTAACTACAGTAAAACATCTTCTAGTTGTATTAATGTAATCCCCACTCATCTATTGTGCATATATTATATCATATACACTGGTGTATTTGAAACATAACTGACCATTTATGGATAGACTGTTAATAGCAATGATATATAAACTCCAGTGTTTACATAAAGTCCATCATTTGAATATTACCATCTATACTGCAGTATTTCTCATATTCATTGACTGTATTGACTTATGGGTTTCTGTGCTGTTTTTATAATAGCTTTTCCAAACGGCACAGTGACTTCCTTCAAAGTGCTGTGTCCAGAAACTACTTTCCAACCAGCATGTTCATCCTATCATTTTATATTATTTTATTTTATTTTATTTTATTTTTTGTATTTTTTGGGGCTTTTTATGCCTTTATTATAGATCAGTGGAGACTGACAGGAAAGGGGGTAGAGAGAGGGGAATGACAGGCAGGAAAGAGTCAGCCCGGTCAGGAGCCGAACCGGTGACTGCCTGCTAAGAGGGTCTTGCGCTCACATGGTACGCGCCCAAGCGTCATTTTTTTTAATGCAGAAAGGTAGTTGTGTGCACAACTCATCACATTACATCATTTTCTTCCCCCACAGTTTTCCTATGTGTAGATACTCTGCTTTCCCATTCGCTGTATTTTTTTTATTTATTTATTTTTTTTGCCTTTAATAAATGATACAGTTGGTCTCGGACGTGCTGAGCTGCTGGTTTCAAGGACCAGAATCAGATATTTATTTGGCCTGCATGTAATTTTATATATAGTATATAGTGTATTGTGTAGATGGCTGTGGTTGTGATTAGTGTTCACAGAGAACAGTCATTTAGAACAAAAACATTTACTGTTGCGTTATCTGGAACTGACATACACACACTCACTCACCTGTTTGACCTTGGTTTCTGCTGAGGTTATATTATATAATCAGTGTGGTTAATTATGGTGATGTACAGTATGGTTTCCTCACAGCACAGTGCACTAAGAAGCCATATGTCTCCCTGTTGTCTAACAGGTATCTCCTCCAGCCTAAAGGGAACGGCAGCAAGTCCAAGTCTGATGATTTAGGATCCTTGCGTTTGAAGCTGACCTACATAGAAGACACGGTGCTGCCATCTGCCTGCTACACACCACTCTGCAACCTGCTGCTCAAATCCCCGGATGTGAAGGTAAAGTTAAAGTAAATCCTAAGATTGAGGGAAAGCCTTGAAAAGAATGTACACATTTGTACATTTTTAGTTTGAGGCAATATCAGGGGCTCCTATAATAGATAATTCATGGTGATGTAGCTTGCCTTTGTGTAGCTCAGTTGCCTCAGTCTTATGTTTCTGAAATGTATTGATATGTAATCATGGAATTGATGAGTTGCACGTTGTTTTCCTTCCCCATTATTTCCTTCTCTTTTCAATTGGTGCATTTCCCCTTTTCACCCTCGCACCTTCTGCTCTTTTCTCTTTGTCTCCTTCAGCCCATCTCAGCATCAGCAGCACACATCTTGGGGGACATCTACAGAGAGCGGTATGAGGCTGTTCTGCCCGTGGTTCGACTGCTGCTCCACCACAATCGCTTCGTGCCTTTTGTCTCTGCTGTGGCAGCGCTAGAGCTGGACAACACTCAGTGAGTATCTAAACATCCCTAACACAGAGCACAGGTGCACACTGGTATGTAGGCACACACGTTTATAGATAAATGTCACAACCACATTGTTACTTCTCTTATTCTTTAAGCTTTTAAATTAGGTTCCTTTTTTTGACAACCTGGGTGTGACCTTTATTCGTTTCTGCCATCATTCCTGTGAAAATATAACCAAAATGAAGTTGGAAACAGGAAGCAGTTTTCATTCAAAGCTGATTTTCATGTTACCTTGATTTTAACTTTGATAAACTTCCAGAGGTTATGAGGGTGGATAAAATGCCATATCTACGATGCTAAAGGTTGAAGAGGGAATGATGGCCAGGTTATAAAATAAGGACCTAGGTTATAAAAACACTTTATTTATTTATTAATCTATTTAGTTATTTTTGTTAACTGAAACACAAGGAGTACTCTTTTGTCAAGAAATGTAGTAAAAAATGTTTTTTAATGGTTGATATATCTGTTGTTATACAGGGAGGCTAACACTATATTCCGTGGCAACTCACTGGCAACGCGCTGCATTGATGACATGATGAAGATTGTGGGAAAGAATTACCTGGCAGTTACCCTGAAGCCTGTAATAGATGAGGTATGACTAACAAGGAGAGACACACACACACACACATATCCAGATGCCAGAATGGCTATGAGTCACTGAGGTCAATATGGAAAACTCCACCTTAACATCTGCCTTTCCACAATAACCATCAGATGTGCAGATGTAATTGGTGGGTTTGGTTTGGAGTGTTTACAGGTTACTGCAGCAGCCATTTGTTGGAACAGTTTTTCAGTGATTTCCTCTTAATGGCATTACTGTAATGAAATTGTTCTGCAGTATTACTCATCATCTCCTGTTGTTGTCCTTCTAATTTCAAGAAAATGGGAATAAATCTTCTATTCCACACAACACAAACTTTCAGTCTTGGTTCATTTGTCCTAAACCTCATTCTTTGTTGTTGATTTTTTTTGTGTCCTTTTTAACCTTGCATAGATTTGTGAATCCAACAAAACATGTGAGATAGATCCTGTTAAACTAAAGGAGGGAGACAACGTAGAGGTCAACAAGGTAAATGTACTTGTCTCTTACAAACCTTTTTCACTGACCACTGACTGTCTTTGTTTTGCCTTTATTTTAGGAAGATATTTGTCTGTTTATGTATGTAGAGGAGTACTAACGTTCTCGTAAATTTTGCAGGAGAATCTACAAGGTTACGTCCATAAGGTCTTTTCCTCCATCACCCAGTCCAGTGCGAGCTGTCCCCCGCTCATGTGTGACGTCTTCAGGTCACTGAGACAATTGGCCTGCAAACATTTCCCAGGTAAAAGCAAGAGCCTGTATAAGAGGCTATGGTTGTACTCCTATGGTTGCAGGCACTTAGTCAGAGAAATGACCATCAAGGCATCTAGAGGAAACTCAAACACAAGAACAAAACCGGCCCAGACCCATCACAGACATGTGCATGTGTTGTCTCCGTATTACTATTCCTCTGAAACTGTTCAGCAGTCCACCAATTTATTGTTCCTTATTATTTTACAATGTATTGACTCATTTCAATGTAGTTTCTCTTTATATTTTTCTGATGTTTTAATGTCACTTTGTGCTGCATTATTCAGTGTGGATATGTTATTTAAGTCATATAACAGATGAAATCACAGAGCTTTCCCAGTCTGTTAATGTGTTAATATATGTCTACCACAAGGTGGAGCCAAAGTTTAAGAGGAGTTTCATCTTTAGTTTACTTTTTTCTGTGCTCTGCTTATATACGCAAGACGCTTGAATAGACTTACTTATTTCTTTTTCTTTTTCTCTTGACAGCTGACCCTCATGTTCAATACTCAGCTGTTAGCAGTTTTGTGTTCCTGCGGTTCTTCGCCGTTGCTGTTCTCTCTCCACACTCCTTCCAACTCCGCTCCCATCATCCTGTAAGTGTATGGCCCCTGGCACCGCGATTCACCATTTAACAATACAGACTAAATTCACCCATGACTTGTGCGTTGCTGTTTATTCTGTATTTTCTTTAATTGTAGGATCCTGAGATTTCCCGCACACTCACTCTCATCTCAAAAACCATCCAGACTCTGGGCAGCTGGGGTAGTTTGTCAAAAAAACTGGTAAGATTAACAGTGGCTATATAACAGCTAACAGTGAGAAGGATAAGAAGTGTACAGTTTTATTTAGAAGATTGCCAAATAATGTTACATACACTGGAGTGAATGGTAAAGACTGGGACTTGATATTTTTGATTGTATAATTGTCAAATACAATTTTGAACATCTGTCACATTTTAATTTATTTTCTCTCTTTTCAGTCTAGTTTCAAAGAAACCTACATGTACGACTTCTTCAAATCATTCCAAGAGGACAAATGTATTGAAAAAGTTAAAAAGGTAGTTCTTGACAGACTCAAAGATCCGCAGAATGTGAATGTTTCTGTATTTGTTTATCATTTTCAATCAACATTGTCTATTCTTTTTCCAGTTTCTGGACGAGATCTCCTCCAACGTCAGCAAGGAGTCTAGTGGGCTGGAGGACGCTTGGGTTCTCAAGGAGGGGTAAGTGTTCATTTGGAGCCGAGGGAGAAGAGGTTATGGCTCTTCCTTAACTATTCTTCCCTCAGAAGTGGTCAGCTTTAATCTTGAAATGCTGATATCATGATAGCCTGATGCAGAGAAGATGAGAAAGTAGTGATTTTGCTACCTGTGCTAGTGTAGACTTAAAATAGTGAGGGGCAAACTCTAGCTGGCTGGAAGTTAAGGCTCGTTTTCCTCCCTTCACAAGAGGTCAGTCATTGCTGTAAAGTACAAAAACCAACCTATACAGCCTTAACAGTTTCCCTGGGTTACAGTATGTGATCCATCAGAGTCAACATGAGGCACTAAGAGGGCACTGCAGCAACTTAGTGTTGCACTTTCATAAAGTTGAAGGACTTGCAAGAGGCACATTAAGTCACATGTCACATGGGTCAAGAGAAAGTGCTGGATCTTAAATTTCCCATTATTCAAATTAGACTCAGACATTGATTTTCACTTGACATAGAATGACTATTAAACTGTAATAAACTTTGTTGCTTTAAGCCTTAATTCAGATCAGATTTACTCCACTGTAACTGAAGCCTTGTTCCAGCATTTTTAAGTCAGATCAGAATTTAGTTTTTATCCAGTTTTACACAAAACAAAAAGAAAATGCTGAAAAAATTAGAGTTTATAAACCTCAGTCTTATGTATATCCTTACAGGGAAGTACAGAAACGCGCCCAGGGGAGAAAACGCCTCGGAAAGAAAAACTTCAAAAAGAGATGGCTCAGAGTGACCAGCAGGGAGCTCTCCTACCACAAACATAAAGGCAAGACCAGTATCTATCATTTTATCCTCCAAACAGATTTTCATCTAGAACATAATATAGTATTATATAGTAGCATAATATAAGATAAAACTAACAGGAGATTGTTGAATGCGGTATTCTATCACAGTATTACTTATAATATCACCATTAGTCAAGACTTTTCTAATACCACATTTAGTGGAGGTGCCAATTTATTGGTTTGATTTATTTTCAAAAAGTTGAGATGTTAACAATGTGATGTTGTACATGCATGTTAAAATAAAAAGCCAGTATGTCTTAAAAAAAAACAAAAAACCATAAAGTTAAATTAATTCACAATATATTCAAACTGATCACTGCAATAGTTAGTTGATAGAAACTGCTATTGTGTACCTCCACCCAGTAGGGTCACAGGGCGGTTAACTAAGTATTTACTTTGCCTTAACTGATTGATGACATTTAGGTCATTATCAGTCATACTTAGGTTTTGAGGGCTTTTTAAAGTAAATAAAATCCTCTCAGGGGATTTAAGGGAAGGGTGAAGAGTGGTGTGTGATGAAAAATTAAAGTACATTTCTTTATTTGATTAATATTTGTGTTAGGATGAACTTGTGTCACTAGATGACCACTTAAAATAAACAAACACACACACACACACGCACACACACACACACACACATTCTAGGAAAGGTAAAGAATTAATACAGATAATTGAAATCGGTTTGTAAAATCAAAAACAGTTCAGATGCTCTCAGCAGAAGTCACCATCAGAAGTTTGATGTTTGAAGGGTGCATGTGGCCTGACACATCAATTAATGACTTCTCATGTCAAATTGTCAAATGTCAAAATTTGGTATTAAGAGCTGCAGTTTCTATGAGGCTTTTAAGAGAGACTGTGACTACAAGAGCTACAACTAGCACTTGAGTTACATTTTGGATCTCTGGTTTTTATGTATGAATAAAATTCATTCACATTTTTTTGTTTTTGCAGCATTCCTGCTGTCTTCTATGGCAGTGGGAACAACTTTATGAAAATTCTGTGTGAGAACAGATAGTTCGGAGCAAACTGCTAGCCTAAACATTTATCGTAGGAGGTACCTGGCAAATGTTCATTTCAATGGAAAGAAATAGCTATTATTACTCTGAGGAAAAAAAAAGCTTGAACTATCAAAGGGCATATTGAAAGATGTGGACCTTCACATGCACCTTCTTTACAAGGAGTACACTGTTGAACACCAGCAGACAGCCTCAAATACAAATAATTAATACTTCTGTCACTGTGTATTATTCTTCATTCATAAACATGACAGAGTAACTTCTGCCTTCCAGGGAAAGAGGCCCTCTGCATCATCAATGTCAAAAATATCCAGGCAGTGGAGAAACTGGATGAAAGTGCCTTTAACCGCAAAAATGTAAGCCAATTCCCCTCAGATGCTCAGTCATCACTTCTACAATGTGGCCCCCTTGTAATGGAAATTTTAGCCCCAGCATCATTTCCTCCAGTTAAAATAAACAAATGATGAAATATTATATTGATAGTCTTGTGAACATTCAGTGACACTCTGCTGAATGAGTGTAAATGCTTTCTAACTTTTGATGTCAGCAGAGGAAGAAGTTGTTTGTTACTTTAATGTGAGACAAAATTACTCTCAGGTTGTTGTAGGTGAAATGTTAAAGTCATCAGTGGTCTCAGGGCGGCTCTGACCTGTTTGTTACTATTTTACATGAGACTGTAAAAGTGTTGTGAAAATAAACTGGAAATGATGTCTTTAACAGAGTGGGGAAAAAATGTTCTGTTCTCTCTTTTGTCAGATGTTTCAGGTGGTCCACTCTGAGAAACCTCTGTACGTGCAAGCAGGAAACTGTGTAGAGGCGAGTGAGTGGTTGGAGGTCCTGGGCCAGGTCAGTCGCTGCAACGAGGGACGCCTAACCACCTTCCACCCATCAAATTACACCGGTGGAGCCTGGCAGTGCTGCAAAAACCAGAGTAACAATGCACCAGGCTGCAAGCCCTGCACAATGTGAGTCTTTCCTCTGCATTGCCATCATCCCCACCAGTAGGACAAGAAGTGTATCATCTTTACAGTATTCAGTACTCCTGCTGCTCTTTCGTGGGACATGCACTGCAGATCACAATAAAAACTTAAGAAAATCCCTCACTGCTATTGATTCCTGCTCAGTTCTTTTCCTTCACTTTTCTTCTCTCTTGTTTCAGCACCATGCTGGCCAACCTGCAGCTTGACATAGACTGTGACCGGGAAACAGAAAGAATTTTCTCCCTTCTCTCTTCAAACGACACCAAACTGCAGGACATGGAGGGTCAGTGCCCGTTCATAAAGTACTTTCTGTTATTAGCAGGTTTTGATAATGATACTTGTCAAATGATACAAAAACTTTTCCAGAGCATTATTGGATTCTTGGAGCATTATGTCATTGTGAAAGACCATGACCTGTATTCATGATTTATACATACATGTGTGATATATATCTACACTTAACCTTTACTTGACCTATGTTAACTTGTCCAATTACTTCATTTCACTAAAACTGGGGGACAATTACTACAATGGCTATTGTGTTTATCTGATGTTAACACTCTAATTAAACACATGCCAACACATTTATCATAGGAGGTACTCAAATTATTGGGATGAATTTGTATGACATGTTGCTGCAAACATTTGGGATCTCTGTGTAAGAAGTCCTACATGTTCCTGGAGTGCAGAGCACAGAGCTAGCACAGCGCAAATGTGTAATACTTAAGGGGCCAGTATACTCAATCAGAAGTGCTCATCAAATGGTCGAATATCTTTGGAAATTCCCTCCCCCCTAACCTTTCCAACATAGTATTAGAAGACATTGTGTCACCATTTCTGTACATTTCCAAACCCGAGAGTTATTCATTTGCACACAAATGTCTGATGAAGTATAACCCCACCATTCAGCTGCACTGTCTAATGATGTTTGTCCTCTGCGTAGATGCATGTGCCAGTATGGCGGTGTACCAGGGCCCTCAGCGGGAGCAGGAGGAATACTCCAAGTTCACCATTCAGGAACCCAAAGAGACCTTTCAGACACTCAAACAGCTCCGAAACGTCATGGAAGAACTTCAGAGGCAGCACAACATCAGGAACGACACCACAGCGCAGTATGGCAGCCTGTAAGTCTGCACTGCCATTACTACATGTTACATTTGTACCGTAATTACACGTGTGTTTGTGTATATGCCTTTATCTAAATTTTTATGGATTAGTTTTCAATCCATATGTGGACATGACTTTGTATGTGTAACTTTTCTTTCTTTACTTTTAAATGCGACACTCAGACGAAGCCTCCACACATAAAAATGACACCCTCCTCTTCCTGTTTCAGGGACAACCCAATAGTGGGGAAAACGTCCTAACCAGGATGGGCAGGTGTGGCCTGAGACGGTAAGACCAGCAGAAGTCTGCACACCACAAAGAGCACCGTAGTGACATGCTGGCGTCATGCTGCGAGTTGTCCCACTGAGAACAGCAGGAGAAGAGCAACTGATGCACCCTGGCCTCCAGATATCATGACTCCACTACAGCAACGGGAAGTGGATGGATTATGAGCTTTTCCAGGGTCTCTCTTTGCGCCCTCCAACCCCACTGCAGGTACCTTAAAAAAGAGACTCTCTCCTTGTCTTAATGTACGTCCTCTTTTACGTCTCCAGCTGTATGAAAACGGCATCATTAGATGGAGTGTGAATAGGCTGCTATTTTTTTTTTTTTTTTTTTTTTATTATTCACCCAGTTTATATCAACAGCTGTGATGATACTCTCCCAATCTTTTAACAGTTTGCTCTGACATCTCTCTTTGGAGTTGATTGATAATCACCTTTCTGGGGGACTTTTCTCTACTTGTACCCGAGTACACTTAAATCTCTCTTCATTCTTGGTGTCCTTTCTCCTCTGAACAAATGGATATATATTTTCAGAGTACAGTTAAATCGATGAAACCGATCTGCCTTACTATGATGGATGTTTCTTTCACATTAAATGCTGAGGGAATAATGCAGAAGCACTTTAAATATTTGGAGCACTCCAAATGTAAAATGATTAGATACTTGGTATCAGCTTCCCCCCTTTTGATCAGTTACATGATCTCGAGTACATTTTTGTTTCATTCCTGTACAATAACATTGATAGCCTGTAGTTTTTAAGATATTTTTCTTGACCAAAGACAATTTCATAGGTTTGACTTGAAAAAAAAATAATGTATTTTGAATACAAATGTTTTAAAAATGGAATTATATATATATATATTTGGTTTATGTGTACATTTTTTGCTAACATTTTAGTGACTTTAGACAAGTATGCTTTTCAGTTTTGAGTCCTGATCGCACATGATTGTGATGTAGAGTTGTACTGTGATTGTGAATGGTATTGGTACAGTGTGCATCAGATTTGTGCTGTCATGTTGAGAGCCTTGCAACATATCTATAGTGGTTTTTCTTAGAAATGATGGAGGAAATGCAGAGATGAATCAATAAGAGTAACAAACGAGCCCTGTTATCCCTAAATTGGTGTCGACAATCGATCAATAAGGCAACCGACAAACACATTATGTCCTTGTTTTTCTCTTTATTTTTCAAACCAGCAGTACTGCGCAGCTCCAGCTGTTGTACTTTATGGCTTTAGAGAATTTGTTAGAAATGCGAAACTCTGTGGCTTAGAGTTGAAAAAGTTGAGTTTTCCACAACTTGTCTACAGCTGTTAGTTGTAGCACTCCACTGCCAGTCAGGAAAAGTCAATGTTGTAAACAAGTTAAAACAAGACAAAACCAAGATACATGCACTGATTAGTCACCATTTACTCATATCCTAGTTTTTATCCCAACAGTCATACGTTTCAGACGTAGCACTGCATCTGATCAATACAGTAGAAGATGTTTGGTTGATTTTTTTTTTTTTTTTTTTTTTAAACTATTCAGTTTAAAGAAAAGGATGTTATATGATATTATACTGAAACCAAAACCTCAAAATTTTAGGTTGCGACTTTTAAACATTTTTACAGTTTCTCTTTTGGTCGACTTACCAATTAATCAACAAATCATTTTTGTGCTGGAGAAAACTGATAAAAATATCAATTCTGTTTCCTGGAATGTTTTCCATCATTTGCCCATTTGAACAATGAAGTGTTGAAACAGTAAAAAAAGAGACTTGAATTTATTTTAACAACAACAGTTGAACATTTAATTCTCATACTACAGGGTTAAGCTTTTGGTTTTTGTTTTTGTGTGTGTGTGTGTGTGTGTGTGTGTGTGTGTGTGTGTGTGTGTGTGTGCGTGCGCGTGTGTGTGTGCGCGCGCGCGCGCACGTGTGTGTTTTTTGTTTTTGTTGTTTTTGTTTTTTTTGTTTTTTTGCTTGTGGAAATAAGTTGTTTTGTGTTTGGTCCGTCATATATTTCTAACATGCATGTGTTGTATATTTAACAATATATTTTTATAGGAAAGCGTTTTTGTAACTTTTTTTAAACACTGATTTAATGTGTTGCTATACTGGTATGGTACGTTGTTATTTGTCTGCAGCACTTCTTTGAGGCCGACCGCTTCTTGTTTTTGTCCCTTTACTGACTGTGTGGTTGTAGCTGCTGCCAAACCTCCACTTGTCGATATCTCAACACACAGTAACTGAAGTGAATGTGATGTCCCCACCGGGCTGCAGCTGGCACTGACTCTGTTCACATAAGGCTGTAGGTGAATGAACTGCCTAATCAGAGCCAAAATATCAAATGTATAACAATTGATTTTAAGAAACTGATCAATGGATGACGAACTTTGCCTGTGCTTGTAAAACATTTTCAGTTAGATGAGGTGAATGGAAAAAAAACTACTCTGGACCAAATTTCAAGAACAATGTAATCAGAGCATAAAGCTGTCGTTATTTACTGTGTAAGCTTGCTTAGTTTTAATAAGAGGCAGTAAACTAGCAGTTCACATCCTCTGGCCTTGTTTTCATACGAAGGTGAAGGTTTTTATTTCCATCCTCTTGGTCACTGAATTATGCCTTTATCTGCTTTTAATAAGAGATTTTTTTCCATTTGTTTTCCCATGTCCATGCAGTCATGTGGTTGTCAAGTTAATGGATGAGATGCATGTGAAAATGCACGCAGTGGCCTGGTGGTTATTGAAGTGCATTAGCACAGCAGCCATCTTGAGCTACACACGTTGGACTGTGGTCAAAAGGATTAGGATTAGGATTGCCAAACGTTATCAAACTGAAAGGGAAATATTCATATTTGCTTTGAACTATCAGATGAATAACATCAGTGAAGGTTGTAGCCAACTTGCACATCTGATGTGGGTTTCTGAGCTCTTCATATTAATTGTGGACATGAGAAAAAGTCCAGATTTTTGCAAGAACAAAAACTGATTTCAGGGTCTGTAATTCAAGTTTTCTTTCCAAGTATGACCACAATATATACATTTATTTCCAAATACAGATGTAAAATTGTGAAACAATCTTTTTTTATTTTCCTTCCAATCAGCTTACATTGCTCTGTAAGGGTTCAAGTACAAAAGACAGTCTTTTTGAAGCCTTAATAGAATTTTTTTTTTTTTTTTTTTTTTTATATAATGTAAAAGCTTTTTGTCCAGTGTACAGTCTGTAGTTACAGAAAGCAGAGGGTATCTTCACATCAACTCATCTCTCCTGAATGTCTCCATATTGCTTCAGCAGTACAGTGTCTGTTCTTTTTATACAGGAGACGTGTTATTTTCCATACATGGTCTTTTCTGTGTCAATTTGAAAGGATTAAAATAAACACTTTGCCAATGCTTCTCTTGTTTGTGAAGTCTCTGTACTTGCATTAAAGAAAAAAAGCCAAATTTGAAGAAAGTACTTGTGAACATTGTAAGAGCTGTGGCAATAGGTGGTTAAACTTGTTGGTACCTGCTGCATTTTGTTTTAAGCTTTTAGTGTGATGGATTTTGTGCTGCTGTATGACTAAGACCTTTTCTGTGGCAGGAAGTTGGTGTATCTCTGGGAGTAATGAAGTAAAGTTGAATTGAACCAAAACAATTTTTTTTATTACCTTAGAGCAGTTTATCTTTATAATAAAGAACAAAGCATTAACAGAAGTAAATGAAGGACAGTTATTGGGTTTTACAACTCTACATCCCACTGTTTTTGCTTTTGTTCACATTCACCCCTTTCATCCCTGTATTATTCTTAAAAAAGGGCAAGAAGTTTCCTCCAACACAAACAGATTCAAAGTGACACTGACCTGTGGTAAAATGTGTTTGACTAGAAGATGTATATATGACCTTGTTTAACATCTGGCTTTATTCCATCAACCCCAGCTGCTTTAAAACAAACTTGCTTTCGCTTCAAAGCAAAAGGCTGTGCATACATACATGTGATATGATATGTAGGAATGTTCATAAGATTATTAAGGTTTACTTAAAAACCGATAAGCAGCTGTGAAAATATTGGCCTGTGATCTTGCCTGTTTAAGCTTTGGGTGGAATTAATTATACTTCATACTTTTATGGGTTATGTATCTTTTGATCTTCAAGAGGAAACTACAGTACGTGTCTAACACGCACAAACACATGTTTTACAGACGTAGGCTCACACTTATCCATTTCAAGATTTTTCCACCGCATGTTTAGCAGCTGCAATCTGATTCTCTGAGCAACACAAGAGTGCAGTTAAATCACTCTTTGTTAAATTGGTTGGGTCTGCAAATGAAATAATGTGTCTGATATCCACTTTGCAAGCACTGCTGAACTGATCAGAACCACACACGTAATGTTTATTAAAAAGCTAACACTGAAGGCCAAATGTTCCAGTTCAAAATAAGTTGTTTGACCCTTTGGTGACACCTCCCCTGGGCAGGGGCATGCAATCAGCGCCCAAGTCCACTTATATAGGAGCAAGCACCACACACTGAAAGAGACTCAGAACACCACCAAATGCTTTGCTTGTAGTCGTTTTGCATCTTTTTGATGTCATTTGTGTCTCTTTGTGGTGGTTTGTGTCTCCCTGTGGTTGTTTTGAGTATCTTTGCAGTTGTTTTACATCCCTTTGCCCTCCTGGCACCGGATGTCAATATAACGTCAGAAAGACGTT
The DNA here is from genome assembly GCF_046630095.1 of Trachinotus anak. Lineage (NCBI taxonomy): Eukaryota > Metazoa > Chordata > Actinopteri > Carangiformes > Carangidae > Trachinotus > Trachinotus anak. The sequence goes on along the minus strand of NW_027273865.1, from coordinate 19,280,327 downwards.
TGAATCTAACCACTCTAACGTAGGGCTGACGTTAAATTTTGGTTGGAAATGAAAATCGGGTTAACATCAAAACATTCACTTACTGACATTGTGATGTATAGCTGATGTTTAGTAGAGGTTGGGTTTTGCTCACGACTACAATGTTGATATTTTTGTATCAAGATTACCTTGATATGAGATATTTGGAAGACCTTGAATTTTGGTTACTTAACAATACAACTTAAAACTAACAAAATATCACTGTCAGCGGTCATCAGTATTCAACGTCAATTTAACATTGGCATTAGACGTTGTCCTGCAATTGAATTTTGGTCACCTGACATCACAACTTACATTCAACTAAATACCAATATCTAATGACGTCAGTGGCCAGCTTCGTGCCTACTGGCTGTGTTTTTTTTTTTTTTTTTGTAGGCCTGAACAAAATGCAAAGAAAATCATTCTGTGATTATTTTGGAAAATATTGCGATTGTATTTCATTTTCATTGGGAAAAAAAAAAAAAAAATAATAATAATGACAATGTGTTTTGTTTTATCAGCCGACCAAAATTACTGAAAATATTCGAACAAGGTTTTACTTTTAGGTGAAGCAACAACCTGATTTAATATTCAGTGTATATTGTAAATAACAAACTAAGTTAGATGCCTGTTTTCAGTGTTTAAATATACAGCCACAGTCTTGAGATTACACATTTGAAGGCAACACACACCTTGTGATTGAGTTTGTTTTTGTCATAACAGTTGTGCGTTAAATCTAAACCTTTTAGATTTAAAGGTTTAAAGATTTGAAACACAGGATGTACCAGAATGCCAGTCGGTTAAGTCAACACACATTTATCTCTTTTAAACATGTGCTTTCACAGTGGAGACTGACGCTGTATCAGTGTTAATGATAACAACTTTGCTGGCAGACATGCATTTTACATACTGTCGTTTCACACTGAAGCCAGCTGTACATTGTATTGTTGGAGCTAGACCGCTACATAATAAAAACTGAAAAATGGATTGTTTTACTCTCTATGGCAAGTTGCCCAAGTTGATTGTAATTCCTTGTGTTCACTGCAGCTGTTTTCTTGTCTTTTCACCCTCTCCCCGAAACTGACTCTACAGGAAGAGAGTGACCCCTGCAGTTGTGTAATAACTAGAGCATGTGCGGAGATTGTTTTTTCTCATTTCAACAGTAATATCAGTCTACTGCAACCCAATGTGAAAAAATAATCATAACAGTAAGACAGGGCCATATGGCAAACAGAGCAACCTAAGGTTTTAACTCTGTGTTGACTGAAAATACGTGCATACACAGTCAAAGTATAATAAAGATGGATTTTGTTTTTTTGTTTGTACTCCAGCACCTTAGATTTAAAATAAGATGATGTATATGAGATTAAAGTTGTGAGTTTCAGTCTTATTGGTGTTTGAGGGCTTAAAGATAAATATTCACTATTGATAAAGATTAAATATGGGCTGAACAGTTGCTGTACAGCCATTTATACACTGTTCCTAAATTTGAGGCTGATGCAGCATGACAGAGGGTTTTGGCTCTCATTTTTGTGGAATATTTTTGACAAAGTTAGTCAAATGACCTCAAAGCAATGGAGCATGGGTTTCAATGAAGAGAGGACTGAAAACAGACAGCCTGTCAAACCAGCAGGACATGAAAATGACTGTAGCGCTGGTCTGCTAAAGCAACAGTTTGATGTCTGTGGTTTGTAGGCTTCAGCTGGTGAAGCCTACAAGGTTTGCCTACAAATACTGACTATGATGACATTATTTACTTATTTAACCTGTTTAACCTATTTAGCCTCCTAAATTAGGGGATGTGGAATAAAAATTACTACATATGTTAAGCCCACTCAACTCTTTAAAAAGAGTGTTGACGGTATTATCGCATATTAACAATATTTCAGTATTATGTACTGTGCAGGTTTCACTCACAGACTTGGCCTCACAGATGATCCAGTGATGACTTTGCATGGGAGGTCTTCATGATTTATCCTTAACTTCTCATTAACTCTGCAATTGAGGTTGTGTTTGTTGGTTTGTTATGTGGCATCTGCCACAAATGTAATGTAACATAAATGTAAAAAATACTGAACTGATTTGGACCAAACCTGGTGGAGGAATGAGGCATGAACCAGGGACAGACCCATCAAATTTTGGTGCTGATGAATTTTTTTGAATCACTTTTCTTATCATTGCAAGAAAGGGGAGACAGGGGAAGATTAGTGGAAGTTATGAGAAGTTGAGTTGAGTTTCTCAGCAAATAATGTAAGGATCTTGATGTAAAAAAATCGCACTTACTCATACAATTTGGCGCAGATCCAGACAGGGGTCTGACAGACATGTGTAGGATTGTTTGGCCTTGATGAAGGAATGCACTCTACTCAGTGCCTTTCTGGTTTATTCTGCTCTCCCCTGGCAGTGCTACAAGAAAGAAAAGCTGGCGGTATTTTTCTCGGCTGGTAAGTTTGCTGCCTTGTCCTCATGTGCTTTCCTTAGCAGCTATAAGGCATAAATAGGCTTTTAGTCACTTATGGATAATAAACACACAGACAGTACTAAGCTCTCAGAGACATGTTCTGTCAGAAACACAGTCCGTGTAAAACGCTGACAGGTCTACGCTCACGGTCTCTACAACACAGGAGGTATTTCAGAATTGCGTTTTATGTGTACAAATTATATGGTTTTGAGAATGTTGATGTTTTTGTCAAAAGGTCTCAAGCCAAGCTATTGAATTACTGAGTTCACTCAACCAATACAGAGTAAAACATTTTATTGAAGCCCTTTATTTATATGTCAAATTGATCAACATGAGTTTTGACAAGGAGTAACTCTCTACAGCAGCGAGGAGTATGAAGTTTGTTGGTGTTGGAGGTGGTCGCGAACTTTAGGGTAATACAACACAGTATGAGCGATATGGTTGGTTAAGGACGCTCCCTACACAAATCTCTATGTTGAAACGTTATGAATGGAAGATATCAAACCTCCAGCATTCACATAGAAGACATTTATTATGTTCCTGGTACAGCTGGGTGCTCAGTGGCCCAACCCACGCCTTAGTTTAGTTCTTATTTAATTTCTCTATACTGTACTGTATTTTATTTGGTTCTCCTTCTGGTACTCTTGTAAGTGTTGTTTTAATGCATTTTTGTGCCTCATATAACTGTCTTTCAATCTCTTCTCTGTTTAAAAGGTGCTGTACAAATAAATCTGCTTTGCCTTCAGGGATAGGCCTACTCCTGGTTAAATTCCCACCCTGTCAGATAGCAGCAGACAGGATCTCCACCAGCTGCTGTCCCACTGCTGACCCCACACTCTCACCTCCTGCGGGGAGGAAAACAGTCCTACAGCCATCGATGAAGAATCACCTCTTTCTTCCTACATGGTATCCCTGTCTCATGTCTAAAGCAACATTTTGACATTTTAGGAAATACGCTTTTGGCCAGAGCTAGGTCAGCTGTCTCTCCCTGTCTCAAGTCTTTATGCTAAACTAAGCTAAGCGAACTGGGTGCTGCCTGTGGCTTTGTATTTAGCGTAGAATTATCACAGCACATCTAGTTAGTAGACTTTGTAGATTATACCACACCGCTTGGTACATGACTTCATGCCTGATCTAGATAACCTCTATTAGAAGGTCAGGGTGTTTTTTTTTTCCTTGGGAAATTCTTTGTTTCCATCTGTCACTGTCAGCATCATCATATGTGGCAACACTCGTACCCACTAGCTGTCTTCACTTTTATTTGGAGAAAATCCAGTCTCTGTGACAGAAAAATATTTTTGTATTAAAGGTCAAATTTACACAACACCATGAGATCTCTTCACATTACAAGAGTACAAAGCTCCATCTGTGAAGGAAAACAGGCACTCAAAAATGGTTGTCTTTATACACACATCTAACTGCCACACGCTGCTCTTTTATCCCTAAGGCCTGTGTACAGTCCTTATTGTGTCATGATGCTTATACTTGTACTACCTCATAATTTCCTGTCAGGTCACCAAAAGGTTGCCCCAATACAATGGAGGCAATATTTTGTTTGTTAGTCCTCAGAGAGGTATAGTAAAACATTCTCTTTTTTTCAGCTTATCCCTACAGAAAGGAGAGAGAGGCTGGGGCAGATGTGGCTGAACGGTTTGGTCTAACTGAGATGTGTGTGCCTGAAAACAGATTTCACTCAATTCACTCAGAAAACATACTGAGGCAGAATGAAATGATCCAACAGCGTAGCAACAATCTACCCTTGCATTTCTCCTGTATAAATAAATGAGCAGAGTTTCCTTAGCAGGCCTAAAAAGTTGGTGTGTCAACTATAAATAACTATAAATAAATTCTTCAAACACACTTGAGCTCCTAATACACATACAATCTACATGTATGGCATTCCCAACAGGAACTGTGTTTACCATCTGAACTTTTCTTTAACCTGCACTGAGAAAACAGACTCACTAATGGGTGTGGTTGGTTTGTGCTCTGTTGCACTGGTGCCCACACCCAACAGTGAAATCACTGAGCCCTGGAGTACACTAGAGTGTGTATCGTTAGAGTGCATGCTTTAGGGGAGACGTTTCCCAACATGCAGTATGTCCGCTGATGAATTGGGGTGCCTACTCTTATCTAATTTTATTTTAATTTGAACCTGCCAAATGTGAATACTTCTCCTCTTTGTGGTTTACTGATATATATTCAAACACATACTGCCCGGGAATGGCTTTACTCTGAACCTCACTGGTGCGCTGCTCTGTGACAAAATCCTTTCTGGCTGTTCTCCCAGTGGTCTGGAAACGTCACAGTCTTCACATTCACAGTAAAACCACAACGATATTTGGACTTTCATACAATATGGATTGTGGGGCTGTGTGACCAATCCTTATTTGACGAGACTGCTGCACAGTCGACTCCCTTCACAGAGAGAGGTTTACCAAACATGTGACTGACAGCCTCTTCTTAATCTGAGATCACTGGATTTCTCTCTTGAAATTTGACGAAAGCTTTGTAATGGCCTCTTTTATGTTTTACTTAAAGTCAATAGAAATGAGGTGATACAGCCAACTCGTCGAGCCTGTATTGAAAACTATGTAGCCTCTCTTCTGTGGTCAGTTTTCACCTCAAACCAAGTTTTGCTGCCAAACGTAGACGATGTTAAATCTTGTGGTCTATGTTCTCCGCTCTGTTCTGCTCCTTAATTTGTTTCCATTGTGGAATCATAATGCACTTGAGATTTAGCCTGCAGATTAAACACAATTACTTTGTAGATTTTACTAATGACTCTAATTGGTGACTGACATGTTGTACTGGGTTCAAATGTTGTGTGTTTGAATCCAGCTGCAGAGTACCCCCCTTTCTGCTAATAACAAAAAGATGATTTAATTCCAATTGTCATCCCTGAGGTTACTACAAGAGCATATTGATTTTCCAAGAAAAAAAGTTGTAAATTCACTCGAAAAAAACTCTATTATTTTTGTCAAGAAGTCACCATGATGCATATTGAAAGGTTGGATCAACATCATCACAGCACAGATGCCACCACTCTTTGTGTCTACAGTGGAAGACCTAATCAAATTACACTTTTCAATCAGATTTAGGAATAAGGAAATCAATGTGACTCCAGCCCAGAATTCCCATTTCATCATAAGCATCCAGGCTTCTCTCTCTCTCTCTCTCTCTCTCTCTCTCTCTCTCTCTCTCTCTCTCTCTCTCTCTCTCTCTCTCTCTCTCTCTCTCTCTCTCTCTCTCTCTCTCTCTCTCTCTCTCTCTCTCTGTGTGTGTGTGTGTGTGTGTGTGTGTCTTCCTAAGATTTAAGATTGGAGTTAGGCAAGAATAGTGGTTATGGTTATGGTAAAGGTAAGTCTGCAGGAAATGAATGTAAGTTACCCCAAGTGACAAAGTAACAAAAGCAAGTCTGTGTGGCAAATAACTTTTAACATTATAACATATCTGATTTAGGGTGTTGTACCCTGTGTATGAAAAACATCATAAACACAATCACAGTACATTCCTCACACCCACTGCCCTGTACTGCTTATGCCCCTATGGTATGGTTTATGGTTGTGAAATATTAGACAATATTTCTAATATTAGGCAATATGTGTGTCTGCATTCATCACTGATGTACAACAGCCATTTTTATCAATGGTGTGGGTCTGGCCCTTTCTTGCTGAGGGGACCTTTTATCAAGGTTTAAATCGACAGATCAGGCGCAAGTGTCATTTATTTTCTTTACACCTAATTATTCAGAGGACTATTCTGTTTTTTACCAGCCATGCTCGAGTGGCATTGCTCTATTCATGGCAATGCCAGTCTGTCAGTTGGTCCGCCACTTTGTTCCAGAAATATCCTGACAATGATGAGACGGATTGTACATTTTTGTACAGATATTCATGGTCCAAATAGGAAGAATTGTAATAACCATAGTGATTCCCCTTACTCTTCCTATAACACCATCATCAGGTGAAATTTTCATCTGCAAAACTAATGAAATTTCCTTCAAACCCAGGTGTACTTTGTCTTATTCGAGCTAAATAGCAAAAGTTAGCATGCTGAGCTAAGATGGTGAACATGGCAAATATTTATTTCAATATCATATAAATATAATATTGTGCCTGCTGAACATCAGCATATTAACATTGTCATTTGTGAGCATGTTAGTATGCTGATGTTAGCATTCAGCTCCAAGCATTCAAAACCTCAAAGAGCTGTAGACTTTGCTTGAGCTTCTGTTCCTCTTAATTATACAGACATATGAAAAGTATCGTATATCCTTAATGAAAGGAAAGAAAACATCTGTATAAATGGCTCCTATTTGCCAAGTTCGCAGTTTCCAGGAACTTTTTCAGTGTCTCTTTTTGACATAAAATTATTTTCCACAATGCTCTGAGGATTGTCATTTGTGTTATCACTGCTAACTCTCCATATGCACACTCTAGTTATTTATGCTAAATTCCTCACCATCTTTGACTGGAAGTATGAAGAGGGTTTTACAGAGGGAAAAGTACCCTGTTACTCCCACAGAGCTGGCGTACTATCAGTTCTTATTGTTTTTCCCAACATCTGGCTGCCAGACCTACCTCACACTCCTCAGGCCATGTACTGTTTTGTGCATCTTGAACTGTGCTGTAGATAATACATCAATAGTGTGAATATTTTCTTCCATCTCAGATTAAAAATATCTTGTATTAGTAGTGTAATGAGGGTATGTTTTCTGTCCAAAGTTGTTCTGGTGTATATTTGTGCATATCGTTTTCATATTTTAAATGTATGTTTAAATGTCTCTGTCAGGGGTGCACCCGTGGCTCACCAGGTAGGGCATATACCATTTAGTGGCCCCTCCCACTGTCACTATCATAATAAAGCTAAAACTTTAACCCAGCTGCTGATTTGCTCAGTATTTTCTAAATATTCACTAATCATCACTTTCATTTAAGGTCACAAAGTTACATTAAAACGGTGCTGTATGTAAGTGTTTGCTATTGCTACATAGCCAACATTAGCATTAACTGTTGTTCACTTACCGGTCTAGAAGACAGGTTGTGTGTTTGGCACCAAAAGCTGGTCATCTGGACAGCAGGTTATAATAGTCCATAGTTCAACAACCATAACTAAGTATTGTAACCATGACAACAAAGATGTATAATCTTAATGAAGTACTTCTTTTAAGGCAAGATCTTTTCCTAAACCTAAACCTAACTATTTCTGAAGACACTCCTATGGGTCTTATCACAGGGTTGGAACAAATAACCCATATGTGCTTAATTTCCTGTTAATATTTCTTTTTAAATTTCAAGTTGATATCATTATCACAGTTAGTCGAATAAACATGACATGTATGTGAATCATGTGTTTAAGGTGCATAATGGGACATAAATCAAACTTAAACACACTCACACAAAGATGACACTGCACACAGATGTATTCATATTTATTACAAAAACTTGTGTCACAATAAGTTTGGCTTTATGAGAATGCAATGCCATTCATATGTTAAATGACACATTTATGCTAACACAAGATTTTAACTCTAATATATGGTTTCACTGATGTTTGGCGTTTGCCAAGTTCAAGTCTTACAGCATAAACGCCCTCATGTACACATGACTGATGAAGGACATTTATACCACATATCATTTCATTTACAAACATTTTACAATTTAAGACCTTTATGTTTTTGAGCAAAATACTGTAAAAATATGCTATAAACTTTGCATACAATTGAGAGTAGCAAGAAGCACTTTCCATGAACATCTGCTTCTGTATATTTAGAAAACCAAATATTTCTGCAGCATATCTTTCTTTTAGTTGTTCCAGCTTCCCTTCCTCACAATGACAAAGGTTAATAATAATAATACGGATAATAATAATAATAAAAATAATAATAATAACACTAATAACAATAATAATAATAATAATAATAATAGTAATAACTACAAAGCATCTTTTTATCCCTTTCTGGATGTATATTTTTGGTCATTTTCTGGTGAAAGGTTGCTGGTGGATCTCAGGCAGAGGGGCTGTTGTCTCTGAAAGGCAGCAGGCTGGTCAGCGGGGCGAAGGGAGGAGGATTGGACACTGAGTGAGGAGACGATGCTGAGGGAAAGCTCTGTGAGGCAGTTGTCTTTTCTGCTGGAGGGTAATACATCGAGACTCTCTGGATGAGTAAGACAGGATAAAGGAAAGAGAGAAGAAAGAGAAGAAGGACACAAAGAAAGAAGCTGACCACAGACGTCCAAGACTTTTATGTGTACTAAACACTGCAATTTGTGACATTTTATTACAAATTTTAAGAGTGATCTCAATAATTTCTAGTATTGTGTTTTTTGTTTGTTAAGGTACCTGTTTTGCCAGTGATTGAACGAATATATATGACTCAAGACCCACCTACAAGCCTTTTTCAAACTTTCACCCACATCTGACTGTTTTTGTCGAACTGCTGAGCTTTGATTATTTTCTATTGATGTCAATTCCAGTAAACAGTTCTGTTGAAGGTTATAAAGACTGGTTATTTGTTCTGATGAAAGTGCAGTGTTCCCGGTGCTACACATGTTGGTTTATTACACAAATCAAAGCTAAAATACCACAACCGAATACCGAATCAGTTGATCATATGTGGGTGATCAACATTCATGTTCTTTTTAAGAGTAACAGCACAAGTTTTCCAAGAAAACGACTTTTTTTAGATGCTTTTTTGATTAAACATTGCGGTCAGCGCTAACCTCAGGAGCAAATAAATTTCCAGTGGCTGCTGAAAGCTTTTAATGTGAAGCAGCAGCAGTAGAAAATGTTTGCTTAGCAGCCAAATTGTCTGATCCAGTGAAAGGAGAGCGAACGAGTCTGAAATTAAATAATAGATACATTCAGATTCATCAAATTTACAAACAAGAAGGCTGGATTACATGCTGCATGCTTTCCTCTAACAATAAACTATAGAGAGATAATTACAGCATGTAAATACATTGGATGACTATTGCTGAGCTTCTTGGTGATGTCATCAATGAGGTGTGCACAAATGTGAGGGGACTGACAGTTCATGAGATGATCATCATCACAGTGAGATGTTTTTGCACAAAAAAGTATTGGGTGGAACATGTAACATGTTGTCAGAGAGATTGATTGCTCACTGGGGCCCAATGGTCCAATCCCACTGTATATGATGCTAAAAGTTGGTTGAAAGCCACCCCCCCCCACCGAGGTTTACTTTCAAGAAACAAGGGCTCATTCACATGTGTAATCTGCCTTAAAAGACCCAACCTGAATGTGTCCGCTGGGACTGGCTTGGAGGGGGGGAGGCTGAATTTCTTTCCCAGTACAATGTATGCACTAACATAACACATCTGGCATGTATTGAGCGCATGGTACATTTTGAGGAAAGAGAAGGATTTTCATGCTACATGTTACAAATATAATTACCAGAATAACCTCATGTCAAAGAGCAGGAATTTCTGACTTTAGCACAGACTTTTACTTGTTGATGGTTTGGGACTCTCACTGTTCGTTTCTCATGATGACCTGTAGAGCTAACTTTGTGTCAACATCATCACTGCTACTAGCTGATGTTTCTCACTGGTACAGTGCAGCCTATGTTTGTTAGCCAAAGTTGACAGATATCAATCGAATACAAATTCATCTCTAAAAAGTATTTTCACTGGTTTCAGGTAGTTGCTCTATTTTCAAATACTGGCAGTCCCACCTTCTGCAAACATGTCCTTGATTGTAAATGGGTTTGATTTCATGAAAGGGGAAAGACTTGAGGTGTGAGCTGCAATTTATGTCAAAAATTGTAGTCTGTAGTCTGAAGTTATAACTGAAATCTGAAGGCACAGGTATGATATTTTTGGATTCAGTGTGACTTAGTTTCCGAGGATATCACTGTCTCTGGTGTCAAATGTGAATAAATGTTCAAAATTCCACATAGAAGTCAGAATAAAGATACTCCTTGAACTCAGCAAAAAATCACGTTGTCTTGAAGATTTCTGCTGCTCTAAAAGTATGTTTAACGGGTGGATGTAGGGTGGAGATGAGGAGATTTATGTTGTTTGCATGACTCTGAGATGCTCAGTCATGAGCAAAAAATATCAGAAGAAACTAGACTAAAATCACAAATGTTTGTAATGGTTATCTTGTGCTTGAGTTGGTGTGTGTGTGTGTGTGTGTAGACCGCACACTGACTGGGTAGAGTCGGTGAACTGTGTGTGTGTTGGCATCCGTCAGCAGAGGAGCTGTAGGGGAAGATGCTGTGCTCTCAGAGGGCTTGGTCACAGGGCTACCACTCCTCTGACCCAGGGGAAAAAAAACACACACACACACACACACACACACACACAAACCATGTTATCATAAGTGCAAAGAATCAGAAACACGCAGAGAAATAACTATCAACCACGGAACAATCTCTGTATGTGCCCACATGAAAAATGAAAAAAAAAAAAAAGTCCTGTTCAACCACTGTTTATCATGGTTACATCTCAAACATCTCCTCTCTTAAATAAGCATCAGGCCAGTTGGACCCATCACAAAAAACTAGTCGTGGACTTTTGCATTTCCATAAAGTACCAGTAATAGTAAGAAGTGTCAGGTTATGATTAAGTGCTGTACACGTGCATGAATATGACTGGACATTACCAGGAGGCTGGTGGCCAAACAGCTGATGGTAGAATGAATGAAACAGTGAAGGCCAATCAGCTGATGCAAGCACAACTTCAGTGCTGTGTCTGAAGGAACGTTACGCTCCATCTGTTAAATGTCTCTTCACAAACAGTTTCTTTACATTATTCTGTGCCTGCAGCTGCAGCTTCTTCAGCTCGGCTCCATCTACTTCACTAAGAAAATCAAGTCTTAGAAATCAACAAGAACTAAAAAACAAGGGAATAAACTGGCATCCTTTGGTACGTTTTCCACTTGGTGCATGCAGCTAGTGATGATCAGTCTGCTCGTTTTTGTGATGCGATATGCAACTTTCCCTGCAAAAACCTTTGAACACTCTGGGCCTCGCTATTGTTTCAGTCTCCATTTGGGTGGTCTGTCTGCAGCACACATGAGGTCAAACCCAACACGGTTGGCCACTGTAAATCTATAAATTAGATTAAGTGTTTTTTTGTGTATTTCACTGCAACTGCATAGGAAAAAACATCTGCAAAGCGATTCATGTAAATATTTTACAAAAATAAATAATTATCTTATAGGTATGTAGAAAATATGGGACAGACAGTTCCAGACAATGAGTCACCAAACCACCACCAACTTTTACTCTACGCCATGACAGAGCAGTCATAAAATTTTGTCTTATAAATTGCCATTAATTTGAAGTATTTACACACCATAAACGTGTAAATACAGGACATGAAATGTGGGAGTGCAACTGACTGATCCATGATTTAAGTACAGAATTATATTAAATTTAAAAACATAACAAAAAATCTGAATAGCCACATAACAACAAGAGAAAGAAGTAATAGATAGAAAGATAACAGAGAATAATGACAGTTTAGGGAGTTTGCTTTCTAAAATTGTAGCACATAATGTTATGTACTTAAAGAATTCTTTTTGCATTACACAATGAAAAGATAGCAGATTTGGCAGTATGCAGTGAAGGATGACGGCAGGACGCAGGCTTCTCCTGCAAAGTCTGGGGTCCATATCAGCTCGATCTCTGGCAGCACAGAGCTCATTGAGCTCCCCAAACACAACCAAACACAGAGCCTCCGATTCAAGCAGACAGGGTTGAGAATATAGAAAACTATGAATTTTTGGCACTTTTGCTCAATAAATAAATATAGAATAAAAAAATAAATAAAAAAGTAAAACTCAATAATGACTAAATGGTTAGTCGATTATCAAAGTTCTTGTTTATCCTTTCTCTTTGCGCTGTTCTCTTAGCAATAAGATCAGTTATAAGGACAGTGACCTTTGCAAAGCCTAAAGACACACCTGTGCTATAAAATCATATGGCACATAGCTGGTATGTGTAACCAGATATTTCTTTGAGAGCCATTTCCCAAAAACTGTCAAAAATCAATGTTATCATCTGATATCAGAAACAGCATGTCAAGGGCAATGGAAACATGATAATCTTCTTTCAGACTGTAACCGCAGGATTTCAACAACAACATAAGAAGGAGTTTGGTGGGAAAAGCAGGAGAGAAGGAATGTTTCTGATAAACCTTGCTGATGGATGGGGGGCTTGGCACCTGGAGCCAGACCTGGTTAACCCTGCTGATGCAACTATCAGTGTTTGTCAGATTTCGTGGCCCACTTTCTCATTTTCACATCCTTTATTTGGGGTTTTCACTGCTACTCTGGTAATGTGAGAGGAGAAACAGAGCTCTGGCTGCAGCAGTAGCAGAGGAACTACTGAGATCAAGCACCACAGGTACATGAGCTGATTTCAAACCGTTTGTCAAAGAGTTTTGTGGGACAACAACAATGTAAAGACAACTGAGCATCATTATTGATTACTTAAAGCCATTCAGGCTTCAGAATATTACAAATGACCATGAAGACATGACCAAGAGAGATAGGGTTAAAAAAAATATCTGGTACACCAGAGCGTTGTGCGATGTGTTTACCAGTTTAGTGGTTTTCCAGCCATCTTTCCTCCACAGCATGGAAGACTCTTAACGCTCACACTCTCACAAAAAAGGCACACAAATTTTCTCCCCCATGTGCAGTATGTGGTCTGGAGATCAAATGGCTGAATGTTGGCATGCTGTTGAAGGAGCTCCACATTTAGCAAATGTCTTGTAAATACATCTAAAGACCATGTCATTGACCATCTCCGTTTTCCCCTACTGGGAAATATCTAATCAAGCAAGAAATTTACAACACATACAACACTGCTTAGTACTCAATTCAGTTTGCCTCCATCACTAACTGAGTTTATTATTTAGAGATTAAGCTGACATTGAAATATCAAATATGATAAATTAAAGGAAAAACTAACAAGGTGTCTTAGTAAAGTGTTGGGCCACCATGTGCCATCAGAACAGTTTCAGCGCACCTTGGTATTGATTCTACAAGTCTCTGAACTGCTGGTGGGATAAACACCATTCTTCATAAAAGACATATTTTGATGATGGTGGTGGAGAGCGCTGTCTTGGAACAGCACGATTCATATCATTTTCATACGCATCAAACCACTCAATGACCCCTTGTGCCCTATGGATGGGGGTGTTGTCATACTGTTCTAGCCCTGACATCAAAAGTTATTCCCCGTTCAAAGCTGTACAGAATAATGGTTTTGTTGTAGCCATCTCTGAGATCTTTGTAATGAAGTCCAGGCCTCTCCTGAACTCAGTGTTTCATTTGTCTTTTTAGTGTAATTCTCATTAGCTGATCATGGTGGAATAATACTAACTGACAGGTCTGGAGACTCAGTTTACATCGAGCAGGATAAAGTCTGAGCACAATGAGTCCCACATTGTGCCTGCAATTTACTGGGCACCAAATGGGCATTATTTTCTGGACTCCATGACCCACATCCCAGTGTTTCCCCACTGCTCCTTATCCATTTCTCCTTGTGCATGCTGAACAGTAAGTAAAAGTGGCTTGAGGTTAGGGGGGTTAAGGCTTTACCCTGTGGTTGGAGGCAGTTTTCCTTGTCATGGTAGACTGTGCAATATAGGTCTTCTATGTGGTACAGCTGGCTGGATATGACATGCCATAGACTTTTTGGCTGCCATTTAATTTTGACCAACAAACTCAGCACACTATACAGTTATGTAGTCCTGCAAGTTAAAGCGATTGTTCCTGTTAAGAAACTGAAGAATCTGTTGTAATCTCATCCCACTTTCTTCACCTCGCACAGAGTTCAATTGATTAAATGCTGCCAAATTGTGAGAGCAACTAACATCCACAAAAATTTAAAAGAGCGTTGCCTCTTCTTATTTGGATAAACTACAAGATGAAAAAAAAAACAAGAAGGAAATATGCTACATGATAGGCAAAACACAAGGTAACGACTAAATGCTTTTTAACCTGACAAATCGTAAAATACGCTAGTGTGGTTGAGACCTGTGGTGACATACTTGTGACTTTGTGAACTTTAATTAAACTCTATGCATATTGTATTCATTAGTTCTATGCCATACTCTCACGTCCCTTTTGACGCACTTAAAAGTAATGTGTTAATGTTTATTGCCCTAGTGACAAATGCTATATGTGTGTGAGCCTATTGCTCTGGTGAAAAACTTCCAACCTTGTAGCCTCTTGGAGCTCGATAACCGATAAGTGATGCATAAACAACAGCTACACTGTGAGCCTGTGAGTGGTTTATGAGGCAAAGGTAGGGGCATGACATCAGGGGAGTGAAGCCATGAGATATACAGCTTCAGAAAAGGAGGAGATGTACATGGTAAGGATGACCTCTGTTTGAGGGACTAAGATTAAAGGGCTGCTGTTGTGATAAGGGGCCGAGGTATATTGAGTGTATCCTTGTGTGTTCTCCAGTCTCATACTCTGCGTAGAGACAAACTCATCTTTAAAACTTGGACCCTCTTCTTCAGATGATTTTTTCTACCACACAATCTCTCCCAGCATGTGCTTCCAATGCCGTCCACACTGTTTCATGTTCCACTTAATAGTATGCTTTTTGCCACACTGTGAGAGAAAATAGTCCCCTGCCAATTCTGCTGTAACCACAGCCTGAAGTTTCATTGACTGCAGAGTGTCACAGCTCAGGTTCAGGAGGACTCAATACTATGACTCAGAGACACCGTGAACCGTAAACGTTCAAAACACTTCACCTCTCTCAAGGCTCCACAGGCAGGAGCAGGCAAAGGCAAACAGTAACCAGCAGTGGTTGATAACAGGCAGGCAGGGAAGGATCAGGCAGAAAGTCAAACCAGGCAAGGAAAGCTAGAAAGCACCACTTTGGAAAGCCCAACAGACAATCTGGCAGGGAATGAGTGGAAATGGGCCAGTATATAAATACTAAGAGTTGATTAGGGACTTGGGAACAGGTGAGCAGGTGGGTAAAAGGCGGGAAAGCTGGGGTTAATGCAGGGCAGGAGAGCTTGGCAGTTTCTGAAATGACATGAGAGTTAGTAATATGAAAAAGGCAGGCAGAGAATGAATGAATGCATGAATCAACTGTGACAGTGTGTGCATACACATGGTGGCAGATTCATACGATGATTCAATGTAGTTGAGATGAATTTAGGTGTGTTCAATTTTATGCATCGCTGCGCAGCACTGACTTAACATGATGCATGCTGGAAATAAAACAATGCATGCTGGTTATTTTTGTCCGACCTTCACCGCTGCTGCAGAATGTCACCATGTCACATGACTTTAAAACCTTGTGGGAGCAAGGCAGCTGCAGTTTTCTGAGTCAGGCTCTGCAGTTGCTGGGAGCCACCTCTGTGAAGACAGAACCTTGTCCTACTTAGCTTAAGGCCTCACTGATACACATGACATGTGGTATGTTTTCCTTCTATGGTTACGTCTTCTAAAGGGGGTGCAATTTTTTCGTCTCCTCCTTCTGACAGCTAATTGTTTTTACATAGTCTTCATTTTTAGCAGGAAAGCTGTAAAAACAGTGCAGTTCAGGAGTTTGTTATTATAGAAGAAGTATGCCTAATGCCCTCATAGGCATATTTCTTCTCCTTTAGATTTCTTTTCGTTTCACCCTCCTGGCAATACGTTGAACCCATAGTATTCTTAAGACTTTAAGTCCTCAATGTAACAGAAATAAATAAAAAATGTTATCTCTCTGTAAGTGTTATAGATTATGAGAGAGATTTAAATCAAACCCTTGCAGTTTGATTGAATTGTGAAAAAGTTATGGTTTGTGGTTTGGCGAATTCAGCACACTGTGAGATAATGAGGTGTAGGAATGTCTCGCTGTGCTGTTAGAATGGGAGGAGAAGGATACAGACAAAATGAATAAATCTGTATACAGACAAAGTTTTTTTCCGGCTGAAATCCAAACACACACCTCTTACTATGATTCTCCTGGCTACTGAGAATAACTAACATGAGGATAACATGTACATGAACACACATGTACATAACCTCCACCAAATTCAAGATTGAGCCATCAAATACATTTTACAGGAAGAGAAAAAAGTGGGATTTGATATGAAAATGAAAATGAACGATTGACACAGGGACAAAGATTTTGTGCCTCAAAACTCATCTCTTTTTGTACCATGCCCACATAGTCTGGACTTTTATGAAGATGTGTCAGTGCGTGTGTGTCTTACCAAGTCCTTGATGCTGCCAAGCACCGCTGTGGTCAGTATCCCTGTGAAGAGGGCCACGAGGTTCAGGCCAGTGAGGGTCCAGATCAAGATGTAAAGAGTGAAAACCTCCTCGCAGCTTTGTACTCCAACAAACTCATAGTAGTTGTTGAGGTAGCCTCCACTGAAGAACAAGACAACAGCTCTTTTGAACCCTTTTAAAACCACGGGGATCACCGGTGACACCGCGGCGCATGTGTATTTCAAATTACCGTAGCTAGTTTGAATTAGATTTTTGCAATCTCAGAAATGTTCAATCTGCACTTTTCAAGAATTTATAAAAAGAAAGTTGAAGAAAATTCAATTCCATTTTTGTCCTTTTCTTCTTATAACACAGAGTTTTAGGTAGTGAATTACATAAGAATGGTAAATACTTGACAGATTTTGAAAGTTCTACTTCTCCTGGAAAAAGGGTGTAAATTATTTACACACAGGGCATTTTTTGGCACAATTATTGACAAAAATAGACAAAAAAGACTGCGTTTTAATAAATATATCTATTATTATGGTGCTAAAAGGGTTAATAACAGATGATTTTAAATAGTTGAAAACAACGAATTAGTGACAGTGGTGGTCAAGATTTTTTGATCAGATTTTGGGCGTTGCTTTGTTTAAATTGTAATGATATGGCAGTGGTAACGATATACTGAGATAATATCACAGGTTAATGATGTGTGGTCTCACTTGGCGCAGTCGTACAGGTCGCAGCAGTAACAGGTCCCACTTCGTACTCTCATGTTACAAGACTCCTTCACATTCCAACATGTAACCTGAAAAAGAAAACACAAGTTCAAAATGTAATCATTGTCACTGCCACTGTTGACTTAATCAACTAATTCGGACTGTGATAACCTGTCCGAATTAGTCTCCAGACAGTATATTTTCCTTGTTACATCAGCTCATCTTTACTCACAGAGGTGTAGAAATTCTCATAGACGTAGCTGTTGCCGCTGCTGTAATACTGGCATCTCCCCGCTCTCAGTGGACGCACGTCCTGGCAAAAGTTAACACATGAAGAAATATCACGCACACAGCCCCATCAATTTTGATTAAGAATGAAACAAATACGAATTAAGAAAACAAAACAAACAAAACTGACATTTATTAGACAAGATAATCCAGACCAACTAAAACACATTTGAAGCAAGTAAACAAGTGCTGAATTCGGAGTCGATGAAAAACTGTCTCAGTCTACTCTGAACAAAATGTTTATGCCACAGTCACAGCCGTGACTCCAGTCTATTCCTTGTGTTTTTATGTTTTTCCCTTTTCCCCTGTGTCTCCTGTTCCCCCCCCCCCCCCCCCTCTCTCTCTCTCTCTCATCATCTCTCTCTCTCAGCCAGTCTGGTATCTTCTGGCTGACAGGGGGACATGTACCCCCTTCCCTGAGGGTTGTCCCCTTCAATATATCATTGTAGACAGCAAAATGCCAAGTAGGCCCACAGTCACATTAAAGGCAGTTTGATGAAATCTTCACACGAAAGGGATGAAGTGCTTGTGGAAATGTGAACATAATGGTGTCATTAGGCAGAAGAGACGGAGAGAACAGAGCTGGGCACAGAGAGGCAGGGAGACCAGGGACAGTCAGACAGTGTGGAGCCTCAGGTGAAGATCGTTCACCTTTTGTTTACCAGTGTTTTTGTGACGTTACATATATATACATATACAGTATACTGCAGACACAGAGGTTAATGTGGACAGCAACGATCCAGAAGATTGTTCTAACACTTTTGATTCATAAAAAAAAAATAAATCTGAGTATCTAAACATAGAAATGGACGGAGGAGCAGACGCATACGGAGGCAGGTGAGTAGCCCCTCCTCTCAAAGCAACAGTCCTTCTAACTTCATTGTCGCAAAAGAGGCAATGTCCCGCTTATTCAGGAACACATTAAAAGTCACTTTATAAATTCATAAGGTTATTAAGCAGAAGCAGAATCGCTTGTTGACTGGCAAATGGAAATGTGCCTCTGGCATGAAGAGCCAGAGTAGCTTAATGCTCGCACATCCACCCCAGCCTGGATTCATGTTACTGTTTGGTACGAGAAGATAAACACAGATATTTTCAAAACGAAACAGGCAGGCCTGTATAATACATGCATGTGGTATTTACATGTTGTTTAATCTGTACAAGAACACATATAAACAAGCGTAAAAGAGGGGCAGGGCTTTTGAAGTGAAGTCACGCAAATGTTGCCAAAAATCTCACAGAGATAAAAACACGACTAAAAACTCATAATAATCTCAAGAGTCACAAATATCAAAAAGATTAAAAAGATGAAATACATCTTATTGTATATAAAAATTGTAAAAGTGTAAAAGAGATCAATAGAGTGCAAGATATTCCTTCACATTTGGGAGGTTTTGCTCCTCGGCTCCTTTGACTTTACAGTGCTACGAGGAGAGTCATTGTTGTAATATTTACAATTTAAACTGTAGAAAATGCCAGTCAGAAAAACAAGGCTCGAGTGCATGACTGATGGCAGTTCAAAATTAGATATGAATGGAGTTTTGGTGATTTTAGACACCTACATTTCATCTCAACTCCACTAAACAAATCATTATTTCTGAAATCATACTTAGCCCTAACATTAGATTTTGTGAACTTGTCTGTTAGCGACAGGGGTCAAGCTACTTCAGGTTCAAATTTCTTTATCTATACTGGTTTAATATCCAGTATTCTGTATAAAATCATAATACACCCTCTAGTACAGTCTGTGGCTGCACGCACCTATTGGTAATACACCACGTCAGGAAAACAAAGGAGAAGAAGAGGTAGATAACATTGAATTTCATGGTACAGATGGTAAAGATACAAGTAAGTTGACACGTTAGCAAATGACATTGCTGAATGTTCTGACAGAGAACGTCTTCTAATGTCAGCTCTCTGAAGTGAACTCCACAATGATTTCACATAACTAAGCAGCGTGTTAAGATAGTGTCTTCTCAGGTCAAGTACATCCAGTGCTTTTGTTTTTTTAACCAGTTGAATGTTCTTTAAGGGAGGCAGCTCACTTTCTATCACAGGAACATCCATCACATTCAGTAAACGTCTTCTCAGTCATCCAGGTCATCAGATGTCTGGACGTATTAAGCCCAAGACAACTGGAGTTTTCCTGCACTGATCGATCCTCTCGAATAAAAAAGTCTCCAAGACCAAAGAGAAAGTTTGTTTTTTTTCCTCACATTATGTTTTCACAACTGCTAATTTATGAGGTTAAAAAAAAAGTCTGGCGAATGTTGTAAAGACAGGGCTATAACATGTGGGAACCCTTTCCATGGAGTATTGCCGGCAGGCCGGTGTTGGCACGCAGTGCAGGCCAAGAGGCTGTCCAGGTGGATCACAGTCAACCAGAACAGAGGTTTATTTCTGCTTCACGGTACACTGTGGCTGCTTTGTTTCATCCCCAAATACAATCATCTAGTATTACAGCAAACACATGGAAATGCAGGTAACTCACCATGTTCAAGACAATACAGACGCCATCAATCACCAGGCACAGAAAAGAGGTGATGATCCCAAAGCTGAGGAATACGATTGCAGCCGTCAGCTTGAGGAGGAACAAAGGAAAAAGTACAAATATTATGGTTTTTCAATTTGTGTAAGGCTTACAGCAGATTTGTTTTTGCAACAAATCACAGGTTAACTGTGTTAAGCACTGGTTAGACTCTGAAAACAAGTCTCTAAAGGTCTGAAATCAGTCTCAGAAATATGATAATCCCCTTTGTTTAAACAGCAACTCTTTGAAATCATAATATTATTCCTGGCTACTTCATAGCAAAGAAAGCTTGTGATAGATGCTTGTGTTAACTCTCTGTATCTTACAGTACAGACACTGACTGTGCAGAGCTGAGAATCTCACCTTCATTTATGCTCTTCATTAATCGCAATCTTGATTTAACACATTCCAGATTTTACACATTACAGTTAGATAAATTCAATATGGAAAATAAATTTCCACTATCAATCACTGAGTCGTTTCCTTATGACAAGCCACCTCTCACCGGCGAAACGGATAAAAGCATGAAACCAAATCCAAGCACAACTAGCTCAGTTCAAAAACTCCACCAATAGGAGTCTTGATCCTCAAACCCTTTGAGGATAAGATGATGTGTTGTTTTTGGCATTTCTGTCGTAAACTGGAATTGTTTTGGCAGCATATATACTGATAGCACATTAGGTAAGGATGAAACAATGAGAATAACTACTCTATTGAGATAAAATCTGAATCCTTCGGTGTCTGTTTATTGATTATACCTGTCTGAGCTGCTCTTCTAATGTTTGTATTTAATGGTTGAGTTCCACATTTCCTGGATGAATTTATTTTATGTGAAATTATTCAACCCTTGACCCTTGTACATTCTTGTACCAGTGGATACAGGGTTGTTTAATGCTGCACAGACACTATATGATTTTTCACATTTAGAAATGGTATTAGAGAATTTAATGTGAATCTGTGTATTTGATTATGCAATACCATACATGGAGTATTTACCCCCCCCCCCCCCCCCCCCATATTTTATTGTCTTATGACATTGAATCAAAGCAGATTTTTTTTTATAAATATACTCAGCAACAGAAAAAGTGTGACCAAAAGTTGGGTCGTCCAGGTATCGACTGCACAAAGATGACCTCCATTTAATAAATTATATGATGTTAATGAAAGTTAATAAAATTACACAGAAACAACAGCAGTTGTGGCACAGCTGTGACAGAGTTCACACAGCTGTAGAGCCGTATGATTTATAGTATAGTGCTGATGTAATCATCTCACAGGTAATAAAACCATACAGCTGTACGTTTTGTACACTCCGTATATATTACCAAATACAGTCAACTGACCATCCCCAGACGGGACCATCAACAGGGTAAGAAGGACTGACTACATAGCTGCACATGTGAAAACATGCGGAAAAGGTACCACAAATATTTGACCAAGACATGACATCTGATACATGGAGAAAGAGCTAATTAACTTTTGAACAATTTACTGGGAGAACATTTTCGAATAACATGATTACAGCCAGCCAGAGCAATATACATGGTTCTTTCTTAAGCAATTACCTAATTTCCTGTTCTCATAGTGTAAACAGCCATAATAGTTATGGTACGCTAATGTACCTGATTACAGTACTATATTGTACTTCTCTGAACTGTTTTCACTTTGTAAAAATGACAGTACAAAGAAACAATGCATGTAGGTCTGTTTTTCCATGTATTGCTACTGCAGTGACTGCAAAAAAACAAACAAACAAACAAGAGAACACAAAAATAACCAGTACAGTCAGAGGCTATACAATGAAGAAGTTAGATTCTCATAGACTGGCTCATTTTGTGATACTGGTCATGTGTTTGCATCTGAGAATAATTTATTAACAAAGAGCAGATTAAAGACAGCAACTTTTCTTCTGGTGAGAGGTTCAACATATGAAGGGGTCCTTGGCCCATGTCTGGCATTTATACTTTCACATCTGGGCTAATTGTGCCTGTTGTCCTGCAGCGTTGGCTGGCAACCAGGAAGATTTCCTGCCTGTGCGTCGGAATTGGTCCAGATGTGGAAGTAGTATCTGACAGTCATGCTGTATGCGCATACAGCATTTTTAATCTCTTGCTCTGATGATTTAAGTGAGAGTGTCACGCGCTTCTAAGCCATAGAGGAGCCTCAACTGTGAGTCACATAAATATTGTCTTTGTGAAAAATGAGCAGGACGTTTATATCTAGAACCAGCAGTGCCCAAAGTGCTTCTTCCCACTTTGCATCTTTATTGCAACTTTGCATCTTGTGTTTGTCCTCTAAGTCCAAGCCAGGATTTAAATGGTGGTCTACATTTCAAAAGTGAGGGTTGAGATGAGACATGAAATAAGATTTGAGAATAGAATAAACAGGGGATTGGGGGCCTATTCATTAATATAATTTAAAAGTCCCTGGTGTCACAGTGGGAGGCCACAAGATGTCTGCCATTTGTTGTAGCACTGCTGGTCACTGCTAACATACTGTATCTCTCCGCCAAGGTACACTCCCTCTTGGCAGGTCAGGGCTGAGTGTGCATAGGGAAAACATTAGGGTGCGGTGTGGATATAGTGTGTGACTGTACATATGTGTTTTAAGATGAAGAGTTACAGGAGGAGGAGGAGAAGAAGATTATACCAGCTGCTTGCGGTTTTCCTCCAGGCGGAGTCCCAGAAGTCCAAGGAACGATCCAAGGGTCAGCTGCAGAGAGCAAAAAGATGGGGAAATATGATTCATTTTCACTGCAAACTGTGACACCTTGTTATGGTTTGGTTCTCTTCCAAGGTAGAAAAAAAAAATCAGCAAAATGAAGAATGACATGCCATCATTAGCACTTAACGGTTATATGGAAATGGCTCATGTGGTACAACTTAAAAAACATATAGTGCGTTTTATGTTACATGTTGTTGTAAAAAGCATTAAAGATATAAAATCATTATTGATTCAGGAGTGCCATGGGTCAAATCTCACCACAGATTCAACCAGAAAGTGATAGTTTAGGGAGGAATTTGGCAGCACTTCCAAAAGACTCATCATGTTCTTCCAGTTTGAAAATCGGAAGCTTGAATTACAGCCGAGTGTAATAACTGCAGGAAGTGCTCATGCTGACGTCTCACTGAATCAAAAATCTGTCAGTCATCACTTTCACAGCCTACCTAAAACTGTGTCTGTCTCAAACTATTGCAGAACCACAATAAGCAAATCAAAACTGTTGGCCGGCGCTGCGAGACTAAAGGATTTTAGCTTCAATTTCATATGGGTATCACATGCCGTAGGATGTTTTGATATGTTTTAAAACTTCCAGCTGATTTCTTGGTAGTTTCAGACAGACAGTATAACCCAACATCTCTGAGTTTTGTTTTTGTTTTGTTTTTTTTTAACCGTATAAATCTGTCTTGCTGGCTGAATATATCATGATGGGGAATTACCAAGGGACAAATAAAGCACAACTTACAATAACTCCAGAGGTGTAGCCGGTCACAGTCAGGCTCTCTGTTCGGGTGGCTGTGTAGACTCCAAGCACCACCACCAGCAGGGACAGAGTGAGCATGCCCAGCACCAGCCACAGAGCTCCCCTGACCCTCACCATCATCTCTGGCAGAGAAACCCTCAGTCATGTCATACGGTACAACGCAGGATAAAACATAATAAGCTAGACCGCAGCTGTGAGCCTCTTGGCAGCTGCCTACCTAAATATTTCAAGATGAACAAAACAACCTTAATTAGATTTGATGTATTTTAATTTAATTTAATTTAGTCATTCTAAACACAATGGCATGATCCAAACCCCATGTCTCCTGTTGGTCCAGGGCAATTATCATGTTGACAACATTAATTCAATTGCTTTTAAATATTCACTCTAACAATCCACCTTAGCTTTATACACACAAACATGAGCTTTTAACACTCAGGCTGTTTCAGTTACACCAACTGTTAACTTTATACTATTTATACTAATATTCCTTCTTATTAAAAAAATAAAAGGTCCTACAGAGGATTACATCACTTTCAAACAGCTGAAATCACTTAGTCTCAGATTATGTACAAATTGTTGTGGACAACAGTAAATTACTGTATTCGTTGCACACCCTTCAAGAAGACAGCTGCTGGCAAACAAAAAAATTCCATCTAATTTTAAATTGGAAAATTAACTAAACAGTACAGTAAGAGCAATTTGTCTGGACATTAGTCTCTGCCAGCTCAAAGCTGAGATCCTCTCATTAACACCTGCTGATACACTGTACCAGCACTGGATATTTTTACTGTTTTGTTTTTTGTTTTTTGTTTTTTTTTTTGGGGGGGGGGTTTCTTTAGTGAAAGATATATTCATTATATATGTTTTCTAAGATGTATATCTAAGCTTTAATAACAAAATACAAAACATCAACACATTTGCCATAAAGCCCTCATATAAACTGAGACATATGTTGTGACCTTAACCCTAAAGCTGGTATAGTAAAGCAATTTTAGGAGAACTAAATAGTATAAAACATAACATAAACATAAACATAACATAAGCATGTATACACTGCTCTATGTGAAGGACTGTGGTACAAATATTTGAATACTACTGTAGAAATAAAATGCCATGACATGTTATCACTACTTTAATGTTGAATATCCTAGACATATACAATAGCCACATTAAAAAAACAAAACATGCGTTCAATCCTCTGATAAAGCAAAAATAAAAACTGAAATACACATTAAAAACAAAACAACCTTCCGTATGCCTATCCTCCTTACTACAGACCAACCACGTCTCTCATGGCCAAATGTTTTATTGTGAAATTATTCTGCACTGTGCTGCATCTGAGAGGCAGACATTAAACATGTTTGCAGCACTCCTGAGATTTGGTAGTGAAACGACGCTGAAATCGCTTGGCTCGGTAACTGATCTCCTTTAGATCATTCCTTAAAAGATATTTGAGGAGTGAAAAAAAAAAAAAAAAAAAAAAAAAAAAAACATGTACTAGGTTGACTTAGGGTTGACCACCGCTGCTGCTGACATGATGCCACGACCCGACCTTTACCGTTATACTGAAGGAGTTTGTAAAACTGTTTTATTCAATGTTAATCTGTTTCAGTGCCAAATGCATGTGAAATTAACAATTACAGCTATGTATAAAAACTTTCATGCTACTATAAACCCCAACGATGGGCAATCTGTTATTGGACAGGCCTGACAGGCGCATCAGTAGCTCACAGCATCACATACCTGTTGCTCGGCTCTGTGGCACTGGCTTGTCCCTGCCCATCGCTCTCTGGATCTTTGCAGTCATGATAGAGTTACTTCTTCTTTCCCCTCTGACAGCTTCTGATTCCCGATCCGGTAGTTTCACTGCAGGTTCAAAAGTCTTCTCTCAAAGCTTCCAGATGTCCTGGAGTGAGCACAGGCATCTACTGAGTGGATGTATATCTACTTGCGTGCAGCTCGGCGTGCAGACCAGAGTGCATGACGCTCCGGCCTCTGCTGCATTCAAGGACGGTCGGGAACGTACCTGACTACTGCTGTCGAAGCGCTCCTGACAAGTTGGGACAGAGAATGACCAGCGCTCTTTGCAGATGATGGTAGTTTGACCCTGCAGTTTTATATGAAGCAACGGCAGATACGTTGGTCGTGGGCTGGATGTGCTGTGTGTGAGGAGGAGAACATGTTCTCTCATGTGCAAAGGAGATGTTCATCAGTGGGAGTTTACATCTATGGCATGGCTGGATTGACCTATGGGGAGCACTATCTGCAGGGCCTCTCTTAACACCATGTTCCCCCTACTCTCTGTGAAATGCGGACAGTTTTTCTAGGCTACAGTTTTCTTTGCTCCCATATGTGCTCTGTGGTGGCACAAAAGTGAACAATGAAGGTCTTAAAACTAGATTCGGACTCAGGGACCCTCTTCAAGACAGGGCCTCAAGATGTGATACTAAAGAAGCAGCAGCAATATTTCAGCCGATGTGTTTTTTGGTGCATGTTCCCAAAAAAATTTTAGTTAAATTAGTACAAACCAGGTGAAGCAGAGTGAGCATTTTGGGCACCTGGAATGTCAGGACTATTGACATATGCACCAGGACAGGTTAAATGATACTGAAAAATTCCTGTGAAACGCTGTGTGACGACTACTTAGCCAGTTATTTGTAGACAGCCTGGAAGAGGATAAAAAAAAAGACCTTTATTATTATTTATGTCATTTGAAAATATAGACAATGTGATATTTGATATATAGCACTGTTTTGTATTCATACGTGGGATGGGATTAAATGTAATGTTTAACAAGTTCATCTTCAGGCATGACTTTTCCATACTCAGATTTCTGCAACTAAATTGGCAGCCAATGCTGTTTTGTTGCATCGTGTTTGTGTTTTAGCTTATAAATGACTCATTTGGGTTCTTTTCAAAAACAAAAATAATAATTATGTAGAGAAATTAATCTAATTCATACATATTAGTGAGAATTTATCAGAGTTTTCTCTGTGACCACCCAAGTGTCACAGTAATCAATCAAAACCCCACAGCTGTGAAACTCTACATATTTAGAGCGGAGGGAAATTTATTATGCAATTTATTATTTTTATGGAGCAGACACTAAAGACAGATGGAAACAGTATGGCCCCTCACTCTGAACATCAGGCCAAGCTGATAATTCACAGATGATGACGGTAAATATTTCATTCAACACTTTCTAGTGCTGTATTAAAGTGTAATTGAAGAGGAAAAGGGAAAGGAAATCTTTAAATCCATCGCTTCATTCACTTCATTTCTGCGTCTGGAGTTTGAACTGCTGATATGATCATCTTTTACATCTAGTTTCTCTTTGTTGGGACAAATGATCTGCACCAAAAACAAATCTTCCTGAAGGAACGGTACCTCATCTCCCGGTGCACTAACTCTGATCTTGGGTCTGACCTGCAGAGACACTTTGGGAGGGCTGCACACTGATTTATTGATTAATTGGCCGATTAAAAATCTATACATTATATGTTGGAGTTCAAGGTTATGACCAGTTGGTGTATAACATTTGAAGACGCACATAAAAGATTAATGTACATGAAACTTTATTCAAGTTGGTTTATGGCACTGCACACGCCTACATACAGAGTGAGTCACTGATGGTAAATGAATTAAGGAATGAGCATCTAGACACACACACAAATTAAATCAGTGATGATTTGAGAGCCCACTCCCATCTGTACTGAGGAATTCTCAAGAAAAAAGCAGATGTTGCTGGGTGGTCTGTTCAGCTCACTTCATCTTAGAGGGAATAGACTGTATGAAGGCAGAAGTGATGCAAAGATCCCATGATGCTTTAGGGTTCACATACACTGGCCAGTTAACAAGCACTTAAACTGAAACCTCGACCCTAGTACTCACTGTCTGTGTCTTACACAGCATCTGATTTTTACTTGTCACCAGTTTTTGCAATTTTGTCACTAAATAGTCGTCTTTTGTCTTCTGTGAAACATTTTTGTGCTGAATTTGAACAGTGAAATACACTCAATATTCTTATGAATAATGTCTTGTTTGTGTTGCATATCATTCGTATTTTTATTGTTTATTTTATTTCAGTTAACCCTCTGGAGTTTGTCTGTTCAAAAGTGAACACACTGGGCATGCTTTAATGATACTCACATAACTTTAATTACATACAATGCAGAAACAACCTGAGAAAAGCTGTCAGAAGTGCTGAGTTTCAGTTATTTACAAAATATATACACTCACCGGCCACTTCACCTGTTCAACTGCTCATTAATGTAAATATCGAATCAGCCAATCACATGGCAGCAACTCAGTCCGTTTAGGCATGTAGACATGGTCAACACAACCTGCTGAAGTTCAAACAGAGCAGGAGAAAGGGGATTTATGTGACTTTGAACGCGGCATGGTTGTTGGTGCCAGAAGGGCTGGTCTGAGTATTTCAGAAACTGCTGATCTACCGGGATTTTCCTGCACAACCATCTCTAGGGTTTACAGAGAATGGTCCGAAAAAGAGAAAATATCCAGTGAGCGGCGATTCTCCTGGCGTAAATACCGTGTTGATGCCAGAGGTCAGAGGAGAACAGCCAGACTGCTTCGAGCTGATAGGAAGGCAACAGTAACTCAAATAACCACTTGTTACAATCAAGGTATGCAGAAGAGCATCTCTGAACGCACAACACGTCGAACCTCGAAGCAGGTGGGCTACAGCAGCAGAAGACCACACCAGGTGCCACACCAGGCTACAATTAGCACGGGCTCACCGAAACTGGACAATAGAAGACTGGAAAAACACCGCATGGTCTGATGAGTCTCGATTTCTGCTGCGACATTCAGATGGTGGGGTCAGAATATTCTTGGCACACTTTGGGCCCCTTATACCAACTGAGCATTGTTAAAATGCCACGGCCTACCTGAGTGTTGTTGCTGACTATGTCCATCTCTTTATGGCCACAGTGTATCCATCTTCTGATGGCTGCTTCCAGCAGGATAACGCGCCATTTCACAAAGCTCAAATCATCTCAAACTGGTTTCTTGAACATGACAATGAGTTCACTGTACTCAAATGGCCTCCACAGTCACCAGATCTCAATCCAATAGAGCACCTTTGGGATGTGGTGGAACAGGAGATTCGCATCATGGATGTGCAGCCAAAAAGCTGCAGCAACTGCGTGATGCTATCATGTCAGTACGGACCAAAATCTGTATGTCTCCAGCACCTTCTTGAATCTATGCCACAAAGAATTAAGGCACTTCTGAAATCAAAAGGGGGTCCAACCCGGCACTAGCAAGGTGTCCATAATAAAATGGCCAGTGAGTGTATACACAGACTGTATTATATTTTGGTTTTTTTCCTATTTGTAGTGAAACAATATTTTGGACCAATATAACTACCTTGGATTGTTCTATATAATATTGTGACTGATTATTTTGTGCCATTTTTCTTGTGTGCTGGGTTCCCGTTAGCTTTATGTCTACTTCGTTAAACTGACAAAATGATAATCCATCCATCCTACTTCCAGCAGGATAATGCACCATGCCACAAAACAAAAGGCGTCTCAAACCGGTTTCATGAACACCACAGTTAGTTCACTGTACTTCAGTGGCAACCAGATCTGAATCCCTTTGGACACCAATGGGATGTGGTACACTGAAGTACAGTGAACTAACGACAGGTGACAAATCCGCAGACATGATGTGATGCAATCATGTCAACATGGACCTAAATGTCGAAGGAAGATTTCAAACATCTTGTGGAGTCAATGCAACGATGAAGGAGGATGTTTTGAGAGAAACAGAGAGTCTCTGCTCGGTATGGTGTTCCTGTTCAAGTGCTCGGTGAAGTGCACATTTTAAAGCATGGATGTATATAAGAACTGGATGACGGATCTAAAAATTGTGCCCATTCAGTTCAATACAAGTTGCTCGCCTGGCGCACACGCCGAAAAAGTTTCTGGCTTCCGGGTTATTTCCGCGTTATGCGGCCCATAGAGACTGCGCAGTAGTGTCACTCCCATCATGCCTTTGGGCAATGAGAACGAGCGAAAAACGTTCTCGATCTGGCGCTGCGTGTTCACGAGTGCGTTCATTGTTATTGTTCAGTGCTGCAAAATGGAGACAACAAACATTTACAAGGTCTTTCACCTGCATTTATTTAGGTTTGTTATTCTGAGTTTACTGTGTGCCATCACCACTGGAAGTGATCACATACTCATCAACCTCATATCATTTTACAGGCTTTATATCTGAAATGAATTCAAGATCTTGCTGACTGAGAAGAAGAGTGCATTGAGGTGAGGGATCAAGGTGGAGCTGCAGAGGGAGCAGACTCATGCCCACAGCTGGTTCAATCTCTGCTGTGACCTGGGATCAGAATAACGACCAGACTCCTGTCTCTCAGCTTCGAATCACTTGTTGTGATACATTTAAATTCTTTAAATCATATGTCTGGTAATTTTCATTGAGTTGTGTTGATATAAGACACAGACGGGTAAAACAAGCTGCTGCCACTGCCCCAGACAAAGTGACGAGAGACGAGGAAGTGACGTCCTCACTGATGAGATGACTGACAGACTGAATTTTCATTTTGACCCCTACAGAGTGTAGTGACTTGTAAATGTAAATTTTGTATTTGAATATTGCCACTTTTCAATTTTCATTTTATATGGTCATAGGACATCCACATGAGTGTGTGAAAATGAAAATGCTAATTGGATTGCTGCATTTTCTTTGTAATTAAATGGTGTGTACTGTGGGAGGTGGGGTCACATGACTGCTGGCCTGAGCAGGACAGGTGTGCTGACTGGGCAGCTCGAACAGGTGTCTTGAGTTTTCTTTGTTCTGTGTCCTGAGCTCATTCTCTGATCAACCTTCAGCTGAGCTGCTTCCCTCCGTCTTTCCACCTTTGTTCCTGAGTGTGTAGAGTGAGTAGTTTATTTCATTATATTTCCTCAAGTCATGTTTATCCTGTTGAACATCTAATCTCCTTGGTGAGCTGGATTAGTTACTCACTTGAGATTCAAATGTTGGCAGTTGTGTTGTGTTCATTTCACACTCAGACTTTATGAGCAAACAGTGAAGTCTTGATTGGTGCAAGGTGTCAGATGAGGTTCAAACTGTAAACTGGACACCGCTGAAATCCAGGACGACCACAGCTGCTGTTCTCAGTTTGCTGCAGAGGCTTTTCTTTATTTTGAAGGAGGCTCAGTTAGTCTGGAGTTTGTTTGTGGGTCACCTGTGGAAAAAAAATCTCACTCATCTTAATATTTTTTTAAAAATCGTATGAAAATCAACAGTAGTTCGCAGGTTTCTGGGGCAAGATTACTCAGCTTTAGCAGCAAAAATCCCCAAACACACACACACCAAACAAACCTATTCAAATTATATGGTTGATATGGTTTAATATTTGAGTACATGGTCTTCAAGAAAACGCATGTTTAAATAGTAGGAACCTTGTCTTGTTTTCTTGTTTTCTTCCTCTGAGTGTTGAACATAGTTCAGACACAGAGCAATACTTCAGTCCTGTCACTCGAGGTCACCACAGACCTGCAGTTCAGAGAGGAGCCTTCCTCCTGTGGGTTCATTGTATGTACATCCTCCTAAACTTTGATTTATCAGTCAAAACTGTTGCTGAGTGACTCTGGAAAATGGAGACAACAAACATGTTTACAAGGTCTTTCACCTGCATTTATTTAGGTTTGTTATTCTGAGTTTACTGTGTGTGCAATCACCACTGGAAGTGAAATACTCATCAACCTCATATCATTTTACAGGCTTTATATCGGAAATGAATTCAAGATCTTGACTGAGAAGAAGAGTTCATTTAGGTGAGGAATCAAGGTGGAGCTGCAGAGGGAGCAGACTCAGCTGATGGAGATTCACGGCCCACAGATAAATTCTTTAAATCATATGGCCTGAGGGCCGTTTGTTCATTATGTTCAAATACTGTCACTGCAGAGCAGGTGAAGTCTTTGAAAATCATCATTTTAATATGTTCGTAGATGAGTACACACATGAGTATGTGCATTTTCTTTTGAAATTATACTTAAATGAAGCATCCTGTGGGAGGTGGGGTCACATGACTACTGGGCAGCTCACACAGGTGTCTTGAGTTTTCTTTGTTCTGTGTCCTGAGCTCATTCTCCGTTTGTCCTTCAGCTGAGCTGCTCTCACCTTTGTTCCTGAGTGTGTCAAGTGAGTAGTTTATTTCATTGTATTTCCTCAAGTCATGTATATTTTGTTGTTAAGTGGTACATTTAATCTCCTTGGTTTGTTCTCCCACGATTATATATTTAAAGCGATAATGCATGTACTGATTTTGATTTAGAATTGTTTGTTGATTTATTCAAGATAAAGTGATAGAATTTGACCTGTATGTTCGCTTTCTTTCTTTCTTTTTGACATGTAACCACTCACACCTGACTGACTGCAAGCAAAAGATTAAACACCTTCAGCTGGAACCTGCTTGTCCTGCTTTGCTCACGTTCATTCAGTCCAGTGTTTTATCCTAGAACACATACATGTGTCAGAAATCTCAATTCTATCATGGATTTTTTTTCATTTTCAAGTTTATATGATAAATCTATTGGAGTCTTCTATAGGCTTTTGTACTGACCTTAATATTTATAATTGAGTCTGTTATTTTCCTGCACCAGATGCTTTGAGGACAGACCACTATAATCATGGATTGGACACAACAATCATGATCAGGATTGTGCATTTAAAGGAGAACCCAACCCTCTGACAGAACTCACTTTTCTTATTCCTGTGCCTCAGAACAGTTTGGTCAGTATTTGTGAACATGCAGCTCTTCACTGAAGTTAGAAACCAAAGAGAGAACATTAATGTTCGATGTCGACCCGGTTTGCTCTTTAACAGTGAACGGGGCTCTGATGCTGTGAGGCCATAAAATGTTTATATCATTTCTTGGCCCGAAATGAGATTCAAATTTCAAATTTTGTGCCCAATTTAAAGCCAAATGAGACGTCAGGAGGAACACAACACAGCTGCTGTAGATTATAGGGTTAGGAAGGTAACTCATTTCCCCCAGTGGCTCAAATTAATTTCAGCTGTAGATGATGAGAACAAACCTTTGACTTTTTTAGTCTATTGTTCCAGAGTCTGTTTTTCTGCTGTATTTGTTCATTTGCTCTCAATGTGAGTGACTCAATTAAAGACTGATGCATTTCCTGCATTAAACATTTTCATTGATCGCTGACAGATTTTAATCAGTGTTTTGATGGAGGACACAGCTGCTAACATTTCAAAGTCAGTGTTGTTGTGTTGTCTCTGGAGGATTCTCTGGTTTCCAGCTTCAGGACAGAGTGACGTGTTTTCAGACACAGACTTCACTGTTCCCGGGGCCCAGGAATCACTTCTGACATTTAAGCCTTTTATTTATTCAAAGTTGCTTTCAAACGAATGAACTGTATGTTTCTGAATGTTGTGATTATTATTTACTAGTAAGTTAAACGTTGTGCACAGCTGTTGTTGGGCTTCTACCTTCACTCACCGCTGCAGTTTATCAACTTTAAACATTTACCGGCACTTCCTGTTGTTTCTGGCCTTCATGTTTCTGCTTTAATATTTCCCGTGTGTCCAGGAGACAAACCGGAAACAAACTCGTTAGACTCGGTCGAGTCTTTGCCAGAATGATGTGAGTAAAGTTAGAAACATAAACCGGGAACAAACTCGCAGAAACAGCTGATCCTTGTGACAGTGCGGAGGCCGGTGAACCGGAAGTGCCGAGGAAGCCGCAGAGCCGCAGAGAGCCGCTGTTTATCCGCTGCCCTCCTGCGCTGATTGGGCAGAAAACGCGCGTTTTCTTCTTTAAAAACCAACAACAAACAAACATGAGGCAGAAACTGAGGCTTTGCTCTGTCAACAGCCTCCAGCGGATCTGCTCCTCTGCAGCACCGAAGGTAAGAGAGTTCACTTTATTCATCAGAGCCTGTTTGGTTGGAGGACGAGGCCTTTGCATCATAAGAGAAATGAACTGAAATATTGATGCTTGTTGTTTTGTTTGCAAAGAGGGAAACTCGGCACAAATGAGACTCTGGATATACTGAACAGAGTTGTTGTAGCCGCTGAATCTCTGAGAAGTGATTTTACTGTTGGAGACACCAGTGGTGAGCTGATGCAGAGACGATGAGACAGAAGTTGTGCTTTTGTTAAAATCTTTGTGCAGAAAACTGTGAAACCAGTTGTACAGATGCCTTCATTAAAGCTGATATATTTAGAGAGCCCTGGTTAATGTCCAGGGTTAATGCTGCTAACCTGCCCACTGCCACCTGTTAAACAGCTAGCATGCTTACAACAGCTAGCCTGCTAACCGCAGCTAGCCTGCTAACCGCAGCTAGCCTGCTAACCGCAGCTAGCCTGCTGCATTTGGCTCACAGACATATATTATATTATATATTATTACATTCTTCACCTGAACAGAACAAGAGCTAATGTCACCAGCCAATGAGACACCTGCGGTAAATGCGGCACACAGGAGGCGGGGCAGCTGGTTAGCAGCGACTTCACTTTCAAATCAAAGCGCTTATTTATATATATATATATATATATATATATATATATATATAACTGTGCTGTCCAAAAGAATACTCAGCGAGAAATGTGATAAATGTGATTGGCTGTGGCACAGTTTGTACATGTAAGACAACATTGTTGGGGGAAGAGCTGCTAGCTAGCTAACATCTGGAGTTGATGTCAAAGCGGCGGAAAAAGACGTCGTTACTTCCGGTTAGGACTTTCACAATAAAACCAGTGGAAACAATGTAGATCGTGATAAAGCTCGAAAGATTGACATATGACCTTTGGCCAGATCGCCCACCCCTATGCTCAAAAATGACAAGTACACATTCTGACTCTTTTTTTTTTTTTTTTTTTTTTTTTTTTCCAAACTTAATCTGATTGGACAGCGACAATCCCACAAAGCAGAGTCCAATCAGAGAGCAGGTGGTTCCTTTACCTTCATCTCTGCCTATACCCTGAAAGGATTTTCAAGCCCATGCTGTCCTCCATCTTGAAAATCTACTACACCTTTCAGGATCTGCCCTGAAGCTGAAGGCAACTGAATGACCTGCCCTCTGACTGAACTTTGTGATTGGCTTGTCATTGTCCAATCAGTAAGGTTTAAAAAAACAAAAAAAAACAACTTCTCTTTTTTTTTGGGCACCAGTAAATGCCACTTAAACCACAACCAAGTAATGTAAGGTTTTAAATCTTTCCAGGATTCCTGTTAACAGTATCTGCAGTTGAAGCTGTGTGCGGTAACCTCCTTTGAGACTGATGGGAGCTAACTTCATAACTTGCACTTGACTGAGTTTATAATGGTAAGTGAAATTAATTATTTAAAGAAAAAATGTTTCTCAATATTGTTTTGTGAAAAGCTGCCTAAAATGTCTTGATTTGCTCTGCAATGGAAAATGTATTTTCGTATAACTGCATGTTTTCATAGAGATGCCAGAACACACCTCAGGCCAGGACCACATCCTGTATGGTGCCCCACACCCAGCAAAAAATGGTAAGTCATAGGCATGACTCCATCACATACCTATACCTAAACTAGGATCAAAAGGATTTTGAGCTTATAAAGTGATGTTCACAAATAATTCCAAATATAGTTTTAAATCAATCTTTGTAAACCTGCAAAATCTGTGTGAGAAACTCAAGTATATACACGTGAAGACATTGTGCTTGTGTAGAGATTTGTATTTGTAAAAAGACAGTGTGATTTTAAAATCTGACCAAAGGAAATTAGTGGTGAGGTAACACAAAGACACTGTGGAAGAACTGCTTTTGTCAATGTCTGTGTATAGATACAAAGCAGACAACTGTGTAAAACTTGGTGTCCAAAGTTCCTACACAGTGTGTGACACTGAATTTACAAGCACACTTTTGACGCCATCCTTAAACCTTAAAATGATTGGACAAAGACAGTGCAGTCACGAAGCAGAGTCCAATTAGAGGGCAGATGGTTCTGGTACCTTCATCTCTATCGCACATCCTGAAAGATCTGGTAGATTTTCAAGATGGACGACAGCGCTGGCTTTAAAATCTACTACACCGTTCAGGATCTGCGGCAGATGAAGGCGACAGAAGCACCTGCCCTCTGAGTGGAATCTGCTTTGTGATTGGACTGTCTTTGTCCAATCATTTTTAAAGTGTAAGAATGGAGTTAAAATTGTACTTGTAACCTCAGGGTCGTACACTGTGAAGGAATTTTGAGCATCAAGTTCTACAGTTTGCTGCTCTGTATCTGTTCACAGATTTGGCAAAAGCACCGTCTTCCACAGTGTCTTTGCGTTACCTCACCACTGATATCAGTTGCTCAGTTTTTATTTTTCAGTTCAGTTTTTCTTTTTACAAATGCAAATCTTATTTGCACTTTGCACTGTACACTAATAAGACATAACAAGCTGTACTTGGTATCAAATTAGACAAAACTAGAATTATGTTCTTTGAGGGTAATTTACAACACATTAGAACAGAACTATGTTGTAAACTAAAGGGAACTTTTTTTTTTTTTTTTTTTTTTTTTTTTTTTTTACAGCTTGCATAGCTTTGGTGAGCAAAGTGATGCATCAAACAGAGTTATTACAGAGTAGCTCCTCATTACTTCGTCATTATATCACAATGAATTACTTCACAACGAATAGAGACGGCAAGTTTCAACACAAGTATTCATATTTGTAATCACATCCATGTTGGTTTTTTGATAAATTAGTGATGACAATTAATATACTTGTTTGGAAACTTGCTGTCTCTGATTGGTTGTTAAGGAACTTATTTGATGATATAATGATGAATTAATGAGGCCCTACTCGGTAACAACTCTGTTTGATTTATCACTTTACTGACCAAGACTCTACAAGGTGTAAAATATCACTTTATCTACAACTTTGCCCTGCAATGGAAAGTCATTTTATTTAATACAGTACCATTGTATCTTTTCATAGGGATGCCGGAATCCAACTCAGGCCAATACCACACCTTGTCGTCCTCCACAACCAGCAAAACTGGTAAGTCATATTCATGACTCCACCCCATACCGATATAGGCTCAAATTAGGGTCCAAATGATTTTGAACTTGTGAAGTGATGTTCACAAATAATTCCAACGTTTGTAGTTGTAAATCATCCTTTGTAAACCTGTGAAATGAATCTGTATGAGAAATTCAAGTCTGTGCATGGGAAAATTATTTTTTCCTTTTGACAAAGACATTTGTATTTGTTACAAAAAAAGACTTTGTGACTCAAAACTATGAACAAATGATCAGTGTTGAGGTTAAACAAAAACACTAAATAAATAAATAAATGGTTTTGTCAACAACTGTGCTGATAGAGAGCAGGAAAATGTGAAACTCTGCTGTGTGTGACCTGCTGAGTTTTACAGTTTTCAGCTTTTTATCTGTACACAGACATTTACAAAAGCATTTCTTTTATGTGTTAAACCCTCACCACTTACCATTTGTGTAGTTTTATTCAGATAGTCTGTCTTTGCAGCAAATACAAATGTCTTTATCAAAGGATAAATTTTTTTTTTTTTTTTTTCACATGCACAAACTTCCATTTCTCCTGCGGATTTATTTTACAGGTTTACGAAGTTTGATTTCCAACTGCAACTTTTGGAATTATTTGTAAACATTACTTTACAAGCTCAAAATTATTTGGACCCTAATTTGAGCCTATATAGGTTCGGGGGAGTAAGTCGGGGGAGTAAGTCGGGGGAGTAAGTCGGGGGAGTAAGTCGGGGGAGTAAGTCGGGGGAGTAAGTCGGGGGAGTAAGTCGGGGGAGTAAGTCGGGGGAGTAAGTCGGGGGAGTAAGTCGGGGGAGTAAGTCGGGGGAGTAAGTCGGGGGAGTAAGTCGGGGGAGTAAGTCGGGGGAGTAAGTCGGGGGAGTAAGTCGGGGGAGTAAGTCGGGGGAGTAAGTCGGGGGAGTAAGTCGGGGGAGTAAGTCGGGGGAGTAAGTCGGGGGAGTAAGTCGGGGGAGTAAGTCGGGGGAGTAAGTCGGGGGAGTAAGTCGGGGGAGTAAGTCGGGGGAGTAAGTCGGGGGAGTAAGTCGGGGGAGTAAGTCGGGGGAGTAAGTCGGGGGAGTAAGTCGGGGGAGTAAGTCGGGGGAGTAAGTCGGGGGAGTAAGTCGGGGGAGTAAGTCGGGGGAGTAAGTCGGGGGAGTAAGTCGGGGGAGTAAGTCGGGGGAGTAAGTCGGGGGAAGGCTGAACGAGCCCGATGGCTGGGCGCAGGGCCGCCTGGGGGTCGGGCTGTCCAGCCTCGCGCATTAATTAATGCTAATGCTATGCTAATGCTAATACTGCTAGCTAACCCCTTTTGTGCCCTTTTCTCACAGGTCGCAGGTGACAGCCGGCGCCTCAGTCAGTGCATTGTTCAACTATACATATGTACATGCGTATCTCAGGTGATGTGGTTCCATGAACCAGGTCGTTTCTGTGAGAAGGACGAGGTTTTGAATGCTCTGTACTGTTACAAAAAATCAGAATACTTCCCTGACTACTGCTGAAGGTCATCACCTTCTGGGAGCCCCTGAAGCCTGTCACAGCAATCATTCACAAGCATTCGTTCATTCACAAGTTGTTGTCCTGGTCGCTGCCATCCTGATCTTTGAAATTAAAATCTGCACAGCAGGTCATCAGACAGCATACAGATGCTCTTGTTTATGTCAGTGTGTGTATTGTACAGTATGTTGTGTTTTAACTTGAAATTGACATTTATAATTGCTAATCTGATGATGAATGGTTTACCAACATTCAGTGCATTCTCACTGAATAGAAACACAGCCATGTCATTGCCAAAACATCTGAGTGCATTGATCAAAGAGTCTTCATGCAAACAACAGAATGGGAACTTAAAAATGTAATAAAGTAGTAAACAACTCTTAGCATCAACACTTCACATGTACAGCTCTAGTTATAATTATAATCTTCATAAACTATTAACTGATTGATAAAACATTAACAAAGGACTCAAGCATTAATTACAGCTTCTAAACCCTTTATGAATGGTGCCCTTTTAGGAAGCGGCAGTGATATGTCTTAAACTTTGATGCACATGTTTGTGGTTTTTTGCATGATGTAAATTTTGATGCCTTCATCAGGATGCATGGAGAAAATAATGGATCAGAGGGAGGTTCTTCAACGAGACAGCGTTAAGTCTAAAGACTGTAAAGGCTTCAATCCAGCAGATTCAAGCTTCTTTAAAACTTTATTTATTTGCACCAAACAAAATGCAATATCCGCCACTTTATAATCCTACTCCTTTGATTTGTTCAGTTTCCTTTTTTTTCTCTGCTTCACCAGAAGAAATGATTTTTACTTTTAATCGACAGTAGGGTCACGATGGGTGAGAGAACAAATTGTTTACCTACTCCTTTTTTACTCTTTTTAATTCCTTTTCACAGTTGTTTATGCATTTTTGTTAGTGAGCAGTGCCTTACATTATACACTTCTATTTGGAGTTTGTCCTTATAGTAATGTGTGTCTAACATTGTCTACATACTGTGAAGTACCTTAATAATCAATATCCTCATATTTCTCGTGACACCTCAGACCCTTTGCAGGGGCCCAATCCCTAGTTTGGGAAACACTGGATTAAATTTATTACAGTTTAAGGATTTCAGGACCTAAAAGCAGACGCACACA
The DNA here is from genome assembly GCF_046630095.1 of Trachinotus anak. Lineage (NCBI taxonomy): Eukaryota > Metazoa > Chordata > Actinopteri > Carangiformes > Carangidae > Trachinotus > Trachinotus anak. The sequence continues at coordinate 19,240,961 of NW_027273865.1, read as the reverse complement.
AAGGCAGGAAGGTGTGGTGAAGGTAGTTTAATAAGTGAAAACATCCTGAAAAGAAAACCTAAAAAAAAATAAATAAATAAGCAAAAACAGGCTGGTAAAAAAACACAAGTTCAAACAGGAAGCCAAATGCTCCAGACTCTGGTGAACCAAACTCAACAAAACCAAACTCCAGCTACAAAAACCAGAGGCTCGAGGTTTCTTCAGGGAACAGGACAGATACACACAAGGGAAGAAATTTCAAAATTGTTGCTTTATTCAAGACAGTATGATGGGATTTGACCTGTATGTAGCCTACGCTTTCTTAATCTGTAGAAATATAACCAGTTAACTGTAACTACTCACACCTGACTGACTGCAAGCAAAAGATTAAATACTTTCAAATGGAACCTGTGGACTGCTTCTCATCCTTTGCTCATATTCATGAAGTCAGGTCCAGTATAATCCTAGAACACATGCATGTGTGAAAAATGACATTTTCAAGTTTACATGATTGTTTTAGTAAAGTCCCCTGTAAGCTTCTGTAATTACTTTAGCATTTATAGTTTTAGTCTGTTATTTTTCTGCAGCAGATGAAACACTATATTATAATCATGGGTTGTGTGTTTAAAAGAGAACCCAACTCTTTTTAACTATTCACATTTCTTATTCCTGTGCTCCAGAAACCAAAGGTTAAAAATGTTGAACAGTGAGTGGGACACTGTGAGGCCATTAAATGTTTGTGTAATCTCTTACACCCAGATGAATGTTTCAGATCTTAAACTTTATGTCTAATATAAAATCTGGATGAGACCTGTTACAGCGTAAACCACACAGCTACTGTAAATTACAGATCAAACTACTTTCAACTTGAGTAGCCTGACTGAGGAAAGGAAGCATTCAACTTTTTGAGAATGAAATTTGCAAGCAAGTCTATACTGCCAGACTATGTTTTTGTTTTTATTTAGTTCGTTTGTACTCAATAGCTCCTTATGTGGGGGCGGGGTCAAAGAGTAATACAATTTCTGCATTCCTCACTGAGGACATTTAATTGATATTTTAATGAAATGCAGAATCCCTGATACTTCATTAAGTCAGTGCCTCTTGATTTGTCTGTGGGGTGGCCCCATTCAAAAGTTCTACAGTGCATCCAGAAAGTATTCACAGCGCTTCACTTTTTCCACATTTTGTTATGTTACAGCCTTATTCCAAAATGGATTAAATTCATTTTTTACCACAAAATTCTACACACAATACCCCATAATGACAAAGTGAAAAAAAGTTTGCTTGAAATTCTTGCAAATATATTAAAAATAAAAAACAAAAAACATCACATGTACATAAGTATTCACAGCCTTTGCCGTGACACTCAAAATTGAGCTCAGGTGCCTCCTGTTTCCACTGAGTCCACCTGTGGTAGATTCAGTTGATTAGACATGATTTGGAAAGGCACACACCTGTCTACATAAGGTCCCATAGTTGACAGTGCATGTCAGAGCACAAACCAAGCCATGAAGTCCAAGGAATTGTGTGTAGACCTCCGAGACAGGATTGTAATGAGGCACAGATATGGGGAAGGGTACAGAAAAAATTCTTCAGCATTGAAGGTCCCAATGAGCACAGTGGCCTCCGTCTGTAAATGGAAGAAGTGTGGAACCACCAGGACTCTTCCTAGAGCTGGCCGCCGGGTCAATCTGAGCGATCGGGGCAGAAGGGCCTTAGTCAGGGAGGTGACCAAGAACCTGATGGTCACTCTGACAGTGCTCCAGCATTGCTCTGTGGAGAGAGGAGAACCTTCCAGAAGGACAACCATTCCTGCAGCACTCCACCAATCAGGCCTGTGTGGTAGAGTGGCCAGATGGATGCCACTCCTCAGTAAAAGGCACATGACAGCCCACCTGGAGTTTGCCAAAAGGCACCTGAAGGACTCTCAGACCATGAGAAACAAAATTCTCTGGTCTGATGAAACAAAGATTGAACTCTTTGGCCTGAATGCCAAGCGTCATGTCTGGAGGAAACCAGGCACTGCTCATCACCTGGCCAATACCATCCCTACAGTGAAGCATGGTGGTGGCAGCATCATGCTGTGGGGATGTTTTTCGGCAGCAGGAACTGGGAGACTAGTCATGGTTGAGGGAAAGATGAATGCAGCAATGTACAGAGACATCCTTGATGATAACCTGCTCCAGAGCGCTCTGGACCTCGGACTGGGGCGAAGGTTCATCTGCCAACAGGACAACGACCCTAAGCATACAGCCAAGATAACAAAGGAGTGGCTTCGGGACAACTCTGTGAATGTCCTTGAGTGGCCCAGCCAGAGCCTTTGCTCAATACTTGAGCAAAGGCTGTGAATACTTATGTACATGTTATATTTTTGTTTCTTATTTTTAATAAATTTGCAAAAGTTTCAAGCAAACTCTTTTCACTTTGTCATTATGGGGTATTGTGTGTAGAATTTTGAGGTAAAAAATGAATTTCATCCATTTTGGAATAAGGCTGTAACATAACAAAATGTGGAAAAAGTGAAGCGCTGTGAATACTTTCCGGATGCACTGTATGTGATTTCTAGCTTTAGGATTATACAGACTTAACTGTCCTTAGCCACAGGAATAATATACTTTACATTTAAGACATTTATTTAATCAAAATGTTTCAAATGAATGAACTGTACCTTTATGAATATTGTTTATGACTAACTTCAACTTTGAGCATAGTTGGACTTTACTTGCAGTTTACCTTCACCTGCTGCTGCAGCTTATGAACATTGAACAGTCCTTCACTCTTTGCTTAAGTTTATGGATTTTGTTGATGCTGCATGTGACAGATAACTACAACTCATCAGATAAAGTTATTACGTTTACTTTCTCTCATTGAGAAGCAGATTTATACGGCATGCCTTCTTTAAAAAAAAAACAGTGCAGTGCTGTAGTTATACTTTATGTCCCGTCATTGCTCTTTCTATTTTTCACTGTTCTGTTTCACAGATATTTGATTTGAAAAGGAAAAATATATCAAAATTATTTTTTTTAATAAAGATTTAATTTAAATGATGAATGCCACTGAACATTTAGCAAACTGTATACTGAGCACATACTGTGGGGAGGTAGAGAGGCGATGATGAGGACGTCCAGGACGGTTCTTCCCCTCAGGGACAGAGAGGGGCAGCGGGCTGCAGCGGCTCAGGCCACCGCTGCTGACCCGGAGGACGCTGCATCCAGGCCGGACTCAGTTATAGTTTAACCCGCTGACACAGTGAAGGTCCCTCATCTATAAAATAATGAGGCGGTGGTTGTTAGCGGATGGCAGGCTGGTGACCTGCAGTCAGGAGGAGACACTGCTGCTCACACATCACAGAAACTATCACACAGAAGCTCAATGACTTAAATTAAAATACCTGAAGAAACTGTGACGGAGGAAGTTATGAAAAATCATGGCGGCGTCTTAGTGAATCCAGTTATGCGGCGAATATATCGATTAAAACAATTACATTCCTGAAAAAAAGTGTAAGAAGTGACGAATAAATGCGACAAAAAATCACAAAATGAATGAACCTTGGTTTGTGTAGAAGAAAACTCGCCTTTGTTTGTTTATTCACTTTTCACACGAACTTGTTCTCGTCCTGACGACGCTGGCAGTAACCTAGCAACCATGCTCGTTCCCGAGACACAGCGTGACCGCGGATAGAGTGCACGTACACAGTGGTGACGTCACTCAGAGACTATATAGACTTTTCTGGGCTTTGAAAAACTTTTACAAAAGACTAAAACCCCATGGCTTAAACATGTAGAATAGAAAGATTGATATTCGGCTGTGTGCACAGCTGGAGGTGTCCTGTTAAAAGTTTTACAGGCCTTTATTTTACTATTGCGGTCTATGGGAAAAATGCAGGGGGATTTTTCGCTGCAATACCACGAGTGAACACTGGAAACAAATGGCTGCAAGGCTGAGCGGTGTCCAGGTCTTATAATACATCCATGTTTTGAAGTGTATTTTTATCATACATGCTAGAAAACAGCGCCCTCTCCTGACGCTACGGAGGCAAGACAGCTACCGCTCACGCTAGCATTAGCACTCAATAGCATAGCCGTCCATTTTGTTTAGCGTAGTTAGCCTGGCTAACGTTACCCTGTGCGCTGAGCGGCAGAGATGGATGACGGTGACGAGCCGGGTCTAGTCCTCTCTCACAACACCTCCTCAGGCTCTAAATCGGGTGGAGACAAGATGTTTTCCCTCAAGAAGTGGAATGCTGTGGCCATGTGGAGCTGGGACGTTGAATGTGACACCTGTGCCATCTGTCGGGTACAGGTGATGGGTAAGTGTTAACGTTACACGGCTAGCTTAGCTTAGCTTGGGTACCGGCTAATGAAGCTAGCGCTGCTAATACACCCACAAATTGCTGAAATTCCAGCGTAACGATATTAAAATGCCTTTTTTTTCTTGATTTGCAGACGCTTGTCTCCGATGCCAGGCGGAAAACAAACAGGAGGATTGTGTTGGTAAGACATGTTAGCACCACAGCACAGACCGGCTAACACTATTTGGTCTGACTGAGCTGTCACAGTGATTCACTAAGCCGAGCACTTTTTATTCATCATGAAAAAGCGGTTTCAGATCAGGCTAAAGGACAACACGATGACGCTGCATAGACAATAAGTGTCGTTGTGTATTTATTTGCTAACCCCTGCGCTTGGAAAACACATTTACTCAAGTACTGTGCCTTAGTACAATTTGTAGTACTTGTATTTGAGTACTTCTCATTTTCTCCTACTTTATACTTCTAACCCACCACGGTTCAAAGATAAATGATGTGCTTTTACTCCACTACATTTACCTTGCTACTAGTAACTTTGCAGATTAAGACAAGCTATATTATTATTTATTATTATTACCAACTGCTACATCAAAATCACGTAAACCTGCATGATTTGATGGAAATATTTCTGTGCTTTAACTCAAGTTGAATTTTGAATGCAGTATTTCGACACAGTGGTATCGTTACTTTTCCTGAAATAAAAGATCTGAGTACTTCTTTCAACACTGTCAAACACATCTTTTGTTGCAGAATTATCATTAAAAGCACTTAATGTTGGAAAAATGTTATGTATAAACACATACAGCTCTCTGTCAGCATAACTTTTGATAAAAGCAAATGCAGAATAAGTAGCCGTTATACAACTGATATGTAACATCATATTTAGCTGTCAATGCACACCTGTTTTGCCAAATAGGATCATGAGATTGAGCTACAAATTCAAATAATATTGTTGTAAAGTTACACAAATGCTACTGTACCTGTTCAGTGACTGCACACTAATTACAGAGGTCTTAATTGAATAAAGTGACTGAGCTTTTTTTTTTTTTTTTTTAACTCCCACAGCCTTGTTTAACTGAATTGAAATACAAAGCATAGCATAACACAGATGCCAAGTGATGTGTTTTTTGGTTTATTTAATTGTTAATTAATTGTTAAATGAAGTATTGTTATCCTACTGTGATCTGAGTAACTCTCATACTGAAATGCTCAATCATTGCCCCACTCACGCTCTCTCCCTTGCTGTCTCCTTCTCTGTCTTTCAGTTGTATGGGGGGAGTGCAACCATTCCTTCCATAATTGCTGCATGTCCCTTTGGGTGAAGCAGAACAACCGCTGTCCACTCTGCCAGCAGGACTGGGTGGTTCAGAGAATCGGAAAATAAGCGCCACACCTGGGCAGTCTCACTCTCAGATGGCACCTGTATGCACCTATGAGTGGTGACAGACTTGACATTGATCACTGCAAAGTCCTGCGCAGAGCCACTGACTTCAGCAACTGTCCTCTTACTTATGTTTGCATGTTCCTGACGCCTTGTGTCGAAGGAGGACGATGGACAAGATTAAAGCAGCGCAGACTCGTTGGTGGATGTAACTGGAGGCATCAAGAGTAATGAAGAGATGGATTAAACTTGTTGCAGTGTTAGGTCACATGTTAGCTTTACATTATTGTCTGTGGTTGTGTAAGGCACATCTACAATATGTGACTGTCTTTTTGAAAATAAAGAATTGTGAATAGCTGTAAATATATGTATCTTTTCATCTAGTAATCTGAATATGATCAGTATTTAATTCCTATAAACAAGTGAGACCATGGAAACCGGGACTGGTACCGTAGTTCCACAACAAATGTCTTAGAGTAGATTAAGGAAAGTGAACATTGGTCTGCCAAGATAGGGCTAGTTATGAAGACTTTTGTACACACTCGTACGCTCTTTTGTACACATCACCAAAAGTGGAAAACTTTCAAAGCAGAGAAATCTGATCCCTATACCACTAGCGCTTGTTACCTATATAAGGTGAGACTGGTCTTGTTCCAGTTTTGAGCTTAACCTCCCTGTTGATTCTGACCTATTCTGAGGAATCATTAAATCCAGGACTTTTGTCAACCAAACTTGATGTGATAAATGTGCAAAGCAGGGAATAATTACATGGAATATGGGATTTTTTTATTCGCATTCTATCAAACTGTGCATCAACATGATAAATAGGACTCTGAGGCGTGCAGGGAAGATTGTAGCTGACTCCTCCCACCCTGGACACAAACTCTTTGAGACACTCCCCTCTGGCAGGAGGCTGCGGTCCTTCAGGACCAAAACCTCTCGCCACAAAAATAGCTTCTTCCCATCTGCTATTAGCCTCATCAACAAGGCTAGAGAGCCCCACTGTTGCTGATCAATTGCACCAATCACCAGAAAAAATTCCTTGTATGTGAAAGCATACTTGGCAATAAAACTGATTCTGATTCTGATTCTGATTCTGAATATATTGTGGAATTTGCAGTTGGTGTTCATTGTTTCCCACCTGTAAAGCTTGTAATGTCAAATTGTTTGAATCTGTGATAGACAGGTAATGATGTAGCTCCATGGCAACGTTTGAGGCTACAGAGGGATACTCTCTGACCTCTCTCTATCCTTGGCCTTGTCTGGCATGTTGTCTTCAGCAAATCCTTTGCACTGCCCTGGACACTGCATATTTTCACTTGGAGCTTATGTACATTTTACTTCTTCACATAAATTAATATTTTTTTCCCTTTTATATTTCTTTTTTCTCACCCTAATTGTTCTCACTGGTCTTTTAGCACAACCTTTGGGAAATGCTACATTGCAGTTCACTTCACTTGTGTATATGACAGACAAACCTTTGAATCCTTGAATCTTACAGCGTAATGCAGACTTAAACACCAGCACCAGAAATAGTGGTCTCAAAAGATATCATGGACCTGAGTCAACATTTCTGTGATCGTTTTAAACATTTTAGGCTTTGCAAGGGCCATATGCCAAGACTGTTGTACTGAATTGTATCAGATTGGACAGTTGTTCATGTTATTTTGTCCGCACGCTCTACAGGGGGGCAACAGGTAGTCCAATGACTTCTGCACCCATCCTCATCAGGCAAGAACATCTGTAGTTTTTCTCTAATGAAAGCAGTGATACTGAAGTGGGTAACAAGGACAAAACAAGCTCACCTTGATGTTTACCTCGCAGCCATTCTGCAGCTGTCAGTCATATCATGATCTTCATCATTTAAACAGCTATGGTTCTGTAGCAACAGGGCAAACTTCTCACCTCCTGATCTTTACTTGCTCATATAATCTCTGTAATATCAACTAAATGGATATATTTTTTCAGCTGCCGTTTTTAAGGTCAAGAACGAACTTTGAAGTTCAAGTAGAGCAGCCAACGGCATTTAACATTAGTGCACAGCCGTCACTTTCCTGACTGCTACCTTAGTGATCTGTTATTAAAATGAATTCATTAAGCCTCCTGCTATAAGCCCTGAACTGTGCATACGTCATTGCATACTGTACATATTATGCACACATAGCTCTATTAGTGGCTTCTTTATCTCATAATAAGGTATAATCAATTGCAACTTGTTAAGGCCAGGAAGTGCCACCTCATCATGAGATGCTGGCACCTCAATTACTACACAGAAGCAAGTAGCATCTCCTAAAAATAGAACAGCCTTAAGCCTCTTAAACCACATAAGTTGCTTTCCCTGAGTGCCGTCTACAAATAAGCGTGCAAAGACACTTAGCTGCCAACAAATCCCTAAGAACAGAGGCGTGGTACAAGAGTTGGAGGATGATCAAGATGCAGGTGCTTGAGGTGCTCAGTCGTGCCTGGAACCTGCAGATAGCATGGGTGACCTGCGTGTACTGGACACCCTGGTGGCCAACACAGCGTACCTGAAGGCGCAGCAGATAAATTACAATGAGCTGAGAAAGCAGGGGCTCACGCTGAGGCTGCCAAAGACGTCCTCCGCTCTGCAGGCTGATGCAGGGAAGCAGTACGAATCGCTGTGTGAGCAACAGCCTATTGGGAAGAGATTGTTCCAGCAGTTTCTCCTGTCCTCTAACCCACAGTATGTGGCTGCCGCTGAGTTCCTGGAGGAGTTTACTGTCTGGAGCTTTGCTGAAGATGAAACCAGAGAGAGGGCCAAACAGAGCATCCTCACTAAATTCTTTCAACCTGAGTCCAGGAGTTTTCTCTCGTACCTCACAGGAGAGGACGCTGAGAGATGCAAGGATTTATCAGATAATAATTTTGATGAGGTGATGATGGGCCAAATAAGAGAAGCCACAAGGAACTTCTTAAAGGGAAAACCTTTCTCTGAGTACCTGAAAAGCCCCTTCTTTTATAGGTTCTTGCAGTGGAAGGAGTACGAGAAGCAGAAGATCACAGACAAATACTTTTATGAGTTCAGGACTTTGGGAAAAGGTGGCTTTGGTGAGGTAGGTACCAGATGTCCCAGCATCTGAATAAAAATGTAAATCCATGCCTGGGTTAATGTGGGATTATATATATATATAAGATTTGATAGAAAAAACATACTTTTTCTGTTGAACTCGTGTAATTAAAGGCAACCTTGATCAGTTTCATACACTCAGGAGTTTTTCTGCTACAGCTTCATTTGGTCGCTTGGTAGCTTTGGTAGCTTATGAAGGTTAATGTTAGCTTGTTTTAGCAAACTTTATCTTCACATTGCTATGTAACAGACTTTAGTGAGTCAGTGCATTTAATTGTGCCACTGTTATAATGTGTTTTAGCATTAAACAACCTGTATTTGTCACATGTAGCTACAGTGGCCACCTTCAGTATAGGCTGCACTGTCTCGCTCTAGAGTCACAGCAAAAAGTAGCAGAAACAATCAATATTAAAAGAGGAACAACCAATTAATAAAACTGAAGTAATGTTGTTCTGTCTGGCAGGTGTGTGCAGTGCAGGTGAAACACACAGGGCACATGTACGCCTGCAAGAAGCTGAACAAGAGGTGTCTGAAGAAGAAAAGTGGTGAGAGGTTTGCCCTCCTGGAGAAGCAGATCCTGGAGAAGGTCAACAGCCTCTTCATTGTGAACCTGGCCTATGCTTACGCCAACACGACCCACCTGTGCCTGGTCATGGACCTCATGAATGGAGGAGACCTGAAGTTTCATATCTATGAACTCGGGGAGCGGGGAATCCGTATGGAGCGTGTTGTTTACTACGTGGCCCAGATAACCACTGGGATCCTCCACCTGCACTCTATGGACATTGTGTACCGGGACATGAAGCCTGAGAACGTACTGCTGGATGGGAGAGGACAGTGTCGGCTGTCAGACCTCGGATTGGCTGTGGAGCTGCCAAAGGGCAAAATGATCTGCCAAAAGGTTAGTGTGGTGACGTGTCACTAGATTAACGTACACCGCGCTGCACTTTGGATGGACTCCTGTTCATACTGTCCACATATAGAGAGATAGCTTGGGTATTGCCCTGCATTGTCAGTATTCAAAAATGCCTCTGAAGCACAGATGCTTCATTACTGACATGAACAATATTTGCTCTGTCTTTACTGCCACCATACAGTATATGCGCTCACCCGCCACTATAAGTAGCTTACCAGGAATAGATATGATTGGTCTCTGTCCTGCTCTGACTGACAAATAGATGTCCCAGATAGATCTTATTAAAAGGTGCCTGACCTCATCCTAGCTGGAGGCTATGAAGAAATGTATGGAAGACTGACCAGAGCCGGTCAGCATTAGATGGTTGGTCTTTGCTTCACTAATACCAGATATGGCCCTCCACAAGTCTGTCGAAAGAGATGAGTCAGTAGATTGACAGCAGGGATACACTCTCTAGAGATGGGAGACAGCGTGAACAACAATGTCTTATTTGTCAGCTGACCGGCCTGATGGAGGGAAGATAAAGCTGCATTATTTGCAGTCACACCCCGTATCTCATTGCATTCTTGTGTCTGTGTTTGTGTCTCCATGTTTCATTATTTAATCTTGTCTTCCATCATGTGGAGGCTGGTCAAGATGGTCTACTGCAGATAGCTGAAAAGGTGAATTAATTACTGGACTAGATAATCCTGTCTCAAAAATGTTGCTGCTCTGAGAAGGGAGTACATCATACTAGTAGAAATAGCAATGGCAGAAATATTTTTTTTTACTGCTTTCCAATGCTGCTAATCAAGACCAGTCTATTTTATTTTGATACCCTTTATGGGGGTCCTGACCCCAGGATTGTGGTTCACACAGACTGTACTGAAATTACTGGGCTGATTATTAAGGTGAAAAAATCCCCATTATCACAAAATAATAAAGCTGTATATCCACAGATAGATTCACCATTAAATTACTAAAAGAATAAAACATTTAAGATGGTGTACCTGTTAATGGTATAGTCACTATTTAATTATTATTTTTGTATTTGAAGAAAAAGACCCTCACCTAATGACTCAACAACTCCCTTTTTCTAACCCCCCTCCCTGACTCCCTAATTATTTTTGTACAGTACAAGCCGATAAAACCGAGCACAATAAATATGCAAGAGGTGTACACCTTTGTCCCTGGTCCACAGAATTTAACCAGATCTGAATTTTGTTTTTGAAATTATTCCTCAGAAGTATAGAGAAGGCTTATATCTCCTTGAATTCTCCCTCATCCTGCTCTCCTTCTGTTGTCAGGCTGGTACAACCGGTTACATGGCCCCCGAAATCCTTAGGCAGGAGTATTACCGCACGTCCGTGGACTGGTGGGCTCTGGGCTGTAGCATCTACGAGATGGTGGCTGCCCGTTTGCCCTTTAAAGACTTCAGAGAAAAGGTGCACAATGACGAGGTGACTCGCCGCACTCTGGAGGATAACTGCAAGTTTGAACACAAACACTTTGATGCTCCCACCAAAGACATTATCAGCCACTTTCTCAAGAGGAAGGTGGGGCAACGCCTGGGGTGTTGGTAGGTAAAACTTTTCTCAAAGATACTCTATGCTAGATACAAGTCTGTTACTTGTGGTTGTGGTTATGGTGTAGGTGTCATGGAACAAATCTTCCATCAAGAAAATAAATAAGTCCCCTTGCCCCTGTGAAACTATACTGTGATCCTTGGTATGACAAAAATCCTAGAGAAACAGGCCTAGGAGTTCCAAGTTAAAGTCCAGACAAGTGGTTACCAACCTCGAGGTCAAGACAACTTGAAGGGTCATGAGATAATTAAAAGGAGAGGAAAGATGACAAAACATACTAATCAAATTAACTTTTAAAGCAACTTACACACCTCCTGTATTGTGTCTTTCTAATAATAGTGGTGGGGACCCACGAAACCATGTGTTTTTCAAGAGTATCAATTTCCATCATCTGGAGGCAGGGCTGGTGGAGCCCCCCTGGGTGCCAAAGGCCAGTGTGGTCTACGCCAAGGACATGGACAAATTCACGCACACCTCTGAGGACCACGACATTGAGCTTGATGATAAGGATGAGAAGTTTTTCCTGGAGTTCAGCACGGGCACTGTCTCCATCCAGTGGCAGAAGGAGATGATTCAAAGCGGAGTGTTTGACCACCTGAATGACCCCGGACTGAACAGACACGACCGTGAGACGGCGTGGAAATCCAGGATGTGCATCGTCCTGTAGGCATCTCATCGCCTGATCAGCATGCAGAGATGGGGCCAAACAACAGCCCTTTTGGATACTTCATAAAAAAACTAATGAAGTGAAGTGTCTCATTATAACCCTGCAGCTCAGGAACCTTAAGCCCTTAAAGTATTTTTAACAACAGCTTTTGTACTAATATCGAGGAATCATCTTGGAAGTTTGTGGAGTTCATAAAAAATCAGATCATAACATCATGCTGCCACAGCTAAACATGATGGGACGTTTGCTGTCCCAGTGGTAACATTAAACCTCAGTTTTTGTTTTCAGAATTATGCCTGGATGGAAACACACATGGACATTATTGTGCTGCAACTGCTGCTTTATACTTTGCCCTCTACTCCTGGTGAGACGGCACATCCTACTGCATTCATAGTTTCCATTACATCACTCAGCCCTTTTGGCAGGCCTAAGTGTTTACATGTGTTTGTAAACAAGCTACATAATGATTGTTTGTCACTGAATAGCAGCAGGATTATTATCAGTATTTGCAGTAAATTCGCCACATTTGTTAGGAAGACTTGACGTGTCACAGAAATGCCATGAATGCCTTTTGCTCGCGAGTCGATGGTGTTATGCGACCTCACTGCTGAGACTGACGTGAAGCCCCTCAGTAGCACACGTTCACCACTAAGTGCCGCCAGAGACCCATGAAGTGCACTCAACCTCCCGCTGCGCTCTTCATCATCCCCGTTGTCCTGGCTGTGCTGCTTTGGTATTTACAAGCACTGGATGACTCGTTCAGCTTTAACAAGGGGATGCTGGGAGACAAACTGTTGTATACACTTAGTTTTTCCATTAAAAAAAAAAGTTAACATAGAATTATTGGCATTAACAAGGCAATGCCAACCCCCTTTATTACCCCCCCCCCCCAAAATCACACTGTGTTTACAAGCTATGCACAACCTAAGTAAGAGATGTTAACAGCTTACAATGTTTGTGAAAAGCTATATATTTAGCCTTTACAGATGGTTAGCTCTTGTATCCATGCACAGTATGGATTTCTTTTTCTACTGCTCAGGTGTCTTATTTTTGACTTAAATAGCTTATTTTTACCTTGTTGTTTTTCTTTGTTTTTTGCCCAAAAGTCTTCAAATGAAGATGTACAGGGTAATATAATGCATATCTTTTTAGTTTTACCCATAACTCACATAAAGAGCTACACTGTCAGTACATAACGGTGCCAATGATATTTTATAAAATTTAAATGTAATTTTATACTGATGATATTTTCTATTTTCTGTGAGATATTTTGGCTTGTAATGATTTTTATACTTTTCTTAGTGATACTTTGCCTCATGCAGTATAAATGTTTTTCACAACAATGTTTTCTGCTCTTTTTTATGTTCGACAACAGTTTTGAGCTGTATCCCCTTACACTGTATCTGCAGTCATCTTGTTGCTCATCTCAGGAAACTGATATCATCATCCTATCCAAACAGCCAGGATCAGTCTGAAAAGCAGGAAGATGCTTGTCTCTTTAAAACATTACAGAAACCACAGTACATTCATAATTACAACATAATGTCACCCCAGTATTTGATTCAGTGTATCATCCGTCACTCAGTGTATCACTCCGAAACCTCAGACACATTTAGATAATGAGGGACACATAAACATGTGCTGAGCTAACTGCTGCGAGGGGGGCGACCTTACAGGGCTGAGAAGTGGTCCCGTTCGCGCTCGACCGTCATGAGATTAGAGCGTGGATCAGATGGAAATCCAAGACGCAACCTGATCATCAACGGCTGTGAAGGCAGAGTGGGGAGTCCACTGTGGACGACGTGACGACAAGACAAACTCAGCAGAAGGTCTCCAGGAACATGTTTTTACCAGGCGCTTACAAGCCACTGCCAGGGTTTAGTTCCCCACGGCCTGACGCTGCAACTCTGCCCTCCAATACACACACACTGCAGGAACAACTATGCAAGACACACACACGCACACACTGCATGTATCATTGCACACAGTCATGCATGGGGATACACACAAATGCATGCACATTTGTACATTTTTACATACTTGTGATAGGTCTGATCGTGCAGGCAAAGAAGTACACAAGCCACACACACATCTAGGTAAACACTTTCACACGCACCCTCTGATACACACTCACTGACTCACACACACACAATCGTATTACCTCTGTAGAAGCAGGCATGGGGTTTTAGAGATCAAAGCAGGACAGGGTGTAATTTGGTATCTGTTACATGCCCATGCTCTGGATTCACATCAAAGGCCTGTGCCACACTTCAGCTCTGCCCTGGCATCCTCAGGATGGTATCACACCGCTGTTATTGCTGTTTTTTTTGCCTTCTTCGGCTGTGAGTGAGTCTGTATTTGTGTGTGTCTCAACAGACGTAAAAATGCAAAGTGCCCTGATCTGAATATATATGCACTTGGGTGTGTCAGTGAGAGTGTGTGAGTATTTAGGATAGGTGAGAAAGTGGTTAAACAGTCGAGACAGAGAGGCCATTGTGTGCTGAGGGGAAATGAGAGCCAGCCATGTGGGAGAGAGATTGAAGGAGGAAGAGGGTTGTTGCTCGCTGTCTCATACCCACAGCTAGTGTTAAGTCTTTATTCTTTAGTCTAAAATTTTGTTTTTCAACAGTTGGAAGTTTTTTTTCCCAAGGCAGCATTTCCTGCCATTTTAGTTCAGAACTTTGTAGATAAATTAGAATCTAGATTCAGATCAGGCCCGAGATCCTCACGCGGCCACCAGGCTGACCCCACTACCACTCAGGAAGTGTTTAGTTTTTGGTTAACGTTCAGTTTTTCAAGCTTCATTGCTTGAATTCTTAACATTTCCACAAATAAGTGAATTCCTGCTGGGCAGTCCAACAGAAACAGAGCGTGTGTGTGCATGATGTTCTTCCCCACTGAGGCCCAATGGGCAGTTTCCAAGGCGCCCAGACCTCAGACCCCTTCCACTGCCAGGGGCTGGACAACGTCATGGATAGACACACACAAACACACACACTAATGTGGACTGGTAAACAGTCCCACACTCTTAGTCCTCGTCCTATCTCGACACCATGTTTGTTCAAAAATCATCTGTTGATGTCATTTAATCTTATGTTCAGGGTTCAATATTTATTTTTAACAAGATAGAAAACTGCTGCCAGTAGAGCCAACTAATAGTTTCCTGTACAGACCCATGTTTTGGGCATTTTCTAGAAAAGTCTTGAACTGTGACTGCACAGCAGTTACAGAATCAAGAAAATGACATGTTCATGAAGCATGTTGATTTGTACTGGAAGCAGTGAAAATGATCTCACCACATTAACAGATTGTTTTCACTTGATTCATGAAAATGGAATTTTATGGCTCAGTAATAGATGGAAATGATTTTTTTGCCGGGGGGGGGGGCAGTTTCATGGGTTATTTGCAGGAGAATTTGCAGATTATCCTGAAAAAAATGATAATAATAAATAGATGATAAATATATTAATTAGGCTGGATTGCCAACCTGCTTTGTCTAGTTTGTTGCGACTGGTTCCCCATAATTTGATTACTTACAGATTTGATGAGGAAATTCGCACAATTAAAGTACAACATCTATAAAGACAGTTCCTTCATTTCTTAATCTTGTCTTTTAAAGCAAATCTGTGTCAACCTCTCAGTCACTTGTATGTAACTATTTCAACCTTCTATCGATTATCTTTCACCAGTTATTTTAACTGTTTATTACTTTTAGCTGACTTAATATGTGTTTTTTTTCTTTATTCAAGTCATGATTTCTATATTTTTTTCTCAAATTAGTTGAGCTGCTCTACAGTCTTTTCCACCTACCCCCTGCCAACTGGAGTATACATGGTATAGGCCTGAACTAGACCTCTGAATCATTGCAATTCAATCTGATTATTGGACTCAGACTACGCCAGACTTTTAAAACTTTTATCCTGCTTCTTAACTTTCACAGTTTAGAGTTCATCCATTTCTGTGATCAGTGCTCTGCCACATCTCCCCAGTCACCTGTCACTAGGAATAAAGTTCTCTCCCACAAGTAGAAAATCCCAAGGAAACAGCTTAAAGTTCAAAAAGTTGCAGCATCCTGAAACCCGAGCTGGCCTCACTTTGAAGCTTTCTGATGTTCCTCACTCCTCCACTGCAGGGTGATTGAAGATCAGCACATCAAACGAGGGGAGAGGGATACAATGATACAGAATACTGTATCAGGGAAACACTTTACAACCCCTCACTCTGAACTGTGGAGGGAAAAAACAGTTGTGGTGCATGTGTTAATGTACTTTAATTACAGTACAACCTGCTGCCTCAGGGGTCAGTGACCGAGCGGGTTTTGGCATCTGTGTTTATGTGGATATCTCTGCCTCTGTGTGTGTGTGTGTGTGTGTGTGTGTGTGTTTGTTAGTGAATTAGAGAAGTGCTCAGAAGCAGGCATACAAGAAATTGATTCCACAGTGTTGAATGATGGTGACACAAAAACAGAAACATAAGCCATGAGGTTGTATTCGTTCCTAAGAGTGTATCCAGTTTGATTTAATTAGCTGGTACTTATTGCATTCTTTGTTAGCGGTGTAATATGACTGACAGTTGGCATGGGAGGCAGTTTGGACTGAATCCAAGTCCATCTCTGCTGTTAGTGTGTGTGTTCCCAAACTCTGAGACCTGCCTCTTCCAGTCTGTCACTGTGTTTCCAACTTTGAATATCACTTTGTGTTTGTGTGTCTCTCCAAATTTACTCCTTATCACAGCCTCCCAGGACGTCTGTGGTTTGTGTTAATACACAGCTGCTAATGGATAAAATTAAGTCTCTGTTATAGAGACAAAAGTATGATGTATGTAAACTTGCTGTTTTTGGTTGAAAGACAAAGCTGGGTTCTGTTAAGTATTATACGAGACAACTACTCCCCATACTATGACCAAACTATGTGGTATTTCCTCACAGGTACTCCTTATGCCATGAGTCATTTGGTCCTGAGCAGGAAGAGGAGGAAGAGGAATATTCAGATTCTTGGCAAAACATTTAGGCGCCTTAAAGGATGCACCTTGACCAATTTTTCATTTATTATGTACAGGATGTCTGTCTATAGCTGAGGTCTGGAGAGTGTCCACTTTGATGACAGCAGCCTGGCATCTCTGCTGTTTTCTGCTGTCATTTTTATGGCATCGTAAGTCATAGAAACTGTCCCATCCAGGTGAGAGAGAAGCAGCTGCCCCGAGTGGAAGAGTTTAGATACAGTAGCTCGGGGTAGTTAAGTTAAGTGTAATTGTTGTTTTTGTGCCCAAAAGAGCCAAAACACACAATAAACAAAGTTAAAGATGAATTTGACTAATAGCATTATTATTATTATTATTATTATTATTATTATTTTCAAATTTTCTATAGATATCGTATTGTGAATTTTTTTGGCCATGATAATCCTGTAGTGAAAATCTGATATCGTACCGTGAGATTGAACACTGGTCAGCAGCACCAGTTGAACAAGGAGTTTAAGAATAGGTGAGTCCGTCTTCAGTTGTACAGACGGCCCCTCATCCTTTACACTGAAAGCATTGCCCATATCGGCCCCTGACTACTGTTTTAACCTTTCACTTTAGATCTCTGTCTTTCTGTCCTTCACATTTTACTCAATCCGTATATCCTGTCAGGACATGTCAGGACATGACAGGATATACGGTCGTGTTAGCTTTTGTGGAAATGCATAGATTTGTTATCTGATCATCTTGGTTGTTGTTGCCGTCTAGATTGTTGTAATCCCATATGGCATGGAAAGCATTTGGTGCAATACACTTAAATAAATAAAAAAATAAATCAAAGTAATGAATTACAAGCTCTGAAGAAGGTGCACTGTCGCCCAAGACATCAGCTATTGAACTATTTTTATGCTGACTAACAGCCGAGCTCCCCTGAAGTTTTGAAAACATAAACTGAAGAAGTAAGCTGCAGAGGTTTCTTGTGATCCCTCACTGTTCTGGGCATCAGTGGAAAGGGAAAGCGGGATGTTCTCAGCAAACAGAGCAGAAAGGAGACAAATGAGCAGTCATTTAGCCACAACCATCAAACCACAAACTGGAGGGTGTCACAGATGAGGGTCGAAATACCCTATGAAAGCTGTTAACCCTCTCATGACATTTGCATCTGGCTTAAACGCTACAGCTGAGTCAAATTATTGTGAAAGGGTTTGTTCTCATGAGTCAGGGCTTTTCAAGAAGCGGCAGCAGGTGCATATAACCAAAATTAAGAGTCCCATCTCAAGGAAGAATTGCAGACAAAGAAAGTAGGCCCCTCACACCCTCTAATGGATGTATGAACGGATGGATGCTGTGCTTTCTGGTTCAAATGACTGTTGATGATGATGTGTTGTCTGGTAGTAGTAGTATTACAAGATAATAGCCCAAACTGGGGCTAAACCTTATATCCTAATAAGCTTAAAACTCAGTATGTTTGTGAGAAAAAATAGTCGACCATTTGAGTTGTAAGATGGAAAATCAAATCAAATCAAGTTTTATTTATATATAGCGCCAAGTCACAACAAAAGTTGAGTTGAGTTGAGTTGAGTTGAGTTAAACTTTATTGTCCCCATGGGTAAATTTGGCTTGGGCACAGTGCATGGTTGCTACATAAAACATTACAAAACATAAAATGTTACATAACAGCTAAACCAACAACTGCAAGAAAAGAGATATGAAAAAGGAAGATAAAGTGCAAGTGTTAGAAGGTGCTTAGTGATTATTACAGCAACATTTATTGCACGTTGGTCTGTTGCCCCATGTTCAGTAGCTTAATGGAGGCTGGTACAAATGATAATTTGAAACGGTTTGACTTGCACCTTGTTACCCGGAGTCTTCTACCTGATGATAGGAATTCATATTCAGGATAGAGAGGGTGTTGAGAGTCCCCAATATTATTATTTTTTTGCTTGTACAGGCTTTGTATTGGCTTATATTCTCTCTTTCCTATAATTTTCATATATAAGTTATCTCAAGGCACTTTCCAAAAATTCAGTTCTAAAGACTCTGTGACACTGTGACGCTGCGTCCTCAGCAGTACTACACCATGTTTTGACAGACAGGCTAATTTAGGGAGTACTACTTTAAGCTCTTTCTTGTTGCAGGCCATCTCTTGGTATTTAAAATCCAACTGAGCTCAAGTTGCCAGTCCGGTGACGGCGGCCATAACTTCTGTTGAGAATGCTTTCAGCGGTAACACGCCGCAAATCTAAAAACGCCCCAGTGTAACCTTATCGCCCTTATTTTTATCTTTGGCGAATGGTGTTTTATACTCACATGTACGATGGATTAATGGGCTGGGCTTCATCTTGTGACAACCATGAAGATGTGGCCTGTGACCTTCTATACACAAGTATGCCAGCATAAATACAGGCACACACTGCCCCCAGATGTTTCTCGACATGGTCTGCTGTGACTCCAGTACAGTTGTTTATTCCTGCGTGCATAGTTCACTCTCCATGCCCTGCACAACAGAGCTCTGCACTTTTCCACTCAAACTCTTTTCTTCTCCTTCCTTCAGTCCCCTGAACCACCACAGAAACACAGTGGTTAGGACAGAAGTAAAATGCACCTAAAATAGTAGGAATCACAGTTTTTTTTATTATATACTTTGAACTGATAATTGTCTCACTGATGGACACAGAATGAGGAATGTTCCTTACAAATGCCAGGACTTTGCCAAAAGATGCCACTGTGCTTGTCACACATTTGCTCTGTGGTATGAAACGCCACCAGCAAACCAACACATATTTTCATGACTGCATTATCAGACATCCCGTGGCAGGTGTCCCAAAAGTGCCACCCAAATGAGCATTCACTAATGTTGTGAATGGGTGTTTCTCTCTTTATATTTATTCAGATTTCCGACGCTGTCAGCTGCCTGTGATTCCTGCTGACAAGCAGCGCCCTTTCCTCTCTGCTGCCTGTCTTATTTTCCTTTGCAGCTCTACAAACAAAAATATAAACAAATAATATGTCCCAGATGAGAGGACAGCCCCGGTACCTCTCTCAAACCAGCTGGGAGACGGAAAGTCTGGCAATTTCATGTGTCGGAGTCAATCAGATTGAACTCGGCATATTAAATTGAAGTGAAGTGAAGGATGCAGGACAGAAAGCAACTGGAAGTGACTGCATCTCACCCTTGTCCATTATAGTTTTTTTTGGCTTTTTCTAACCATCAGCTCTGTTAGTTATGATACATCTCAAACTGCTGAGATCTTGGGGCACAGTGACATTGATAAAAATAGATACAGGTTGTAAACAAAACCTCAGGTTAACTGATTTGGAAAAGAAAACTATGTTGAATGGTGAAATGAATGCAAAAACCGTCACAGTTTCACGAGGGATTACTAGCAGCATTACCGGCGACCTCACTTTCAGTTTTACCTCCAATAAAAGTGATTGTAAAAAAAAGTAATTGTGCAAAAATTACTTTTTCTTAGCTACATTGCTGTGTGTTAAGGGACTAGTTTCATTAGAACATTATTATAACACATATGTCCAATGCTATATAAATAATTTGTTGTACTAAACCATATTTTTTTTCTGTGTTCATTTATTTTTAGCACAGCAGTTCAGTGGTGATTAACAGACGGTCCTTGAGTGTGACTCAACCCCAGGTCCAAGCCACAGAGCTCCTGAGGAGTCCTACTGCTGATCTCATTCCATCTTCACATCAGATCATTTGCAGAAAAAAACTCTCTTTAGTCACCATACTCATTTGCATATCTTCACCAACAGTGAGTTGCTGTTCTGAAATTTCTCTTACTATTAAAATCACATCAGCAACAACTGCTTGTCTTTCTTAATCTCTCCTGCTTGAGGTTCTGCAGTCACCTCCGTGCTCCTAAAGGTGAGAGTTCTGCAAACAGCTGCTCTGGGCCACATGCTTTGTCAGACTGTTAACACATAATAAGCCCGCACACTCTTGTAAACATCAAAGACTGTTCTTTTTCCAGTCAGTCAACAGCAACACTGACATTACATCCCTTCTGTTGTTGCTTTGAGCTCAGTTATAACTGCTGGTGCGAGGAGATGGGGCATTTCATGGAGGATATGTACACATTCCATAGGCGTAGATTTGGGTATGGACAGCAGGACATGTCCCTACCAAGGTGAAAGTGTTGCTGAAATGTCCTTACCAATATTTTTGCCCATCTCAAACAACTGAGACATTTGAACTTGCCTCTGTGCCTCTGAGTTACCAGGTTTGTGTGGTCTCTACAAAAGTTGGTTATTATGATGAAGAGTGAAAGATTGGGATAGCATCATTGACCAGCTGCAGGCTAGCAGTGGCAAAATGGAGTTGGTGATGAGCGGTGGTCAATCTGAACCTGTAACATTTATAGTTTAAAGGTTTCAAATGTCACAGAATTGAAAACAGCTTGGTGGTTAAGTTGGCTCATTTCTGTGGTGGAAATGCCTCCTGAAGACATCATGTCCTTTTTATAGAAGTAAGTAGCAACTGATCTCAGCTAATCAGAATGTTGTGTGATCAATGCAAACATGAGCGGATCACAAGCGTGTGGGTCATTAAGACATGAACATTACTTATGAAGTCAATAAGTTGGTCCAACTGATTTGCTTCTTGATGTCAGGCATAATTTTATTCTGAAATTCCTGTCAGCAGCAGCCTGAGCAACAAAGACGTGTGAGCTGCAGAGCTCTGATGTCCTAGTGAAAGTAAATCTTACTGTAGGTTCAGGAGCCAAATAAAACATAATACAAGAATACGTTTTTTGACATGATTTAAAGGTGAGATTGAGCATCACTGTGGCTCTGTCATGAAACTCTTGAGCTCTGTTGCCCAAATCAAAAACATTCAAGGACGGAGCTACAGAGTCTCAGGTGATATTAGAAAATGGCTCACAGCAAATAGCTGAGTCAAACAGAGTAGCTCCCTACCTACAGAAATTTTATACATTTATTTTCTTTTATTGAAAATCAGAGAAAAGTCCAGTTTCAGGCAAGTTATATCAGCAAACACTTCTTATTCAATTCAAATAAACTTTCTGCAGTCGGGCTCCTCTGTGCCTGTGCACACATATAAATGCAAATAAAGATAAAGAGCAAGTGCGTATAGTATTTTAGCCATATGACATAAAATGTCAGTACCATAGATAAAACCAAACCTACATCCTTGTGTCTTGCACACAGAATACACACATGCACACATGACACGCATACACACTTATATGCACTTCGATTCACACACACACACACACACACACACACACACACACACACACACACACACACTCATATATATACAGCCAAGGCCCTGGCATGTCTGAAAAGAACCCTTTGATGATGCGGCCCTCACTCCTCATTTGCCGTTTGAGTTGGCGTTGGCAGAGTTCTCCCAAGGTCCCCTGGCCCCCACACACGCATGCACACACACACACACACACAGAGAGGCCTGAAAGCTTCATGGAGCCTGCAGGGAGTCAAACTGCTCTCACCTGTTGTCTCTGGCAGCCTAAGAGGAGACGATTAGCGCCCAGCACTGACAATATGCTCTTTGTTCCCCTCTTTCTCTCACTCTCCCTCTCTGCCATCTCATACTCACAGTCTGTCGCTTCTGCCACTGCTCATTTCTCCCTCTGCCCGGCCGTCTGTCTTCCTCTGTTCCTACCTCTCAGTGTCTCTCTGTCACTCTTTGTCTATGTGTCCATCTAGCTTGCTTGCTATTTCCATCTCCCTCCTTCTTCCTCTCACTCTCTCTGTTTCTGTCCATCCCTTGTAGCCATGAGACCAGTGTGTGGAAAACAGTTGAGCACTTTATTACTGATTACCGAGGTAATCCCTTGCAAATACACTTCGTGATGGCGCTGGGCACATGTGCTGCAGCGGTCTCATTGCTGGTCCAATAACAATGACCAAACTCATTTTGCTTTGCGGTGTTATCAAGGCTTGGAGGTCAAATGTTTTAAACATAAGTATCGATGTACAGTATAAGAAATGTGCGGTTCGCAGCATATGTTCCACTCTGAATGCATTAGCATGTATTAGTGAGGTCCAGTCATCCTTGCGTGAGGTTGTAACAGAGCGGTGTGAGTGTCCCTCATGCCAGGAAGAGCACAGAGGCTGCAAACAGCCGGGGTGTGACATTTCCTCAGCCTGGGTCACAGATGTACAGCTGTATAATGTGGCCTTTATGACCAGAGGGAAAGACCTCTGTGAGAGCTCAGTGAGTGCCCAGCTAGCGTTCCTCCATATACATTGAAAACAAGCTGAAGGTGAAGAGAGGAAAGCCTTTTGGTTTCAGGCTTATTTATAGTTATAGTTAAAGCCTGTGATTCACTAATTTAGTTGAATCGGGTACGATTAAAATACTTATTTATTAAATGTAGGTACAAATCAAGAAAACAAGATTTGTCAGAAACAAGTGAGTAACTGGATGTTGTAAGTAATTTTGGAAAAACTGCTTGTGTTCTAGTGCAGCCTACACCTCTTGAGTTGATGCAGTGCTGGACAGACATGCCTGCCAAGAGCAATTATTACATTAGTAAGGTTATTACGTTACACAGTAAGAACCAGGTATGTGAGTTGTAATATAATGTGTGGCTGTTTTGTCCTTTTAGCCTTTAATTACACAATAAGAATAAGTTTGTTAACACCATTTGTCCCAAATATTAGTTTTGTTTCCAATACTCAAAAGGAAAGTAATATAAAAAACATTTACTGTATATACAGAATTTATAGATTTATTTGTAAGTATACTTTTTTCTTGTTATACATATTCATGTTTTCTTCCACTGTCCCTACATTTAATTACCAGTAGGAGCCAGTAAGTATTTTATTTGTATAATTATATAATAATTGAAATAAAAACAAAAACTATTGGGAACAAATCTTTTTTTTTTTTTTTTGAGTCCATTTTGTTTGGCAGTATGTTTTGATAATTTCTGTGTATAATTGCTGGGCAAATGTAGTGTGATGTTTCCAGTGTAACTCCAGTGGAGTGTAACAGTAGCAGAAGCTGCAATATAAATGTAGATGACTATTTTGACAATCTAAGGGACATTTGAAATCACTGGAAAAGAAGCTACACATGCTCTTGCTGTGGGAAATTGGCACTTGAAACGTTTGAAATACTGAAAGAACTTGTCGTGGCAGCTGAAATGAAAGGGTGAAAGAAGTTAAAGTTGAGGTGTAGGCTGCGGTGAAGTTAAAGTCAAAGTGAAAGGAGCTGAAGATTTAGTTGAACCTGAAGACCTGAAAGCAGTAATAATACAAATCAGACCTGAAAATGTCAATAGTCCATAGGTCATTTGCACAGGAGGTTTTTATGACCCATGGTTACATTTTGTCTTAAGGCGACATCTAGCGGGGGACAATAATTACGGCATGAACGAAGGGAAAAGTGCGGTAATGTAGTAAACAGAGCCACAAAGTTTGATGGTGAAAAAAACACAGGAATATGACACAGGCCAGCATTTTTGAAGTAGGAATTGTTGTTTCCATTATCCCTGACCATTCGAAACAGTTAACCACGTTGTTATTATTGTTACCATGACAACAAACATCGTCTAATGTTCACCATCTTTTCCTAAACTTAACCAAGTACTTTTAGTGACTAAATCTAAGCAAGTCATGATTGACTATAACAACCATGGCGCAAAGTCAGGTACATCACAAGATTTCAACCACTATCTGTATGGAGTAACAAAATGGAAAAGAAGAATGATAATATTAGGTAAACATACAAACATAAAATACATATAGTAAATATTAAGTGCAATAAAAAAAAATCACAGAGAAATATAAGTTCTTCCTCTTGGTGTATACATGTACTAGTAGGCATTGTGTATGAAGTTGGGAGCTACACACCCACAGACAAGTCACACGGGTTTATCTGTCTCTATCTGTGTGCAAACACCACTGGCTCTGCATGTACAATGCACACAACTGAGCAATGACTTTACTGTGACTGGGAAGAAAAGTAAAACAGTAAATATGTACATTTTGCAGATACTCCAGTCACATTTAACATTAAAACCAGACCACTTTATTAAGTCATTATTTAAAGAGCACATTTAATGCATCTTGATCAAAGTGCTTTACAGAGAAATTACACATTTAGATCATTTTAATGAAAATAAAAAATAAATGTATCAGCTATAGAAAGGCAGCTTTAGGCAAGGGAGACCCTTGCTCAGCTAAATGCCCTCTTGTTTCTGTTGGCTCCTCTGACTCTACTGTACAGTGATTTGGTTTAAGTTGGCACTGCTGAGCAGCTGGAGCACAAACACTACCTGTCAGCTGCTGGAGGCTCCTATCGTCTTGCTATGGTGCCTTCTCCGGCAAAAAGCAGTGGCAGCCCAAGTCTCTGCACTGAGCTGTAGTTCATATGCCCTGACCCTGACAACATGTTGTAAAATGTGAAGTAATCCATAATGTCCCGTGCTGGGATGTCATTCTAGCTGCCTTTTTCCAAATCCACGCTTAGCTGTAATGACAACCCCAGGGCCGATGCAGAGAGAGAAAAGAGAAACACGTTTCTGAGCCAGACTCCCTCTGTGGTTCTTCTTTTACTGTCCATTCATGTCAGAACACATCGGCTACTTCAGCTGGCTGCACAGAGCATTGGCAAGTACAGTAGAAGACACAGACCTGCCACCACTATGACTAATACATGGAAATAAGGTTCAAAATCAGTCATGTGTTCCTTTAAATAAAGCATGTCCCTGGGCTGCGGGGCTCTGGGAAAATCAAACTCTTAAAACCACCTGTAGAATTTGGTTTTCATGGTACATTATCTGAAGGCAGAGGCTACAGTACTCTTCAATCTTTGAAGAGTTTGAGGAGGACTGTACAACACTGTGCGGAGTTATGTGTCTGCCAAACACTACGAGTATAAAGACACATACTGTAAACTGACAGGAAAGAATTCAAGTGTAAATGTTATTTCAGAATCTTTATTCTAATAGTTTTTATTCCAGAGCTGGAGGGATATTGTGTTTGGGTTGTCCATCCGTGTACGTCTATCCCATTCTTGTGGACATGATATCTTCGATAGCCTTGACAGAACCTCCTGGCACCAACGTTCATCTGGACTCAAGGACGAACAAGGATTAGACTTTAGTGGTTAAAAGTTAAAGGTCATGGTCACGGTGACCTCACAAAACACTTTTTAGCCATGACTCAAGACTTCACACACCAATTATGACAACATTTCACACAAATGGTTAATATTTGATAGGACTGGATAAACAGGGATGTAATCTGAAACTAGTCTGAGTGGTGGAGGCAAACAACCGTGCGGTTGTAATTCTAGTTTAACTATAGGATTATACACACACACACACACACACACACACACACACACATATATATAGTGCCCTCAAAAATTCCCACAATGGATCAAAAAAGTTGTTCAGTAGCATGTACTGAGTATGTTATGACAATGAGTGTACAACATTTCTGTTTGCTGCCTACTGTAGAGAAGAGTCAAAATAATTAGTTTCTTATTTAATTAGTCAATAGACAGAAAATTAATCAACTATTCTGACAAGCAATTCACTGTTTTAGTCATTTTTAAAACCAAAATGTCAAACATTTGTCAGTTACAGTTTTTGAAATGTAAAGATTTGCTGTTTATATGTTCATAGATTTTGAAAAGTTGAAAGTAGAAAAATATAGATTATTTATTATATATTATAGATTAAACAAATAATCAGTTCAAATAACTCACTTATTGTGAAAATAATTGTTGCAGTCCAAGTATAGAGTAAACTACTAAGTGTTTATAATATAGTGAATTAATTCTGACAAGACTGTGGTCCTTTTTCATGGACCGACACAGGTACAATGACATAATTAGCCCAAAAACAAAAACATAGTTTGCATTAGTTTTTACAGAGATACCACCAAAACGTGGCAACGGGAACATTTATAAAGATGCAATAATAAAATTTCATCATCATTCATCATTTTTATTTCACATAACCCACCACAAACAATTCTCTGTATAAACTGTCTTACTCATGTAATCATGCCTGGTGGAGTGACATTAAACACACTGTCGCCTACAAACTGCATGTCAGTCAACACCAGTTGTCTCATGCATTTTGGGGCTAAGCCACTTTAGCCTTCATCAGTCAGGCGTGTTGGTCATTACTGTGTCTCTATATCTCGTGTTTGTGGGATGGGCTGTGTAGTTCAGACACAGGCACAGATGCAGTAGCAGCTCAGACCTGCTCAGTAACAAACACTGCCCCAGTGAGCTGTTAGGAATACAGCCATTGCTGTTTTTTAGGACTTCACTGATGGGCCTTGACAGATTGAGTCCCCCCTTTGGATTGGGGCCTCTCTGCTCTCTGACATGCTGGAGCTTTATTAGACTTCAGTATGCCTCCCTGAGGAACCACGTTGCCCAGCGTGACCTGGACCACTCAGGCCTCTGATTGGCTGAGAGCCCCCCCAGCCAGGGAGAGTCGTGGCCCATGGCTGGGGGAACAATTCAGACACGTGGTGTAAATCAACAGGCAAAACAGTTCAGGCATTTGCTGTAGATCATCAGGCCAGAACAATGACACCCACAGACACAAACCTCTCCTGTCGGCGAACATGCTTCATAATTCAAGGCTGCTTACAGGAGTTTGGGGTTGAAGGGAAACAGGATGGAGGACCACAAAACCAGTAGATGCAGATCAAAGATTTATTCACAAAGAAAAACACAAGTCTTACATAGGCAGGTGATCCAAAGCCCATAAACAAAGGGCCAAAACTATAAAGATAAATAACAAAAAACACAAGGAGCAACCAGGAAAGCTGAACAGAGGCAAATCAGAGGAACTGACAAAGACAGAGGGAAAGAGAGATGTTGTGTCTCTCAATTCACATACTTTCATACTTACACCAGAGACACACTGGATGTGTGACGTGTGTGTTGCTGTTGCCATTACTGATCTGCTGCGGAAAAATGTGTATACATATCGGCTGCATGTCTGCTCCATCAGTGCTACTGCAGTTCTATATCTACGTAGTGTTTGAAGGATACTTGAATGTTGGATTTCTCTTCAGTTTTAATTAATTTCTGATTCATTTTTGACAGAAGATGCCTCTAAGGGTGTTTTCAACCAGGAGGTTTCATTTTTGGTGTAAAGAGTTCTGAACTCGATTCATTCCCACTAGCAGGTGAACTTACAAGTTTGAGCTGGAGGGTTAGACGTAACAGTTAGCATGTCATTATACATTAGCTCCATCCTTCTCAAATGTCTTGCAGCACCATTCGTCGAGTCAGAATCTGTACAGCAAACTTAAGCGAATTGGCGTACTGGTGTTGGATAGCATGTAGATAAATTGCACAGATACATATTAGAGCTATGAAGAAATGCCAGTTCTGACGCTGATCTATGTTGCACAGGATGTAACAGTCCAGAATGCACGACCTTCTTACTGTGTTTAATTCCTGCTCCGGCCAGACAATCTGACCAGTAAGCAGACTGAGTGTTTTGGTTCACTTGAATTTTTCTTTGTGTGAAAACAAACTGAACTATGGGGAAAATGCTACAAGTTTACAAACTCATCAATTGAATCAGACCAGAGTAAAAGGTGTGAAAACGCTCTAAAATGCCTTGTCTCCACATGCAGCTGCTAAAATAGTTAAATATATATATAGAGAGAGAGATTTGAGTGCATTAGCGGGTTCATAATTACTATGGTAATAGTAGTACTGCCAGGTACTATGCATTGCAATACAAGTACCAGTATGGTGCGTTCAAAACAGTCAAAAAGTTGAGATTAAAATAATGGACTCAACTCACCGTCAACAATCACCAGCTTCACAACACCAACATACTTTCAAACGGTGTCCGAGTAAGGAGGACACATCGCTGGTGCCACACACTCGTTTGGCCACCTGTCAGTGGCGCTATAACCCAACTTTGTGGTTGTCTGCTAGAAGCGGTCAAAATTGACGTTTTATCCACATATTCATGATGCACTTTATAGATCTTAGTCATCTTTAACTGTACTATATTTTAACCAGATGAAGGCTTTTAGTCATTAGACATCTAGATCTTGAGTTATCAGAGAAAAAGGCTGAGATGTTGCAGCATTCATCTCACTAACAGGCCAGCTGCTAACGTTAGCTGTTAGCTTATGTGATTTGATCACCCATTGAGGATGCCTGGGGAGCATAAAGCTCTGAAGACGTCTCAACCATACCTGAACAGCAGGCTTTCAGAAATTTTCATTAAAATGCCTTGTGTGTACTGAGCTATATTTACCATAGAGTAAATATGGCTCAGTACACACAAATGAAAACATACATAATACATTTAAGATGCTAAAGGGTGGTTTGTCTTTTGCAGATATCAGCTGTGATCATTCTTTCATTTCTCTCTGTCATCTACACGTACGTTCCTCTCTGCCTTGTCCATACACATAAATACTGAAGCACAAATACTGCACTTGACTTGAGTATTTTTCTAAATTTCAGAATAAGCTGTACTTAACCCAGTAAATCTATGTAGTTAGGGTGTAGTTACTTTTTCAAATTACCGAAATGTAGTGGAGTAGTGACAAAGTGTAAAAAGGAAATACTCAATAAAGTACAAGTACTTCAAAAACAGGTACTCCTCAGATGTACTTAGTTGGTCCCACCCTTGGAAACGCTGCAATCACATAATGGTAAGAAGATTACAGTGATATCTTCACATATCTGTGAAATTGTCAGATATGTTGGACCTGGAAAGAAACTAAGAATGATCTGAAGTCTTGGAAGATAATCTGCAGCCAAACTAAAAAGTTGCATTACCTTATATGCACTAACTCTGTCTTTTATGACCCAGGTCTCCGGTTCATAAATGTTAAAAATGCTGCTTTCAGAAAAACATGGCTATATATCAGACACTCTCAATCCCAGAGAAAGGTTCTCCGTCCAATATCTGCGATAGATGAAGCTTTCTTGTTAACAGGATTTACGTGGAGAAGTTAGAGCAATCAATATTGTAGCTCATCCTCCATCCTGCTGTTGAGACTGAGAGAGTTTGCTTTGCTGGCTGGAGCTTTACAGGATCACAAAAACAGAAAAGTACATTATTGAATGTTGACAGACTAATGCCCTCCACAGTGTCAGCTCTCCCAAAATCATATCACTACACTGACATGCTGATGCAACATGTGTAGAGAGAAGATATATATTAATCTGTATGCTAAGGACATCTCAGTGCATATATTTCTTTTTAATCAGTAGAGACTAATAAGAGGAATGAAAGGCAATGAGAAATTTGAATTAAAATAGAATTTATTGTAAGCAGGAGGAATAGAGTTCGGCATTTAAACCCGGACAGGAAGTTGATCACCAAGGGAAACAATCCATAAGAAAAAGGGGTTTCAAAAAACAGGAAACCTCCCTTAGAGCGTAGACACAGGTGGTGGTGATAAAGAATGGAGCTTGAGGAAAGAACATCTTCATGGGCAAAACCTCTGATCGGAGGGTTTGACAGGAGTTTTAATTATGACAGAGAGGAACAGGAGGTAATGCTTGGTGGGTCAATTAGGAGAAAATTATGGAGACGAAACACTGATGGAAGTCTAACAATATCCAGCAGGGAGCTGACACTGAGTTAAACATGCATGGACTGCTACAGCCAAAAGTTAGAATGATGGCAAAATAAAACTTTATGCCAAAAAGATAACACTGAGACAGATGTAATGTCTGCTTTAGATAGGTATGTGCCCTAGTTTTATGGCGTTATCCACTCTAGCATAATGAAGAGGTGAGAGGAGGGATAAGAGTGTCAATGCTAGTGACGGGGTTGGAGCAAGGAGCCAATAAATTAAAAATTTATTAAAGTTTTTAGTAGCTATGTCTGCAGGACTAGTGCGAAACACTGGGAATGAGTCAAAGGGGTCAATCGTGTAAGCTTTATTTCGTTTTTTTCCCACCGTGTCCCAGACGCAGTCTCAGGATCTTTTATGGCAGACTGGATTTTTTGCAATGAAAGTAGAGTCTGGGCATGAAACAACCCTTACCCTGAAAACCCTGAGAGACAGCAGTGAGTAGGTAATCTGTAAATACGGAGTCTGTGTGAGTTGATGGTCCTGTATCCAGAGCTTTGATATTTATTGGAGTGGAAGGATGTCCTTTGAGGTTTTTGAGCCAGCTCACCTGAAGGGGGCGAGCCTGGCAGTGGGGCAAGAGGAAGTCAGAATTGCCACAGGGAATCCCCAACAAGCATGATAAGCATTTGTGTTCAGATTTGACCAATTCAAACAGATGTTGTCCTGAGAACTGTAGAGAGTTGCCTTGCTGGAAAAAAGCTTTATGATATCAATAAAAAATGTTCCTCCCATATCTGAGATTAAGATCATCAATCAGAGCCAGAAGTGTCTGGTTCTAACTCTCCAATTGACAGATGCCTTGCCAGGGTGAGATAGCAAAGTCACCAGAGACTGTATTGTGGCTATAAGGACATCGGATGACGGTTCTGGATGAAGCGGCTGGAACGGCAGAAGTGCCCGGGGTGAAAGAAGAAGCTGAATTTGATGGCTTCCTTTTTGGTTGGGAAGCAGCAGATTTTCGTCACAGTGCTGAACGACAGCAGAGAGAGAACACAGATAAGTTTGACAGCTTACATGTGATTGCCAGGTTGTGATTGGATGAACAATTGAATGAGCTGGTGGAGTTTAGAGATAGCAGGACAGAGCACGTGACTTGTGCAAGGAGATAGTCTTCCTGACTGAACTTTCACTAACTCTCTGGCCTGAGTCAACCAAGTCAGTTTTAGTGAAGAGTAACAATTATGTTCCAAAGTCTTAAGCCAGAATATGAAGAAAATAAAATATTGGCTTGGCTTGGACCTGTGAAAAGGTAAAGAATTTGTGCATCAAAGGAACCATAGATACCAAGTTGTGTAGACAAGTAGGAAAGCATCCTAACATTTTCCCCACTGAGTACTGGCCGTTTACCTGCAACCCCTGTGTCAACACACAATGTTTTTTCTGAAGTTTTACACACCTAATACTTTGTGTAGTTTGTTTTAGTCTGTTAACACGTGCTAACTAGCAGACATAGCATTAGTTTTGCATGAACAAACTGAAATTTCAGTGTGATGGTGCAGGAGGAAAAGTCAAGGGATCACCAAAGTAATTACAGTTGATCATCAGGGGAACATCAATGTCTGCACTGACGTTTATGTTAACCCTTTCCATTAGCTGTTGAGACATTTCAGTCTGGGTCAAACTGGTGGACCGATCGGCTGACCAAGTATGCTTTCACGTTTCTTCGGTTCGATGACAGAATCATTACCACTCTCGTATCTGTATGCTAAATGTAAGGCCAGCAACTGGTTAGCTTAGCTTAGCATTAATGCTGGAAACCAGGGGAAACTGCTCTTGTCAAGAAATCACTTAAGCACTTCCCATAAAGTTGAACTACTCCTTTAAGCCTAAAAGATTTTTTGTAACTGTCAAGGTAGCAAGTGATTATATAACTGCAAAAACAAAAAACAACACAAATTTGTCAAATAAAAAAAAAAAAAAAAGGTCAAAGTCACATGTACATATGTGTACACGGCCCTCGTTGCCAAATAAACAACATAAAATTCCTGACAAGTCTCACTGGAGACACTAAAAGCTTTGTTTCCTTCCTGCCTGACCGTATCTTTTACTTCTTCACGTCAAATTCATTTTCCTTTCATGCCTGCTGCACTGAGGAGGTTGTTATGAGTTACCAGCTTGAAACCGGAGTTTTGGATCTTTATTATCTCTGAGATCAGTTTTCTGCTGTACAGCTTGGCATAGGGGTGCTTTATCTCACATCATCCTCCCTACAGTACATCTCCTGCTTCCCTGTGTGCCTCTGTGTTATGAGGGCATAAGGTGATACAACACACATACATACACATGCAGTAGAGTTAAAAAGCGCAAGCCTAATTTTTCTCCTTAGTACTGATATAGTTACAACCAGATTAACGTGAATGTGTCCATAATTGCTGAGATAAAGACACCTCTGGTATTTCTTCTACATTGGACGGAAAAAAAAAAACTGTGCACATGCAGCTTCTTCTCTGATAAACATCAGAGTTGAAGTTTGTAGGCTGCTATTTGTTCCACAAGCATTAAAGATTAATGAAGCAAGGTCACTGGCAGATAGTTAGGTTTTTTAAAAAAACTGTCCAAACTCAGTGAATGCATGGAAACGCCTGCTCTGTGGAATAAAGTTTTTTCTGTAGTTTTATCTGGTTGGAAATCTAGTACAGGAATCTAACTGTAGCTGCAATTGTCAATAGTTCCCCTCTGGACCGGGCATGAGTAATTAGAAGTCATTTGATGTGGACTCCACAAAAATACAAACATTCTCATTGGAATAAGTCAAAATGGAAAGGCTTTAGCCAAATGTAAACTTAATGTGTTTTTTTCCAGATCCTTGGAGTTTTCATTTTTGAGAGACGGGGGTAAGGTGAGATGGGATTAAAATATCAAATAGGCTTTTGGGATGATTACAAAAGAAACAGGATTTTTATATGTCCTCTTCAGCAAACCAGAGTAGGCTGTGTCCATTGGCAGCTGGTGAATGTGTGCTCTATATTCTGACAGACAGAAGAATGAACTGCTTTATTACCTCTGCACTGGTCTGCCAATCATCATAGGTGTCCCTCACATTGCTGCAAAAACACCTTGACTATAATGTATTAAGATATATAGTTCCATGTGCACAGATATTCATTGTCATACTAATATTGTAACCTGCAGTGCATACAGTAACCCTGCAGTGAATAATAAAGTCCCTGTATACAGAAAAGAGTTTGTATTCTGCACTTCTGTCATTTTATCTCTTTATCAAATCCACGCCCTCCAATGTTTTTCAACTCTTTAGTGAGAGTTCAACCATCTCCACTCTCCATCCATTCACACTCCCAATCCAGCTCAAATCTCAGCTGATCCTGTTTTATCACCAGAATCACACCAGGAAAAAACCCTGGAGCCAGCTCCTATCTGATGGCTTCGGTTGCAGCCTCCTCTAACTTTCATTTCCAGTGTTGATAAGCATCAAATACTATATCCACCTCATCCTGTACAGCAAAATGAACTGTTTGTCAGGGAAATCCAAAATGACCTCGTCATATCTCAGAGTCTTCATAAGCGGATGGGAGTTTGCTCAGTTGTCATGGAGATTGATCAGTTGACGTGCAAGCTCAGTAGCTACTCTGATTTCATCTATAGTGCTATAGGACCTCTCATCCATGTTGGCTTATAAATGAAGCATTAAAGTACATTCTTGATTTTCGATATCATTGACAGAATAAGCATACTAATCTAATAATCTACATACTAGCTAGCTATCTCCAGAAAAAGCTAGTAATTTAGGTCCACACTGTGTAGCTCAATTACAATCCCCATGTTCAAGAATTAACGGTCTTACTTACCACATGCGAGCATTTTGCTGTAGCACAAACATACACTAAAGTATGTGGTCAAGGTTGAGGAAGTTTGTTCAGTCCATTGTCCTTTAGAACTATATTTATGTACAATCATGCACCTCACAAATTGTGTCCATTACCAATGTCCCAACGCAAGAAAAGCAGTGTGCCCCACATGTAGTGAGGCGGAGTGAGTTTTTATTAACTAACACTAACCATGCCATAGATTATTTGCCATAGCCACAATCTTTCCCTTACCGTAATCATGTTATTGTTGCTTTGTATTGTATTAATTTGTGGAAAGCAAGAATTTAAAAAAAATGTTGCCAATAGACAAAAAAACAAAACACCTTGGTATTTATCAGGGATTGTGCAGAATGTTAGTTTATGATCAAAAAAAGAATGACCCTTTATAAATTACTTACTTTCTAATAATAAGTCAACAGATCTGCAGCTATACATGTCAGTAAAAGTAATTATCAAACACAGTATGTAACTCATGATGCTTGGTGTCTCGCAATCAAAACAATAACAAAAGATGGCATTTGATAATGACAGGAAGTAATGTGGGATCTAACCCAGTGCTTCTTAAAAATGTGCCTTAAGATTGGATAAAAAGTCAATTTTGTCCACTTCTGGCAGGCAACAACAACAGTGACGCATGAACGTATGAGATGTGACGACATTTACGGGCAACCAAATGAAATGGACCATTACCATGATTAAAATCACAGACTTTGCCAGACTTGAAAATAGCTGGAAACATTTGGGATAATGTAAGTACACAATTCAAGAAAATATACAACATAGATCTAGTAGTTTTTAGACATTTTAATGAGGATAAGTTAAATATTATAGCTTTATAATAAGCCATCTACAGGTAGATGAATTAGACTTGTACCAATAAGCTAAAGCTAACTATGCTAAAGAAAGACATTTTTACGACCTCTCATCTCACATGTTATTTAGGGGCTACGATAGCTAATCTATTAAAATGTATTAATAGATATACCCTATATTAAGTATGCCCTATTAGAAAGTGGTACCAAATATACCTTGTTAAAAAAAGGTTTACAACCAAATGTATTTTTAAAGCCTGCTTTGCTGTATTACAGGGAGCTGTTGTAGCTTCTGAAGCATCCATGGAGGGTAACATCACTCTCCTCAGGGGCCTGTACTTGCCCTGCTGTGGTGCTGTTGGCACTGGGGCAGTAAAGTGATCTACAGGCTATCAGCAGGCCATCTGTATCATCCAGGGTATCTGTGTCATCTGTGGCATGTTCCAACCCAGGAGCCAGATTCTGTCTTCATTTCCATTACTCCATCATGAAATCAAAGATAATAGATAGCAGCGTGCCCAGGATTACACAGCCCACCATCGTAGAGGAGAAGTGATCCTTCATTTGAGTTTTGCAATTAAGTCTTTCATTTAATCTCTGGCTGCTCGGTGTGTTTTTCACATCTCACCCAAATTCCATAACAGTGCTGCTTAATGCTGCAGCATACCCTGCCAAGACTTATCATATCAGCATTCGACTGGAGGGAGCCAATGTGAGTTAAACTTCACATTTTCCGGCACGCTCGAACACAAACTGCAGCTCAGTCACTAAGTCAGTCATTCTTGTCAAATGGCACCGGTCTGGTCTTGCATAAAACAAAAACCTCGAAATCTTAGACAAGTATCAGAACAAGGCAGAACTCTGTCTAGCCTGCCACCCCCCACCCACCCCTCTCTCTTATACACACATACCCCACCCGCTGACCCCCACCACCATATGCCAAAAATTATCATACAAGTTTCTCTTTGTATCCATATTTAAAACATGATGGAGAAGAATCGAGCCTTTATATGAGAGGGAGGTTGTGTGTTTATCCAGCAGCGCCAGCACCAGGAAACAAGAGAAAGCCCCCATTGCTGCTGGTGGAAGTAGGAAAGGGTTGGAGACTGCGGGACTGGTGGGAGGAGAGGTGACTGGAGACAGAGTGAGAGAGAAAGAAACTCTTTGAGTGACAGTAATTTAGGAACCTGAACTTTTTATGATTTTCCTGCTTTTGGGAAAACACACAGACTTCTGAGTATAGCACTTGGGACCAAATCAAAGACGTCTTTTACCATCAAAATGTGTGTGTGTGTGTGTGTGTGTGTGTATGGGGGCGGGGGGTACATTTTTTTGCATGTCTATCTATCTGTATGTAACCTGCAAAATTTTTGCATGAGCAGTATGTACAGTAAGTAAACTGATAATCCAAACAAATCAAAAAGGTTTGAAAAGTTAAAAAGTTTGAATTCTCATAACATCTTGTGCAAGGACATATACTCTATATTGAGAGTACTTAATGTGTGTATTTTTACATTTTTCAAAAGGAAACAATTTTTATATTTTATTTTTTGGACATTCTGGTGTAAACGGTGTCTAAAATTAGGGCATCTGAGAGGGTGTGGCAACAGTTAACTGATATTTGAGATCTATCTTTGCTAGGAGAACCGTCATAGTCCTACATATCCTTTTAACACTGATGCAAGATCTTTTTTATTTGTTTGTTTGTTTTGTTTTTTCTCCACATAGAGCTGAGGTTCGGGCTAGCCTCTAGCTTGTGTAACTCAGTGCCACCTCTTGGGTTTTCTTTCACTGGCCTTTCTCAAAAGAAATTCTGAGGTAAATCAGGTCCACTACCTACTTACTATAAGAAGCTGAAATCTTCATGATTTTGACAAAATAAAACAGTAATTTATATGCGAGCACGGATAAAATTACAAGTGCTTAAGCATTTGTGCTTACATTTGTATTTCATATCCATAAAACTCACCATTAACTTCCTCTAATGCTTTTTTTCTTTTTTCTTTTTTCTAGCTGTAATCGCTGCTGTCTAAAAACGCCTACATCATTCAGTCCTTCTGTTGAGCTAGCTACAACGTTTAGCCCATGAACATCTTGGGCTTGTGGGAAAAGGTGTTCATTAAAGGCCGTCAAAACATAAATATCAGATAAACCATAATATTATATCATTTTTCAACTATCTACCAATCTTATCTAAAGGTATGAAGCGAGCTGAGGAATAACACACTGCTGAGAAAGGCCTGGCAGAGCAAAGTAGTCAGCTTGTATGAGGTTTTCTTACCTCTGGAACTTAAGTTTTAGTTCTTCATCTCTTTTGTTCAGGTTTCTATCTCCAAGAAATATTTTGACTCTTCTGACAAGTTCATCTATATCTGATAAAGTCTATGAGACTGTATCTATTTGTATCTATCTTTATGTCACCTAGTTGAATGCTTTTCTTCGGCATGTGCCATTGTTGTCTGACATTGTTATTTCATCTACTCCTTCCTCCAACTCCAAGTACTGCACTTGGTGCCATGATTTATTGTCCATACAAGTCCTCTCTGCCAAACCTGCCTGGGGTAGGTAGTGCAGTGGTGGCCTTCATGGTGATGAGGTGGTTAGGACTATTTGGATCATTCTTGTTGTCCATTGTAAGAGGGAGGCTGTTTACAATTACTATAGTTTTTTACAATAATGCCCTTAGCGAGGCAACAGATTGAGTGTACTGGGGAGAGTGAAAGTGTAGAGTTTAATACATTTCTTACAGTCCTTACCTGTCGCTCCCACGCTCCACCAGCATGACCCATGGGAGTGTGTAATAAATGGTATGTGATATGGTGCTCTGTGGGGATGACTGTCAGTTTTTTTTTTTTAATCAGCTACGAAGGGCTGAACAGTGTAGTGTTCTTCCCACATTGAGCACAGCATCTCCATCTAAAAAGACATTAAGATCATGTTGCTTTTTGTCTCTTGTCTTTGCTGGTCCTCGATGACCACGAGTTCTGCATTTTGCTCAAGTCCTCAAATCACACAATACCAGTGGCTGACAACATTGGGCCCCCATATTTAACTGTCTGCATTTTCGCCCTCTCAGATATTGTACTAATGAAATTACCAACAGTCATTGGAAATCAAAAATTCATCCTTGTGGAGAACTCTAATTAAAACACCACAAGTTCTGGAGCTCCAGTAAAACTTTTATCAGTATCATCAGTTGCAATGCAGCAACATTAGGCAGCGTCTGCATGCCATTCAATAATTTCCTGGCATTTCCTCTAATGTTGCATTGAGAAAGTAAAATCTTCGAGACTATTTTAGTGTCATAGCTAGGGAATATTCTGCCAGCAAATTATTGAGAAGGGAACAAAATGTAGGAATGCAAGGGTTAGTAAATGGTCCTACTGATGGATCTGTGTTTCTGCCTGTGTCAAAACAGAGCCAGGACTGAATAGGCCTCCTCATGACCCTCTGGCCTCAGTTCCATGTTCAGCCAGCCCAGGAAAGCCTGAGGTTTGGAGGTTTCAAACCACAACGACCTTCTCGCTCCTTTTGCTTCACTTTTGAGCTTTTTTACTCCGAAATGAGACACTGGATAAATTACGTTGACTATGAAGGGCCCCCTTGTTCACTTAGAATAATAAAGAAAAGGTACCCTGGTGGAGAACTTTGCAGTAATTTTGCCTGTAAGTGTGTGTGAGTACGTCTGGGCTCAAGAGTTGGTTGAGTGAGACAGATCCGGGAGAGGAGAGAGAGCGGGGGAGAGCCTCATTTCCTCCATGATGGATGAGCCTATTAGCTGTCTGGTGTTAGCACAGGTTTAGCCTTACACCTCGGTCTCGTGGCACACACCATGGCCGATTATGGCAACCAAAGGGAGGAGAGAAGAGGAACTGCTGAGTATAAGATGACAAGCTCAGCTTTGGAAAATGTTGAAATGAAAAGAAATAACACAAATCAGCTCCTGTATATTCACAAGAACAACCAGTCCTACAGGGACCACAAACTCAACCAAACCATGGTGTGGGTGGATA
Organism: Trachinotus anak; assembly: GCF_046630095.1. Taxonomy (NCBI): domain Eukaryota; kingdom Metazoa; phylum Chordata; class Actinopteri; order Carangiformes; family Carangidae; genus Trachinotus; species Trachinotus anak. The sequence goes on along the minus strand of NW_027273865.1, from coordinate 19,201,837 downwards.
TGGTTGGATTTGGATATGGATTTTGATAGATGGGTTGATGGTTTGGTCTAGGCTTAGTTGTTGTTTGTGTTAATATGAGTAGTTCTCATTTCTGAAATTAAGTGCCTGATAAAGGTTGCTTCACCAAAATATACCCATTTAATCACCTTACCTTAAAGTTATAATATGTAATTTTTCCACATTAAAATGTCTAAGAATGACTAGACCAATGTTATATATTTTTTGGAGTTATGCACTTACATTATCCCAAATGTTTCTAGCAATTCTCAAACCAGAGAAATAGTGATTTTAATCAGGGTAACAGTCCGTTTCATTTGGTCAATGTCAATGGTGTCATATCCCCTATGTGCATGCATCAGTGTTGTGGTTGCCCTGAATGTTTTTCAATAAAGATTGAAAAAAAAAAAAGTGGTTGCTTTCTAGAGGCAACCACGCAAACCATTTGTTTTGAATTAATTTCTCTGGGCCTAAATAAAACCATGTAAAGGCATTTAAGGGGTAACGTATTGTATTTTGATACGTTTGTTTTAATGCTGTCAAATAATTAAAAACTACAATATTTCCCTTGTATTGTATTTAGATTGTTCTTAAGTACAGTTCTTGAGGAAATGTACTTAATTACTTCACCATAGCTGTACTGATAAATAAAATACAAAGTAAAGAAGAATAAGACAAGTCAGTTTTATCTTAATGACCGAAAATCACAAATTTGGCTTAAAGGGCTTTACAAGTTTGTATATAGCTCAGGAGGAGCAACAGAGGCGGATCCTCCAACAAAGAAAACAGAACGTAGACAACAGTCTTAGCTGGAGGTCAGACTTTATTCTCTCTCTGTTCTTACAACATGTGGTCTTTGTACGATATCAAGTCTAATAGCAGAAATTAACACAGTAGATCTGTAAATCTTGGGACACATTCTCGTGAACACTAATGCACATATGACAACATCCCACCCCTCCACACACACACACACAAACACACACACACACACTTCTACATTAACACATACACACACCCTTCAGAGGTGGAGTCTTTCCAGAGGAGAGTCCACCTGATTCCCTCATCCATCCACAGGTTATATTTAGGACTTGTTTGACGTACCACTGCTGGGGCTTACAGAGTGGGCAGATGGGGGTTGGAGGGTGAGGGAGGTTGAGAAGGGGTGGGGGGGTTAGAAGGCGATGGAGGGTCAAAGATAGTTGATATCCCTGTGCGTGTCCTCTAACCGCTCTCACTCTCTATATAACCCCCCACCTTCTCTCTGCTGCCAGCTTTCTCTCCCATGCAGTTCTGCCACTTCTTTCTTTCTTTCTTTCTTTCTTTCTTTCTTTCTTTCTTTCTTTCTTTCTTTCTTTCTTTCTTTCACTCTGTATCTCAGTGTCGGCCCACCATGTGTCCTCCCTCACTCACTCTGTGGAACATGTGTCACTTGCACTCTCCCTGGCATGCGCTCTATCTCTCGTGCTCTCTCGCGCTCGTTCTCTCTCTCCCCAGCTGACAGCATGTAATTGAAATGGTCAAACACATGAAAACATGACAAATGGCAAGAGGTATTTGTGCCTCATCATCATTGCAGAGCCACTCTCGCTCTCTCTCCCCTCAGCTGGAGCTTGGCTGACAGCTTGTAATCGAACTGCTCAGACAAATGGCAAATGGCAGGAGATATTTGTGCTTCATCATCATAATTATAATGGACAACCAAACCCTTTCTCCTCCGCCCCCTGAACGTATCTACACACTTGGCAGCAGCGCAGAATGAGTCAACATGTGTTAAAATATGAATTATGAGTCTTTGGCCTGCACATGTTGTATTTCCCATCAGAGGGTCCCTGAGAAACGGGATATGCAGATTAACAAGATTAAGGCAGATCAGCATGATTAAATGTGTGTAAGTGAATGGAGAACAACAAATTGATTTTAAACCCATCTTACGTCTGAGCATATAATTTTTGGCTCGCGCTGTGTGATCACTGCTGATCCACTTCTGAAGTCCTCTAAACTAAACAAGCCGGGAGGATCAAACTTCCTGGTGCCATGTTGGAGGGTTTTTTCTGCTAAGAAAACAGATAAAACAGAACAAAAACAGAGCTAAAACAGTAATCAGGATAAGCAGGCGGCACCATGCTGGGCCACTGAGCTGGGTTTGATCACCAACAGTCAGTCCTGACAGTTAACACCATACACTGATAAAAGCTGTTGGTGTCACTCAGCTCATCCACAATCCTGTGAGACATAATATATAAACTGTGTTTATAGAGTTTGTTGAAGTTTTACACAGTTACAAAAGTTGACACTATAAAAATTTAAATAAATGGTAACTATATAATACAGCCTGCAATTTACAGTCAGGTACCAAAAGAATACTTGTTTCTTACTAGTACTTCAGTGTAGGTGCAGTGAAGGAAAAGGAAGACAAAAGAAATAGATTATGTTCTAAGTAAATAAGTAAACACTGGATACCTACAAGCTACAATACTGGGGGACAAAGCTGAAGTTTGGGAAACATGGTGTTACTGCAGATCCTCTGCAGAAGCACAGTATTTTAACAGTTACAAAACTGTGGGGGTACAGTAAGATAATGAAAGGGGTTTAAAGGCTATTGAAGAACATATAAAATTATTTTTTTCAATTTATCAGTTGCCGATCATTTTAATGAGAAGTGTTGTACTGTATATACAATGCTTATTATTCTTAACTGTGGACCATATCCACTCACTAACTTTTTCCAGACCTCTCGGTCTTCATCGGTGGGTGGAGTGAGCTCGGTTGTCATGTTGTTTATGAAAATCTCAGAAAGCAAGTGGATGTGGAAAGTGGATCTTCAGTTGAGGAAATATTCAACATTTAAGGAAACATACACATAGGTGCTTTTGTTTTTTTGCTTTTGTTTTTTTTTCTGACCTTTAGACAGAGCCAGGCTGTTTACCCACTTCCGATCTTTGTACTAGGCTATACTGTCTCCTGGTTGTAGCTTCATATTTAATGCACAAATGAGAGTGATATTAATCTTCTCATTAGACTCTGGACAAGAAACCAAATAAGTTTATTTGCTAAAATGTAAAACTATTCCTCTAAGATTATTTTTTGTCAAACCACTATTTCCAGACTGAAGAGTCAAGATTCATGGTCAGTATATATTTTTGTTGTTTTTCAAATCATCAATTTTGCTTGATTTGTCTCCACACCTATTGCAAAAGCTTAAGGGTTGTATTTGTTGTCTTATGAATACGCAAATATTATTTTTTTGTTCTTTATCTCTGATAGTGTATAGTATGGAGATGGACAATGTGGGGAGAGAGAGTAGAGGGAAACATGCTACAAAGGTCCCCAACTAGATTTGAACTGGGACATTGAAGCTATGTGGTCTTAAACCCCTTGTCCTCCAAGACACTCTTTTTTCTTAGTCTGACCTTAAAAAAAAAAAAAATAATAATAATAATAATAAAAAACTTTTTGAGATACTTACAATACAAAAAAATCTGCTCATTTTAAATGTTTGCCATGTGTTGTTTTGGTTTTTTTTTTCTCACCTTAACAAGCATTATTATGTCGAGCTTGTGGAATAAGTGTTTTGTGATAATGAGAGAATGAAACATGAGAAAGAAATTGCACAGATGTCAGCCTGTAACACTACACCATCCTGGTGGGAGATCTCTCCATGAACAGACTGGTTTTCTTTTCTTAACAGAGTCTTAAGAGTTTTTCTGCTTTCACTGGGAGTCTTAAATTAATGGTGCCTGGCAGGTGGTGGGTGTTATGTCTTTTAAATAAGATATTCATGCTTTGATTTGTTTACTTGTTTGTGTTCCACTGTAAGACATATTCATTTGATTGGTTAGATTTTTAGACTCTTCATTTGTTTCATCTTGGTACGCTGGTTTTCAGTCAAACGTTTTTAGATTTGATGCCTAACACGGGCTTTAGTAGCAACCGTGATTTTGGACAAAAGAACAAGAACATGTTACGCTATAATGCAATCCAGCAAAACACCATAACCTGTTACTGGCTCGCTGAATGAAAACCTGTCTAACACAGCCAAACAAAGGCTTCATCAGGTTATATTTATTATGGAGATTACATTGTGAGGTCTTCCTGATATTTTGCCTGCCACATATTTATCATGCTGTGCTGTCTATTTGTGTTGTGAAGTCTTTTTTTGATTGAGGTATCATTGGAATGAGGATCCAAGTAAAGACCAGTGGTTAAAGAGTTGTTGAGGTCTTTTTATTTCACAGCAGAGCACAAAGCACAGCAGGGAGAGTTAAATCATGCTGTCCTGCTGTTTTATTGTAGCTAACTCATGTTGATAATGATTTGATAACATGACACTGCAGACAATTACACGCACAGGAATGTCAGCAGGGAATGCAACGTCTGGAATATCAGCAACTGCTCCCCGCTGCCAAATGTATAATGAAGTTGTTTTGGTATCTCCAGCTATCTAAAGCAGCCATCTTTCAGCTATCCTAAGCAGCTATCTTATGTCTCTGTCCCCTCCGACATCAGACGGGGGACAGAACAGTGAGAGGCAGACAACACTGGATACACTGATAGTGCAGGGGTCTTGTTTTCCCATGTGCGTTGCCAGGATGTGATGTATAAATAGGCACTGGGCTGTTTGTGTGTGAGTGCAGGCTTAAGTTATGTGACTATAGCTTGATAGGGGCTGTATGTGGCTGCGAGGCCGCGGCTGGGTGGGGAGCTATGGTGGGTTGGGGCTGTCGGTGTTGTCTCATGTCCTGAGATCTGAGAGGCCTCTCCCACGAGGTGGTGACGGGCAGCAGAAGGGCACGGATTCAGAGTATTTTGGTGTTAATTGAGCTTATTGGCCTGCTATTCACAGCCTTGACGTGATTGATTTAAAGGCTAGTGTGAGACTGTGACAGGGTCGACCTCTCCGGTGGCGGCTCCTTAGATATGAACTCAGGACTGCACAGCTGTGAGGAGTAATCCTCTCGCTTCATTTTTTTCAAAGAAGAGTGAGCAATCCACCCTCCTTCAGTATTTTATTAGTTTTTCCGCCAGTACAAAGGAGAAGAAGAGAAGAGGGGAAAGAGGGGAGGGGGACATGTGAGGGCCTGGCAGGAGCTGCAATTTCAACCTGTGCTGCATGGAGGGGTTTCCACACTGGTGTACAATAGACCAACAGTTATTAAACATGTACAACATTTCTGTTTTTACAACGAAAAAAAGTCTGTAACTATCATCTAAAACCACTGGGTTCTGGAAAGTTCTCTTGAGATCTGCAATGAAACAGCAATGCTAGATTATTTTCTGCTTTCCATGTTTTTATTTATAGATTTTAAAACATTAACATTTGACAATCTGGTAAATACTCTTAAGATTAACATTAATTAAGATTAATACCATTCTTATGTCTGCATGGTAAATTGTAAATCTGCTGCCAGCAGCTGGTTAGCTTAGCTTAGCATAAATACTGGAAACGGGGGCCAACCAGAGCCACTCAATACATTAATATAAATGCTAAGTCTGTCTTCTCTCCTCACTCTAAACACAAATAAGCATTTTTCAAAATTATTCCCTTTAAAAGAAGATGCTTGTAAGCTACAAGCCAACATTAGCATTAACATCTTACCAGCCTTGCCAAGAGTTTCAGCCATCATTGCCTTTACAATACAAGAGGTTATACGCCCTCTGAGAAGTGCTACTTCTTCAGGGAAGACTGGACATTACAGTGGATTGGAAAGTGAGGAGACGGGCTGACATATCTTGTTAGCATGCTAACTTCAGTAGAAGAAAAGAAGTGATGGAAAAAGAAGAAAAACAAGAGTGAGTAAAGGAATGAAGTTTCTTCTAAACTGGTAGGTAAACAGCTGTAAATGCTTAGGTTGGCTATGGTAGCAATGGCAAAAAACTTACAAATAGGTCCTTTAAACTGCATAGAAGTCCAGATATTCTACTGATTTAGCCCCTCAATAACATCTCAAATGACAAGAACAGGGTTTACTGAACATATTTTAAATTCCAGTAAACCTATATATGTTTTTTCTTCTTGTTAGTACAGTTTAAAGCTGATTGACAGGCCCTGACAAAATAAATGGCAACTGCAAGTGTTATTTCAAGTCAGTCATGCTACTTGTTCCTTTAACCTTGCTCACTCCACCACCCCCCTCAGTCCATTTTTAGTCCTTCCAGGCGGGCCTGGCCGACAGTCTAAAGTCACTCACTACATGCACTCCGACCCATAGTAAAGTACAATCAATCCCAGCAGTTAGTTTGGAGTATTCACATTCTGGGGAAGAAGAATATAACATCTCCTGTTATACAACATTCGCAAACAGGCAATGTTTTTTGTCATATCCTCCCACAGAAATTTTAACAATTTAAACAACAAAAATTCATTGTTCAAGCTCACCTCCCAAAACATTTGCGCAAAGCCCCAGCCATTCAAAACACCTCCCACCCCTCTCCACTATGGCTGCATGACCGCGCAGTAGTATTGCTTTCAACTGCATTGCTCCCCAAGGACACCCGAGAGTGGACCTGAGTGTGCCCAGAAACTTCAGCCTTTAAAAACAAAGCAGAGACATTTAACTATTGCAAATTGAGCCATTCAGCATTAGTCTTCCAGTGCAAACACACACATCCACATATTGCATGCAGACATACATAAACACACCAATATCTCATTAGTTAATTTCATTTTTCTGCCATGGCTAAAGGATTTAAGATTATAATCCATATATACTGAACACTTCATTCTGACCTTTTTATTTTTCTCTGCATTATCTCCCAATACATACTGCATGCACATTGAGGACACTTGATACTTTACCAGTCAAACATGTGTAACTCTATTTTAGTGTTTTTTTTTTTTTAGTTGACTCAGCCGCAGGACCAAAACCCTATAGATTTCATTCCTATGAGGTCCTTTTGGACCTATGTCACTGTCGGGGTGGTTTTACTCAGAACAAAGCCAGCTCTTCTGTGTACCAACTATTTTAACTATTATTCCAAAACAAACTATTATTTTTGTGTTATAATTATAATAATACTTTAAATGTAACATATATGGAGTGTTTTTACCACAGCCGTCGCCAATTTTGCAATGACTAGCTCAAGCACTTCTGTATCTTGTATCTTCTGACTTTATTTCCAGCAACTATTATCAAATCTGGCAACTTTTCACATATATTTAAAATTGCATTTTTTTCTGAATGATGGATTTTTGGCTTCATACGGCTTCCACGAAACACAGTAAGTCGTTGTTTTGTACCCAAAAGCAGGATGCAGAGGCAGAGCCAGGTAAGATTAAAAGGCAGTTTACTTGGTCTCCGTTCAAAAACAAGGTCGGCCAACAGGTAAGCTGTCGGGAAAAGTGAGAGAGATCAAAAAGGGAGCGAAGATGAAAGAAAGACAAAACTCGGGCCTGGATGATTATAAGCACAATAGACAATCTGACAATTGTGAACTGCTGCTGGACTGGGGTGTATATAAAAGGTGGCTGATTAGGGGAATAAGGGGCAGGTGTGCAAGCAGGTGATGATCAGGTGACTGGGGAGGGCAAGAAAAGCTGGGGACAATTAGTGCAGAGAGGGAATGACAGGCTCTGGAATTACAGCAAATGTTAGTGCAGGTAGTGGCAGACAAAGAAAAAGCCTTTGGTCATGATAGGATAGTTCTTCACATATTCTAACTAGAAGTCCAACCATGTAAAACTAAATGTTTTCTGCTTTATATCTCAACTTTAGCATCTCAAGGTTTATACCTAAACATAACCACTGTTAATCTTACTGTAGGCCTAAACCAAACCTTTTACATTAGTCAGCCAATCCAATACTACCACTACCCATGACCTCGCTGGGATCACATTTATTTACACTTATTTGCTCTATTTCAAATCTTTTGTGTACTTTTCAACCATTCTCTCATTTTAAACAGGAAACTGTGGAAAATATATCTTATTTCTATGAACAAACAAGAAACAATAAGAAGCCACTGTCCTTGACAGCACAATGCTGTTAAAATGTTGTCTGAAGGCAGCTGGGAACAAAGACGGATAACTTTGAACGAGTAACTTAGTTTCCATGATCAGTGTTTGGTTTACATGAATTCCACGCTCAAGTGTTGAACACGAGTTTTATAAATATTACAGTGTAGAACGGATGTTTAGTTCAAAACAGCTGCAAGAAACTAGAATATATGTTTATACTTTACACACTGTAGGTTGACACAGCACTGTTTTGGTAGTACAAGAACCACAAATGACTGTACTAAACTGACGTTTTACAGTCAAGAAAAGATTATGGAAGACCACCATCAGTTTAATTTTTTTTTTTTTTTTTCCAAGGATTTATCACTTTAATTTCTGTGTTTGGAGCTGCTGAAGCAATTGCGCCACCGTTCACAGTTGTTTCACTTTTTTTTTTCCAGCTGTGAGTAGTTCCTCCATTTCCTCTGGGCATAGCGCTGTGGGACCATCAACAGCAGAATCGTGCATCAAGTGATTCCACTATCCATGCTGGCTTTTTTAAATGTACGTAAAATGTAAAATGGCTAAATTATCCATTTAATTCCAGTAATGCTGATATTTTAAGGATATGACAGGAGTCTTGCTACCTGCCACAGGCTGTAAAGGACATTATCTAGTTTCAAAACACTGGAGGATGAGGAACACAGATGGACTGAGGTGATGAACCAGGCCCATTCACTTCAGTCACCTAATAGCACTACATAAAATTGCATAACAGTGAAACTGAGACATTTTGTGCACACTGTCCTCTCATTACAGCAAATAACAAATTGTGGATTTGGAAAGAAGTGAACAATGTCACTTAAACAGACATCATAACTCTGTAGCAGTGATTAGGAAACAAGAAAACTCCAGCTGCTGCTGCTAACTTTCACTTGTCTCCTGTGTCTGCTCATTCCCCTAGCACTGCATAAATTACAGATTATAACAACACAATATGAACAAAGACATAATTACATGATCCAAGCCTCAACAATTTGCTATTCTACTCCCTGTCAAAGGCAGAACACTGGTTCAGATGTATTGCTTTAAGTGTGAGGTGTCTCTTATTACACTCATAACAATCACAGACAGCCCGTGTCTCTGGGATAGTAATGTCATGCCAGGCTGTGGCAAGGCTCTCCCATTGTTCTCCACTGGATGTTTATAGCTTTGTGCCTGATATATGATAACCAATAAGTGAGAGGTAGTAATTACAAGGCCCACACTGCAGCAGATTGCCTGATGAATGCGTGAAAGAAAAGATGGGGGGGTTCTTTGTGGAGGCTAGTTATTACAAAGACATACAGAGACTTGACATACAGCAGTACTATGCAAGAGAAGGTTTGCAGGGGGAGAAATAAATAGCATATATCCATTTCCTCCACCAAATGGCAAAGCAAATAGCACTGACCCTCTTAAAACAACTCAGCTGCAGGCCAGCGAGTGTCCAAATCAAAATACTCAGTTGCACATATTCCTAGTCTTTCCCCATTCACTGTTCAGGTCAGGAAGAAATAACACAATTAGGTGAAATAAAAACACACAAAGAAAGCCCAATGGTATCCTATTGTAGGGCCCAGGACACAGATTAGTCGTGCGGTCAGACCTTGTGTCTCCTAAACTAATCAGCAGCACAGTGCCAGTTATTCTTTATGGATGTCGCCCTAGGAACGAAGGGGAGAATAAATAGCCACCCAAACTCAATGTACTCAACTGTTAATTTGTAAATCAACCCATCAAGAGGTATCGCAATGGATCAAAGGAGTAGTCTGACAATGCGGGAAACTATACTTATTCTTTATGCTTTTTTGCAGAGTTGAATGAGGAGATCAATACCACTCTCATGTCTGCACAGTAAGTATTAAGCTACAGCAAGCTGCAGATTGGCTTATCTTAGCATAGAGACTGGAAATGGGGGCAAACAGTTGGCCTGGCTCTGTCCAAAAGTAACAAAATTTTCTAAATTTACGAGGGTTATGTGGCTGACTTTTTCTTGGCCTGGTACGTTAACTTCCTGAGATATAATCTGTTGATTAGTGAGCTTTAAAGGTGCTGGTAGGTAGATTTTATTACCTTTGGACCTTTAGGCCAAGCCACACTAGCTATACCATTGTTTCCAAAGTTCTTAAAGAAACTGTTATTAGATATACTTTTACACTTTCCTTATTTTATTTAATAATTTAAATCTTATTATTTTATCATATTTTAATATTTGTTATATTGTTTGTTTCGTTTTTGTTTTTATCTTCAACCATATCTATGTTATTACCTCCTGTCGGTAATTAATGGTTAAATGTACCCGATGTATGACATGAAAACGTTTCTTTGGAGGTGTGGCTCTATTTTGGGCAGGAATCCATACTTGAATTGTAGGCCAACAGCTCTGAGTTTGTCAGTGCAAGTGCATTCAAATGCTCTTAGCACCGTGGTTATAATCGACTACATGATATTTTCCATCAAGGTCAAGGAAAAGTGGTTAGGAATTTTGTTTAACTTTTTGACCAAAGCCTTGGACAAAAGGGATTCTTCTTCTTCTTCTTCTTCTTCTTCTTCTTCTTCTTCTTCTTCTTCTTCTTCTACAGGGCTAGAGCCAGCAACTGGTTATCTTAGCTTGACTAGAAACGAGGAAACAGCTAGCCTCGCTCTGTCTGACCAGAACAAAATCCACCTACCAGCATGAAAAAAGTTCACTAACTATATCTTGGTTGATTAATCCCGACAAAAAATTAAGTATAAAAACACTATAAAATGCTAGCTGGAGCCAGGCTAGCTGTTTCTCTCTGTTTCAACTTTATATGCTAAGCTAAAATAAGGTAAACAAAGCTAATTGGCTGGTGGTGGCAGCTTCAAATCTACCATACAAATATGAAAGTGGTGTCGGTCTTTTCATTGTCAAACTATTCTTTTAAATTACGCAAAATACGTTTTTGAGTGAATAAAACATAATCAGTGATTTTTGAGGGTTCCTGTCAGTAGCTAGTTTCAGAGATACAGACTGAGGGTCACTTAACTGTAAACCAAACTGCTTTGAGGGTCAAACCTTAATCCACCAGTGCTCCCACCTTAAGAGGCTTTGTGACTTGGATACTAATGCATCCTGATATGTGCATCTTACACATATCTCTCTGATAATAATCTGAGGCCTTCTAAGGGCACACTCAGGTTTCTCCTGGCCCTCTCCAATGACCCCTCGCCTTTGAAGTGTGAACTTGAAAATGTTAAAGTGGAGAGGCTGCTGTGTAGTAATGGAACTTCAGTCAAAGCAATTCTGTTTTATTCACCAAAACCCTCAGCACTGACGTACAATTAGATATCATCTCGGAGTCTGGAATGTATTTCCTCCCCCGCTCGATCGGTCTTAATTTGAAGTTGGAGGCTCTGTTTTTTTCTACCTGAAGCCAGATCAGATAAAGCTGCACACACAAGCCTTCATCTAGCTCAATTTGTCGTCCAGAAAGCATAAGATGAGGAGATTTCCTTTTATACGGCAGGGGTAAATTTACAGTCTGATCGTATAAAGTGCAGTATTTAAGCAGCAGTATTTTCACACCTCATTGGACAAGATGAAAATATTGCGTGATACATTCAAAAGAAATTGTTCGCCATTTGGGGAAAAATTTGATTTCTGGCTTAGTGTTAGAAGAGAAGGTTGATATCCAGTCCTATCTGTCTGCTAAACATGAAGCTAGACTCAGCAGCCGATTAGCTTAGCTTAGCAGAAACACTGCATGGAAACAGGTGATAACAGCTATAGCCTGCCCCCTCCGTTCAGAGATCACAAATTAACATATTAATTCTGTTTGTTGAATCCATACAAAAATTGATACATAAAATAAAAACTGAAATGTAAGGTTTAAATTTCACATATTTTGCATGTTAATTAGTGAGCTTTAATGGTGTTGTGGTAGGTTTTGTTACTTTTGGACAGGGCCAGGCTAGCTGTTACCAGTAACACAAAACTTCTTTTAAGGTGCAAAATATACATTTTTTTGTCATCTCTATATAGCCAACATTAGCATCAACAACTTTTTCCTCACCAGTCTAGAGGAAACACTGTGAATCTAGCATCAAACTTCTTATTTTTACTCGCAAAGAGCTGTCTCCAGTGGTGGAAAGCGAGGGCAAGTTTAACTCTGCTTCTGTTTCTGTTACTTTTTCTCTTCTACTGAAGCTAGCATGCTAACCAGCTAGCTAGCCCTAGCCCACCCCGTCTCACAATACTGCTTCGTGATAGTGAGTCACTGTGGCATGGCTGAAGCTCTTGTCAAGCGAACATTATCCACCACCACAACCTGCTCCCGGCAAGAAAGCATGTTTGGCAGCAGAGAAACTTTACATATAGCGCCTTTAAGAGATGTGGCTTTTCTTAGGCCATATGCAAGAGGCCACAACGTCATTCTTATTTCTCAACATATTCAGCATTGCTCTAAATGTTACAAACAAGTTGTTCTCAGGTCAGACAAGTGAAAAACTGCCTTCGACAGACAGAGTTTGAACACAGGGACTAATAGAGATCGTATGCAGTTGACAGCCAATTCAGTCCTGTAGGGCGAGAGGCCAAAATCCTTGAGTTCCACCCCTGTTTGAGAAAAGATCAAATGCTCAGTGCAACAGCTGTGGGGCTGCAGGCTCTCCCCATTCAACCACTAGATGGAAACAATAGTCCTCTACTCTGCACAATCCCTCTTGCATTCATTTATTGCATGTTATGCCTGATTCTGTGCGCTGCTTTGTCTTTTTTCATCATGCCAATGCAAATCACCCTTTTTATTGATTCATGGTGTGCATATATCTCTGTGTCTTTAAAGAGGCCATTCTTCAGCTGCTCAACCCTTAGGCACCTGCCCCTACTGACGTGCCCGTTAGCAAGGCAGTGAAACCCCTACCAGCTGCAGGAGCGCTTTGCTTTTAAGAGAACTGACCTGTAGGGCTCAATAAAGTTTCATATTATATCACGTGAAAACATTAGCAGGAAAGGTGACAGAGTAATTATGAGTCAGCAACAGTAAAACACCACTGGGAATATCATTTTACAACTTTACCAGGCATACTGGAGTAAAATAAACTACTCAGTGTTTGGCTCAAAGTTGTGGTGGAAGATTTCTTATTATGGATGGAAGATGTTGCCTCTTTCAAATTTTCTTCTATACTTTACCGTTATACAATAAATTCAGCTGCCCAACAGTTTAACAGTTATACTTTGTATGCAGAGGTAAAAAAAAAAAGACTGTTTACTCAAGCACTGTATGTACAATGTAGAGATGTTTTTACTTATAGTTTTTCCATTTTATGCAACTTTAGACTTCACTGCAAATCTACCCAACACTAAAGTTGCTCAAATTAGAACCATCTAGAACTTATTGATGAATTAATGCATCAGTATCCACTGATATTACATATAAAATACAACGACAGGGATGGCATAATTAGTACTTTCACTATATTATACTTGGCAATGGACTCAAATGCCCCAAATTTACTGTGCAGAAATTATTGATATTGTACACCAAAGGGGCCTTAAGGTGGCTTCTGCATTTTTAACCTAGTTTTAACACATAAAAATCTAATTTCCTACACCCTGCTTAAAATCAGTGGTGTAGGAATTCACAGTGTAAGCAGCAAAAACTAACTATAAAAATACTTAATTAAAAATACTGTATTCAAAATGTTATCTGAGTAAACATATATTAGCAAAAAATATCCAAAAGCAGAGAATTATAGTATTACACTGATATATCATTGTCTAAGTAGTAAACTCTTAATTCATAAAGTAATTACAGCTGTCAAATAAAATAATCTAATAAAAGTACAGTATTTTCCTAGAAGTGAGGTATGGGTTCAAGCATGAAATGGAAATAGGCAAAGTGGAGTAACAAGTGAAATGTGCAAAGCATGAATGAATCTATGCATTTTACTTGTAACTGAATGATTTAATTGTGGCGTCGCTACTTTTGCTGTAGTACGCGGTCTCAGAGTGCTATTCAGGGCAGAAATGTCAGAGGTATTTGACCATCCTCCAGCATCTGTCTGATAATTTTCCTTGTGTGCTGCTCCGGTTGAAATGTGAGCGTCTCGGAGCCCCCCCCCCCCCCCCCCCCCTCTCTTTGCTCCCCCCTCCCTTACTCCCCACACCCCCGCCCCCTCCTCTCCGTCTCCCCTTGACTGAAGTCCCACTGAGCGGCTCTCAAACTTCAGTGTCGAGCCTGAAAGCGGAGGACGAAGAGCCGGAGCCGACGGACAGACAGGCCGTCTAAACAGCTCCCTGGACCCGCTACAAGCGGCACGAACGGCGGCTTTGATATCTGCTCTGTGTCCGCGGCTGCTGACGGTCGGTTTGAGGATTAACACTCAGCTCTCGGTGTTTGCTTTTGATGATTTTCCTCCATTGTTTGTCAAAGTTTCCGACTGTCACGTTGTAGTTACGGACCTTCATCTCGCCTGTCTGTGGGATTAATCGTTTTAATTCAGCGCTAAACCAGCAGACAGTGTCTCGGTGTCTGTGTGCAGCTGTTTTTGTGTTTTTTTGTTTTTTTTTTGAGTGTTTTTCTAACGGAGCGGTGACGGTAAAGGCAACATTGTGGACCTGCCTTCGCTATGGGGAAATAGCGGGTATCTCTCAGTAACCGACCCAGTGTTATTTAGTTTTTTGGTTTTTTTTTTTTTTTTTAACCTTTTTCATGGTCGTTTTTTAAAAACCCAGACCTCAGTTTTCTCTAAAAGCATGAGCATGGACGGTTGTCCGTTAAAGGTGGTGATTTTTCTGTGGTGTCTGCTGGTGATTTCTGGCTCCAGCTTTGAGATCGGCTCCTACGACCTGGAGAGAGGCAAACCGGCCAAGTGTGAGCCCATCGTGATCCCCATGTGCGAGGGGATCGGCTACAACATGACCCGAATGCCCAACTTCATGGACCACGACGACCAGAAGGAGGCTGCCATCAAGCTGAACGAGTTTTCCCCTCTGGTGGCTTACGGCTGTGATGTGCACCTCCGCTTCTTCCTCTGCTCCCTCTACGCCCCCATGTGCACGGACAAAGTGTCGACCTCCATCCCGGCCTGCAGACCCATGTGTGAGCAGGCCAGGGAGAGGTGCGCCCCCATCATGAAGAAGTTCAGCTACACCTGGCCGGACTCCCTGGACTGCTCCAAGCTGCCCACCAGAAACGACCCCAACGCTCTGTGCATGGAGGCCCCCGAGAACGAAACCAGGACGGAGGTCAAGAAGGGCGAAGGGATGCTTCCAGTGCCCCCTCGCCCCAGGCAAACGGGCAGCAGCAGTGGCCGCTCACCGGGCGGCATGGGCTCCTGTGAGAACCCAGACAAGTTCCAGTTTGTGGAGAAGAGCCAGTCTTGTGCGCCGCGCTGCTCCCCCGCCGTGGACGTCTTCTGGTCCAGACAGGACAAGGACTTTGCCTTCATCTGGATGACGGTGTGGTCCATCCTCTGCTTTGTCTCCACCGCCTTCACTGTCCTGACCTTCCTCCTGGAGCCTCACCGCTTCCAGTATCCAGAGCGGCCAATCATCTTCCTCTCCATGTGCTACAACGTCTACTCCGTCGCCTTCATCATCCGCTCGGTGGCCGGGGCTGAGAACATCGCCTGCGACCGGGAGCACGGAGAGCTGTACATCATCCAGGAGGGGCTGGAGTCCACAGGCTGCACCATCGTCTTCCTCATCCTCTACTACTTTGGCATGGCCTCCTCCATCTGGTGGGTCATCCTCACCCTCACCTGGTTCCTGGCTGCAGGGAAGAAGTGGGGCCATGAGGCCATTGAAGCCCACAGTAACTACTTCCACATGGCTGCTTGGGGCATCCCTGCTCTAAAGACAATCATCATCCTCACGATGAGGAAGGTGGCTGGGGATGAGCTGACAGGGCTGTGCTATGTAGGGAGCATGGACTCTGGAGCGCTCACCGGCTTCGTCCTCATCCCTCTGTCCTGCTACCTGATCATCGGCACCTCCTTCATCCTCACAGGCTTCGTGGCTCTCTTCCACATCCGCAAGGTGATGAAGACGGAGGGCACCAACACGGAGAAGCTGGAGAAGCTCATGGTGAAAATCGGCATCTACTCCATCCTCTACACGGTGCCGGCCACCTGCGTCATAGTCTGCTACTTCTACGAGAGGCTCAACATGGACTACTGGAAGCTGAGGGGGCTGCAGATGAAGTGCGGCTCTTTCAATGGCCACAACAGCGACTGCACGCTGCAGACGTCCGTGCCCACCGTGGCCGTGTTCATGCTGAAGATCTTCATGTCGCTGGTGGTCGGCATCACCAGCGGAGTGTGGGTGTGGAGCTCTAAGACCCTGCAGACCTGGCAGGGCCTGTGCAGCAGGAAGCTGGCGGACAGGACTAGTAGCAGGAAACCCTGCAGCGGCGTGAGCTGCGGCAGCACACACTGCCACTACAAATCTCCTGCTGTGGTTCTGCACATGGCCAAGACTGACTTGCACTCAGATAACCCCACACACGTCTGAGAGGGAGCGTGCATAGACACACACATTCACACTGTCAAATGCAACTACACACACACAGACACAGACACACACACACACACACACACACACACACGCACCTATGCCCTGTGTAAGGAGCTGCTAAAGACTTTATAAGAAGAAGAGTGGTTGAATTGAACTATCAGTTACTCCTCTGCTGCTGCCAATGGACACACAGGTACAGGCATCACTCTGAGAAACTAGCTATAAACAGTATTCACTGCATAAAGGGAAATGTTCAGTATTGTTACCCATATTTTTCTGTTCATAGTGTTCTGTGCAGTAGACATGCCCAGTGTTGCGAAGCAAAGACTGTTATATTGGAGGCATCTTGAGAAATATTAGTCTATCCTCCTCCCTGAAAGTGGCATGATTAACTGTATAAATCTGTATAAATGTTTTATTTATTGTAAATATATTTAATTTAAAGTTCACCTTGGCTCTTATAGTTTTGTTGTTTAGATGCATTTATTAAAGGTCAAGGGAAATGAAGTGCCTTTTATAAGAACTTTGGCCTTTTTGGAGGATAATAAATTAGTGGAATTCATGTTCAACTTTCTCGCTGCCTGGTGTTATTGTTATTGTCATTTTGATAACTGTCTGACAGTGAGTGATTATTTGACCATTTCAACAGTCTTAAACAGAGATTTATTTGTCAAAAACGATTGCTAATTTTCCCAGATTTTCCTGCCATTCTTCTTCAGCGGGACACCCCGCCAAATGTGTTGTTTTCCAAGTTTATGCTACACACCCCAGAGGTGCCCCCAACAGTAATCCTCCTAATCCTAATAATAATAAGAGAATCTCTGATGAATAGAGTGACAGACCATGGCGAGTATCAGTGTTTGCATCGAGGTCTTAAAATGCAGGAGCAGTTTGCAGAGGTATATATTTAATTAATGGCTGTTTCAATCCTTCCACAGAATCAGTGTTGTTGCCCTCTTGCTGCTCCATTTGATCCCCGGGCAAACACTTAGCACTTTGATCTGAGAGGACAAATCTGAAGTGGATTTCAGCCTTATTGCATGGTCTCACTGACAGATTTAAGGCACTCAGAATTGTGGTTGTTCAGTGAGTAGATGGATTATTAACTTAATATTTAAGTTTCTATGTGGTTTGTGGCTCTTGGAAGCTGTATTTTGATATGAATTAAGGGAATTTTCAGGACACAAAAGATCAAAATCTTCATATTTAAGTGTTTGAATTTGTTACACTGCAAGGCATTTTGCTTGGCTAAAGAAACAATGCACCATAAATCCTGCAGAAACTACCATCAGGTATAAACTGACTGATTCACAGAAAAAGTATGCATAACATTATCTTTAGCGTTAGTCTTGCAACTAACTTTTCAGTAATAAAGTCAATTTTATTACGCACAAGAGCCACCATGTTCTCAGATGGTCTATAAAAAAGTGAAAATAAATAGCTTTTACATTACAGGACTTTAACATTTTAAGTGCCAACGTCAATTGAAGCCACACACAGCAAGTCATTTCACAGCAAAACACAGTGGAAATTACAGTGTTTGACAGCAGTGGAATCGATTGTTTATTATGTCTGTGTGTAATTGTGTGCTGTGTCACCACCACCAGCAGCAGAAGCAGCAGCACATGGGAGTGATAGCATGGAAAAACTGTGATGACCAGGAGCTTGTTTTCATTACGTTACTGGAACCTCAGCAGTGTGAACCAGGCGTGTGCTCGCTGACATCTCCAGAGGTTAAAAGTTGTTGTGTTTTCGTTTTTCCACCATTCGCATTCCAGCAGAGTTAAAATAAGACTCGTGTACTACAGCTTGTTCCATGCACATGTTAGAGTTCATTTACTAAACACACACCACCTTAAATCAAAGATGCATTGTGTCTCTGTAGTAAATTAACCACATTTCCACTCGGTGCAGTGTGGTGTGGATCTGTGCAACGCCTGAGTTAACTTAAATTACTTATTCCTTCCTTGTGCAGAACAAGATGTGGGTTAACTACCAACATCCTCCCCTTTGTTGTTTTCATTACTCAGCTATTGTAGACGCTGTCCATGCTTGGCAGACGGGCACTTGCGAGTCCTGGACTCTGACACTGTGTGGATCACGTTTAACTATTAAAAGGGGCTGTTTTGCTTGGAGTGCGCTCGCAGCCAGAGACTCGGCTGGTGGTGTTTCAGCCACATGTTCCAGTTCATGGGTGCCTGGATGGGGGCGCGTGCTTCCTCCCCAGTTTACACTCCAGTGACATGACCCAGAGAGGCCAAACACTTGCTGTGTGAGACACAAACCAGCTTGTCCCACCTGCCCTGAGCTGCACTGATTAGATAGGAAGAAGGTAGCTGCAGTGGGTTAAGGACATGGGGGTAGACCAGAGGGCAAGTTTATCTTCTGCAGCAGTGCCTTTGTTTAAACCTTTTTTTCCTTCTCAGCATTTTGTTCATTTTCTTTCCCTCTCTGCATTTCTGTTTTTAATTTTCCAATTTACTGCTGAATATGACTAAAAACTATGTTTTTAAAAATTACAGAGGTCAACAGAAAGGACTTGGTGAGGCAGCAACAGGATGTCTTAGCTCTGTTTCCTTTTCCACAAATATGAATTCTATCGCTACATTTCCAGGTCACTGGCGGCTATTTTTAGCTTCTCTCTCTCGCTGAGGAAAGGAATCACACGGCACAGTGCTTCAGATAGAGGCAAGAAAGAAAGGTTCATTCCAAAAACAGAGTTTGTTTGAGCTGTGGTTCCTTTGGCGCCAGAGATGTGGCTGCCGGGAACACCTTCCCTTTACACACACACACACACACACACACCTGAGGGCTGCAGTGCTGGAGCAGCGCCAGCCAATCAACACTAAGCATGTTCTGAGGAAGACCCCACCCCATCTTCCAGTAATGTCCAATTTCAGGGGTTAGTAAGCTCGGTCTCGTTCGAAAGATTTAGTTTGGCTGAGTCTCCATGCTGTTTTTCTTCTCTTTTGGCTCAGGAGGTTAAATAGTGTCAGAGTCAGTCGCAATGAGCAGCGAGTTTGTCTGGGCCAAAAGTGAGACTACTCCCAGAAAAGGCAACACTTTCCCTCATAGGTTTCTCGGGAATATTTCATTGTGTTGACTGTGAGCCTAACGGTATATTTGTTGATTCTAAAGCAACACAGAACAGGTCTATTTATCCAGGATTTGTACGATTTGTTTTTTGTAAAAAGGCGTAAAAACACCTCAGCAGTTATCCAGTTTTAGATGCTGACACCATGTTTTTGTCTGCTGAGGAGAAATCCCTCCATCTGGTCATGGGTCTGATTAAAGGCGATCATTATGGCATCAATGCACCTCCCTCATAGACTTAAACCCCTGCCCACCCCTGAGGGGAAAAAAGAGAAAATAAAGCATCCTTCATTACCCTGCCCTCCCTCCTTCTGCAGTCCCTCACCCCCCTTGAGCACTATCCCTTTCCTGTGCTGTTTTGATGTGTAAATGAGTGTATTGAAAACCTGCAGGCCCCCAAAGAGATGCTTTCCATGAAAATGCAGCAGTCAGAGAGCACCAGAGTTCACACAGCTCAGCACTCCTCGCAACCGGACTCCAGACACCCAGTAGTACCCTGCTGCTCTCCCGCCTGTTAGAACGAGGCACACAAACACACAAAGTTGCACAGAAAGCATGCTGACCCGTAACATCACGCAGACATAAACATTTACACAGTGACCTCGGAGAAGAATCCACTCCAGAGGTAAAAACACTGAAGGCGAGTTTGAGAATTTGGCTCTGCAGTGACTCTTTTGCTGAAATGAGGATACAGTGTCAAGTGGCTGAAGTGGCTGAAGAGATGCAGC
This sequence comes from Trachinotus anak, assembly GCF_046630095.1. Lineage (NCBI taxonomy): Eukaryota > Metazoa > Chordata > Actinopteri > Carangiformes > Carangidae > Trachinotus > Trachinotus anak. Next base: position 19,181,559 of record NW_027273865.1, on the reverse strand, counting down.
AGCTGAAATTTTTCTGCAGCATTTATCACGTCAGTGAAATGAAAGCGCACAGGCTGCGAGATTAAATGTCTGTTGTGGAGTACAGAAGGTTATTCAGTGTTTTGGAATTTCAGCAGCACTGCAGAGGAAATACTTAAAGGTTTTTATTGCATGTTATCTCATGGCAACACACTTATCGGGAGTTTATATGCAGCTAGATAAACCCGAAAACCCTCTTGATATCCCCTCTCCATTTTGTCAGGATTCCTCTTTCATCTTAGGCTGACACATTGCCAACTGTTCCTGGTATGATTTATCATTTTTAGTGTCACTTTATCGAAGCAAGACTGCCAAATAAGGTCATTTCATTTTTAAAAAATCATTTTTGTGTTGGAAACAGCACATTTTCATGCCACTAACAGGAAACAACAGCACATGAAGCCTCAGTAACAGACACACTGATCATTTGGTCACCGCAGTGGAGATGTGTTGCTGTGAATAGACTGCAGTTGAATGTTGTAACGAGACTTGATGTGAGCTGAAGGACATAAATCGTCAATCTCAATTTCCCGACGTCATCCTTTCATCTTCATCTTAAGAGGGTAGAGACATGAACTGGAAGGAATGTCCTTTTGAATTTAAATCAGAATGAAATATAAATTAAACATCAGCCAAAAAGGACTTAAATCAAGATTTAAACTTGAAGTACTAGAAATACTTCTGACATGTTTAAAGACATGTAAAAAAAATACTCTGCTTTGGAATAATAAACCTTTAAAAACTCTGATTACCAGACAAAAGATGTCTCCTCCTCTTAGTGTATGATGTAAGTTTCACACTGAACCATGTTTGGCTCTGAAACTAGTCGTGTCAAAGACGAAGTCACGCTCATACGTCCTCAGATTTGAGGTGAGCACAGAGACACGTCCCCCTTCAGCAGAGCAATGAGAAAACAGCCGTCACAAGTCTTGTTCCATCCACAGCTAGGGTTTCTAAGCAACACTGACTTCTTTACCTTCAAACAAAAAACAAGTAAATATCTTCTATGCATTTCATTTAATGACAGCGTTATATACCGTTCAACTCTTCAACCACTGACTAAATCTTGTTCGTACAAAGCCTGAATGCACTTATTATTAGGTTATTTGGACAAATTATTCAAAGGAATGTAATGTCAAAAAGGTCAAAGGTGCAGACAGGTCAGAATGGAGGAAAACAGGAACTGTGGCACAGCACAAAAGAGGCAACAAGAAGGACTGAGGGCCGTTCAGATTATATTAAGAACACAGAACAGGAGGAGAAAGTTTCAAGAAAAAGTTTCCAGCTTTTTGCTGTATCTTTTTTTTTCCGTGTGTTTTTTCATGTCCTTTGATCAATAAGCAGAAGACAGAGAAGTAAAGCTTTCTCATCCCTCTGTACCCATTCCTGTGCTCTGTCTGCCTGTGGCTGAAGGAGAGATGAATCAGTGAACAGAGGGAGGTTCCGCCGCTTGCTCTCGCTCTCTGAAGCCAACAGCATTGCTGTGATCACTGTTAATCTCCTTTGCCACTCTGCTGCCATCTCCTCAAATACATTCATCTCATTTCCAATAGTGTTCACGGCCTCTTCTTCCTTTCTAATTAGGCACCGTCAAGATTTCAGAAGTCACCCTTTGGTGTTCTGCAGCGGGCGAGATCGCTCTTTGAGCTAGGGGGTCAGTGATGGCAAGTATTTGTTTGAGGGTTAAATCACAGCAGGCCTTTCATCATGTTGTTATGTTGCACGATCAGAGGCTTGGGATTATGTAGGTCAGACGTTGGAGAGCGAGAGCGCCCCTTTTGTAGCTGCCATTTTTATTCAGTTGCTAGGCAGCACACGCTCTAATCTCTTGTACCAAAGAGTCTCTCCCTGGAGAAAAAAAGAGGGAGCAGGAGTTACAAAGGATGAAAAAAAGAGTGAAAACAGCATCAACAAAGAACACAAACCCATGCAAGGACTGCTTTTAGAAACACTAAAAGGGAGGGAGTGTAAGAGGACAGGATGTGTGAGTCTAAGCTCAGCCCTGAAACCTGCTCTGGCCCTCCTGAACATCTTTAAAACTCTGTGGTTTTGTTTGTGCCATTGATTGAGTAACTAAAGGATGATCAACCAATCACACAACTCCAACAGCACGGTAGATTCAGTATTCAAATCTATGCCCCTTTGCAAATGCTGGGAAACATTATTTTAGTGTTAGGGTATGAGAACTTGGCATCTTTCAACTCTTCAGTCTAGCTTTTTGAAACAAGAGGAAAGGCCCCAGTGGCTCAGCGAATGCGGGACACCTGACATGAGTCACAATTTCGACGCAAATTGTCTGTCGGCAGGTAACAAAGTGCATCAGAACCGCTCAGATCCGGGGCTCGGTCGTCTGGTGGCAAGTGTGTCTGCTGTCACACTGCCACTGCTGCACCCCCATCCTAAATGTGCTCATGTCACGCTCCGCCATCAAAGGCTCACCCCTTGGCTCTGTGTTCTGAGAGAAGAGGCAGATCCCCCCCCCCCATATGCACTGAACCCCTCCCTCCCGCCGCAGCCCCCGGGCTCAGGGTAAGGATCTGCTATTCTCCGCTGCATTTCACACTCTTTGATTTGGAGTTTTGAAGTTTGTTCTTGTCTGCGTTTTTTCCTCTTCTTTAAACTTGGTTGTTTCATATTGACTGTCTTGATTCATGAAGTTTCCAGATGATGTGCGTTCTGAAAACTTGCCACTGTGGCACGGCTGGCTCTGATGCCGCCTGTAATCACTTGTTGTATCGCTGCTTTTAATCATTTAACATGTGCAAAGACAGAGAAAGACAATACCTATATTTAAGAGTAGAAATGAGACTTCATCGCTGTCTTGCTGAGAGTTAGATGAGAAGATTGATACCACTCCCATGTCTGTATGGCGAGCCAGCAGCTGTTTATCTTAGCTTAACATAAAGACTAGAAATGTTTTGTTACCTTTGGACAGAGCCAGGCTAGCTGTTTCCCTCTGTTTCCAGTCTTTATGCTGAGCTAAGCTAACAGGCTATAGCTTCATATGTACTGTAGAGACATGGGAGTGGTGTTCTAATCTTCTCATCTCTGCAAGAAATCAAATAAGTGTATATCCCAGAATGCCAAAGTATGTCTTTAAAGGTAACTTCACTACTCATCTATATGCAATAGACAAGTGAGTGAGTGAGTAAGTGGGACACATGTAGCAGTCTCAAACAGAGGAGTGATTTTACTCAACCAGACTGTCTAAAGGCATAAAAGTCCTTTGTGAAACGGCTCCAAAGTTTGTATGGGGGGTGTAATTGGCTAATTAGGGAGAAGCTGTGCGTGTTTGGTACATGCAAGTGTGGAGTTTGGGTGGGGGGGGGGGGGGGGGGGGGGGGGGGGGGGCGGTTACCCAACGTAACACCAGTGGAAACTATTCTTTAGTCCTGGTGTCTGTTCTTGGTTTCTGCAAATGAACTTGTTAATTAACTCACATTTATACTTTTTGTACATTATGTGAGTAGCTGCTGAGGCTGTCCAGGGTTGTTTGTATTTTTATGGACAAAATGAGGCTGAAAAATTAACGGGACATTCTGGGGCAGTTCAAACACAAACACAAAAAAAAAAAAAAAAAAAATCCTATCATCAATTAAGCCCTTTTTTTTCTGGCCAGGACTGTTGACTCAAGCTGATCACTGTACATTAGCCAGTCTGTGTAGTAAAGGAAACCAGCTGGGGCCACACTCACTCCAACACTGGACCTTTTGTCAAGGTCTCAGCCCCCCTACAAGTAAAATAAAAACCTTGTTGCATGAGAGATACTCTTTGTGCAGAAGCAGACATTGTTCCTATTGTGGCGTGTCAAAGCTGACATGCCAGGCCCAACACAGTGCTGAATAAACTGTGGTTTGTGTACATACTGTAACTGTAGGCTGTGGAAAAGGAGCAAGGCAGCGGTCTGTGATGATCTTGGCGGCCGGTGAGGATTTGGCATGCAGAGCAAGAGCTAGAGCAGCAGTACCACATGCAGACCTTTCCCTCAGGATAATAACTGCTTGTGGAGCAGAGAGGGAGAAAACCTGCAAGGATCAGCCTTCCTGTTCACACCCCATCATGCATGAGCTGGCAGGATCCTTGTGTTGTTCTGGTCATGAGACATTTCCTGTGTGTGTTTTGGGGTTGTATCTGGGCTTGTTTACAGCCCAGGGTAGAACCTCATTAAGTGGAACATGGTACTAGGCGAATGCAGGGGGGGGGTGCTCAAGTGCCTATTAGTGGGGCCAGTCTGTAGCCCCAAACCAGAACCCAACTGGGCCAGGTGCTCCGTGTTACAGCCTGGTTTCCACAACACAGCCAAACAGGGTTAAACAGGCCTTACTCATTAGAAAAGCGTGCATCGTTAATATCCAACAAAAATCCCCCCTGACAAAGTCCACATGTTTTATCATCCATTGTGATTTGTTTGCTTGAACACTGAATTAAAGAATAATGCTGTCGATACTGTGTTTTCTTATTGTCAACAAATCCCATGAAAAGACCAGAAGCTAAAATCTCTACTTTGCAACTTCTCTATGTCTGTGGCTCTCAGTGTCGAGCCCTTTCATACCTACAGAAGATGTCAAATTTTGGTCATAAATTGCTGGGCATTGTAGATTTTAGCAAACATTTCCCAAACAGACGTGAATAGTGCATTTGTTGGGACTATTCTCTGTGGTGGATTAATACACATTTGGTGTGCTGGTGAATGTTTAAGGCAGTAAGACAGTGTATATGAGGAAATGAATTGAAATACAGTGCCCACATTTATCATAATGAAGGAGCAAGCCATCCAGTGCAACAGTCTGGCTAATGAATTGTTTTTTTAAAGGTCTTTATAAAACAATGGAGCTCTATGTCATAGAGAAATGAGATATGTCATTGTTGTTGGTTTTTAGTCTTTTGGTAATAAGGAACATCTAGAATACCATCAGTGTATCTTTTAGGGGGGAATTCATGGCACAGTCTGAGCACGGCCACTAAATACAGATCAAGCTATGAATATGATTAAGAATAATTTGAGCACACTGAGGTGTCCTTGATTCATCTCTCCTTTCTGGTTATGTATGTGCAAGGAGCCTTTGCTCATTCATCTTTCTGTGCACACAGCTATGAGACCCCCACAGCCCACAGGTCCCTCTCTCAACAGCAGCTACATGAATTCCTCCACAGCTCCAGTGTGAAGTGTCCAGCAAAGACTGAAGCTGTGCAGCAGAGGACAAAGCAGAGAGGGATTAGCGTCGCCCTCCTTTCAGCTCATGCACACCCATACTGTGTAACACTCAACATAATCAAACACTCACCCAGTGTGACACACAACACAACCAAACACTCTTCTGGGGCTGTGCTACTAAAACAAACCCTGCACAGGAACCCCTGGGGCTGAGGAGAGTGGCGGAGGTGCTGAGGAGGCGGATGTGAGGGAGGCCAAGAACTCATGGTGTTTATGTTGAACAGCCAGAGAGTGGGAAACGCATGGAACACGATCCCCATGTTTTCCTTACCCCAGCTAATCCGACAAAACGACAGAGGGAGCAGATTCCCTTACAGAGAAAGCTGCCACTTAGATATTTATCCTCACTAAGGCAAACATCTGGCCCCAGCGGGCTCTTTTCATAGGGCGATGTGAGTGGGTGTGATACTCGGCTAGATTGATTTGGGTGTGAAGTTTTAATTAAAAGTGAAAGCGATGCCCGCCAGCCAAACCCCTCCCCATCAGCTCTGTCTATCTCCTGAGGTTCATCTGAGCGTGGATTGAAGACAGAAAAATATAACTAGACAAGAAGAGACAGACAGATGGCATTAAAAAAAAGAAGGAAATAGACAAACAAATGCAGAGGCAGAAGAAGAAGAGATACAGCCAGGAGATATAGAGTAATTTATCCTCTCAGGAGGTGCTGGGGGTGTGAAATTTCCCTTCTTGCTGTTTGTTTTCAGTTGCAGTCAGATGGAACAGCCTGAGTTACAGACAAAGTGCCCGGTGCCCCCACACACAGAGGAGGGTGTATTGCTTACAGAAAAATCTGCTTACTCTCCAGAGTCTGGTTCTCCAGAAGCACCCTTGCATGCAAGATCACCTCCATCAGCTGGGTCAGAACAGGAAGGAATCAGGAAAACTAGAGGGCTATTCCTAATATTCATCCATCCCGTTCTGAGGTTTTCATGTTCTTGAGATTTGTTCTCACGTAGTGATGGTCTCCTGAAAGATAAAGATATTTTCATGAAAGCAAGTCCTGACACCACTGCAGCTTTTGCATTGCGGTCACATTCGGAGCAGCAGTTTACGAGTGAGACTGAGCTCATGCTGCGTTTACCAATCACCTCCGGATACAAAGTCCTGGGCCTCATTTATGAGCTGGCACATGGACTCCCTCATCACTTTAAACAAAAAAAAGCTTCTATGCACACCTTGTTTATAACAACACAGGTAATAAAGCCAAATCTTCCATCTATCAGTTGCAACTGCCTTTAGGGAGCAGAAAAAAAAGGTGTGAGTGAGCTTCAGTGCCCCCTCATGATAAATGTTCCAGGCTTCTTTTAATTAAAGCTGGTTGGACTGATTTTGCTGACACAGAGCAGGGAACTTTCACACATTTGTCAAGTTTATGTTTAAAAAAAAAACAAACCAAATGTAGATTTCTACATGTGGTCCAGAGGATAACTTTATTTACTTAATTTATTACTTTATACTTTATTTATTTTCTAGATATTGCAATAATTTTTCATCACACTTGCTATGCACATTGGGACTGCAGCCTCCTGGCTGAGGTTATAGTGCTTAAAGGAATATTTCAACCCAGCTGGAACCAGACGTCAGTGAAAGATGTTGGACTCAGGTTGATGTCAAAATCCAACGTTGGCTAACTGACAACAATGTGACATTTAACAGATGTCGGGTTTTGGTCACCATACCTCAGCACTAGAAAGTCAGTATTACATGTCAAGGCATTGGCATGAGACGTTTGGAAGATGTTGGATTTTGGTTACTTAACAACACAAATTAAAACCAACAAAATATCAGCGTCACCTGTCATCAGTATTCTACATCACATTGACATTGGCAATACACATTGTCCTGAATTTTGGTCATCCAACCTCACAACCTACAATATCAATGTCTAACGATGTTGGTGGCCAGCTGCGTGCTGGAACATTTTAAATGTGCTTATCCACTTACGTGAGCTTCATTTGACTCCACTTGGGGGTTTTTCTGGGAGCATTAAGTTTATTTTCTTTTATTTGTATTACACTTTTAAGCTTCTAGCTGGTCAGCTCTTTTTCATCTAACTTTATATCTTTTAAAAAATATAGAATTTTATTGTAATATTGTGGTGGGAGGACCTTGTGGCTTGTTTTCTTCCTGTGAACCACCATTGGCTCTCACGATCTGACAAAGCACTTGCCTCAGGTTGTATCACTGACAGATGTCCAGCTCATGGACAGGTTAATGAGTCTCACTCCACCTGACTGTCTGCTGGGCTCTTTTCTTGAAAGAGTGTGGCCTATCATGTGTTACCTGGCCGTGCTCTCAGTGTGAGAGGATGTTAATTGGCGTTGAGGCGCCAGTCTCTCCCCAGCCCTCTTCTGGCATCAGTCAGAGCCAGGAAAGGTGGCATAAAGCCTGGCCTCGGAGCGCTCCAGACTCCCTGGGTCCAGAGGGAACCAGGAGCCATGAGCCAGTATGTGGAGGCCATCCCTTAAGCACACACCTGGCCTGAACTTGTACGCTTGAATGGAAAACCTGCCCAGAGAGCAACTCAAAGTTTTTCTTTCAGGAATAAAAGGGCAAATTATTTTCAATTTAAAAGCCTGAGTGGCTCAAAGAAAAACTCCTGTCTCCTGCTTAGTGCCGTGCAGAGTTCCCTCCTGGCTGATTGGAGTTCACCCAGTGTGTGTGTGTATGTGTGTGCGTCTCTCCTGGCTCCTGTCTGCCGTCCGTCTGCCTCCCCTGGATTGGACTCCTGTCGCCTTCACAGTGAAGGGCCACTCAACCTGGGTGGATATTCTTTCCTTCACATCTGCTATGAATTTACCAGAGCCAAGCCATTCAAAGGCTCCTTTATGGAGCTGTCAGGAGCCCTGTGACTGCTTGCTATTAAGACACATGCACACTAAATACACATGCACACCTCGGCACGCACGCACACACATGCACAAAGCACACACAGGTTTCTATTCATACACTCATTTACACTCATGCCTTTATTTAAATGTGCATTTTATACACAATGTGGTGTCTTTTTTTTTCTCTTTCTCTTTCCTATATAGTTGGATAAACACAGACACACACACACACACACACACACACACACCTAAATACTCATACATACACATATATACACACCTCCAGAATACACTAAAATCTGAACTTAAGTCAGCCCCAACAGCTGCAGCCTTTTTTTTAAGTGAATCACCCGTGCATGGTGCGGAGGAGTGGTGCATGGGCGGTCATTGGGCCATTACACACTTTAATCTATTTATTGCTGACATCCCTCTCACTTGGCATATGCACAGTCCAGAGAAACATGAGCTGTGACATCAGCAGGATTAGTGTGCAATAATCAACTTAATTTTGCACACAAAAAAAAGACACTTTAAGGAAACAGCTCAGGTGTGACAGGAAATTACTCTGTATCTTTCCCCTTCTGTTATTAAGTTAAGATTTTAAAGTTATAATATGTAACTTTTCCATATTAAAATGTCTAAAAATGACTAGACCTATGTGAAACATTTTTTTGAGTTGTGTTCTTACATTATCCCAAATGTCTCCCACAATTCTCAAACCTTAAGAAATAGATAAGTTTTAAGCCATATTTTTAAGATACATTTTTTTTACACCATGGTCGCTTTCAACTATATATTTTTACCAGACCAAGGATTTTAGTCATCTGACACCTGGCTCTTAAACTAGGCAAATGTTAAGCACCTCAGTTTCCACATCCTGTGTCCAACAAAGAGCATTGACGAATCATTACTTTTAAAGTGAAACTGCTTTATTCGTTGTTTTTACGGGTTTTAATCCCCTGGTCCCTTCTCTGCGGATAATTTGCAGATTATATCTGCGGATAATTTGGGTTCTGGTAAAAACCTCTTGAACCTCTGGTTCATAAATGATTAAAGAAACAATCAAAACAAAGGTGGCAGCTATCTCACCTCCGCTTTGTTCAGTGCTTTTAACAGTTATAATCACGAGCCTCTGTTATGGAGAGGAAAAGATCTCTGCGCGTAATTTGGCTGCCAGTAAAAACCTTATGAACATTGGGTTCATTAGTTAACAAAGAAACAATGGTAAGCGGTTTGAGGTTCCCAGCTAGCCTAGCTTTCTCTGTAAGTGATCTCCATCTCAACGCCTCCTCAACACTCAGTAGCTAACATCTTATATCACCTTTGTTTGACTTGTACAAAATCCTAAGCGTAAAAACAACAAGTTAAGGTTATGTGATTATACTGAGCTATTTCTCAGTATAGCAGTGTTTTGCCCTGTTTCCTATCTTTATGCTAGCCTAACTGACTGCTGGCTCTGTCAGCATAATGTACATATATAACAGATCAATGCACTGATCTTTTCACCTAACGCTCTGCAAGAAAGCAAATAATTGTCCCAAAAATGCCAGTCTAATCGTCCAAAGCTAACAGAATCCACCAACCACCACAAGTAACTAATTTACACATGATATTTTTGGAAGTTATGTGCGGGCCAGAAATAGTGTACCACATAATCCACGAAAATTCTTGTGCATTTTGCTTTTTTTTTTTTTTTTTTTGGACAGATCCTGTTTTCCCATTTCAAGTCACTATAACAGAAAAACATTTCTAAAAAGACACGTTTTCTGTTAAAGTGAATAAAGTGCAGCTCTGTGGAAGGTGCTTGTGTTGCGAGAGAACTCATTGTAATTTTATTGTATTTTTTGAAACATGTTTGTGTCCATTCAAAACAGCGAGCTGAAGTTAATTTGCTGTCTATCATCCACTGCTAAGCTTTACAATGAATCCAGATACATATATACAGATATATATATATATATATCTGCTAGTGAATATTTGGGATCACTAGCTTGACTGAACGGTAAGATCAAACCTCGGTATGAATCATGAAAGGAGTCAGCCCACTTATTACGTCTACAAGTTTGACTGCCTTTCATCTTCTGCGTAGCACATTCATCCAATTGTTGCTGCTGCCATATCTGGATCCCAGAGTTCAAAGAAATCCCCGGGTGATTTTGAGGTTATTCTCCCCCGGTCGTTTTTCCGATTGCCATTACCATTTTTCAGATTTGTGTAGTCATGTAAATCCTAAATTAAAATATTATTGATAAAGACGGAAGCAACATGTACAGGGATACTCTGCGTTTACCTGTTTGATAAAAAGCCAGCCAGAGAATATAAGCACTGTAAGCAGGCCAGGTATGTATCGTGTCACTGATGCGTCTGGTTGCAGTCATGACAGAGAGGATATATGATTGATATGTAAATGCTGCTGTTTGGAGCCTGGTCGACAGGAAGATTCAGACTGTTTCAGAAGAGTGCAGGATCCCCTGTGGGATGAGAGCTCTGTATTCCCAAGAGAAAAACCATCCTCTGAACTCCTCCTTTTCTGCACTCCCTCACTCTTCTCCCCTTTTACTTTGGTTATATCATCAAAGGGAGAGGACGCACATCAGTGGAGAAAATTGGGAGAGAAGGCTCTGTTTTGTGAATAATGCATTAATAATCATTTGTACTTGCATTTAAAGCAGAAGGGAAAGAGAAATTTAGGGCATGTCGCCGCTGCGGTCATATAAGTTGGTTTTGGCACTCAATTTTCAGGTCACCTTTATGCTCAGTGAATGATTATGTTACTTCACTTCTTTCTGTTCTGGCAGACTGTCAGGATTTTTCTGTCTCTTTCCCCCTTGTCCTCATTTTCTCTGTGTGCATTCCTGTGGCTGCCAGCGTGATAGACGACTGACTGAGCTCATTCTGAAGTGTGCCATGATATGACACAAATCGAGTTTACGCTTACAGCTCAAAACTTCCCTTCATGCACTGCAACACCGACTCCAGCAGGAGAGCTTGACTCACTGTGTCATGTTGTTTGACGGCGCCGGTGGGACAGGTGTCAGAAATGCAGCAAGTACGCCTCAGTATAACCTCATCTCAACCCATTCAAAACTTAGAATGATGTTTATAGAGATTTAAGTCATCCAAAGGGGTCATCCAAAGGTGATGGCTATTAAAGGTACACATTTAAGGCTGTGTCTTTATGTGTCTTGATGTGTGGTGTTGGGCCATCACAAGCCCCCAGAACAGCTTCAGTTTGTTTCAGCATAAACTCTACAAAGCTCTGAACTCTATTTCTCCGCTCATTCATCAGTTTTGTCCTTTAATTTGTCACCCGTCCTTAACCATAAAACAACACTGAAATTTAAAGGCTAACTTAACACAAAGCTGGAAAGCAGTGTTTCACTGACCTCGCTGCACCTGTAACTGCAGCTAACAGTGAGGTTCACCTGTTAAGTTGTTTCAGCAAACAAATTTACACCAGCAATAACTAAAAAAACACCAATGATATTATGTATGCTATTGCAGGAGTTAATTTTTAGAGCACCTCTTTAAAAAGAGACAACCCTTTTTAACTAAGCAAATTAAAGTTTTAAGATGACAGAGGGAAGGGGGATATTAAGGTGAAATTATGTCTTCATCTGCTACCTTATGGCAATTATTTATTTTCATATATTTGCCAATTGGATTCCCATTAACGTCCCCTAGTGCAGTCTAACCCTAACTACATGGTGATAGTTACATCACCAACAATATAACAGTCACATAACATATAATAACATAAGGAAAAATAATGAATATGAAGTGGAGCAAAACAGGGGTAAAAATGTTAAAGCATTGCAATGTTACATTATGAAAGCTTTGGTTAAGAAAATGTCATCACTGTTAATAGTTGTATTTATCTACATTTCATCTTCATCACCTCTCTGTGGGCACTTCATTCATGAGTAGCACAACCCTGTCAATATCAAATGACTCAACTCTCCTTTAATGTGCTCACAGTAATGTTAGATTCACTTGCAGCTCATCATGTCTGATGGAATGACAGTGAGAAATACATTTGTCCCCTCCTTGCCAAATGCCCTCTGCACTGACTTGGACCTGAGGTAAATATTTGCAGGGTGGGTTTGCTCCGCTATGCTCTCACACAGACACACACTGGGTGGATGGCTCGGTCATACACTGCTCCTGTCAGTTTGCACAGGGTTCAAAGATTAGTCTGCACATGGCCGGTGTTTGCTCTTTCGAGAGCAAGAGCACCTGCTGCTACTGCTGCTTTAACTTGTCCAGTTTGTGATATAATAGCCAAGGCAACATACAACCTAATGTATGACCTATATATAATAAATCTATGATATCGCTAAAGAATTCAGTGGAGGCTGATGCATCCAGACACATTAAATTAATGACATGTGTCCTGAGTTGACCTCCTGCTGCGCAGTAATTTGTCTTGTCAAACCACACCAATCTGCCACAACAAGAAGTGAGAACACACACACACACACTCACAGTGAATTATTTACAAGTATTATTCAAAACTATGTGTGATCCACTAGAATATACTGAGACACAATTTTGGTTTGGGCTCCTTAAAAGTATTGTCGTGCGGTTCCGAAAGTGGTAAAAAGGAGAAAATTTGAAAGAATTCATTTCAGGTGTCTCTTGCATGTGTTTCATCAATGATCAGAGCGTGTCATTGTTTGGCTGTCTGACAAGAGGTGGACACACTGGCTGCTGCCTACGTTCAAACTGTGACCTCAGGCCTAGAGTGAACTCTATGACTCTCTCCTAATCACTCACCAAAGACTTTATAGCTTCAAATAAAAAAACATACAACATTTCAATATTTCAGGTGACATGGTCAATAAATGCATTCACACTTCACTCTGCTCCATCTGCAACAGTCCAAATTAAATTACATTTTTCCACATTCCACACCACATGTTTAGTGACAGAACAAGCAGAAAATGAACAAAAACATGACAAGTGTGCACAATGTGAACAATGATCGATCTCATCAGAGTCATTCGAGGTCAAAGGTTAACCTGACCTCATATACAGTAGATGCACACAAGCTTTACTTACGGATATTGTCCAACCTGCAGCTTTACTGTTGTGTTGATTCATTCTCATTGTTGTCATCGTCGTTTTTGTCACAAAGCCTTAAAAAAATCGTTGTACACTACTTGCTCAGCACCAAAGGACAGACACAGTTAGCTAGCTGGTGAAGAAAGTGGAGCTTTTAGCAGATAAAGAGGAGCTGGTGGAGGCCAAAAACAGAGATAAAAATGTGAATGGGGGGGTATACCGGTATTGACGACAACTGTGATATTTAAGAAATATTTTTGAAATGTAAGATTAATATACACATTGATAATGCACATATGATAAAACCATAAAGGCAGATGTTAGGCCTTCATTTTCCACACTTTTGTACTATTGTGTTTACAGACTCTCTCCACCTTTCCACACTCATATTTGACTCTAACTCATTTGCCAAAAAAAGGGACAAAACAAACAATAAACAAAGTTAAAGATGAATTTCCTATAGATATCACAATATAAATGATTACTGATATCATAATAATATCATAATAATACCTTCATTGTGAATTATTTTGGCCATGTAGTCAAAATCTGATATAGTGTGAATACTGGACTTACAATTCTGAGTTGACCGTCAAATATTAACCAAATATGATAATGAAATGATAATGTTACTGCATAGCTGATGGATAAGTAAATAAGCAACTGTTTGCTGACAGGCTCACTATATCGACTTAGAATGTGTTTAAACCACTACCTGAGGCTAATGGGGAAAAAGTTTTGCAGGAAAATTTAGACTGTTTACAGTGCTTGAGGAAAAATATAACAGTCCATTCTGGCGGGGGCATAGTATCTGCACCAGATTTCATGATAATCCATCCAGTCGTTGTTGAGATATTTCTGTCTGGACCAAAGTGGTGGACCGACTGAGATTCCCATCCCAAAAGCATATGCCTCTAGCATGGCTAAAGGTCATAAATAAGATACAGACAATGTAAGAACTCACCTCACATGATTCCTTCACATTATGCAACTGCATTTAAAGTATTTCTGTACCTTTCAGTCCCAGTACCTGACTCAGAAGCTTTTTGTGATACATAGCAGCATGTACAGTCATTGATTCCTTTGACCTCAACAGGGAGGAAACATTTGGTGATTAATGCATGTCTCAGTCACGTTTCAAGGCGTAGGATGCACCATGTGAGGGATGAATAATACTTCACGTTCCATGAGTTTGGAAAGACCCTGATAGATGCACCAAACTTCTAAAAGTTAATATATCATGACTCTATTGTATTTTATTCAAGTTAAAAACAAATTCTTTCAAGCTGAGGGGACAAAGCCTCTTTAAGAGTGATGTGATTTACTTCTCAGAGTTCATTAAAAGTCCATACAAATCACACAGAGTTAATTTAGGTGTACAGCACTGTTCAATTGGGTTGGGCTCCATTACCTAAAACAGTCCGCTAACAAAACTGGCTATCACAGTGATCCAGTCATTTTTCAGTCAATGTTTATACTGAGAATAATTTCAAATGTAGGAGGAGTACAAGAGTAAAAGAGTACCACAATGAAACATCATTTTAGGTTCATTATAGCTGAATTCAGCTGAAGCCGTGTTTGAACTGTCACTAACGAAGTGCCATGTTTCCACTGACTTTTCACATCTCTGACCTTTACCCTGATCCATCTTAGCTTCTACACCTGTTGCCAAATTACAGATGGCTCACAGGCTGTCAGCACCTCACTGCTAGATATTTCATAAGATCTCACAGTCAGGGATCACTGCTGTCACCTGCTACCTGTCCAGCCTGAAAGCCCCTTATGAAAGTGGCTCGATCCACTGATTGCAGCAAAATAATTACTTTGGTCTATAAACAGCCACATTCAGTGGCAGTCTAGACATATTAATGACCTTAGGTAAATATCTGGTGCCTCTTGTGTCCACAGCTTTCTACTGGCCAAACTGAAATTGGTCTTTATTTCCTTTCAGTCCAATGACATTATGCTGTTGTCTTGTGTACAGTCTTGAATAATGGCCATGAACAGTTAAGGTTGCATCTTACACTCTGACAAAAACAGTTGGGTCAGTTCTGAGTCCAGGTTGTGTAATTACATCCAAACCCCCACCACTAACAGCTTCACATTTTCCACAAAATGTTTTCACAGAACAGTCTCAGTTCAGGTTGCCCATCTTTCTCTGTGAATAATGAAACTATTTGTCTTCTGTAACGACAATGTTTTGGCTTTATATTTGCAGCTATTTTGGCTTCTATGTGAAGATGCAGATGTTTCTGAGAAAAGAGTCCACAACAGAGGGAAAGACAACTGTTTGATATTTTATTAAAAAGTAAAATTAGACATCAGTCGGTGGTCATGGCCGTTTTGCTCCCTGTTCATCGTCTTATCACAAGGTTTACAGATGGCAGTGATGGTTGTCTGTCTGACCTGGGGATGCTCATCAGCTCAACACAAATAAAACAGGGAGAACTACGGTCTTCGTCCATAGCCTTTATTGGAAATTCTTTACATGTAAATCCTCCGAACCTGCCCAAACCCAGCTTTAAAGACTATAAATATATATATAAAAAAGGAAGTGTAAAAGACTTTTGCAGTTCCTCCAAGAATAAAGAAAGCATTTACAGTCAGGTCTCATTTTGAGAGGGGCAGTCACCTTTTGCTTCATGTCAGGAACAAAGCCGAATTTAAACAAAACTAATGGAGGGGGGGGGCAAAAACAATAAGTGGCCAAATGAAATCAGTAAAGTCTTGATGATAACAGCACTAGAAAAACACAGAACAACACAGCACAGTACAGACAGAAGAGGGCAAACCAACCACTGTCTTATCAGTATGTATATATGTATATATTTATACACCTTGCTGGCAACCTTGCCACAGATTAGATAAACCTCTGCACATTCAAAAGGTTTTCATTTAAAATTGAGTGTTTTGTCTGATCCAAAAAGGAAGTTTTCCTGCCCAGTGTGTGGAAGCTACTACAAAACAAGCTGAACAGCCAGAATATACCAGCACTATGGAGCTCCCCTGCTTTAATGGACAGTGAGAACACAAAACAGTGGCAGTCAGATGTTACAGCAGCCCAGCAAACACGCTGTCACTGTATTACTTGGAAAGTGCTGGGATAAAGAACAGAACTACGAGCAGGAGGAGAGCACCACCTGGTGACTGAACCAGGACATGCTGGGAAACCTTCATTTCCTTCAGGAGTTGTTTTAACCCACATCACTGGTGTCACTAAGTCCACATTAAGGAGTGACGGGGATATTCGGTGTTTGTTACAAAATGTAGAAGCAAGTGAGTTTCTGCTACAACAATGAAAAGTACAATAAGTTTGACATGTTCTCTGTATTGACTAGGAGAGCCCTGGTTAAACCTTGCAATTTATTGGATGTGAATAATATCATCAAGTTATCATTTACAATACCAAATAAAATGTGCAAAAAATATCAAATATTCAAAAATGCCCGTTTTCTTAACAAACATCACATTTGTTGTTTTAAACACTGTTTACAAATGTTTATGCACAAAATTCAATAAAGTATGGTCCTGCAGCTGCTGGCATAGTAGGCGCACTTTACACAGGAGTGCAAACTGACGGAGCATTGAGGTACCGGTTCTTTTTAAAGTGGCAGGGCACTATCGAAGAGGAAAGGCTGGTCAGCTCTACACACCAAGAATGAGACTCTAAGCTTGGCACCAAGAGCTGAGATGATTTTTTTTTCCTTTTCTTAGAATTAAAGTGATGTGACTACATGTGTGATCTGCAGTCTTGACTCAGCTTTGAACAAGAAATCTGAACCAGGGCTGGAAACAACTACAACTAGTAAAATCCTATCGTGTTTATCTATAGACCTGCATTTGACCAAAGATAATCTTGGTGGCAAGATGCTTAAAAGTAAGAGCAATTTACAGGTGACAGAAAAATTCATAATCAGCCATCAGTAATGTTTCTAAGAAAAGAAAGAGGGTTTTAGCTACACTGACACCATCTCTTATAGAAGTACTGTTAGACAGTGAAAACATGATGATTTGTAAGAGAGATGTGAGTGGGACAAACATTTTAGAGCTGGACTTACAACTATTGTGAAACACCCCAGTAAGGTGATGGCTGAACTATAAATGAAGACATGTATCCGATTACACTGTACTGGTGTAGGGAGAGAGCAAATGTGGGAAAAAAAAAAAGCCATGTGTATGAGGTTGTCAACTTGGAAATTAAATTCAAATCAAAGAGTCTTAAGAGCTATGAGGACCTCTCCATTACCTCTTTTCTGTTGGAAAAAAAACATCACCAATATTAAACATGTTACAAATATAAATCAGTTTTCTTGTCGTTTTTCAAAATATGAACATAAATTCAATAAAACAAAGAGTCCTTCTGAGGATTGAGCCCCGCTGGCTGTTGGAGGAGATGGAGGGGTCTCGAGCTTTTGTTTTTTTTTTTTGTTTTTTTTTTTGCTTTTTTTTTCTCTAAAGGAGCAGGACAAAAAAATTTTAAAGCAAAGAGATGACAAAAACAACAAAAAGCACCCTGGACTTTATGAGCGTTTCTGCCTCTTGGAATGTCGCTGCTGGCTGGACCGGTCCTCGTCGCTGCTCGCCCCCCCTGCATTACCTCGGCCCCCCCGCTGACGAGTTCTCCGTGTGTCCCGCTCGCCATCACTATCCTGCTCCCTGTAATCCTTTCTGCCTGAGGTGGCAGAGGTCCGCTTACTTCTCCTCCTGCCGTCATCATCACCCTCCTCATCCTCGTCATCCTCATCCTCCTCCTCCTCCTCCTCCTCTTCTTCCTCACTCTCGCTCTCCTCATCCCTCCGTCCTCTGCCATTTCTGGTTTTCTTCCTGTTTGATTTGCCATTCTGCATCTTCTTCTTCGGCTCCTCTTCCTGCTCTTCATCCTCCTCCTCCTCTTCATCTTCATCTTCTTCCTCCTCGTCTTCCTCAGATGTTGCAGGGGCTTGGCTGACGCGTTTGCGTGAACGCCGGCGGAGGTAGCTGAGTCCAGGCAGCAACTTCTGGAGCAGCTCAGTGAAGGTCTGCTCCGTCTTGACCATACAGGAGAGCACGGTGCTGCCTTGCTGGTTATACTCCTCTGCGTTGGAGAAGACCAGCTTCATGTCTTCCAGGAAGTCCTGGGCGTGACGATACGAGCCCTGGCTGAACTTTCCCAGCATTGTCTGGAAATCCATGGGCTGAGAGATGATGTCCAAGTAGTCCTCTGCCTCCTCGGGGGACACAGGCTCCCTGAAAGAGGACCAGAGCATGAGCTGAGGGCCAAACTACACTAATCACTAAGGATCATAATTCTTGATGTCTAAACTTGGTCATTCAGGTAACAGGACGTATCAATTTACTACAATAAAAACAAAAGGTTATGAAATATTATCATCATCATCATCAAGCATATCTTAATAATTTAGTAAAGTTTCAATCTATTGGTAATCATTTCACAATGATTAAGCGTTGATACAAAATGAACAATTCTGTCGTCCTTAATGATCATTTTGGATTTCTACCTGAATGAAAATATTTGTCTCACATACACACACGTTAAGCCCCCATCCAGCCTTTCAGCTGATTGTGCACAAATTTCATAGGAGTAGTAGTAGTAGTAGTGCACCACCCCAACCATGACCCTAACCCACAGCTAAACTGTGTATAGCTGTAAGGATTTCGTTGTTAGAGCCCACTATAGTCAGTGCACAGCCTAGAAGGAAGCGTTGCCTGAGAAGCTCTGGGCTTGGACACACCACAAAGTATAAATTAGACATGTTGTTTAAAGAGATCCAGTTATTACAATGGATGTGGTAAAAACACCATGTGGTTGCTCTGGAGTCAAAGGGGGTCAAGTTTGACCCGTAGCATGCAGATTTTGCCGGCTGCTCACCTGAAAGGCCAGCTGTAGCGGAATTTCATCAGTTTCTTGAGGATTTCCTCGCACCTCTCCAACTCCAGCGCCTGCCTGCGCACTCCTGACTGGGAACTCTGTCGCACCTGTAGAAACCACACACACCAGCAACAATCAGAACACAACAATAATGCAAACTGATTCATTCTACGCTCTCAATGCAAATTTTGACAACAAATGTCCGCAGGTTTGTGAGATACAAATGAACTACCCTCACGTTTTCAACTTCAAGTGTAGTCTTGTGTCCGTGTAGTTTCTTACCAGCTCGTCGATGTCTGCAGGGCTGGTGGGACCTGCCCTCTGTTTGCTGCTCTGACTACTAGAAGACGACTGCTTCTTGGATTTACTTTTTGAACTTTTCTGCCGAGATGATGACTGCTTATTTTTCTTCCTCGGTCTCACTGTGGAAAAACAACGAGGGGCGATCAAGACAAGAAAAACAAAAAGTAGACATTAACATCATGGATATGCTGCACTTCTGCTTATGGAACCTGAAATATCAAGTTAATTTATGTTTAATTTGTCAGTGAACCAAATAAATCCCCAGGCCATCATGGACTTGAGCCCTAGACTGCAGACCATCACAGTCTCACGCTAGAAATGAGAAAAAGAATCCGTTCATAGGTGAACTACCATCTTCTCTTGGTCTATTCAGCGTCAATGCGCTAAACTTCTTAATCGTTGACCTTGACATGCAGGCCTGAACTGACAGAGCAGGATCATCCTGCCACATACTCTTTGTGAAGCCACAGTGAGACATGGCTTCAAAGCAAGATCCAGACCTGAGCTGCGCTACATGACAAAACACAGACAATAGAGACAGGGGCTGAAATTCCCCATCAGCATTCCTCTCATTCCCAACCCTCGGCCCCAAGGACCAGCATTTTCCAAAACCAACTCCTGGTTTTAAAATCTGTGACTAATCTCTTTGGACATTAAATTCACTCAATTAAATTTATCTAGTATATATTTTTTTGGTCCCAGAGTGTTTAATAGGAAACTGTGTTGTATTAATGGCACAAGGATTCCAATTGTGAGTGGGTTCATATAAAATATCAGTGATCACTTGGATGAATTGGAACATTTGGTCAAACTCATCACCATCTTTTCACTGATGTGCTCAGAGAAAAAACTGGTTTACAGTTGAGACAATGTCTCATAACCTGGACTTAATTTTCTCTCTTCGATACTCACAGCTGTGCCCCATGGCTTTGTAGTCATTCTCCTCCTCATCCTCTTCATCTTCCTCAGAGTCCTCCTCTTCAGACTCGTCCTCATTCTCTTCTTCGTCTGTATCTTGGTTATAGTTCCTGCAAAGGCGAGGTTGCCATTCATAAATCTTAACACAGCTGATAAAGACAGAACATGGTCTGTAGTTCGAAAAGGGGGCAGATTGTACTGTTCAGCAAAAATAAACATATTGTTTTCAGTGAAACTGCTGGAGCCACTGTTCTGCTGTTTGTCTGTCAGTGGGGTACTTGACCAACTAAGGTCAATTCAGACCAGTAGGAGGCTTCTCCATTTGTCAGAAGGCTCTGCACAGATTGCCAGTGGTGGGCTGCATAACACCAAGACAGCAAAGTGAGAATAAATGCATTTGTTTCTCTGGCTCCTACCAAACTTGCAGTACTACTGCAGCTTATAATTAAATACTTTTCTATTTTTCAAAAGGATTGAAGTAATACTTGCACAACCCAAACCAGCATAAGCAATATGTTAAAAAGATTGTCCAGCTTTGTTCTTGTCTACAGTCATTTCATATGGAGTTGAATGTTTTGAACTCAGCAGCAGTTAGCAGGACTTTTGTGAAGTGTGAAGTTTCTGATCAGAAAAACAATGAATTTTTTTTCCCCATTTTATTTTATTCTGTTTTTTTTAAATGTGAGACAGTATAATGTGTGCATACAGACTGTCAATTGATAAACATGTTTATTTTTTTTTAGCTGTGACAACACACAGGGACAAGTTAGTTGTGTCATGATACAAACTAGGACAATTCAAACAGTGTTGAGCGGACAGTTACCTTGAACGGGAGCCACGTCTGGCCACAGTGGGCTGGCAGGCAGGGCACAGCCACTCTCCGGCAGGGATGCGGTACAGGGCCGGTCGAAGACAGAACAGGTGGAAGGCCTTGTTACACTCATCACAGAGGATAAGTTTCTCATCATCACCTAGAAGACATCAGTATAAATCTGTAATAAGACTGAGTTAAAGATTTTTTTTAAATCATTTTCATGTTTTGCCTAATATTTAGTCCCAGTATTCCCACATTTTTCGTCTTTCAGTCTTACTCGTTCTGGTCTTCCCTCCCTGAAAAGGCCAACAATCTCTGCATGTTTTCCTTTTGAGTCTCTGGTGCTGTGCAAGTAACTAAGTTCTTATAGTCATCTTATCGCTACAGGTTCACCTGTTGTCCTGAGGAGCTGCCGGCTCTGTATGTAGACCTGCCTGACACTACTTGTCTGTGCTGCTTTGACCCTGCTGCTGCTGCTGCTGCTGCTGCTGATTCTGCCCTGTCTGGGCCTAGACTCCATCAGCTGCAGCACAGATGGACTCTGCCTGAGCACTGAGCAGAGCAGAGGGCTGGTTGGGTAATGTAGCATTGCTCACTCACTCACTCAAACAGGACTGACTGACTGTGACAGATGTTAATATGCAGGCTATAGTACAATAATCCAGTAAATAAGTTAGAAAAGGCATCAGATGTTTGAACTAACTGCTTATGTGTAAGAGGAGAAAAAAAAACAGGAACAAAAAGACAGGACAGGGTATAGCTGTGGTGCTCTAGTTCTGTTGTGGTCTTTGCTGTGAGATACTTTTCTTCATCATTTTACTAGTTTTTGAATTACATGTAATTATAGTCAAAACACAGAAAGCCATGTGACAACAAACCTATGTATGTAAATGAATCGGCTGTCACTGGCTGCAAAAGATTTGTTTGGTACAAGTACTATTTTTTATTTCATATTTTAAGAGACAGCAGTTAAAATCAGTCATTACCTTTCCTGCGACAGACTTTGCAGCGAGCGTTCTCAGCAGACATGTCCCACTTTACGCAAGCGTCCAACATTCCCAGCAGCACATGCATGCGGGAAAAGGTCTGGGCCTCTCTGATAGCCGTCTTCCACTTCTCTACCGCTGTAGCTACCTAAGAGAAAAATTCAACATAGCACTTTGTTTAAGAGATGACATTTATGCAGTTGCTGTGTACTCTAAGTGGTCATTAACTGTGTAGACAAGCATGGCTCAATCCCTGTTAACAGCAGTCAATGACTTCTTGATGGACCCCGTCACCTGTGAGATGCAAAGTTAAAACCGAACACAAACAACTCTCTCTCTTACCCTCGCCTCCTCTGCCAGCCTCTTCTCCTCATCCACCTCTTCAGCCTTGCTGCTTTCTTCGCCTCCATGCCTTCTCTTCTTTTTCTGTTTGGGGGCCATGAATCCCTGCAGGAACTTCTTGATTACGCAGGCCTGAATGGTGATGATGCACTCGCCAAAGTCTTTCAAGGTCTCTGTCTCTTTCAACTGTGTACAGACGGCACAAACAAATAATTACAAATTGCAAGTTTCATGCAAGCCCTGACAAAAATGATAAACAAATACTGGCAAAAGCCTGTTCATCATCATAGACAACATAAATTTATCAGGCTTCAGTGAACATAATGTAGAAATAACAGAAATACTATTTTTGTGTGATATCAGACAAATTAATCACCTGATCTTCAATGTCTATGTTGTCATCCAGGTATCCCAGGCCTCCCTTGTGGAGCCGTGAAGCTACCTCCTGAATGTCACTGCGCAGGTATTTGAGCAGCTCTGTGTAGCCATCACAAGTCCTGAGGCTCAGTTTGCTCTTACGGGTCAGATGGATGGAGTGAAGGATGTCCTGATACCTAAACAGGGAAAGGAAAGCTTTGGATTTCACTTTATGTTTACTTAACATTTAATTTTGTCTTCTCTGCAAGTGAAACCAAGCACTGTTCTAGTCAACTTGGTGCAGTATCAAACTATCAAAACCAATATGCAATATCAAAACCAATTTTTTGCTACTGTTTCTAACAGATGCCTGGAAGTCAGCAATGCAGGGCATAAGAAGTGCAGCAGGACTGCTCCTGTAGTGAGAAAACATTTACCTGCTTTGTATCTTCGCCTTCAGTTCACTCTCTCTGACCCCCTGAGGATGAAGACTTTCCACCAGCTCTTCCAGATCAGCTGGGTTGTCACACATGAACCTGGATCAAAAGTTAGAAAAAATTTAATATGGAGACAAGAGTGTAGGGGGAAAAAAAAAAAGGGGGGGGGGGGGGGGGATCAATCAAATGAAAGGAAAGAGAAAAAAAAAGAAAGGCACAGCTCTCACCAGAGGTTCTGTCCCTGTTTGGGAACAGTGGTTTCTATACAGACGTCTGCTGCTGCTCCCTGCTGGGCTCCCTCGCTAATAGCACCATCTATGCTACCATCATCCTTTTCAGCTCCTACAACACAGAAAACAATTCAACATCTCAAAAATAAAAATAAAAACATATTATGACTACAAAGCAAAAAAAAGTAATCTATATATATAAATTAAATTAAAAAATTTAAAAAAAGACAGGCTGCTGAACTATTTTGATGCCAATACCAATATTGATAGATTAAAAAAAAAAACAGACGACATCAGTCAAACGTTCAAATATTTCGATAAGAATAACTTAAACTTAATACTGCACCTTGTGAGTCACGAGTAGCAGCTGATTCACTATCCTCCTCCTCTTCCACCTCAGGCTCAGCTGGTTTCTCCTCAGGTGGAGGCGTGAAGCTGTAGTCAATGCTTTCATGCACCCAGCCTTTCTCAATGTACAGACCAGGAACCACGTCGGAGAAGAGCCAGTATCTGAACAAAAACATCATGGTTACAATTTACTGAAAGGTTTCCATTTATCTGTATATAATCTATCGCTGTTTGTGTTCTGCCCCAACCTGTTATGATTTCTGTCAGTACCCAGCGGGGTCCTGCGCATGACAAGTCTGGCTTTGGTTATCCCGTCCTGGAAGGCCCTCTCTGCAGCAGCCCTCTGTTTACGCATCCGCTCCTCTTCGGCCTCCTTCTCCATACGCTCTGCATCATAATGTGTTTAATGATAATCTGTCTGGCATTGAGTCACATCACTAAAAGATCCCAGTGGTGGAAAAGCCATGTACAAATCAAACAAAATTACAAATCCAAATTTGAAAACTCCCATTTTAAAAGGCCCATTTGAACTGCTGCACACTGTTGTGAAGTTTACCTTTGTTCTGCCTGTCCATCTCCTCCTTCTCCTTCTTGGCCTGCATGGCCATCAGCCGCCGGCTCTTCACTGAGCTGATCATGTCCTCTGGCTCCGGCTCCTGCTCCACCTTTACTTCTTTTTTGGCCTCCTTCTTAGCACCCCCCTCTTTCTTCTTCTCACCTTGGGGACCAGTTTAAAAAAAACTCAATATATTGGTATCAACTTGTATTTGTAATTACATTTTGGGGAGATTCTTGTCTCTGCCATTCTTACCAAGATTAATGATCAGAATGAATTCATAATAAATCCACAGCTCAACAAGCTTTTTGATTTTGTGGGTATTATATAAGCTTTTTAATCCAGTTAAATGAGTGAGGAAAGGGCTGGAAATCAAACTATTACAATACTAAGTCTTCTCATATGTGCTCACTGCTACATTACAACTACAGGTAAATTTCTCTGGTGATTCTTGCCTACCTTTGTCTTCCATCTCCTTGCGCTTCTTCTTCTCAGCCTTCTTGCGGTCATTGACCTCTTTCAGCATTGCCAGGCGCTCCTTCCATAGCTCAGCTGACCGCTGCTGCCTTGCATCAACATGGTCTTCCACTGAGTAGGTCATGAGGATACGGTGGCACAGTGCCACCAGCAGGCTGACCTTCTCCTCAGGGCTCAACTCAAACACCTCAATTGTCTCGAGCTTCTCCAGGAACTCACTGGTCACTACATCGTCAAAGCCCCCCATGGGCCCTGAGACCTCTGAGCCTTGGCCACTTTCCTCACCATGAGCGTCGCATGGTCGCAGACACAACCGTGCCAGCTCTGACACTGAGTGCAAGGTAAGGGGGATCTCAGATAAGGGCATATCGAGCTCACTGTAGCCCTCTGCCAGCTCATCCTGCAGCAGCGTTTGAAGCAGCACCACCAGCACACGGTTCAGGTAGAGGAAGCCAGATCGCTCCCCGGCCAGTGCTTCCATCAGAGCCACTGCTGTGATGGGATATTGATCATCTGGCATCAGCAGCCCGGCATAGCAGTGCAGAAAGTCCACAACCATGGCCACATCACCAAACAGGGTGTTGGGCAACCCCTCGGGCATGTCTACAAGCTTGAACGTCGGCAGGGGCTTCCCCTCTTTGATCTCCTGGTCCTCATATCTACGTGATTGTTCGCGGCGGACCAGCATCTCCTTTTCCCGTCTCTCCTTAGCCTTTTCTCGCAGTTTCTCTTTCAATTCCTCGCGCCGCTTTTTCATCTCCTCCTGCCTTTCCTCTTCGCTCATTGCCGCCCATCGTTTCTTTTGCTCCAGAAGCTCCCAGCGTTTCTGCACCAGCTCCCTGAGCTCCTCTGGCAGGCGGCCACGATCATCTGTGGATAGGGTCTTCGCAGCCTTGGAGATGAGGGAGGAGAGGGAGTTCTTTTTGTCCTCTTTGCCCTTATTCTCCTTATAGTAACGAAGGAGGTGGAGAGCCATAGGGTGCAGGGGCTTCCCCAGTTTAGGTGTACCCATGCCAGTGCTACGGGCTCTCTTCTTGGGGCTGCCAGCAGGGGTACTTTTAGCCAGATGCAGCAGAGTCATCTGCTTCATCTTGGGTGTCTTAGCACCAGCTTTACCATCCTTTTTAGAAGCTTTGAGCACATTGAGCTTCTTATCACCGCTCTTCCCAGTTTTCTTTCCATCTTTCTTATCCCCGGACTTTCTGCCCGATTTTGGAGTGGAGGGTCCAGAGCCTTTGCCATCTTTCTTGGGAGTTCCTGAGTTCTTAACCTTGAGTGGAGAACCATTCATTTTTATTTTCTGTAATACAGACAACATGAGCCCATAATCATTAAGTTGTATCTTTACAAAACAAAACTTCATTATGTACATAGAAGCCAGCTAACCTGCATGTGGCCCCAGATGGTGGGACTAAGGGGCATGCCTAAAGCATCTTTCTTCTTTTTACTTTTCTTCTCTCCCTTCTCGTTTCCTGAATCCTCTCCTGGCGTGTCAGACGTCTTGAGCTTCTTGTTTGGTTTACCCTCTGGTGATGTCAAGCTCTTACGCTTTGTTGAGGGATTCTCTGCTAAAAACTTTAAACAAATAAAAAGAGTGTGAGCCAAGAACAGGCAACATTTTTTGAACACAGCAATATGCGGAAAAATGACCTTGAGTAAATTACCTTGTGCGGATCAAGAAGAAAGTCACTGAATTTACTGGGGAGGTTAAACTTTTTCACCAGTTCATCCTCAACCACCCAGGGAGCACTCTCTCCCATGCCCAGCCTCAGAGCATAGTGCCTAATGAAGTAGCGCATGATCTCTTTGGTTGGGGGACGCTCTGTTCTGTAAAGACTGTCTGCTGGGACATCGCTTATCACCTATAAGAGAAGCCAGTTCAAAGGATTAAATTTACATTCTTTCAAAAATGCAAGTCTGCAAAGGCCTTAACAATTCATGAACCCCACGTGGCATTTTCAGAGACTGCCTGTGGGCAAGAACACCAACAATCATCATCACTTGAAGAGAAAAGTGCGGATGAGTAACAAACTGTCATAGTCAAAATACGACCGATTGTTAACTGAAAACATCAAGGAAACACATCTAAACATTTGTTGACTGCTAATGACATGATACAAACCTTATCCTCATTGATGAGCCTCACATCGTACTTGTGAGGAAGGAATTTGGGCATCACCCACTTCTTCTTTTCTTCTTTCATGGCAGTGGGAAGTTTCCTTGGAGAACGTCGTGCTCTGTCACCTAATAGGAAGAAAAATATTTTAAGAAATAAAAGGAGGATTTTTAGAATAACCTATCCAAATAGCACTAGTTCCACCACCTTGAAAAAATGAATAACATATAAGCCAGTTTGTTTATCCTGCGAAGCCCTCTAGGCCATGTCCCCTAGTACTCTTCTTTAGATTGAACATCAAATTGGTGTGTACTCACTGAGACTCTCCCTCCTGTTCTCCTCCTCTCGAGGAGGTGGCTCCTTCCTCTGGTTCTCCTGACTTGCATTCTCCTTGTCGCTGGATGGAGAGTCACAGGCACCTTCAAGCTTCTTCTCCCCTGCCTCGCCCTCTGGGTTTTCTAGAGGGTGGATCTTCACCACCTTCACTCGTAAACTTTTGTCTTTCCCCACCTGAAGAGAAAAAAAGGATTCAGAATACACCAACAGGAAGTTTCCAGTTCAACAACTGCTTATCCCTGCCCTACCACTAGGATGGGTTTCATTTAGATTTTATGCAGGTTTGTTTTTCTATAAAGACTTTCTCTATTGCATTCAAGTTTTTGTATCGTGATTACAGTGTTTTAAACACGGGATGAAAGCAAGTGAAACAAATGGCTGCTAGTGAGGCCGAATATAAATACAGAAACGTATGGTATGTTTTGCTAGATGCACAGCAATAATTTAAAGTATGCATAATTAGTTGTCAATGATGAATGAAAAGAGAAACGTATGGCCCTTTAAAGATAATATTTGAAGTAAAATAGTGAATGCAACACAACACTGCTAATGTTATGAGTCTGATTCCTGTTAGGCACATCATATGACTCAAATACAAAGTAATAGCCATACTTAACAAACAATTTTAGAAATTTAAGAAGTTTAACTGACCAGGAAGTCACACTCTTCACCCACAGCATACTTGGTAAGGATTTCCACCCAGGCCATTTCAACCAGTTTGTCTAAAGACACTGTGTTGTGGTGGACCATCTCCAGGACCGGCTTCTCAAACCACTGGGGATACTCCTCCTGAAGCCTGCACACAGAGCATGAGCGGTAATTAGTACAAAAAAATAAATAAATGTCTAATAAAAAAAGTCTAATATAGTTTTGCACTCCTGTCATTTAATGCTGAACTTTATCACGTATAACGGAAGAAACTTTTTAAAATTCTGGCAGCATAAAAAAAACACAATTAGTTGCCACATCAGACATAAATTGAATTTGTTTATGGGTGTGATACACTCTATTCATGGCAAGATTTCTTTCACACGATTTGGATTTCTGCCCCGCAGCCGTAACAGGGACCAGAGCATTACATAACAGGACAACAAAAGGCTAAGAGTGGCCAGTAGGGGGAGCAAAATCTCTTGACTGATATAATTAGACAGGGCTTAAATACAGCTCATGGTCCTGAGTGACTTGAGCTCTGGGCAGCTGAGCACTGCTCTGCACTGTCTTCGCTGTGGCATCTCTTCGGGCCACCTACACAGTTTAGGTCACCTTCCTCTTGTTGACATCACAAACACAACACTATATACGAACACATGGTTGGTGATAAGTGAACTTAAAGATCTCAGCTGCACTAGTCTAGTTTTTTGTCCATATTCTTCCCTTTTGTAGATCAGGATAAGGAAGCTCTCACCAGGCCATTGCAGACTCAAGGATGACTCAATCACACACACTTGAAATAGAATGAGAGGAGGAGCACCAGATTTATCCAATCATAGCAAAGCAGCAAGCCTTGTGACCTTCACTGGGAGAGTATGGCTCTTTCATGATACTACAGAGATTCTGTAAAAGAGGCTAATCTGTATTTTTGGGCAGGTGCATCTAAATAAACAGTAGAGGTTTACACATACAGGCTTTACTTGACATCTAAATGCGCTATGTATAGGTAATGTGTATAGGCTGTGGATTGCAATGAGCTGAAAGAGTACCAACGGCTATTGTTTCGACAGTTGAATGGAATGGTGAACATGTAAACATACAAATTCTGGACGAGATACTAACAGTTCAGTGACTTCTTGTTCCTCTTCCCATGCTTCTTTGTGTGTCAGCTGGCTGCTTCCAGTGCTCTTGCATGTCCAGATGCGCTCATTATACCTCTGCAAGCGTGCCTCATACTCTCTGTAGTACTTTTGTCAAGGTAAATTACAATATTTACATGTAAGCAGTTGCCCATTGTTTGGCCTTTTGCTTACAAGCAAGACATGCAAGGTCTATTGTTGACAAATTAGTGTCACTGATGTCAAACGTTTAATAACAGATTTGGGCAAAGGGGCACTGAGTGTGCCCAGAAATGACTTCACAACAATTAAGCAAAACTTAATCTATGGCTATACTCTAAGAAGTGTACTAAGGGTGTAATAACAATGCAAAACTAGGAAAAGGTCAGGGATTAAACTAATAGGACAGAGGAAACGGGTCGTGACTAACTGGGACGAGGATAAGTTATGAGGCGAAACGACAGTCAACACACTTCTATAAGTTATAGACGGAAGTGACTGTAAAAAAAAAAGCCACAACAGTAAAGGGAACGACATTCCCAAGCCAAACTCTGTCAGTATAAAAAGGGCAGTGTGTAAAGGTAGATAAGAGGCCTGTAGTTCTCTCAGCTGTTCTTCAAATAGTGATGATTGATAGCAGATGTTTACGTCAGATACAAACTGCTAGGTGAATAAACTAGCTATGTCACTGCATGAATCCAAATCTTCTACAACTTATACTAAGTTATGTTGCCATAAAAACATCTTGAGGCCACTTTTTAATGCTACGTGTGTCACTTTGGGCTGTCGCAGCTAGCCTTGTAATCTTGCTGACAGTTTGAAGTTTCCATATGAACATCTAAACGAGAGGGTAAAGTCACCTGGCTATTAGACCAGAACCATATATACACACAAAAAAAGTGTTTTAAATAAGTGACCATGTGTTAGTCAGCTGCTGTCCTCTCTCTTTGTCAGCTCAAAAACACAAATGCACCGGGAGCTAAGGCTTGTGTGCTAACGTTAGCAGCTAACAGCAACCTATGAAAGACGACGGGCTATTGTGACATTACGGGGAACCTAACGTTAGCAGCATGCTAGCTAACGCTGCTAGCATCAGTGTTTGACAGCGGGGCCGTAAAAGCTCAAAGTGAAAGAGCGACCTTTTTATGGCAGTTCTTTAGATTTAACTAAGCATAAAACTGGTGCCCGACAAAATCTCATCTTATTTTCTGGCTTTGTGAAACAGCCATCAGCAGCGAGTTGATTAGCGAAGCGGTGTGAGTGTTGGCTAGCAAAGCTTGTCATCCAGTGTGAAGTGAAAACATGCGGGAAAAAACTAAACGAGGAGGAAAATGTCCGGTGATAATAAATTAGCTTCGTTAGGACAGGTCACAGCCCTGTGCATGTAACTGAGTGAACATCATTTCACCCAGAAAGACAAAGCCAACCACACTGTATACCGGCTGGCTCTCGCTAAGGTGAGCCTGAGCATCAACACCATGGTAAAGGATACTCTTTGTTCCTGAAGGCCTCCTTGGTGTGCTCGATGATGTAGACCTCCTCTCCCGGGCCTGGTGGCTCGGCTAGCGGTTTAACCAGAGGGTAAGGTTTCCGGCCCAAAAGCGGTGCCATCTCAAATCCTCAGATGGCACGGGTGCCAACGCTAAAATAACACCTTCTAGAAACAGTTTAGTACAAGAATATACAATGAGTTGTCCTTAGCATGTATCCAAGTGTCCCGAAATATCTTAGCACGGCTCACGTTACCGCCGGCAGGCCCGGCACCCAACGTGTAGCAGCTAGCTGACTAGCTAGTAGGCTGGATCGCTAACTCGTTGCAAAACAATAACAGTGCGCTTCTTGCCAGCCGCCTCATTGCATCCTTCTTCTGTCCTCTAGTCGTGGTGTCATGGTGGTTTCAAGCTACGCCTTGGGTGTAAAAAGGTTTGCTGGACCGGTCCCTGGAGACAGTTGGTAAACTTTTAGCTCCGGATGAAGATGAAAGGATGCAAAAACCACACCGAAATCAAACTCGCGGCAACAGCCGAAGCTCAGCTCGGCATGAGGTCTGGCGCGCTGTACAGTCCCAAGTCTGCGCAAACTAGGCCCGCTCTTGTTTAATCGGTTGTCTTCGCTGCATTTTCGTACTGTCGAAGCTTCTCCCTGTTAGATAACAGCGTTAGGAAGCGTTACGAAAAAGTAACCCTGCATCAATCAAGAGGTTAATTCCCTGTCGAAATGGCGGGAGTTTCTAGCGCACCGGCACAATTCCCTACACCCTCAGAACTCCGTTTCCCCGGCAGCAAGCGGCGTTGCACACAAGCCCCGCCTCCTCTCAACGCTCATTGGCTCTGTCGGTGAAGCGCACTCATCGAGTTGGTCCGATTCGCCATCTGATTGGCTGATGTGGCCTGTCCATTGTCGGTCTAGAACAGCCCCTTCACATAAACCACGCCCGCACAGAGAAGAGAGGCTGGAGGTCAGCTGATGACAATACAGATCATCACAATCTGTCTTATTGACCAAGTAGCCTATGTTTGTGCATGCAAGGAATTTGATTCCTGTTTCCAGTGGCTCTCAGTGTACAGTGCCAATAACAGCGAGATAGGCATACAGCAAAAACAAAGACAACTGAGCAAAGATAAATAAACATATAATTATTATGTACAAACCAGTGGGGAAACGTCGGGTGGTGCAAGGTGTGGGACAGTGCAAGGCATGCTGACATAAAGTAGAGTAATAACTTAATTTATACACATGCAGAAGGTGGTTATGTGCTGGTGATGTCCTGCAGGCCTCTCTAAGAGTGATGTGGTGTTGTTGGCTCTTTTCCAGCTTTTCAGTGTAGTTTCTCTTTGCTTCTCTTTGTGTTTATGGCCTGGTTGAACAGGATCCTATCACCACTTTTGTAGGCCTCCTCCTTGGACCGACAGAGCCGCCTTGAGTTTAGCTGTTGCTGGAAGTGAAGAAAGTCTTAGTGGGCACACACGTCCTCACAAAAACTGATGTACAATGTTAATGTACGTGAGCTCTGTAGTTGCAGCTTGAATAACACTCAAATCAGTGTAGTCAGAGCAGGCCTGTATTTCCAGCTCCTCACCATCTCGACCACAGACTATATAATCATTTCAACTCAATAATACAAAATCACATTTTTATGTTTTGATAGTGTATTTGTTGAAAACTGATTTTGCATTCATTTCCTCTGTGAATGTTAATTTCTAAACCCACTGGCTGGGCTCCATTTAGAACAGGTTTGATTAAACAATGTGTTAGCCTATATGGTCACGCCTTCATTATATATGTAGAGTGATTTTCTCAAGACATTGTGGTAAATAAATTCCAGCCTTGTAGCATCAATTTGTTGCCATGGTAAGTAGCATTTATTATGGTTTACAAAACACCTTCTCTTATAAACATGGGCAAATTATATTATAAATATTTTTAAAAAGAATTTATTCTCTCACATGATAAGCCAAAAGAAGACCCGTTTTAGAAAGGGCATCATGTTTAATACAATGATGGCACATCTAAACATCTATCTCCATAGAGCGACACATTTAACATTCTTTCAAAATGGCATGTAAATCTCAAAAATAAAGCATTAAGAGGAGGAAACATGCAAAAGTAAAGTTCAACTGCATAAAGAGTAAATAAGAAACAGTTAGTTGCCAGAAAACTAGACATACATAGCATGTGTATGGAAATAAACACTGTCTGTTACAGCAGTGACTTGCCACACAGTTTGGGAAGTTGTTTCCATTTAGTTCAGAAATCGCTTTAAACAGCAAAACTTTAAAGAGCACTAAAAGTGAACAAAGACTCTGTAGTAAATACTTTCTTGTAATTTGCTGAAATGTAATGAGTAATATTTGCGTAACTATGTCAAGAGAACCTTGGAATAACTTTGAAAGTTTAGCCAATTTGACAACAACTGAAGACAAGTTTTGACAAAATGATTATAAATAAGCTATCTCAGAACAGCATTTTCTCCCGTGCAAATCTTCTTTAAAGGCGGTGCTCCTGATTCATCCAGTTCCTCCTGTTAAATAAAAAGGAACATATGATATGGTTATGTATTTTTTCATATGATTAGAAACTATTCTTGCTTAAATGAACATCAAATTTACATCACGCAACAGACCACAGTCGTATGAATTAAAATTTCCATTTGATCAAGGAAAATGTTGATGTCGGCCTTGAACCTGTGTGTCTGGGGCGCTCCGTCTGGCAGTTCCTGATGAAAGGAGGTCTTCCTTGATGAGAGTAGGAGGCTCATCAGCCCCCTCCTGTCCAGAATGAACCGGCTCTGCATTCACAAGGAGCGGTGCAATCATAGCCTGATTAATGCCGCTTTGACAGTGAACCAACACAGAGACAGTGCGACACCCAACGAAGTGATTGCTACATGTTGTTATTGTTAATTACTGTTACCTCGACTCAAATACAAAAGATTGCTGGGTTAGCATCCAGGTATAAGAAAAGATGCTCGAAAGAGCCATCCACATACCGTCCACACTCTCCTGGCCCAACATTGGTGGCTGGGAGTCTTCAGTTCGGAGGCTGGATGTATGTGGGGGGCTGACCTGCTGAGAGCTGGAGGTACTGCTGCTGTTATCCATTTTAGGCTGGTAAACGTCCGACATAAAGCTCTGGTTGCTGTTTTCATCTAAAGCAAAGAGCACAGCAATTGCAACATGTTTTTGTTTGTCAGTTTGGGGAGTTCTTTTTGGCTTTTTTGACATCTATACAAAAATAAAACATCTACAAAATTCACCCGTGAAATCCAGTAAAGAGTTTGTGTTTTCCAGGACATCTTTCAGTCCTCGAACCTCTCCACCTGTGGATTTGGTGCGATATATCTGACAACAGAGAATCAAATGAGACGACTTATTCATAAAAGTCTGAATTTAGAACCAGCAGCAGTGATATACAGTGAGATATATATATATATATATATGTGTGTGTGTGCGTATATATATATATATATAGAGAGAGAGAGAGAGAGACAGAGAAAGAGAAAGAAAGATGGATAGATGCATAGTTTGCTCCCACCTGCTTTGTTTCTGTTACTGGCACCCACTTGAATATGCGTAAGGATGTGTCTCCAACTGTCACCCATTTCTTCTCCCTGGGGATAAAACCAGTTTTACTAATTTTAGAGGGCAGCTCGGTTCAGCTCTAAATCCACATTATCTGCTTTAATCTGTAACATGACATACAGGCTCACGTCCTCTCTGCCCACAGTGGCGATGACAGCTAATCACGTATCCTATCATGCTCACTCATGTCTCGTTAACGTTACACGAACGGGCTAAAATCCCGAGGAAAGGTCGCAGGTGGGTTGTTAATTCATTAAGCAGCGACCACAGCCCGCATTACAGCGCACAGCATGTGGGGCTGTAGCCATATTGACAGCTCTCGGCGGAAAAAAACTCAGCTAGCCCCGCCTCTTCTGTCAAGCGCGGGCATTGATTGGTCAACAGCCCCGTCAATCATCTAACTTTTCCGACTGAAGTTTGTTGAGCGACGCAGCAGATATAAGCCCACGGTGTACTAACACATTTCCCTCCATATTGCCCCTCAGACAGCCTACATACCATTTGCGCACTTTCTCGATGGCCGCCAGGACCTTTTTAATGTCATCTTTAGCCCGACTTCGGGTCTCAGCGCGGCCTGATCGTCCCGACATCTTGATGCTGTTATGATTCATCTACAGATGCATCTGAAAACTTCAAGACCAAGCCCCAATCCTCCGTTACATCGGTAATCTCGCGAGACTTCATAATCCCTAATCTGTTTTTTTTTTTTTTTTTGGCTCTATCAGTATGCTCATACTGTATGTGGACAGTGCGTGGGAACAGTCTGTGTTATTTATGAATTTTGTCGTATATTTAGTGATCTAAATTCACATGAATGGAAGTTTGTACTCACAATAGCATTTTGTCAAGTATTGTATTTACAGTTTTGAAGCAATAGGCCTGCCTGTTCTGTGCTACACTACACTTAAAGCAATGTTGTACTTTTTACCCAACTATATTTATGTGACAAATGTAGTTGCAAATTACTTTCCATGGTGCATTGCTAAAGATAAAACCAGTGGTCCCCAACTATTACAGCATCTGGTTGGGGCCCCATGTCATGTTTCAGATGTCTGTTTGCAGTTTCCAACAAGTAAAGATTTCCCCTCTAAACTTCTCAGATGAGGCCCTCAAATCACAGTTCAAGGCCCAAAACGTTACAACTCTCCAATATTTTACAAGATACCAAATTTGAGACAATATTCCAAATAAATCAATAGAGATTTGAGTTCCTATTCAATGAATCGTCTCATGACCTCCCACCCTGGATTTTGTTTGTGACCCCTGACTGAGAACCACTGGATTATTTAGTAAAAATTCAGTAAAATGCTTCTTGATGCTTCAGTATTAAAAAATGTAGCAATTTGATATATGATATGATAATATGCTAATCACAAGAGCCAGTTTTTAAGAATGAATACTTTTAATTTTGATATTTTGGGTGCATGTCGCTGTCTATTTATTTGTCTGACTGTGATTCATGGGCTGTTTTATTTCATGTGTACTAGAACTTGGTTTCCTTTGCTATGTCTGTTGTGTCTTCTTTACCGCTGCATCTGTTCAGACCTGAGTTTGTGTGCTAGTTTTGATTTCTGGTTACCACGTTTGAACAGCAGAGGGTAGCCTTGAGGCATGCAGACTCTCAGGCTTAGAGCAAGGGCTCACAGTCTGTTGCCATTCGGATATTTTAATACTGTGATATGAATAATGGCTGACAGGACATGATCCTTTTGGTGGTATCCTTGTATCCTTGTATCCTCCAGGGAGTACGAGAGCAGAATTAGCCCTGTTTAGCCAGCTACCACCCACTCCTCCAAAACTGATCCAAGCAGCAGTGTGTTTTACCCCAGGCAAAAACACCTGTAAAAATATTGTGTGGTGCCATAAAGAGAAGTAGAACGATAAGCTTCCCCGCTTAGCAGTCAATAATTTATGACATACTGTGCACTGCCACTGATCACACACTTCTGATAGTGTTTACTGACATGCTTTGCTGGCAATGTTCAGTGCCAATCTCCGGTCTTTTACCATGACATCACCAAGCATAATTTCAACCTCTATGATGCCATCTCTATGTGTATTAATTTGCCTCAGCAATATCATATTCATCAATAGTCTTGAAGTAGTTTTTCAAGCATCTCAATCACTATTGTACCTGAAATTTGCCTGACTCACCCATCCCAACTGAAGAGGCATTAATATTCTTGTAAAGACTTACATAATATGTCATGTGTGATTGATAAGAGTATGATAAGTCTGCTGGTGTAGATTTGAAAATCATTATCACAACAGCATATAACCGATGGTCAGTCAAAGAAAGGAAAACATGTTTGTAAAAACACATTTCCTGAATAATTCAAGCTCACCAATGTCAAGAAAATACGTGAAATATCACATCCCCTCTGCAACTCACTGTTTAAGGTGAATTATTAACAAGCAAGCCCAGTTAGGACAACAGCACTAATACTGGCTGTTGTTTTAAAGGTCATGAAAGCACTGTTGAGAAGAAGTTGCTGTCAAGTTATTTTAGTGCAAAAAGTTAAATATATGTAACAATCAGCTTTATTTTCACGCACTGGGTATAATTAACAGATACTCACAAATGTACGAGAGGCTTTATTTTGAAAGCGGAAGCGTGGTCCCACTGAACCCTGGTTAACTTCACACTGGTGCCGTTCAGGCTGCTCCTGTCATTGACTGGGGTGTTGGACAGAAAGGCCAAATGATCCAGTGAACGGGGCGACGAGTCCAGCACAGCATGGACCACTGCCCGCCATAGTTAGTGCAGCCTTTCTTTTTCTTTTTCTTTTTTTTTTATTACAGTCAAGCCAGTTTATCGGCTGAGAGTTAGTTTTTTTCTTTCGCTGCTGTGTGTTTTTCTGTCACACACGACAATGGATCGAGTGAAAAGCTCCATGCAGCAAGTACCCAACGCTATCCCCAAAGTGATCCGACGGACTGGTGGGGCCAACAGCCTGGAGCTGGAGAAGGAAAACTTTGAGAGGGGGCAGGTGAGGAGCAGAGGGGGTCGTATTAATGCGACAACATTATTTTCTTGAAAGCGTGGGATGAAGGTCCTGGCTCAGAGCCGCTTTATAAGGTGGGAGGATGATAGTCATGTCTGGCTGTTTGCTGCCAGCTCTGAAACTTTGGATGTATTGTGAGATTTTGACTGAAGTGAGGATGGATCCAGGATCCATTAAAAATATGACACACAGTCAGTAAGATTTTTTTTCTCTTTTGATTTATTTATTTATTTTTTTTTACATGTTTAAGTAATTCTTCCAGTTTGGACTCTCCAATTACGCTTTGCCTGTACTTGATCCAGATTATGGGTTATTTTAGTGGTACTTTCCCTGATGTCTGTCTGTGATCAGCAGATACCAATGAGTCCACTGCACAACAAAAGAGCTGTTGAAATGTAGGTCAATGGTCTTTTGAATTCAGATAACAGTGTTGTTAGCCTATCTGCTGCATAAACCCAGACCAGCGGGAGGCAGGCTGAAGGCTGTCAGTGTACTCTGTAGGCCTATAGTCTCAGCAGGATCAGTGATGATGGTGATGATGATGATGATGATGGTTTAATGAGATCTGGGAAGTGAGTGCTGCATTATTTTAAGGCAGAGGAGATGGGGAATATTTTTTGTGTGTTTGTTTAGTTCTGATGTGATGGTTGCTGATGAATAATGAATGCTGTGTAGCTCTCTCTCCCAGTGAACATATGTATGTAGGCTGCTGTTAGGCTGTGGAGCCTGCTGCTTCCTGCCTGGTGGTCTCCCCTCCCCTCTCCCCAGACTAGGCACAGGGGGGGGAAAGGGGGTGGGGGTGGGGAAGTAGGTCAGATGAATCAAGGCAGTCAAACTGTCATGGTGGTGCTGCAACATGCTTCTCCCATTTACAGCAGCTGCTAAATCGGACAGTATGGTCAACGCTGGCCTAAATGTTCCCAGCAGGTATTCGGGAATTCTGCATCTAGATGGTCACATAAAGTTTACCCCTCCACCCCATGCCTCTCCCATGCGGTACAGGAGCAGCATGGATTAGAGGTGGGGAGAGACACATGAGTGGCTTTATGTGTCCCGAGCCAAGCCTGGTCACTAGGTCACTGTCAGGCTCCTGGGATCTCACCCTCTGGAAGTGTGTCAAGGCAACAACATAATACATGTGCATAGTTTCTTCCCATGTCTTGCCTTTGCGTGCAGCTCTGATAGCATGTGCTGTGGGAGTTGAAGTCAAAGGAGAGGAAAAGGAATTTGGCCCTGCTCTGACATTTTTATGCATCATCTTATTAAAGCCCTCAATTGTCTAAGGTCATTTAAACAAAGCCAACAGCTTTGCAGTTGATCAGCTCGCTGCTGCCATGAAAGAGGGTGAAAATATTCATGCAAGATGAAACAAGTCCAAGTCAGATTTGCTATTAGATATCGGTGTTCCAACATGACTACACCGCAGCGTGAGGCATTCGGCTGTTTTGTACTTGACACTAATGGCGCCAGTTTCTCTTCTGTAAAGCTGTAATAGAAGGTTTCCTCCTGGGTTTTAACAGCTTTTAAATCACTGATAAGGATTTGTTAGTGGCATAGACGTGCCGCATGTGTTTTCTTTTCTCTCTTTTTTTTTTTTTGTGTGGATGATTTTTGACAGAGGATCCAGAGCCGTGGCAGGCTGTGCAGGAATCAATGAATCTGCTGTCGACTTTACAGGGGATCAGTGAGAGATAATCTCATCTGATCTGTTGTGCTCTAAAGCTGCCTAAATCTGCTGGGTGGCTGGCTTTCACCTCCTCTATAGAAAACCATCTGTCTGTCTGCATATCTGTCTGTCTGCCTGCCTGCCTGTCTGTCCCAGAATTACCTTCATCTCCAGCCTTTTCAGCTTAAACCACACCTTTGATCTTTATATTGATAAGCCCGTGTTACATTTGAAGTTGACCGAATACTGAAAGAAATCTCCAAAACTGAGTTGCTGAAAGGATCGCTTTAGAACTGCAACAAAAGATTAAGTGTACCATCATAAAAAACTAAGGAAGCCCGTTCAGAAGCTGCAGCTAGTGATGCTTAAACTGACTTCAACAGTTGATCGATAATTTTCCATCCAACAGCTAAATTATTGATCAACTAATTGTTTCGGCTGAAGAACTATTTTATAATTGTTTGCAATGGACTCAGAGAAGGGAGAACTGTCAGCAGTGTGAGTGCACAGCGTGAGGACTGAGCGGTGACATACACTCTCGATTGTACAGTGTATGTCATCCATCATGCGTTCAACATGAAAACTGAATTCAGTACTCTACAGTTTCATTCATATGAATCTGAGCAGTGGGCATTGCAGGGTCTCCTGTTTTGACTCTGAAGGCACAGTTGTGTAAACACTGATTCTGAGAGGTGCCCGCCTATCTCTCTGCTGAGTTGGATAAACAACCAGGGTGTGTTCAAAACCCTCTCTGACATAGTGTCCACACTGGGTTATAAAAAGAATGAACCAGGGCAGCCACACAGCACACAGAGCTCGCTTTTAATGACATGTTTAGCCTCATAATAGCAGCTGACTCTTTCATTTAGAGTTTAGGGGGGGATTTCGTCTTTGGTGTGTTTGTCTCGGGCATCATTGCATGTTTTGGTGTACTGTGGCGTTCTCAACAGCGACGACAAAACCAACAAGTAAATAGTTAGGGCTGAACTCTGCGTATTTTACAAACTTTATCTTTAGGTCACAAAATGTCAGAGATGTCAACTCACTCTGTGATTTCAAAACTGAGCTGTCAGGGGCCAGAAGAGGTTTCTCATCTGGAAGCTGGTGTAGGTAGTAATCTCTGGACCAATAGGAACCACAATTAGTGCTTGTAGAAAACTTCTGGGGCACCAGTTCCTCAGCTGAGACATGGAAGTTGAGCCACTTTATGACACCACGCTTTATGTTACATAATTAAGGCCTTAAAATTAGACTGCCTGCCTCCTCCTCCTCTCCTCTTTGCTTGTCTGCTCGGAGACCACACATGTTTGTATCTGTGTTTGTGTCCAGCAGTGAATCCCAACCAAAATACCACCACATCCCCCTGACAGAGGAACTGAAGTACCTGTGAAGTCCCCCCCACTCACTGACATCACCCGTAGTGTTGGTTTAGTTAAGTTTGTTTACCACTTGTAGCACAGGCTTGTCACTTTCAGCTATTTCCACTTGTAGCTATATATTTTAACCGTTTAACCTGTACTTAGAGCTAACTGCTATTCCAACTTTTTAATAGTACTTTTTGCTATTTATCCATAACTTTTAGCTAATTACTATAACTTTTAATTTATTACTTTAACGATTCCAGCCTTTGAATTCAAGCATTACTCTCAGTTAATTGTTTCAATTATCCGTTACTTTTAGATACCTATTTCAACTTGAACACTTGTTCTTTGTTCCAACAATGCATCTATTAATTTTTATTATGTTTCAACTATTTATCCACTATTTATAACTATCCGTTAAAACATTTATCTGTTTCACCTGAGGTGCTCACCTGCAAAGTTGTTTTTACACCCTCTCATATATTTTTAGAATCAAAGATACATTTCTGTTCATCAGATTAGTTAAGTTGGTACAAATCCTCCCCACAAGTACCCCTGGTTCTGAGTCACTGGTGTACAGTATGTGTGGACCCCTGTCCCCCCGCACCCTGTTGTGGTGCTGTTTGATGCCCCGGCAGCTGTGGAATTTAGGGGAGGAGCAGGGCCGTGGCCCTCGGGCACAGTCAGGACTCAGCAGTGCAGACACAGACAAGCATTTTTTTAATCACCCTGTCTCTCTGTCCCTCTCGTTCTCCTCCGTCTTTTGTCTTTGTCTTTGCCTTGTTGTCTGCCCCCCCCCCCCCCCCCCCCCCCCACCACAATGCTCATTGTCTTGAGTCTTCCTTGCCTTCTTTTACATCCTGCAATTTAAAATGCTGGGAAGTTATGTAGGGATATCCGCATACATGCAGCACACACACAGACTAGCATGCAGGCATGAAAGCGAGACCATTAAAAGCACTGAGGCAGCAGAAACAGCAGGCGGTGGTTTGTGGCCTCATTGCACTGACTGGCTGTAGAATAATAGAGCTGGACATGAGTGACAGGTCTGTAAGTGGAACAAAGTGCACCGATGAGTTCCTGGCGGCATAAACAATGGCTTTGATTTACAGATTGTTTTGGTGTTCTCTTCTATGTTTTACTGCACCATAAAGCGGAGAGAGAGAGAGAGAGAGAGGCAGAGAGAGAGAGAGAGAGAGAGAGAGAGAGAGAGAGATGTTTTTTGTTTCTGGTGCAGCAGAGGTCAAAAGTCAGTCTGAAACCTACATCCTCGGTGTAAGTGTGTGGTATGTAAATTAACCTGCTTCAGCATGAGAGGCCTCATTTGAAATAATCATCCAAATACAATTCAGTCCTCAGCTATGTGTCAGAATGCATCCAGCACTGACTAAGGCCGGGTTATCATTCCACTACAAGTTGATAAACAGTGTTGAATTATTTCCCAACCTGAGAGCTGACCATGCCATCTCACATGGATTGTTGTTATATAACATGTCAGGGTGAAAGTGAAAGTTTATTTATGGCTAAAATGATCACAAAGGGCACAGGTGGAAATTCACCCTCTATAATCTTGTTGTCCGATAGATGCTTGAGCTTGAAATTTCTGCCTAGAATCATATGTTAATTTATTATGGGCTCCCACGACACATAGAGACGATGAAGACTTAAGTTTCAGTCTTAGTGAAGAACTTCCTTTTTGAATAATGCATGAGCAGCCAGTCATTATTTGACTTGTATATGTACATGCCACAGTCTGCTTTAAACAGCATGCTTAACCAACTCTATTGCCATTTTCCATGGAGAGACATAAAGTCATAACCACGTCATGGCCTCAGAGTCAGCCTTGAGTCAGGGGAAGCGACAACTACATGAGAGGACTTTAGCCCCTGTGCTCTGGATTTAACCTGTTTGCTCAACACAGACCATGTTTTGCCTTCGCAGCTTGATGGAAATGATTGAAAGGTTGTTCATGTGAATCACTGTTATCACAACCACCTTTTTGTAGTAATACCAGAAAAAGTGTAACCCACTTAATCGGTCGTTCTACAGTCAGGTTTCTGCTGTTTCAGTCTTCTTTTTATTTTATAGCAGATTTTTTAGGTGTTGACAGACTTCACTTTTGAGTATGAGCATTTAGAGTATGAGACGTCAGCATTATGCAGATTGTGTGATGTTTGACTAGTAAGTTTTTTGTCTCATTTACTTTATGTGTAAGTTAGTTTAAATTTCATCTACACGAGTCGCAATAACCTGTGGTGCATTTTTCACTCCTTATCCTACATTGTATGCATCTCTAGTGGTTGAGTAAGGAAGATACTCAGTGTAATTAATGCTAAAGTCGATTTTGAGGAATTGATTGTAATGAAAACATGGCGCAGAGGAGATGACACCGATAGACAAGGAGATTACAAAACAAACATCCTGCTTGTATTAAATTGCACTTTGCACCATGCACAGGATTAGAATGATCCCTCAGCAGCATTCATTATCACCTGTTTGTCTATTTTGACAGAATTGTTCTTTTATACATCCTGATTAAAACAGGAAGTGGAACTCAGAAATGTCCTTTACTCCAGGTGGGTGGACTTTATATAAAGGGTAAGAGTTTTTCAGTGGTTGAGTGAAAACCCAGGCAGTGACAGAGTGGGACTTTTGTATGTGAGAAATGCTGTGTGAGGCTGCCCTCGGCAAAAACAGCCCACGCCGTACCAGGAAGTGAAGACACTTGTTGGAAAAGAGCCGGCATTGTCTGGAGACAGACAGTTTATGCTGAGCAGCCTGGAGGTATAACGTGCAGCCCCGATGGTGTAATGAGTAGCATATTGATTGCTGTGGCTGGCCTGGCCTCGGGTGCTCAGCTGATGTCCTGTTATTGTATAGAGGAGCCTTTTTAAAACAG
Source organism: Trachinotus anak (assembly GCF_046630095.1). Lineage (NCBI taxonomy): Eukaryota > Metazoa > Chordata > Actinopteri > Carangiformes > Carangidae > Trachinotus > Trachinotus anak. Next base: position 19,138,561 of record NW_027273865.1, on the reverse strand, counting down.
TGGCCTGGATTTAAAAATGGATCTTTTGGGCTGATTGTTTCCGGATGACAACAGTACCGTTGTTGTTATCTGTTAACAAACCAATTTACATTAGTGAAAAGATGGAAATGTTTTTTCAAGCCTTAATAATCCTTGATTCGATCGTCTATATGAGTAATTCATATAATACTTACAACCTCTTCAACTGTTAATCCATAATGTACCAAATTGCTGCTGTAACAAATACAGTATATTACATTACATTTTAGTTCTAACTGACTGGAATATACACTCCCTTGCCACTTCATTAAGTACACATTTACAATTTAATGCAATCCAGTACAACAGGTGTGCCACACATTGTAACTTTGCAAAGCTTGTGATGGTCACTTTTTGTTAAAACAGTATTTTTTATTACTGAGGTCATAGTTAGAGGGGGTGGTGTACTGGACTGCATTATACTCCCCCACCCCGCCCCTGTTTGTACATAGGGTTGGCAAACTGCAACCTCAATACTAAACATATATTTAAATTTTTACATCTCGAGTCAAAATATTTCAGTCAAAAAAACAAAAACAAAAAAAAGAATAGGTTTGGTGTATTTATCATAAACAAGGAATGAATAATAAATATGAATTATATTATTCATATATTAGTATACCACTAAAGCAATGCAGAAATTAGCTTTCTAACTGAATTTTGTGTTATTATCAATTTTAAACTAAATTTATTTTGAAAACTATGACTATGATAGTTTACATAGTCATAGTTTTCAAAATAAATTTGACTATGTAAAGATTCAAGCTGGGTTAGTCAATAGATTTTTGCAGGTGGTTTAAATGTGTATTAGGCAGCAGGAGATTTTGACTTGTCACAGTAAAAAAAATGTTACAGTAACAGTTGTTTCTAATGACACTGATGATGGCTCTGTTGTTTTAAGTGTAAGCCATGACAGTGCTCGGCCTTATTCTAAAACTGTCATAGCATTTTGTACAAGAGGCTCTCTCTCTCTCTCTCTCTCTCTCTCTCTCTCTCTCTCTCTCTCTCTCACACAGACACACACAGTATTGCCTTGAAGACAGACAATCTCAGAGAAACCACATGGGGGCATCAGTTACCCAGAGTTGCTCTCATGGTGAACATTGAGCTTTTCTTAACATTTTCACCTTTGAAACTTGCTCTATTCAAGGCTTCATGTGTTTTCAGAAAAGCACAATAACAGAGCTCACACTCGTATTATAAAACCTAAATGGAATTTGCATCAAAAACAGGCTTCAGCCCCCCCAGCTATTTACAAAATGATTGATACCATTTACTACAATGTTTTCAGTGATGTTTTTGCAATAGCTAATTATGGTTATGGTCACATTTTGTGTACCGGTATGTTTTTTTGTTTTTTTTTTGTAGCACACTGAGCAGGATTATACCTTTTCATGCAAATGACCTGTTAAAAAGTTACAGTATTGACATCATCAGCCTGTTGAACGAGATTTTTGGCTTCATTTTTCTTTTGTCCCCTGCTGCAGCTGAGGTCAGGTAAACCAATCATATAATAAAATCATCTGAGATTGCTCTGTTTAAATGCTTAGTCAATTAATCGATCAGCTGATTGACCATAAATTATATTTTGACTAAGAACTGCCAAATACTCTCAGTTTCTTTGATGTAAGGACAAATACAAGACATTTGTAGAAACGCCTCCTTAGACTCCAGGAAACTGTGATAACTGAAATGATTAATCGATTATGCTTGAAAAGAATCCGCAGATTAATGGATAGGCTCATAAAAAAAAAAAAAAAAAATCTTAAATTGCAGCACTAGCTCACACTATCTGTGCTAGCTTCTAATTCATGGAGCATCAGTATAAATTCAGCTGTTTTCTTATTTCCTGGATCCCCCCCCCCCCTCCCCAGCCCCCCACCCTCCTTCACCTTCCCTCGTACAGGACCCCTGGCGGTCCTCGGACCCCAGCTTGGGAACCACCGGTTTTGAGCCGTCCCACTCTGCAGGCTCCATGCTACTATTGTCTACCAAGAGAGCGGGCTATTTGCAAAATAAAGGCATCCTCCTGCCTCGGCCTCAGCCGCTATGTGGGGTGATCACATCCATGTGAGCGGGGTGGTTTTAATGTGCGGCGGCGGTGAAATGAGCAGGTATAATCAGCGGTAGCCCTCTCTCGGTTTTTTTTTTTTTTTTTTTTTTGCTCCTCCGGGACAGCTGCGGCTCCTCGGCGGTCGGATGCTGGGAGTCCTCGCCGATCAGGGAGCACGTAAGGCTCGCAGAGAAAGGAGACGGGACGCGGAAGGAAGGAAGGAAGGAAGGAAGGATAGGGGAGCATTTTAATACCAAATCGGGACACATGTTGAGCTAACAGCCCGCTCCACCTCCACCTCCCACCCCCCTCCACCCCTACTTCTCCTCCCAAATGCATTTGTTGCCTCAATCGCTTTCCCGTTACTAATTACTCCGCGTTAGGATAAAGCCAGAGGATCTGTTCTTCTTCTTCGGCTCCGAGGACCCACACTCACCGTTTCTGCTTGGACGATCATGGATCTCAGTAAAATTGTAAGTGCTGAACAACCGGTTTGTTTTCTCTCTCTCTCTCTTTTTTTTTTTTTTTTTGTTAGAAGGAAAAAGATCACCCACAGCAACAGATACACTCGAGGGTCTGCATGTTTTTTTGGAGGTGGGGGGTGGTGTCCAAGACGTCCTGTTGCACACATACACTCAAACACACTCTTGCACGGATACATGCAAGTTATGCTCAATGCATGCAGGGACTTGTTGTTGTCTGCTGATATTGCGGCCGTGGGAAGTTGGGGTTTTGTTTTGGAGAAGAAGGCATGAAGGTCTCAGCAGACAGGCTCTCCAGCGTTTATTCAAGTGGTTTGCAAACTGGGGCACAGGGTCCTTGAAGAGAAGGTCCCCTGGGTCCCAGCTACAGTTTAAATCCACTTTCATTAAGTGGAAACAATCAATAGAAGACTCCCAGACCGCAAGTTTCTCTTCAGTGCCTCTGTGGACACAAAATTTCAAATACACCAACTGCAACCATGACTATCCTTTATTACTGACAGGGCAGTAACACATGAGGTTTTGCAGCTGTAACTGGGGTCTGTTTTGGGGTCCAAAACGTGAAAATGTCTGAGACGTGCTTCACGGTTGGCCCCAGCTTTCTACTTTTCACACAGCTCAGTCTCCAGCTGCAGGTTAGTTGAAGAAGTTCAGCAGCTTAAATGTGCCATGAATGTCGATTACTGGTTGTATTGATGTCTGTGGGAGACGAACCCAAAGGCACACAGTGTATCCCTGTGTGACTGTCGCTGTATTTCACATATTGAAGAGACACCAGGTATGAATGTACAGTCAAGTGAGATGGTATATTGTCTTCATCACAAGCAGGTCGGTAAAAACCGTTGATCAATGTGGACTTTATCACACATTTGAAGGCCAAACAAACAAACTCTTATGTGATTTCATTTTCCTTTGAATCACAGTGCTGTGAATGATGCACAGAGGCCAACAGGCAGACCTAGTGTCCAGAGTGTACTGGAGCAGGTGCACATAAGCCAAAGCAACAAGACCAGCCTTTCACTGCCAACATGGATGGATGGTTGTACTTTTAGCCCTTGTATAGGTGTGGGGGAGGGTGGTTGACATGAAAGGACACCCAGAGTCCTTTTTCCAAAGATCCCCAGCAAAGGGGTAGTCTGAGAAGTTTATGGAGGAAATGCTTCAGGGAGCAATAGAAGAAATGTCACACATAGATGGTGTAAAAAGGCACCGGATCCACACAGTTTCTTTTGATACTGAAACAGGAAAATCACTGCCTGGTCTGTGAAATAAATCTGAGTTGCCCACATGAAGTCAGTCGGAGCATGGAAGCGCAGACACGGCGTGGGTGTAGTGATGGAAATTCTCCTCCAGAGGATCTCCATTCAGTTGTATTATACAGATTATTTCAGACAAAGCTGTTGGTGTCACTGGGAAACAGAACTCCTCAAGGCAGTTCTCCATGGTTGATTGCCTTCGTTCTCTGCCACTATGTTTTGGCTTTTTGGCATGTACTGAGGTACAGTGGTATGAAAACAAAGTCCAGATAGATCCAAGACTCCCAGGAAGCCGACCCTCCATTCCCACACAAAGTTTAGAGATGCATGTTGATGTTGAAATTTTTGAACATCAGATAATTCAATGTCATTTTGACCCATGCTGACACTGATATCTTAATTCAGTGGCCTTGTGTGTTGAGTTCGGGCTTTTTACTCTTCTTGGGCCATGGAATCTCGAGACTAAGAGTTTGTGCGGGTATCTAAAATTAATTAGAACCTGTTCTAATTTATCACAAATTATTTGTTTATCACACATTATTTGTCACGGGGGGGGGGGGTGTTGCCTTCTATATGCTAGCTTGTGGCGTAGATAAACAAGAAACCTCAGGAAGTGATAGTGATGATAGCTGATGACATGCCACAAAGGTCATCTCTGAGGTCACCTCTGACCACTATGGTCCCGGGTGTCTCTCTTGCATTTTTATGCTGATTCTCACTGTCACATTATTGCCTCAAGTGAAAACTTGTGTTTTTGTAAATATCAGAAAATCGGAAATATATTTTGAAGATGTAACTTTGGGCTATGGGAATTTTAATTTTATATACATTTTATAAAACAATTGATCGACTTATTAAGAAAATAATCTGCAGATTAATTGATACTGAAAATGAATGTTAGTTGCAGCTCTAAACAAAAGTGCGTTATTATGGCTAAAATAATGAAAATTATTAATACTCACATTCTTATTTTTAGATGTGGCTCAAACGGAGGTTATTTCTCAGAAATAACACAAATTGTACATACATTTCAAAGCACATGTATGCACAGTAAATTGTCTCCTCCCTGAATGACACCTCCTTATTGCCTCCAAATAAAAGAAAGCCTTTAAGGAAACGCATCAAAAGATTTCTTAAACAAATGTAACACATTGAGCTGCAGTTGCCAGTCAAAGAGACTGTGAAGTAAACAGTGTTTGGTGCAGCAGTTTTACAGTCGTGGGATGGATTAATTGGTGTCAGATCACTACACAAGTCATCATCAAGTCCTTCAGGAAAATACTCCCACACACACACAGGCATATTCTGTGATGTTCATGCGTGTTCAGTGTTGGGGAGTAATGAGCAAGTGGGCTGAAGAGCCTCTCTGAGCTGCACAGATGTTTCTTTTATAATGCATCTTCGTGACATCACCAGTCCTGCAGGAAGCTGAGCTTCAGAGCTGAGGCTCCTTCACACGAGGCTGCAGAAAGCCAACTTATTAAGAGAGGCTCATAAACCTGCCATGGGGGTGCATGCCTGAAAGTTTAATTATGCTGGAGCCCGGCCTTCAGCATGTGTGCGTGTGTGTGTGTCTCTTTAAACAGCTGCTGCCCTCCACCTCTGCCCTCAGGAACACAAGCCCAGTGCTCTGAGGTCACACACTCCAAATATCCTATGTTTTCATGCTTTTTAATAGGCTCTTAAGAGACGGCGTCATCCCACTGGGCTTATCTGCATCACCAAATGCCCTGTTAATAATGGGATATAAGACGCTCGGTGCATCCTGTGGAAAACAAGCTCCCACTTACAGTCTGAGAGACGTGTACGCGACTGACAAATCATTTAAGCCCATCAGCTTTCATGCTGTTGATGATTATTATTATTATTATTATTATTATTATTATTATTATTAGGTTGAAAGAGACTGAGGCAACATTGAAGGGCGGTTTCACCATCGCATATGAGCAGAGTTGTGACTTGCAATGCAGATTCTGTTCACTCTTGATAATGGTGCAGATCAATAGCCAGACTGCCTCAGTTCCCTCCAGTGAAGCCTCCATAAACGTCACCTCTGCGAGTTTGTAATTTTCCCTTCTCACAGCTGGCTCTTTCCCTGTGTGTGCATTGAAGTACACAGGAAAAATAGCCATTCTAAAAAAGGGCATCTTTTCCACTACCTTCCTCTCCTCAGTGCCGGCCAGCCTCTTTCTCAAGAGGTGTGGAGCGACTGTTGTATGAGAGCGGATGTTCATGTCAGATGCAACACGTAAAATGGTCCTTAAACAAGCAACACAGAGGGCTCTGTTCAGAGCAGCGACCTTTTGAATTGGGTGGAGTTACTTTTGGAAAAATATTTGGGCCCAAAATGCTTTTCCATTTATTATCTGATTTTTGAAAGCCTTTGCAAAAAGTGGCCTTTCATGCTGTTGTAACGTGGTGAGGGAGGGTGTGTGTTTGTGTGAAATGCACTGTGGTAAGCTAGCTTTCGGTTTCAAATGTTTATTTATGGTCTTGCATGTTGAACCATTAGGGGAGTTGTGTTATTTTCAAGACGGTGTATTTTTAGTTTGTGAAACCTTCCTTTAGCCTAATACCAACAAAGTATACAAGAAATACTGAAAGTAAAGCCCCAGCTGGTCAGTTTCTCTACTGATGGTACTTGTGTGCCTGTGTATCTCACAAGTGTAAACGAATCTTGAACTAAAGAAAACATTAAAGCTCTTGTCTTACATTAATGAATGGATCAAATGTCTGTGTCTGTCAAAGAGGTCACTCACCAGCCCACAAACCCACAGAAAATGATCACCTGACTAACTCAGCATTTCCACCGGCTCTATGCAGCGTTTTAGCCTCTTTCAGCACGTTGTTTTGGTTCTATGCCCTGCAGCTGTCACTGCTCTCACCAGCAGTGATGTCAGCAAATGCTCTGCAGTGAAAGTCACTGTACCTCCTCAGGAGTTGGTGGAGACCAAAACAGAGCGGAAAGTGTGAATATTTGACTTACAATCACCAAGTGACCAGAAACACAACTCTAAATAAATGCCAGCGATGCTCTGTATCCTCTGCATGTGTAAATAGGAGACTGTTCAGTTAAATACATATTTGGAAGCACCAATAACCAGATATTTAGACAGTTTGTGAATGCTAAAATAAATGAGGAATTATCAGTGACATTGAGAGTGTAAAGTGTTTTAGATAATCTGGCTAAACTTTAGTCTTGTTTGCAATACTGTTTGTATAATTATCTGACTGGTTGTGTTTGTTGCCCCACATTTTAAGTCACCTTGTTCCCACATCTCAGCAGTTATTTTGGCAAACAGTTTTATTTAATACTACTAGACAGAGTTGTGAAAAAGAAAAGTTTTTATAAACCACCGTTTTCCTTGAAAGACACCTGGAAGCATCTGGCAGGAAATGTGAGAGCTATAGCAAGAATGAAGTGTTCGGCCTGACTGACTGTCTCAGCCGCTGCCTGTCTGGGTTGACTGAGCAAGGTTTTTAGCCGAAGGGGGTGTGGTGGTGCTGGGCATTTTTCAGCAGGCAGGCAGGAAATGGCCAGTGCAGGGTGTGCCAAGACAGGAAACCTGACTGAGCGCCTGTACCACCCCCCCTTCCCACCAGCACCACCACAACTACCCCTAGCACTCCAGCCACAATGACCACGCCTCCACAACTGCACCTTAGCATTACAGTGCCACTGCATTCACAAAACAGGCATGTTTCCTGTTTTCAATCCTCCTCTTGCTGTTTACTTTCCCTCTGTACAGAACAGTAGCTGGATAAGTCTCAGCAGCAACAGTGTATTCACCCGCCTCCATTATATGGCATCTGAACCACAATTCATTTATACTGAAATCTCAAGACAAAGTGTGAAAAGTGCTTTGGAATTGGAATTATTTATTGACAGATGGCGTCAAACACAACTGTGAAGTACAATTAACAGTTCCCTTCACAATCCTAAGGTGCAAAGAAGGACAAAAATATCAAATATTGAATATTGGCTTATAATGATATAATGTGGAGCACTGGAGACACATGCCAGGCTCCCCATATCCTGTTGATTTGAAGTTGGACTTTGTTCATACCAGCGCTGTTTCTCTTTCTTTAGTTGATGGAATGTAACATGAAATGTTGTTGGGATAGATCCTGCTCTAGTGAAAAGTCTAACAAGGTATGAGGGCCATTTTCAAGTGCTCTGGATAAGAACGTGGAAATATCACTGACTTTCCAGCGTGTTGCCTTTTGTTGTTAAGATTGTAAACTTCATTGGCAAAGATGTTGGTTATGGGCATGGGTAAAGGGTTTACAGTGGATTTGACAGTGATCTAAATCAGAGAAAAGCAGAAAATTGTCCTATTTGAAAAACTGGAATCAGAGAATGTTTTTGCTTTAAAGATGACTGAAATGAATAATTGATTACCAAAATAATCCCTCTTTAATTTTCTTTCAATTAGCTAATTAAAGGATTAATAATTTCAGCTCCCGACAGACACAAACGGGGAAAAACCTTCAACCTGTACTTTAAATATGTATATTATCGACCTCCATCTGTAGCATAATGCTCATGTTCCCATAATACCTGTCAAGCTTTTGAGCTCCTGAGACCAAAAGTATATTTCTTTCTCAATAAGAAGATTGAGAAAAGAGCAGGAGGAAATGATAATTTGATAAATGTATGAAACTAAAAGGACTTCCCAGTCTATCATGTGCCCTCCTCCTCCAAGACCTAAATGACTGGGGTCAGATAATCATAGTACTGTAACTAAGATTAATCACTCCACTCCCATAATAAATCATCAGGGTCACACAAGGATACCTCCTCCGCCTCTACAACCATGAGAATTTAAATCCAGGGAGAACAAGTGTTTCCGAATTTACTCTGCCCCCTTTCATTTGGCTCTGGAGAGGTTTTCCACCGTCATTTTCTCATGATTTAACACCACTAGCTGTGGGTTTGTCTCATCATTAATGTTGATTTAAAATGTGCCACAGCAGAGACAAAAATATCCAAGAGCGCTGTCTTTTCTCTCCTACCATCATGAAGTGACAGTGATGCGATGGCATATCTTACATGGAAACCAAATTGCCAAGGCTCTGCATTAGTCACATGCTTTTGCAAATCGGTCAGAGGAGTCACTCAGAATTGAGGCAGAGGATGAGGAAGTGAGTCGATGAGTGAAGGCTGTTTCGTTTAGCAGGCAGAAGATGCTTCCTCTCTCTCTCTGGGCTCTGCACTGGCCCTTCAGTGGACACAGCCAGGCTACGATCAGCATATCAATGCCCAGCTTTCTACAGAACGACCAATTGGGGCTTGCCAGGCCCGACTTAACATGCTTTCAACACTGTATCAATAACACTTTGTTCAAAAGCAAAGCTGTGGAAAAAAAGATGTTTCTTTATAGCAAGATGCAAGAGGAGCTTTGTATTCAGCAAATATGTAATTGATTGAATGCTTATGTGTGTAATGTTTAAAATGAGGGAGGGGTGAAAGGAGAGCATGAGGGAGGAAGTGCAGAGGATGGGAGCAGAGGTTAGCCCCCTGCGGACATGGTGACGTAGGTTTCTGTCCACATTAAGACATCTAAGGAGGAGTCCCTCCGGTCTTATCTTTGATCTTTACCCTCATAATCACTCCCTTCTTACCTCTGATTTAATTTCTCATGGTATCACTTTGTCAGCTGGTGTGTGTGGCAGCACCACGAGGAGCTAATAGGCCGTTGATGTATTGATGCCAGAAAGCCGCCTCAAGCCATTGCCAGGAGTCCTAGGCAGCTGGCATTTTCATTCAACCCAAACACAAAGTACAAAGTCTCACTGTGGGCTAATTGGGTCATCCTCATGTGGGAACCAGTTGCACTGGGACTTTCTCAATCATCCCTTCATTTTTGTGTGTGAGTGACAGAGAGAAAAAGGGAAGCAAAATGAGTTGATTCCACACAACCCTGAAAAATAACAAAAAAAAAAGAAAAAAAGATCCAGATGAGACATTAATGTCGAACAGCAGCTGTTATCAAAAATAAAAACATCAGTTAAAGCCTTGTGTTGTTTTTTTTTATACAACTGTGACCTTGTACTGATGACTACATGAGACACCATTTGTGGTCTTGACACATTAACAGCCAGGGCAGTGACAGGAAATGACACAAGACTCACTTCCCTCTTTGCTAATGCAACACAGATGTGATCAGAGTGTAAACAAAATGTTTACTGAATTTGGTTTGGAAATATGACCTCTATGACAAATTGTCAGTGCTCGGGGGATAAGTATGTATTTTGTGAAAAAGCAGAGCCTTTGTACTGAAATGCTCTGACTAGCTTTATGTGCTAGAGGCAGAAATTAACCTTGTATGTTGCATTCACACACATTTTGAGAACGTTGAGCATTCAGACTCATGACTTGAAGGGTTGAGTGTAATGTAATGTGATTTGGACAGGTGTGAACAAGGCCAGTTAATTGTAAAATACCCTCTACACCAACAACAAATGGATTTTTTAAATTAACTCTGCGAATGAAATGTAACAATAACAGGAATCAGCTCTCAAATATGCAGCTTTACATTTTCCATTCACGGAAAGCTTTGCATAACCAAATGAACCAAGGGCAAAACACACAACAGTGTTAAATTGTGATTGTGGTAGTTCACTCTTGATTTTGGAAATAGTGGCATAACAAAGTAACCCTAACTCAAGTTGTGCCTTCTGACTTTTCAGAGCTTATAACCATAATTAGTTTGAAAGCTCTGGAAAAAGGAAGCAAATTGACCTTGAGTTAAGCTTTGAGTTCAGTTCAGTTTAATTCAGAATATTTCTTTTTTCATTCAAGGCTGCGGTTTGAGGTAACCAAACACAAACAGTCCATTCATAAAACTATCTAACAACATAAAATCACCAGTCCAATGCAGTCTACAAATCGTTAAATGTTAAAAAAATACAAAAAGTTTATAAATCCATACGCAAAGTAGAGTGACTTTTCTTTTACCACAGCTCTTCACAAGTCTTCTGGAATAAACTGAACTGGGATTGTGTTTATTTTACATGCAGGCAATCAGAAATTGAGTCCTGCATTAGCTTACTGATCTCTGGCCACTAAATTTAAAATTGGGGCTTGACAGGAATTTTGCGAATAACTCCGGTGTTGTTGAATGACATTGTGTCAGGACTGGGTCCAATAATCAAGCGACTTGTTTGTGATTTCTCTTGACAAGCCCAAGCCATGTTTATTCGTAAACAGGAAGTGTAACTTCAAAGCAGCTGCTCAAATTTAACTCAGTGACCTCTCATTGTGGTCTCGATCAGAAGAAACAGACTGTGGGTTTGACTTACTTCAGCTCTCTTCTGCAGAGCCTGGAATGGACAGTGTAAAACCCGCTGTGTGGTGACCTTTACTGACACACACACACACACACACACACACACACACACACACACACACAGCCAGAGACTTGGGTCAGGTTGTGCTGGTGATGCAACAGGACAGGTGTTGGACTTGTAGCTCCAGCGCTTATGTTTAGTCAACATTATGCATGTTTAATGACAGGCGTAGAGGCATGGCCAGCCATCAGCTTTGCAACACGCTGTGGTGTCTCCTCGTCATTGGCAGGATTACACATTTGAACACAGACGGGTGGATGATGTGGAATTTAGACCTGGCGATGTTGAAACAGCAGCCAGCTCTACATTCCTCCAGCACTTCCTTCTCCAGTCCTCACACTTCCTGAGCTGTAGTGAATTGCTCCGGTGACTTCAGTCTGAATTTCACCCCTAAATTAGATTTTTGCAAAGGCAAAACACGTGTCTGACGACTTGCTCGAACTGGTGAGGAAATGTCACACAGATGACACACTTCTGGTGTGTGGAGGATGCAGTCTGTTCAGTATTGTTTAGAGAGGACAGCAGCTGAATTTCGAAACGAATTGTTTTTCTCTAATCTCACCTTTTGTGTATTTGAAGGAATTATGGTCGTACATAAAATATCCTCTGGACTGAGTTTCCAGACATTGTAGATTCAAAACAGGCCGTGACACCCGGTAACATATTTGTTTGTTTGCTGTAAGGATGCAGAAGGCTGCAGATGTTGTTTTTACTAATTCTTTTTGCAGTTGCTTTTTGTGTTGGATTTGTCTCTTCCTAGTGACACTGATATCCACCAGTGGTCACGAGCTGTTCCTCCCTGCTTCTCTCCTTCAATCCTGCCTCCTTCCTTCCTCCCCAGCCCTCCTCCTCCTGGCTCACTCCTTCTCCTCCTCCTCCTCCAATGATTCCTCATCGTGAACTTCCAGTCCTGACAGCTCACATACTGGAAGAGGAGGAGCAGACTCAGGACATCTGTGGGAAGTGAGATTATGAAACAAGTCTCCTGTCCTCTGCCGACCCCAGCCACCATACTCACAATTCATGATACCATGCAGACGAAAGTGACAAAATACATGTTTTGGCTTATGCTTCTTATTTTTGGTTTTTTGGGGTTTTTTTTTAAGTTTGGCAACCTGGCCCAGGTTCTGAGTTGAGGGATTGAGAAGAATAATAATCTTGTTCAGATCTTTCCTCTCATCTGTGATGTGATACATCGACCAGATGCTGCTCCAGAACACCTTGTTTTGAAAACCATCTGAAACGGCTTAAGCTCTCAAACAATGCGTGCCTGGAACTTATAGTAGGAACACTTTGGGGGCTCGCTTTCATATTTTTTTCATAATAAAGTCTTCCTGTTTGGCTGCCTAACCTTGATGGGAAAAAGTCACACAACAGGAACAACAGGAACAAGTACAAGATCTTCAGTCACACTAGCAGCATGGCTGTACGGATGGCGATGCCGGTTGGTCACTTGGTTGATCTACACTGAAATATCTTGATTAGTACTGGATCGATTGCCATGAAATTTTCCACAGATAGAGGATGAATCTTACCGACTGTAGTGATCCACTGACTTTTCCTCCACTGCCATCATGAGACTTTTTTAGTGGAATGTCTAAGCAACTGTTTGTATGGATTTCCATGACATTTGGTACAGATTGTCGGTCACCAGAGGATGAGTCCTGATGACTTTGGTGATCCCTGAAACAGGGAGTCCACTGCTTTCACACGTCAGCTCACCAGATCTCTGTAGCCTGCTCCTCATCTCTGCTCAAGGCTAACGCTCAAGGCTGCTAGCGTAACTCACTCCGATTTTCTTCCAAACTGTCGGCAATGGAGTTAAATTCTGGGTAATGTAGTCACAATTATCAGTTTTATCATTTCAATTTGTCCAGTACGCTTTTGTCAGTACCTTCAAAATTAATGACATTTTCCATCACCCTCAGCTGTGTTTAGTGATAATTAGCAAATATTAGCCTGCTGACATGCTAAACTAAAGTGGTCAATACTGTCAAAATTATACTTATTAAATGTCATGTTAGCATTGTAATTATAATTGTAATTCATTGTAATTGTAATTTTAGCATACTGACATTGATATTTAGCTCAAAGCCCTTATGTACCTGAGTACAGCCTCACAGAGCTGCTAGCATGGCTACAGAGTCTTGTTTTATGATTTTTATGGCCAAAATAGTTTTCACAGCACAGACATTACTCCCCTGGTCATCCACGTGAGAGTAATTGTTGTTCTGACATTCAGTGTGCCTGCAGTCCTAATGTTAACTGTTGCTGCTGGAGGACTGGCTCAGGCCCATTTGTTTTGCTCTCGCTCTGTATACTTCCATACATTTTGCAACTACGTTTCCTATGATTCAGCCCAGAAACAAGCTGTTTTTGTCATGTGAGCATTAGAGGAGAGAGTGCACATGCACCATTTTGACACCTTGCTTACTAACATAAGCTTTACATATCTTTTTTTCCCCCCATACTTCCCAATAATGTGCAGTGGTGACTATATTCTGCAGGTGAGACATGTAGATGTGATGCCATATGTGTCATTTCCTGAGACAGCTGTTTGCCTTTGAGGCTGCAGAGCTCCTAAAAAGCAGACAGGAGCTCGGGCCTCTCAGCTGCTGCCTCGAATACCAACTCTGCATAAAATGGGTCAGTCACCCTCTATTAAAAAACTTTGCAGCTTCTCAATCCCCAGGTTGTTATAAAAGGAGAAAGCAACTTTCTAAAAGGTGGAAGGGTGTCAGGTTTTAAATGGAACACTTGACACTTGAGGCTTTTTATGTTTTTTTTTTTTTCTGTAAGCAGTGATAAAAAAGCTGTGGGCTGATCTGTTTTCTCTGTTTCTCTCCTCTGTTCCATTCCTGCCCTTCCTTTTTCTCCTCTTCACAGGCAGTCAGCATCAATAAGGCCATCAACACACAGGAGGTCGCTGTCAAAGAGAAGCATGCCAGGAATATCCTTATATTGTCTGTGTGTGTCTGTGTGTGTGTCTGTGTGTGTGCCTGTGTGTAGAAACTTTCCTCTGTGGCTGGAGGGTTATGTTAGTGCAAGACCAAAACAACAAACTTAGTGTAACCCCATCATCTACACATGGCCCTGCCGCAGAGCTAATTTAGTCATGTGTGAAACAGACAGAGAGGAGTCCTGTTTGGATGCTGCAGAGTTTGTGTTTCATCAAACACTCTCAAAAGCAGTAGTCTGAAATCCCAAGGAGAGGGACATGTTAAACCAGTATATACTGGTTAACATCTGCAGTAAAAACACCCTGTAGTTAAACCATATTTCTAATATACTTTTTTTTTTACTTACTTAGAAGGACAGACTCCTGTGCGTAATCAGCAGCTTATTTGTGTTTTGGTCTTTATTTTTAGTAATCAAAAGCATTTTGTAAGCTTTCAGTGTTTCATGAAGACCTGGTTTAAACTACAGCTGTTTTTACTGATACTAAAAGGTAGAGATATTCTTCAGTGCAACAGTCACATCCCTGCTAAGAGGGGAGAGAGAGTGGCATGAGAATAGATATCCAGACATGCACGTTAACCCTGTGATCCTTGACTGCCTTGTCACCTTGCATCTTGGGGACCCATCATGAGAAAGGCGCCCACACTTTCTGGGCAGCGGTCAACCGGCTTCCTCTCTCCAGCAATGCGGTGCTCTGCTGGAAGTTCTGCCACGTCTTCCACAAGCTGCTGCGAGACGGACATCCGAACGTACGTAATGACGGCATTGCTATTTCAACTCACACATCACAAAACAGATTCTGGCGTCTTATCTGCTCCACTGTAGCTTTGTCTCTGTTTATTACAATGTGTCTGCACAGTCATCCACACAACACTGTCACACTTCCGGTTAATTATGCTTAATCAGATCTTTTTGTTTTACTGATTTTTTCCCCTGCTCGGTCTGCCTCTTCTTCCCTCTGTTTCTGCTGTCGTCCCTCCAGGTGATAAAGGACTCCATGAGGAACAAGGCTGATTTAACTGATATGAGCAGGATGTGGGTAAGGACACAGAGATTGTTATAATAATGCAGTCACAGCATGCAGTGATATGAGTCTGAGGAATACGACATGGTGCCATCTCTACTGGTGACTCTGTATTTTGATAAAAAACAGTTGAATAGCAGACTGAAACATGAAACATGAAACACGTAATTAACTGGGGTCATTTTAACATTACCTGTACTGGTGGGTGATTTTAAGTCGAACAGATTTGTAGTGAGCCATGTATTTAAGACAGATAACAATCCTTTCTTTATTGTAAAAAAACAAAACAAAGCCTAACAATATTCAGAAAGAGAAATTAAAGTAGTTAGAAACTGTCTGTGTAATTAATTAAATTACAGCTACACAATTTCTGTTACAGAAGCAGCTCTCGTAATTTACCGTCAGGAACCAGAAGTCTTATTACAAGAAAGGACGGGGGAATTTTTTATTGACCTCCTCTCCCTAAGCCTGTCTGAGTGTGGTTTTCTGACGTCAGGATTGGAGTGTAGCCAGAGGTGCACCATGCAGCAGCAACTTTTGTTCATTTACCATTAAAAAGATAAGGAGAATAGTGCATTAAAGAAGCTTGTATTTAGTTTTTAAGCATTAGAATACAGCCTCCAACTGTCCTCTGTGTCGTGGCCATCAGAGCAGATTACATGACTGGTTGTACACAGCCTGCAGCTGCTAGAGTGGAGGGACAGACATAGTGACCTGTGACCTGAAAAACATTATGAAAGAGAGATGAAAAGTCTTATTGTTGATAACGTTTGCATTGATCTAAGTGAGCACAAGTGACTTCACAGTATTGATGCACAGGTTCACTGTGTAAACTTGTATGGCCTGCACTCCAGTAAGCCACAATATCTGAACAGTCACTCCTTAGTTATGTCTTTAGCAACAGTGACTTGGGCGGAGGCTTAGATATTCCTTGTACTACTCCCTTTAAGTCGTTTTTTTTCTGAGTTTTTGCTGATGTCACTGGGCGAGAGGATACAGGAAGTTTGGTCCCTGCGACTGAGGTTGTGGCCTCTCTTTCCTGTTGTGTCATCACCACCCTCGCGCCCAAGCTCGAGGAAAAAGGAAGTGAGAAGCAATTGGCCACATAGTTGGGGCTATTCAACTTTGCCCACGCTCTTAGAGCTGGGGCATGTTCACACAGTCTGAAGCGAACTGTACCTGCTCCAAACCCATCAGTGTTTTTCAATAAAGACTCTGTGGGCGGTGCAGTAAGAAGAGGGAGTATCTTGGCTGCTGTTGTGCAGTTTAGCCCCTACAGTCGGAAAATTTTTATTGTATGCTGCTTTCAGCTGAAGTGCCACAACGAATTTCCTCAAAATACCAAATGATTTACTTCCCCTGTTGTTCTTTAACCAGCAAACCTGCGAGTCTTCCAAGAGGAGGAAAGTGAATTTTCTACCTTTGATCGTGTGTCTCCTCCTCTCTCTCTCTTTGTCTCTTTCCCCCAGGGTCACCTGAGTGAAGGCTATGGGAAGCTGTGCAGCATCTACCTCAAACTGCTCATCACCAAAATGGAGTTTCACATCAAAGTGAGTTGGCCTGGCCTATAAAATCCAGCGCCAGTCTCCCTCATCACTCATTATCTTTGTCTTCAGACTCTCCTTTTAGTGCCAGCGTGTCTCTGCGGGGGGGAGTTTGGAGGGGGTGGCTTCATAGAAAATTCTGGCTTTTACACTAATGGCCTCTTAAGAATCTGTAATGTAGCTTTTTTTATAAGACAGCTGAGACTGGTGCAGGAACCAAAAGCCAGTGTTGATGCTGTCACAGGCAGATGTGGTTAGTTGTTGCTCTAGTGAAGATTAGAAGTTAATTCTTACTCAGGAGTGAGGGGCCGTTTGGGAAGACTCAACATGTGACTCTGTGGCATATAAACCCTTTCATCTGGTTTTCAATAAATCAACAATCAGCTCCAGTAAACAGTCTCATATGAACTTTTAACCTGCAAAGAGCAGGTAAACTACAAAGAAGCACTTGAAGATTGATCAGGTTTACCTTATTTCAGAGTTATTTCCGAAACAGAATCAGTTTACGTGTAAAATATTCCACATAAAGATGACTGCATTGTTTCGTGGGTCGTTTTTGTCTTTGTGTCTCTGGTGTCCTCATTTGACAATATGGCATTACTTCAAATAGTTTTATTGGCTAGTTAACCTTCAGTGCTATAGTTTTATGTAAATCCAGCGTAACTGGCAGCCATTCAGCAGTGTGTTTGATGCAGAGCCAGGGTTTTCTTTTGATTTGATTCAACTGGTGAGGGAGAATGTACGGTAGTCAACGGGGACAAAGTTTGAGAGCAGGCAAAGTCCAAACAATACATTAACCTGAGGGATTAAGAAGGTTTCATCTAAAAAAACATCTGGTGATGGAAGAAGCATTTAGGTCCTTCACTTAAAGCTGCTCTAATTAGTATTTTTATATTAACGGTGAATCACATGACTTACTTGTGTGTGAAATAGATCACTCATAGTGATGAACACACAGATAATTATCACCCGACTCGGTGGCTCCCCTCTGATTTATGGAGCTTTATAGCAACTTTTCCAGCTCATTGTTTTGGTGTTTGGTCAGACAGTTTTACTGTTTTGCCTCATTCTCACTAGTCTCATGGCAAAAAAAAACAACTCTAAATGTGCACTGTATGCTAACTGCTCAGCACCAAACAGCAGTTCGTCACTAGCTGGACAGCTGAACTGTGTGTAATATGACTTTAAAGCTTCGTCCTGTTGTCATCTCTTTCAGAACCCTCGTTTCCCCGGAAACCTGCAGATGTCGAACAGACAGCTTGACGAAGCGGGAGAGAACGACGTGAACAACTTGTGAGTGTGGCGTGCTGTATGCTGCTGTTGTTATTGTTGAGCAGGACCGCTGTTGACTAGGCCAGCAGGACCCTCTTATTAATGGGTTTCAGTGTTATTTCTCAACTGTGGGGGCAAAGGTGTGATATGATATGAAGCTGCGCCAGAGCTGCTGCTCATACATGAATAAACCAAATGAAGCTATTTGTATTAGAACAGCCTAAAGGTGTTGTAACAAGTGACAAGCTCAGTTTAAATTTTTAATATTATGGATCCATTGTAGGGTTTTAATGGGTTAAGGTTTTAGGGTTTTTATCTGGCTAAAATACACAATTGGAAACAGCCAAGATAAAACAAATTATATCTTAAAAATGTGGCTTAAAACTAGATAGAATCAATTTTGAGCTTCTGGCCGCTTCTATTAGATGCCATCAACAGGTGACCAAATTAAAAACGGACCGGTCCCATAATTAAAGTCAAGCATTAGGGTGATGTAATTACACAACTCCAAAAAATGTATAAGTCCAGTCATTTACAGACATTTTAAATTGGAAAAGTTGCATATTATAACCTGAACAACTAATAATATAATAACTAGTAAATGTCGCACAAAGTCTTTGCAGATCTTTGAGGATTCTTCATTTTTTAGATTTTCAGAGGACTAAAGAGGTAAAAGTGTCTACTGAGTCACAAAAAAAGGCAACAATTGGAGAAAACACAGCAAAATAAAATAATTCAGTGTTACAGAAATATATTTCATTTTCTTTCTAATGATTTAATCAAGTTCTGAAGCCTCAGATGTATTCCCAGGTTGAGAACCACTGTGCTCTACAGCCACAGGTGTGCATTATCCTGGGTATTTTACTTTTGAACATGATTTCAACATGACTCAGCCAGTGAGAATAAAGGAAAGCAACTCTGTATTGTTATAGAAGCATATGTTAGTGTAAGACTGTGTATGTATGTGTGTGTGTGTGTGTGTGTGTGCTCCTATTAAAAGCGTCTAAACAGGATACTCTCTCTCTCCCCTCTAGCTTTCAGTTGACAGTAGAGATGTTTGACTACCTGGAGTGTGAGCTCAACCTCTTCCTGGGTGGTAAGTTACACTGTGCTACCAGCTGTGCCTATCTGAGACAGACCATGATGTAAACACACACAGATGCAGGCAAGTTCATACGTTGACGTACAGGATGACACAGTCCGACGGAAATAGACACATTGTGAGACAGACGTGGACTGATAATATCAACAGACTCCTCACAGCTCCACCTCATCTGTCTGCTACGAGGCTGTAGGTGGTTACATACTGTACTGTAGCCCTTGTTGTTGTCTGGGTGAGTCATCCGAGGTTAATATCCTTTAAAGTATGGACTGGGCTAAAAATAGACGTCCAGGATGTGACCAGGAGCTCAGAAGAAATTCTGGAAAAGCTGCACACTCCCATTCATAAACGAACAGGAGGAAATTACATTCTGCTTTCTATTTGTCATTGCCCTTCGTTCTGTGTCCTGATGATTATATTATCTCCTCCTCCTCCTCCTCCTACTACCCCCTCCCCACCCCCCCGGAGAGAAATAGAGATATCTACCAAAACTGTATCTCTGCATTAGTGTACAAGACAAAACTTTCCTTCTCATGACTTGATATTTTCTATGAGTTCGATGCTTTTTGTGATCAGACATTCCACTTGATATCCAAAGAAAATCCACACACACTAGAGTCTGTGTTGAATCACATCTAAATCTCAAGGGTCTTGTCAGCTTCCTCCCCTGGTCTGGTCTGGTGTATTTTATAAGCATCACGTCATCTAAGGGTAATGAGACCAGGCCTGAGGTGTGTGTGTGTGTGTGTGTGTGTGTGTGTGTGTGTGTGTGTGTGTGTGTGTGTGTGTGTGTGTGTGTGTGTGTGTGTGTGTGTGTGTGTGTGTGTGTGTGTGTGTGTTTCTAGCTGTGCAGGAAACCACGCCTCTACAGTGCACAGAGGCTCTGGCTTTGGGAATAGTGTGAGCAGGGCGGCAGGGAAATGAAAGAGGGGTGTAATGATGGAGGCAGAGAGGGAGTCAGACAATCCTGTTAGTGTTTCAGGTTGCTGCTTCCTCTCTGCTCCACTTTAAACCTCTTCTTTTTCCTGCCTTTTTTTTTTAAGCAGTCATGAGCTGTGTGTTGCTTCCAGATACTTTGTTACTAAATTTTAGTTGCTGAGGCAATGAAACGAAGAGTGAGCACAGCAGCGCAACTTGATTGATTCATTAAAAATTCATGATGGATGAGCCTGTGTCTCTCTGTTTGCGTTAATAATCACCGATGTGTGTGTGAGTGAATGTGTGGTGGTTCCTGCTGTGTTTGTAATAATACGTGACGAGCTCACACAAGTGTGTGTGTGTGTGTGTGTGTATATATATTGATCTTGTGAATACATCTATTGATTTTGTGTGTGTGTCTCTCTCTCTCTCTCTCTCTCTCTCTCTCTGTCTCTCTCTCTCACCCTTCCCAGTATTCAGCTCTCTAGACATGTCTCGCTCAGTGTCTGTGACGGCAGCGGGTCAGTGTCGTCTGGCCCCCCTCATCCAAGTCATCCTGGACTGCAGCCACCTGTATGACTACACCGTTAAGCTGCTGTTTAAGCTACACTCCTGTGAGTCACCCACACTCCCTCCTGTTGGTCAAACTGCTCAGAAATGGGCTCAGTAAAAAACTGTGCATAGTAAACTCCAGTCTCGGTGAGGTGCAGGAGTGACTTAAGGTTAAAGGGAAACACCACCTATTTTTACCAGTCCGTAAATGGGTTTCATGCAAGGACCAGTCAAACAAACAGATTTGAATCACCTACAAGCAGTTTCAGGCAATTTGTGGCACTCGCCAAAGTTTCTGTACTTTCTCTTTCTCTTTTTAAATTATAATGTAAAAAAAAATCATAATTAATTTAGAAATTTAGGATAAAAAAATATTTTTGCATCAAGCTCATTGTTTATGAACTTTTTCTGCTCTCATGTTTGTCACCAGTTCAATTGTCACAGTAAAATTAGCTTGTGAATAAGAGTTTAAACTTTAGTTGCCTGCTAAACGTCAACAAAAAGTAGTGAGCAGCAAATCTTCGTATTCAAGAAGCTGGAACCAGCAAAGATTTGGCATTTCTGCTTAAAAAGTGACAGAGACTGTTGATCAGTAGTTGTATTATTACAGAACCTGAAACACTGTGCAGTAGAAAATATTAGTACAGCTGTCAATGATGTCAGTGTTAATTGTTTTTTTGCCCCTGTGGAGAAAGGCTTACTATCCTTACATGACTCATATGACAGGTCTGGGACATTCAGGAATTTCCGTCTTACCTAAGACAATGGCCACAAATTCTCTTAATTCACTTGTTTGTGTCATTTAAGAGCAAATCTGTTCAGAATTCTCGACTTCTTCTTGTCTCTTAAACAGTATTGGATCAGACTGTTGAGTTTCTATCTTTGCATTTAGCTCTGAAATATTGTGTGGAGCAGAAATACAAATGTGTGTGAATACTTAAAATGCATAATGCATAATGCAAATTTTTCTTCAAGGATTAAAAGATGACATGCTCTTTTCTGAGTCAAAGAATTTCTCGGACCAGGAGGCTCATGAAACCTTTCAAAGACCCACTGGATGAAGCAGATGTTTCAGAAAATTGAAGTCTTTCATTTGCCAGCTTGGATATATTCATGAACAAATCTCATAATATATCTGAACAGTTTTCATGTCCAAGCACTGACGTGTCTGTGTTTTGTGTGCACTTGCAGGCCTTCCAGCAGACACTCTCCAGGGCCACAGAGATCGCTTCCAGGAACAGTTTAAAAAGTATGAAGTTCACACACACACACACACACACACACACACACACACACGGGCAGAAAATCAGTCAGTCGCAGCTTCACTGACTGAATGTGACCCAGAGGATGGAGCTCTTAGTACTGTGTTGAATGAATTTTCAAGATCAAACTCTTCTGCTCTGTCTGCTCTTCTCACTCTGATTCTCCCACTGTTCCTCTTTTTCCTCATCTGACTTTCTCTCCGCTTCAGGTTAAAGAGTCTGTTCTATCGCTCCAGTAACTTGCAGTATTTCAAAAGGCTGATTCAGATCCCACAGTTGCCTGAGGTGAGAACCGCCCTCACTAATTTTTTCAATTTTCCACATTTACCACACCTAAGCCCCAAGTTGACCTAGGCCAGTTGTTTCAGGTTTTTGTTTCACAGTTTAAACTCTGTTTTTTAATAGTTTTACTTGTATACTAGTTGTTTATATGCTGTAAAACAATTCTGGATTGGTGCTCTGATATCCTTTAGTCTTTCATATTTTACAATATGTTATTATGTCATTCTTTTCATACCAACTTCTGCGAAAGCAAACATTTAAAAATTAGAAGGGCACAGACCTCTGCCAAGCCCTGTGTCAAACAACATACACTAAACTTCAGAGAAAAAAATTAAAGTTCATGGTAAATGATTTGGATTGGCCACAAAATTTAATGGGGCCTGCCTGGCCTGGGCCCCCTCCCTCCACCGAGTCCAGTGCAAATCGGTTCAGTACTTTTTGTGTAATCCTGAAGACAAATAAACCGACACAGGTGAAAACATAACCTCCATGGCAGAGGTAATAATATACCAAAGCTGTGCTTTCTGATCTTTGCAGAACCCTCCTAACTTCCTGCGTGCGTCAGCTCTGTCGGAGCACATCAGCCCCGTGGTGGTGATCCCCGCTGAGTCCTCATCCCCCGAGTCAGAGCACATGGTGGAGACAGACGAGCTAGTGGACACAGACATCCCCTCACTGCCGGTAACCACACAAGACAAGTATCCCTGAATGGTACCATCTTAGATCCATCTGTTTTGTAGCTGTCTGGCTCCTTAACTAATGATATGTGTTGATGTAATCAGCAATCAAAAATTTTAAAGGGATGTTTTGGTTGTGGGAGTTTCAGGAGGGAATAGATGCAAAGAGGGAAAATGGAGGAGATAAAACTGGAAATAACCTGCTTCACTAACAGACTCCCTTATGAAACCACATATTTTTTAGATTCTTGATAAAACTACTCTAAACATCTGGTTTATGTTTATGCTGGCATTTCATGGTGTTAATTATATTGACTTTCAAATAGCTGGCTGTTGAGGTGAACTTTAAATAAAAGACATATTTTTCTTCTCCTGAAATGGGAGATAATGATGTAATTAATGGTATTTTTGGATCAACAATCCAGCTGCAAAACACCTAGATCATAGACTGTGTGTGACCAGTTGGGTTTGATGGGTAATGAATGTTGTTTTTAGCTGTAAATCCAAACTAGTTCTGTTATATTCGGCTACGACAAGACATTGAACTCAGAGGAACTGTGGTGGATTGTATAAAATGATTTTTTGGACCAAACAGTTCCGGGGACTCTCTATGAGGGCCTGCCCTCTGGGAAGCTCCTCTTACCTTCAAGGGCTTTTTCTGCTTGCATTTGCATCACCACTGGGCACACTGCAGTGATGCAGTAGGTGTAGTAAGGTCACTTCTGTGTGACACACAACAACAAGCATGTCAATGACAACAACGATAACAGAGCAGCAAAAGAGACGTGAACTCAGATGACTCATATCATCGAGGCTGAGAGAATAACACAGCCCTGTAGGCAGATAACTAACTTTAATATTAGCTTGTACTAACGTTAGTTTTATGTCACGTGAACAAAATGTTTCAGTCTGAATCAATCACCATACGCTTATGTCACCCAGTTGGGCTGGGAGAGTACCTAGTAGGAGCTAAAAAAGTCCCTTAAAATGGGGATTGTTCCCGTTTCCTGCAGTGTGGACAGAGTAACGAGGGGAGAGTCCTCCAATTGTTCTTAGAGCTATGAAAAAGTTCCTCTGGTCTGAAAACACCTCATGTTTCCTAATAACTGCGTAATTACAGTTATTAAGAAAGGCAAAGTTACTTAGAATAATAACTCAGGCTTGTTAATCATTAAAGCTCAACCAACAATAAAATGGTACTAGTTAAAGTTTTATATGCATATTTCATCGATTTGTTTGTATTTTACTTTAAACACCCTTGTTTTAAACACCCAGGCTGCTCTGGAGACAAAGTTTGATGACCTGTTTGGCACGTCAGCTGCTATAGACCCATTCAACTTCAACAGTCAGAACGGCATGCGCAAGGATGACAAGTAAGGCTCGTCACAAGTTCATATAAAGATCTGCCTTTTATATAACAATTATAGCTGTCATAGCGTTTAAAAACACCAAGAAGCAGAATACAGCAAATAGATCTTTGTACTGCATCAAAAAATACCCAATTTGTCATCAGACACTGGTCACTCAGTACCTTCTTCTTCCCCATGCTAATCGTTTCCAGCAAGAGCCAACAGTATCAGATGCAGCCTCGTGTCATCACCATGAGCCTCCCCACGCCTGAGCTCTGGACCTAAATTGCACTAAACATGCGCTCAGTATTTTCTTCACATTACTTCTGTGTGGCTGCAAATATAAGACTTAAAAATGGAGAAAAGGCCACTTTGGATGGAGTTTGCCATACAACATATCAGGAGGATGTATCGGTACATTTTTCCTCCTGGGACAATGAACATGATCCATCTAGAAAACATTATTTATCTACTACTAGTGAATTTACAGCACAGATATGGATCTGTGATTTTATAGTTATTATGTTGTATATGTTAAAGACAGCAACACATAGCTGTAAAACCTAATGCAAAGAGAATAAAGACCATGGGCACCATTAACAATACAGTTTATTTGCTTAGGTGTCTGTTTATTTATTTGATCAATGAGAGATATTGTGTCTGTGTCTCTCAGAGACCGTCTGATTGAACAGTTAACAAGAGAGATCCAGGCCCTCAAAGAAGAGCTCGAGTCTTTCAGACTAGAGGTAAAGAATCGAAGGACCCTGTTTCTCTTTTACCTGCTGTTGCATCTTTTAAACCTCACATGGAGCGTAAAAAATCTTAAGAACATGCACAGTAGAGGCATTTATCCATACAGAGTCTGCAGAAGTGACTCACCTTTTCTCCATCTTTATCTCTGCCCCTCCTTTCCCTCCTCTCCGTCCGACATTAGAGCGGCCGGTTGTGTCAGGTGTTGAGGGGGCGCGTCAGTGAGCTGGAGGCGGAGCTCGCCGAGCAGAGCCACCTGAGGCTGCAGGCTGTGGGAGAGTGTGAGTTCCTGAAGGCCGAGCTGGACGACCTGAGGAGGGTCCGAGAGGACACGGAGAAGGAGCAGCGGAGCCTGACGGAGATAGAGAGTAAGCCGTTTTGAGTTTTTGAAGATGTTTTGCCTTCACTTTGTTGACTTTTTAACTGTCTTCCAGTTAAATAAGCTGTAACACTAAAATCACTCAGCAATCTGATAGAGGAGTGTGTTCCACAATAGATGCTTATACAGAACAGGGACATTATTTGAATATCTTTGGACACTCCGTCACACCTAACATGCAGTATTTTCTGTTTTAGCACCTTCATTTTTTTGCTCCTGGTTATGTCGTGACTCATCTAAGAAGTGTTAAAATAAGACCAGGAAAAAACACAGGAAGCTGGGGATTTAAAACCATGTTCATTTCTCAAACAGTGAGTTGCAGCGAAAGGAAGGAGAAAATTAATAGCAGTCACATGAAAAACTAAAGAATTTAATAAACAAGGGCTGTATGGTGGCAATGATTAACATGCAGTTTCATCAGATGCTGAAGTCATATACTGTTTCACTGATGATGCTGCTTCCTCTGCTGATTAGTGTGTTTGTCTCTCTGTGCCTTCATGTGTCTCACCAGAAAAAGCTCAGGCCAACGAGCAACGCTACACCAAACTGAAGGAGAAGTACACAGAGTTGGTTCAGAGTCATGCAGACCTGTTGAGGAAGGTGAGGCAGACATGTTTATAAAAACCTCTATCTGTCTTTATACCCGACTAAAAAACCTGGAACCTCCAACTTAAATTAAGTGCTTAGTGTCCTTTTTTATTTGCCCCAAGCTGAAGACCCAGCCTCTGTCCCAATTATTTTGGTGTGTTTCTCTGTGTGCCTGCATTTGTGTCCCATGTCCTTTCTGTGTGTGTGTGTGTGTGTGTGTGTGTGTGTGTGTGTGTGTGTGTGTGTGTGTGTGTGTGTGTGTAGAATGCAGAGGTGACCCGGCAGATGACGGTGGCCCGGGCTGCACAGGATGAAGTGGAAGCAGTGAGGAAAGAGATGCAAGAGAAGGTGAAAGCAGCCCAGGATGCTGCAGACAGACAGGTGAGGACGAGATAAATAAATGTTGTTAGCCCCATGCTTTCAACTCAGCAGCCAAATAATTTGCTGTGAGTCTTAACAGTGCTGAGGCAGAAGACTGAAAAGCTACTGCTGTGGGGTGCATGTATACAGAGCTTTGATGGTGAGGTGACTGTGAGGCCCACAGTGCAATAAATTTTTGGACCTGTGTGTTAGAGCTGAGACAGTCCTACAAACTTTAGCTGACTTTGACTCTAGACTCTGAAATAAATGTATTGATATTGACATACTGAGCAGATGTGAGATTTTTGATTTGTCTTGCTCAGGAGCGGGAACAGCTGGAGCAGCTTCAGGAGCTGCAGAGAGAGCTGGTGTCCAGCCGGACAGAGCTGGACTCCCTGAAGACCACTATGGCCTCGTCACAACAGGTCACTGTCCTCTCAGTTTTAACCACATTTATCACGCAAGAGTAGCCTAAACCTGTTAACTAGAACCCAGAGTTGCTGCTCTGAAAAGTTATTGAAATAATTCATGACGGCCCAAAAGAAAGATTTGAAACTTTTCACCCTGACTAACAGACCTGGGTAATCCTAATGGATTGCAGTCTGGATGAGACCTAATGATGGTCACTGATTCCAGTCATCAGTTATTTGATGATCTCACTTACATCCCACCTTTGTAGCATTAGTTACCACATGAATCGGATCAGGGATCTCTTTTCAGTTTCAGACAACAGGTAACATGAGTCTGTATCCTATATCAGACTTTTCACAAACACATTTTGATTAAATCCTGATGTAGCTGGTAACAATAACACACTCACGCTGCTTAGAAACACTCTCAAAAATGTTCTTGTCCTTCTTTTTCTCCCCGTCTGTCATCCACCCTGTCACTCCCTCCATTTCAGGTTTTGTCTTCCTTCTTAGTCACTGACTTTTCTTCTGCAGCAAACACTTCAGAGACTCAAACACATCAAGTTTCTGACAGAATTGATATGCTAATGCATTGCTTTGACATCAGCGGTTGAATGAATTGGTTTTCAGAGTGGGGGAAATTGTTTAAACAGTAGCAAAACTATTTTCACCCCCTTATTTTTTTTCTTAATCCTCTCCCGGCCTGCGTTTGTCATCTCTGCACAGATGAGCCAAGTGGAACTTGCAGATGCCAAGTTGATGTTTATAACAGGCAACTGAAAGTATTTATTTAAAAGAAAAGCCCAGAATGAAAACAAAGAAGCAGTGAAAGTTGAAAGAGGTGCTTGTGTAAATGCAGATGATTGGTTCCTTGCATTCTGCATACTTACATTAGTAGAAGAGGATTTCATTGCAGTATGAGCTTTATTCCATGTATCCATGAGTAGCTAACAAGAAAATGTGCAGAAATATTTATTAGAAAAAAAATCAAGTTTAAAAAGCCATTGATTTACATTATTAATCCTCAAAATACCTTTCAAACACACTGATTTATTGCGACTCCCTTTGCCCCTGATTTCACGTGTTTTTCTCTCCATGCACCACTCTCCGTACCTCCCAACTGTCTCTCAGCCTCCCACTCCTGCTTTCCTATTTTTGCAGCTACTACTTATCAACTCTGTCACTCTTGTCTGTCCTCCCCCTTCTCTCAAATCTCAACAGTTCTTTTCACATACAACAGCCCACGCTTTATCGCTCTTGTCTCGTGCCTCCAGTGTCCAGCTCTCACAAGCTCCCATCATAAAAATCATATTCTTAACAACTCTGTTTCTTGTTCATCTCTCAACATTTCTCCTTCTCTGTCGGACCTGCTGGCACCCAGGCTGTAAGTCTCTCACCTGTTCTTCATGCACACACCTCATTATTCTTCTGATTGTATGCTTCACCTCAACCCAAACTTCTCTGGAGACTACACCTCTCCACAAATTTAAATGGAGACAATGTTGTTATTATCAGCGGCTGAAGATAAAGTGTTTTTTTTTTTTTATTGTGAGGTCAGAGCATTTGCATCATACCACTTCCTGACAACTACGTATCACCCTAACCTTGTCCCCCTGTCTGTTCAGTGTGCCTCAACCTCACCTTGTCTCTTTCCTCATATTTATTTATTTATCCCTCCATCTTTCATTTCCTTCATGCAGTCGAGCGAGGTGCTCAGCACTCAGCTGGTCGCCCTGGAGTCTGAGAAGGCTGAGCTGGTGCAGTCCTTGTCCAAGGTGGAGTCGGAGCTGGTGGCTCAGGGAGAGGAACTCGAGCGAGTCCAAAGCTCGCTGGCGACGGAGAGGGAGAGCGGGGTGAAGACAGCAGAAGCCCTGCAGAATCAGCTCAATGAGAAGGTGAAGAATTGTGATTTTCTTAATTAACTCTCTTAATTAGTTGTAATAAATCAAGCAGCTGTTTCAGCACCAAGTCATAGAACCTCTGAGAACTGGTGTGTCCAATGAGCAGCTTCATTCTTCACATTTAAACCCTCTGGCATTTTCTAATAAAGGACAGTGTGATAAGTTCAGCTTTTGTCTGTGTGTGTTTGCATCCACAGGAAAGCAGGGAGCAGGCTTTGGAGAGCCAGCTGGTAGCAGCTCGCTGGTCCAGTCTGCAGGGAGCTGTGGAAGAGGCAGAGAGGATCATCCAGGACTCGCTGGCTCAGATAGATGACCCGGCACACATCAGCTGCACCAGCTCCGCGGGTCAGAAGCTAATGCTTTAACTCTGTAACAACACAGACCAGCGCTGCTGTTACTCAGTGAAGGAACACTAATTAGTGCTGTGCGCTTTGTGGAGTAATGTTAGTGTGCATGCTCTCATGTTTATGTATTAGCTCCAGTCTTATTGCCTTGTCTCTTTTTGTACCTCTGCAGACTACCTAGCATCCAGATGTCAGGCCTCTTTAGACTGTGTGGACCGACTCCATTCTGCCAGAGAGGCCTTCACAGCTGACAACACAGGTGAGAGCACTTAGTTTAGCTTTGTGACGGATGCGTGATATGTAATTATATGTAATAAGCTAGTACATAATTAGCTGTTTTAACTGCTCTTGAGGTGTCTTTGATCCATCCAGCATTCACAGACCTTGAAATGATCATTTCTAAAGGCGCTACGCACCCACACAGGTGTTTTGAGATATTTTGGCTGATTACATCTCTGCACGTCACCAAACTCTGTGCACCAATATAAATGATAATGATGCTGTAGCAGGTGCAACAAACATGGAACCACCTCTGAGGGTATCCAGTAGCTGTGTAGGGGCTTTAAAACAAGAATAATAAAAACAGGGTGGAAAATGTTGACACCACGAGATGTCAGGACCAGAATGTAATGAGAATTAGAAAAGCAGTTGTCATTTCAATTGTAATCCCCAACTGAGAAATAAATTAAACCACTTGTATTGTAGCTATGTGTTTTCAGGTACCGTACTGTATTTGGCCTACTTTGAAAGTTGTTCTATTAGCTGCAGGGCTTTTCTGCATATATATACACATATTCAACCACATTCATAAAAAGATACAAAAATAGGAGTTACAAACCTGAGTGTATCAACAAAGTGCACAAGGAAGAGTAAAAATGATGAAACATGTTATAACGAAAAACATCTAACAGCAATAAAATGGTGATGTAAGGTGACCAGTGTTTATATGTGTGTGTATTTATGTCGCCTGAGGTGTGTGTGAGTGCTCTGTTTCTGTCAATTCCTTAAGATCTGTAATCATTTGTTACAATCTCCTTGTCCAGGCGTGTCTGAGCTGCTACGAGTGGTGACCCAATGTGGCCACCTGGTGGGCGACACCATCGTTCAGGGTAGTGCCACCTCCCACATGGTGCCTGTGGAGCAAGCTGATGGTATGAGTGTGTGTGTGTGTGTGTGTGTGTGATATAGAGAGAGGTGGAGATGAGTAGATTGTAGTCTCCAGTTCTCTCCCGGTGTTATTCTGTGGGCGAGTCAGTCAGCCCAGACATGTACATGTTCTGACAGGTCTGTGAGTAGTTCATGTGTCTTGAAGTTTTACATGTGTACAGTGAGGTTGGACAATGCAAGCTGAATCCATTGACTCTATGATCTACTGGAATGTGCATTAATTGGAGCGTTAGAAAATAATCTTGTGGTGAATCTGCTGTAATTCCTTGAATGAATTTATATATCTGAACGCCCTGCTGCAGCAGTCACACTGTGATAAGAAGTAGCTCTTTAAACAGTCTTCAATTTCAGCCAAAACATGCAGGGATAGAACAAAACTGCTGACTTCACATGGGAGTGATGTGTGTGCAAATGCAGAATTTGCTCTCATGGGAGATGATAGCAGCCTGGGTAAGTCTAAACATGCCCAAATATAATGGCGCTCTGGCCAGCAGTCTCATTACTGCAACAAAAGACAAACAACGGGAATTGAAACTGGGTTGTGGTTCTGGAAATCGATGGAGAGGGCTTTGCACTGACCCTGTGTGTGTCTATACTATGGAAAAACATTTGAATTGAGCCTTTAAAAGCCTATGTACAGTTGGATGCAAATCAGCTGGCACTCCTGCATCCAAAATCACCAGCTGACAGCTGCTGTGGAGGTAGTCTTAGTTTCCCTCTCTCTAGTGTCAGAGTGGCCGTTTGATCTGTTTGTTGACACTTGGCCTGGGGGTGAGGGGGCATCAGTATAATTAACTCTACAGCTGCAGCCACTGCTACACTTCAGAGTTCACAGAGAACACAATATGGTATTTTCATAGAAAACAGAGTGTAAATAACACCACAAAATGGAATATAAAAGCTTGAACACTTAAAAATGTGGGTTTTTTTCAGTGTCTGTTTGTACATTATAATGACAGTTATTTGGACAATAACACATGCATCCTCCCTGTCCTTGTCTCCGTCCCTGTCAGCCCTGTCAGAGAGTGTGAAAGCGTGCGGGGCCGAGGCTCTGGCTCTGCTGGGACAGATGAAGCAGCAGGACAGCATCAGTGCAGCTGACAACAGCAAACTGAAGGCAGCTCTGGAGGCCATCCTGGCCACCGCAGAGGTTTGTGCTTTGTACTTTGAAATTTGCTTAGCCACAAAATGGGTCACACTGGTTCCAGAGTTGGTGTATGATGGGGTTTTGTTTCCCATGATCTATATCCAAGTAAAAGGTTCTTCTGCTATAATATTTGAGTCAAGTCCCTCTTTCTCTTTAACTGTTTCAGAAACTGCGTCCTCGGGGTTTGGAGCTACAGCAGGGGGAGCTGGGAGATCTTGTGGAGCAAGAAATGGCTGCAACGTCTGCTGCTGTGGAGTCAGCTGCTGCTAGGATAGAGGTGCTTAAGTGTATTGTGTTTGGATGTGATCATCTGATGGCAATTGTGTATTTCAACATACTTGCTGTGTGTGAGCGCATGTCGTCCTTTGTCTGCTGTGTGAAAACATTGCCCCCTGTTTCACTTTACAGCAGTATTCACTTCAAAGTGCTTTTTTCTCTCCTTTGTGCGTCTGTGTGTCCCAACAGGAAATGCTCAACAAGTCTCGAGCAGTTGATACAGGAATCAAGATGGAGGTCAATGAGAGGTAAAACGCAGATCAGGGCTGGGTTTGAGAGCTGCAGAGACACATTTTTTTCTGTAACATCAATTATAGTTAAATGTACGTTAAAAAAACACAACCCACTGTCCAGGTGAAAAGGTCAGTATATATGGACTAGTGTCCTCCAGAGAAAAAAAATGTAAGCTAAAATTAATAGTATAATTGAGGAATCCCGCATCTAAATGGGTTTGAAGAGAGTGCAAGAATCCACCAAAAGGATCACCCTCATTATACTTAGAATAATATCACATTTTCCTCAGACAGAAATATAGTTGACCCACAAACAAACTTTTCTGCTTTCTATGGCTTTGCCTTGGTGTCTCTCCTCTCCATAGCAGTGAGGTTGCACTGATGTTAACGAAAACCGAAACTATCAGCAGCTAACACCCAGAACAGCAACAACCATCTCTGCAGTGAAGTGGCTAAAAAAGAGATGGAGATTGAGGAACTGGTTCATCTGTTATATACAAATAAATACAGAAAAACCGAGCCCCCAACTATTTGTTTGTGAAAGAGCTGACCACAAAATGTAAGAGATGGAAACAAAGACAATGTAGTGGAGGAGGAAATGGAGATGCTTTTCAGTGGTCACATGATACTTCTGTCGCACACACAGTGCAGAGACTTTAATCAGTTCAGCCACGATGCCTGAAGTCTGAACCCAGTGCAGCACACACTAACTCATTTCCTCCAGTGTGTGTTCTGTAGTTTTGATGTTAGTAATGTTGTTCCTTTTTCACTGAAGCAGCCCCACAAACTCACTTAATTATTAATGTATGAAGAGTTTTTGAATAACTGCGGCACCACTGCTGTGAGAGATAATTATCAAAAAGAAAACAACAACTACTGTAGCTACAAATACTGTTATTTAGCTCAGTTGTGCACAGGTCATGCACTGGTGGGGAAACTATTTCCTAATGATGAAGAGGCTGGTTTCTTTTGGCGCTGAGCTCCTCCTTTCAAAACAAAGCAGTTGCATATCTGGTTTCATGATATCTTTTTTGGGCTACACACCTCACAAGCTCAGCAGGCCGGACAAGAATGAGGTGAATCCAAGATCGTTTTCAGGCACAACACCGAACAGTCTCCATGATGTTTTGCATGCGGTCAAACGGAGAGATCAGCATTCGCAGCAGCTGATACAGAGAGTTGCAGTGTGTCAGTGTTTGTGTCCTCTGCTCTGTTGCCCCCTGCAGGATCTTGGCCTCGTGCACAGAGCTGATGCAGGCAATCAAGGAGCTTGTTCTGTCTTCCAAAGATCTGCAAAGGGACATCGTGGAGAGTGGCAGGGTGAGTTACACTGCAGTTTTACTTCTTTGTTTCCTTCCAAAATTAACAATGAGGAAGAGTTTTGTGTGACTGCTGACAGATTTCTCACCGGATTTTGGATCAACGGCATAGTTTCTTTAATTACATCATTTAACCTCCACAAATTTAACAGTCAAGTATAATCAATCTACATTTCAAATTCACATATTTAAATTTGCACGTAGACGGCCTAATTTCTGGTCTCTTGTATGTATCTAGAGAGAGTTGCATGGTCCAAGAGATCTGTACTGATCCTTCACTGCAAATTTAAATACTGAATATGCAGTTATGAAAAAAATACCTTGATACCTAGAAAAATAGAGTCCTAACAGTATAATGCAGTCTAGTGCAGAACTACTAACTTGGACCTCAAAACTTGTCAGCACCTCTGACACACACCCAGCAAAAAACCGAACAAATGCAGTTCCACAAAGCCTGTATTGCAGGGTGTGGCAGTGGATTGCACTATGATGTATGGATCTGCCTGATACTGTCTACAGACTAGAGCTGAAACAAGTTGGTTATTACTTTACTGATGTGAGAATTTTCAGTTTTTCCTTGTCTTAAACTACAATAAACCTTCTGGTTTTGGATTTTTAGACCTTGCTTTGTCAGGCCTTGTTTTGGACACAATAAATAATCAGAAATGGGAAATTAATCAGTAATGAAAATAGTCGTTAGTGGCAGCATCTGTGCTCATACCTTAGAGTTTAAAAAGTGTGTCCTTTCCTCTTTTATCCACTAGGGGGCAGCCTCCATGAAGGAATTTTATGCCAAGAACTCCCGCTGGACTGAGGGGCTGATCTCTGCCTCCAAAGCAGTAGGATGGGGCGCCACAGTCATGGTGTAAGTGTCAGTCCTCCTGTTAGTGTCTCTTTCTCACAATAGACTATAAAAGTGCTTCTGTTTATAGAGTTAACGGTGGGAAAGCGTACTGCAAGCAGCTGCGATCACTCTGCGAATCCTAAATGTCCCAAAGGATGAAAAAGGAAAGAAGTGACCTTCACAGGAAAATAAAGAACAAACAAAACATTAAATCAGGTTTAAAGCATCATTCATAAATCAGGTCAAGGACAAAGTGCTCTTAACCTCAATATTAAAATAACCCGACTTAATGAATCCCTTGAGTTCATTTTTGCTCTGTGTTGTGTGTTGTGTGTTCCAGGGATGCTGCTGATATGGTGGTGCAGGGCAAAGGCAAGTTTGAGGAGTTGATGGTGTGTTCACATGAAATAGCTGCCAGCACTGCACAGCTAGTGGCTGCCTCTAAGGTGAGCAAAGACTACATAGTTTTCACTCCCGCAGTTGAGGCTTTGTGTGGAGAAAACAGGCAATAGCCATTTTTCAATCCATGAACATAAAGGGAGCTCACAGGGGATGAGTGCATACTGGTGTTTTATACAAGAAAATGGCAAAACTTATTATGACTGGATGGTTTAAATCGTTTGGTGTGTGCTAAACGAATACAGTTGGAGGAATACAGATATAAGCAGCATCCCTATGTTGTAGATGTCATGTCTTTTGCCTTATTTCCTGTCTTCAGGTAAAAGCAGACAAAGACAGCGCCAACCTGCACCGTCTGCAGCATGCCTCCCGTGGCGTCACACAGGCCACCGCAGCTGTAGTGGCCTCCACCAAGTCTGGGAAGTCCCAGATTGAAGAGAAAGGTGAGAGAATCATATTGACTAAGGGGTTAAATTGTTTGGTTTGATAATTAGCAGCTGATTCTGAGCGTTACTGTTTTTTTTTTCATGTTTAACCTGAATTTGATCATAATTTAAACTGTCCATCTTTTCTGACTTTAATCATTAACTCAGATTTCTTACCAAAAGTCAAGTGTCATTTTTCAGTTTAACCTATAAAGTTGAAGGTAGAACCTAAAAAGTTTTCTTCTTTGGTTGTGTTTCCAGATACGATGGACTTCTCCAGCATGACTCTCACGCAGATCAAACGACAA
Source organism: Trachinotus anak (assembly GCF_046630095.1). Classification (NCBI taxonomy): domain Eukaryota; kingdom Metazoa; phylum Chordata; class Actinopteri; order Carangiformes; family Carangidae; genus Trachinotus; species Trachinotus anak. The sequence goes on along the minus strand of NW_027273865.1, from coordinate 19,103,609 downwards.
GAGATGGATGCACAGGTATGCAACAGGATACAACAAACAGGCACTGAGCGAAAAATCGATCTCAATGAGCCATGTAGCTTAAATTGTCTGTCTTAAAAAATCAGTATTGAATTAAATAGAGAAGCAAAAGTAACCTCACTCTTTCTGACCTTGTGCCATAATATTAGAAAATCTTAATGCTAATGATTTTAAAGGTAACGTTAATTGAGTTTCCTCATTAGATTCTGGAGGTAAATTGTTTTTCATCCATTGAGAAGCTGAATTTCAAACTCGTACGGACACTTCACTCTGTGCTGTGGCTCTGCTTCTCCCACAGTGAAAGTAAAACATAGCAAGGTCTGGGCATGGTCACACACACATGGCCCATTGTTGTAAATGCACAGAGGGCTCCTATTTGAAGATTATTCAGTGTATTTTAGAAGTCTAACTCGAACCTGTGTAAATAATGATTTTTAACTGGGTTTTAGAATTGTATTTACCTCTCAGTGTAGACAGTGTAACCTAATTTAGCCTGGACTAGATTTTTGTATTTTAAAAAAAGAATAATTAATTGTAAATAAAAAGTTGCCTCTTATGACAGCTAGCTGTTCATAGGGAAATCTAATTATGTTAATGTTAGGAATTTGATTACCTCTGGAGTGGCTTGTATTTAAATTGTATATACTATGCAGTGTTTTGAACGAACAAAATGGTTATTTATTGAATCATAAAAGCTGGTTTTGTCCCTCCCAGTCTGTCTGTATGTAACGCCTAAAAAATCTGTTCAGGATTTTGGGTTTTCCGTGGTTTACGAGGGGAAATAAAAGGCTACAGGGAAATGACGATGGTGTTTGGCCTCGCCCTGCGTCTGTGTTTCCTCAGGTCCTGGTTCTGGAGCTGGAGACTCGTCTGCAGAAAGAGCGAGAGCGTCTCGGCGAGCTGAGGAAGAAGCATTACGAGCTGGCTGGGGTAGCAGAGGGCTGGGGCGTGGAAGAGGAGGGTGAGGATTAAAGGCAACCACTACACAATGAATATACCCTAAAAGTATTGTGGTGTAAATGTCAAAAAATGACTAAAATCTGTCTTCTCTGTCTTCTCTACAGGCACAGGTTGAGACCTGCCGCCCCCCCAACCGCCCCACATCCCCCTCCTCTACTATAAGACCGGCTTTTGTCTGCCTCTTTCTATTTATACACACACTTTTCAGTCTCTTTCTCCCTTGTTTTCTTCTTTTTTTGCTTGTTTGTTATCTAAGCCAAATGAAAAGGTGCTTCTTTTCTAAACCTGCTTCTCCACCGTGTCCGGAAGCTTCCATAAGGGACAGCACCAAGGGCTCAGCGACGGGGGGTGTCAGAGGGAGGAACAAGTGGATGTAAGGAGTAGGGGGGGAGCTACAGTGCAGCCTGATGTCACAGACTGATGTCCCCCCTGCCTTTCCCCCAGGACTGTGTCGGTGAAAAGCAGCAATGAAGTTGACCCGTTCGGCCGAGTATTTATTTTCTTCTTCTTCTTCTTCTTCTTCTTCTTCATTTTCTTCTTCCTCCGGTTTTTGATAACGAGGAGTCGAGCAGCAGAAATGCTATGAGCACAAGGTCTACTCAAGACATCCCAGGATGCACTGCACAAGGGCCAAACTCTCAGCAGAAAAAGGGGAGATCAGTGACTGTTTGCCCCACCCCAGGCCCAACATCATGTCTCTGTGCAACATAGATGGCACACATGCTCTCCCATAAAAACAAGTGTTTTTGGTCCATGTTGTGAGCTTATAAAGCTGTGGGAGCCTGAGCTGCTCTTCATCTGTCGGTGCAGATTGATGCTCTCTTCCTCCCTAGTTTCTTCCCATTCTTTTCTCACTGTGAGTTATCACCTTACTAAGTCCATACCGCTTCACTGGCTGGTTCACTGGACTTTCTGCCTTTCACCTACTCACCATTGTAACGACCATGACTGTTAACTTGACCTGACCCCTTTTTTAGTTATTGTTTTTTTCTTTATATTTAAACAAATGCTTGCCTGGAAACTCTTAAAACTAGAACAGGGAAGTAGCACACAAAAACAGTCTTCTCCCCATGAGCGTTGAGACTGCCGTCTACCTCATGCTACATCATCAGAGGTCAAAGGTAGTGGTGCATCATGGGGAGGTTGAGAAGTGATGATTAAACACTAATGACATGGGGTCATTTTTGTTATTTTCCCTTTTAAACATTTAAGTTAGTAAAGGAGGTTTAGTGAGAGGAGACCCTCTTTTATATATAAAAAAAACACTGAGGTCTGAATGTTTTTCTTTCCAATAATAAAGTGTTTATTTCTTCACAACAACAGCTAAAGTCTGGCAGCAAACGCAGTTGTTAAATAAAGTTGGAGACCCTTCTTGGTGCATTTTTTAGCTATATCTTTCAGTGGTCAAGCAGCACTATTACAAACCTGACACAGACGCAGCAGCAGCAGCTTTGGAGATAGAGCTGGGCTCCAGTCACATAATGAACTGCTTACGGTGTTGTCTTCTGACAGACGGCAAGTATCTGCCCCTCCTGGATACGTAATGACCCTGCCAGCAGGACGACCGTGCTCCTGGTGAGGATAATAATCCTTTTAGGGTATTGCAGGAGACAGGACTGCCCGCTTACTCAGATAAATCTGCAGAAGAAGCAAATGAAAATCCTTAATAGGTTTGACATTTTCGAGTCAAAGTTGAATGTGAGATTTTAAGTTTGAGGCCATCCCACTGCGCAAACCTTTTACCGAGGAAATGTTAAAGATTTACCTGCGTCTTCAGATACCCTGCAGGACTTATGATTCACTGCAGTTTTATAAATCCTTCACTGCCGGCCTGCATTGCCAGGACCACAGTGGACTCTGAAGTATGCAGTACACAGACTGCAGTGTTTAATATCTTCCTCAAGACCAAGTAGCAGTGTATATAAACTACAAGCCTCTTATTGTTGGAAATAATCTTTTGCTTTCTTTTAATCTAAAAGCATTTCAGTGGCATCATTTTTTGCATCTCTCCAAGTAAGGATTCAGTTTAATTGAATTAGGGATACAAAATGGTGCACATGAACACCACACATAACTAATATAAGTCATTATTTCTTCCATAAGAGGTTGTTATTTAACAGAATACCCTGCTGAGACTCATGAACTGACTTTCAACTTGTTTCCAGTGGACTCTGTGAGAAGACTGACCATGTCTCTGTGTAAAAACCATGAGATAAGCAGGCTTTCATTTTGAACCTTATTTTCTTCTTTCTGTTCGATGATGGCAGTGATGATTATCTCGGAGTTTGTCTCTCTCTGTGTCTTAACATACTTAGTTTTGACGCTCTGCTTCAGCTGTGTATCTCTGAAAAGTTGCAACACTGGGTATTTAACAGACGCTGGTCAAATAGTATTTGCCAATAATTCTTAAAAACACACAAAACAAGTTTTGAACAACTTGGAGCAGCAGATGGTTGAATCACAAAAAGTGGATGATTAAATAATATTTTTCCTTTTCAACACCACCCTTCTGCTGTTCCAACTATGGCTAAAACAAAGAGCAAGTATTATTTGCAGTACTGTTGGCTCCAGGTCTTTGTATTTAATAATGATTTTAGCTGTGTTCTGTCACTTTTCCCAAACATGGGCAAATGGTAGCCAATTTCATTAGAATAATTGGAATATTTAAAAAAAAAAACCATAAAAGAAGGATACATCCACTTTTATGGTGTTTCAAGTGTCTTGAAAGATGAACTGAATGCACCTTGAGTGATGTTTGGTTGTATTTTTTTTTGCCCAGATATTCTCTATTAACCTCCCTCTCTCTTTGTCTCCTCTCTCTCTCGGGTCTGTGTCTGTAGTCCTACCAGCTCAGCCAGCCTTTCAAACTGCCTCACACTGTAGTCAAAGAGAAACAAATACTCACATAGCAACATTGAAATATGTCTTTGTATGATATACTAAAACTTTGTTGGTGGGTTTGTTTTATTTTTTCAGTTTTTAAAATAAATATTTCAACTCGTTAATACAGGCCAAAGTGCGAGTGTGGTTTTTATTTTCTCCCTCCGATGTTAGACAAAGCAGCTGCATTCAGCAATCAGGAAATGTGATTAGTCAAGTGGGAGACTAATCTATTTTCAGGTAATTCAGTTTTATGTTTCTCCTCTCCATAGTATTATTCTTGGAAAAGAAGAGTGTCACAAAACCTCGAGGAATTCCAACAAAATTAATAAGTAATTGCATTTCAGCTTTTTATCTTTTGAGAAGATAATTTGTAGAATGGTGCCATTGATGAGAGTGTTTTCAATGCAAACAATAGGTTTCTTGTGCTCGTGTGTGTGGGAGAGAGTGGGAGAAAATTAGGGTGGGTGTTAGGTCAGTAATTGTCTTTTCCAGGGGCAGTAACCTCACGTCTACATCAGTGCGAAGCTAAAATCCTAATGCACCTAATTGATTTTTATTTATATATTTATTTATTTTTTTGGAGGGAAGGGGGGGGGGGATTCTTTTCCAGTAAAAGCATTGACTTGTGGAATTTTAAGTGCTTTGTTGGCATTGCACTGAAACTAAATTATTGTCAAGTTAGAGGCAAGAGAGAACTGTGTAGAGGTCTGCTGCTGCTGCCCCTCATGCACTGGAAACAAAGTAAAACACACACAACATCCCCCCACTTGCACACACACACACACACACACACACACACACACAGATTTGTTAGCGGCACTGCAGGACTTGTGGGTAAATGAATCAGCGTAATCTGAAACCACTGTGCTGAGATTACAGAAATCCATAATCTGGACTAAAGTGTGCTCCAGGATCAGCGTCTTATTCCTTCGTGGCTTCAACGCAACAGACTCCCCCTGAGAGACAAACACAGAGGAGTAGAGGCTACTCCTAACTGTACCAGGCCAATGTCGAGCTATCTTATGTTTCTTTTTCAGTTCCTCTGCATTGCGTACATCCATCTTTCAAATTAAGAATCTATTAGGGATCCTTTTTATTTATCTATTTATTTTTCTTTGCCTTTCATTCACACTAGAGGCCTGTAAACACCAAAAACCCGTTGCTACCCCTTCGAACTGGACAGGTGTTGCTCCACCACAGTTAACGAGCACACCTGGCCTTACAGCACACAGACCAGGTGTGCCTCGTTAGCTGACAGCAAGGTCCATGAACCTGCAGTGATTCTTTCGGGTTCAAGCAACAACAACGGGTTGAGGAGCTGTTGCGGCAAAGAGGCAAGTGGATGCAGTGATATGAGATTTTTAGGATGAGTTAAATGTCTGCTCTAATTCAGTAGCTCCTTCAGGTGTTTGCCAGGTGAGTCAAGGTAATTGGTGGGATTAAAAGGGAACAGTGTTCTGGTTCTCAGGCCTGTGATAGCTGCCATAGACATACATTTAAAAAAAAAAAAACAGTCAGCCTAACTCTGGAGTATCTTCAAGCTGAAGAGACATCCGTTCAGGTTAAAGTCAGACAGAGCGGTGATGGGAATCCTTGGAATAATAAGACAGATAAAGGTATGAGTTGTTCCAACTTAACAGGTGCAACAAAAGCTAACAAGAGAGTCAGTCACACAGTGTGTTTTAATTGAGAACACAAATTCTGCGGTGGAGGATCTGAACTAATCTGGCCCAGGTGAAAGATTTCACAAGCAGAGCCTTCAGTCAGCAGCACTTCTACTTCTCTTCTCCCTCAGTGACGTGGTATCAATTCATGTCCTTGTTTAGCAGTGAGCAAGCTACCTCTGATGTCGTACAGTGTGCAGTGGTGCTGTGTTGTTTTGTTCCGTGCTGCTGTTCTGTCACATGGGTAATGTGGTGGGTGGTGCCCGTGAGAAAGACAGGCTGAGCTATTTATAGTCTCTGCAGTTCTGTGCTGAGCTGCTCTACAGCAGGGCTCCTGGCGGCAGCAACGGTAGCAACAGCATCAGTGTCTCTGTTTGTCTCCCCTTGGCTCTCCAACACAAGCAGGATCCAGCAGGGACCAACCAGCCACACATTTATACGTACATGCTTTAAATCAGCAGGTACAATGACACTGACAGATACAGGCTGATTGTTCAGTCACTCGTGTAAAGAAATGTACCTACAGCAGGGATGAATCAAGGCCTCATTATGCAGCTGTGTGATTCAACATCAGATCTGTTGTTTGCTGCTGAAACGACATACACAACATATAACAGGTCAATGTAATGATGTGTCAAATATTAACATCAGTTGTTGAATCAGCATTTGACATGATCTCAACAGACATTAGGCATTAACCTGAGGCCTGGAGGTGTCACAGTGCTGGTTGCACAATGTCATTTCTGTGTCTGTGTGGAACTCAGTGCAGCTGTTCATGTCAGTGTCCTCTGGATATATAATTATGAAGTTTGCTCTCCACACAGAAACAACCTGCAAAATGATGTACCACAAATTGGTTTTCCTAGTTTTTTGTATTTGATAAATTGTTTTTTTTTTTTTTTTAATGTTTATAAAACACCTGAAACAAGTTGATTACTAAACGTTTTCACTTTTTGGGGGGGGGAATGTTTGAATTTGAACAATGAGTTGATGAGGAGATTTTTGCAGGGTTGAAGTAAACTGGTCAAATTTAAACCAGACATAATCATCTCTTGTATATCTGGTTTAAATTTTTTATTTCTATTTTTTTTACTATTTATTTGACAGGACAGTAAAGAATGGAAGGAAAGGGGCAGAGAGAGGGGGAATGACATGCAAGAAAGAGTCAGGCCAGTTGGGAATTGAACCAGCAACTTGGCTACTAGGGTATCAGCTCATGTGTTACATGACCTAACCACTCAGCTAGTAGGTCATCTCCTCTCTGTTTCAAATTTGATGGAAAATCACATTTAGACTACACATTTAGTGTAAACAGCAATAGTGTATCATTAAATTATCATAAGTTATTTATGGGGTTGAGAGACCCAGTGTTGCATCTGTCAGCAGGCTCAGCTTTTCCTAGAACCCCCTGACCCCTCAGACTGTCAGAACAAAATAATTGCAACATGATCACATCACACCAGAGTGCATTCATGAAAATCTATAATTAACCCTTTATATAATATACTGTACTTTCTTCTTTTTTCTGTAGATTTTTAGTTCTCCAAGAAAATATTTGGCTCACAGATGAGCTGAGCTGCATTCAGGCTCACACTGTTTCACAACGCACCCTGTTTTTTATTCATCTTCTTACACACTGCTTAGAGCAGACACAAGCTCCTTAAGAAAACAGCCATACAACAGTTACACAAGCTGTTGAGTATTTCACCAATGCAGAATTACTCCTGAACTCAACTGGATTTAGTGGGAATTTTCAACACAACCTATTTTTCAGCATCTGTTTGCCTGATAACATCTGAGGATGCCATGGAGTTGAGGTACAGGTGCAGCCCATGAGCCTCAGACTGCTTTTGAGACAAAAGAAAACCATTTCAGGTGTTTTACTCTCCATGGCACAGATTTTAGGATTACCAGATCATTTGCTACATGATACACCAAGACACATTTAGGTGGTTTACCCAGTTAGATGCATAACTCTGACAGCGATTAATATAATCCTGGAAATTCTGATCGTTGAACATTTTAAGTGATGCATAACTGCTCATTACTGTGAATAAGAGAGAGAAAAAGAGAGATGAAAACATTCGATGATCATGTCCATCCTCTCTACTGAAATTGCTGCTGGTCACAATGGATTAGTGTGTTGAGAGGCCAAATAAACCAAACCACATTCATTGAAGACACTCACAGACACACACAGAAAACACATATCAACAAAAACAGTCTCTTTCCTGACTGGCCATCGAGGCAACCTAGAGGCTGTCTATGCCCTTTGTGAAAAAATAACACTAGGCCCTAAAATAACACAATAAAGTAGGGAAAATGCGAACTAAATTCTGTTTATGTTTTTGTAGATGATTTGGCAGCCAGCCAAAATATCACCTGTTGGATCTGGGGTGTGACCTAAGCCCAGCTGGAGAATCGCAGCTCCACCACCATGTGGTGAAGGTCAGTGAAGGATACCTGAAAAGAACAACCTTTGTATTGTAAAACCGTCTGAATGCTCTTACTGTTCAGTGAAGGGTTTATCTGAATACAAGTGTCAGCCTTCTGAACAGCAAAGTGTCATCACTCTGGCCGCCCTCACTGAAGCCCTTTGAATGCACTGTTTTGTGCTTGCCTTGCATATTGCACTCTGGCGAGGCTGGCCTCGGCCTGCTTTTGAGTGCCTGATACAGATATGAGGTCACAGGGAGAGAAAAAAAGCCTTGCCCACTCCGCTGAGGCCTGTGGGCACTTCTACCCGAGTAAACAAACAAGCAGGCGGTACTTTGCTTCCTCAGGGGCCGATGATTCCTTTCAAAAGAATGAAGAGCCACAAAAGCAGCTTTTAGATGCTGCTGCAGATGAGCCCTTAGGGACACGCTTCATGGCTTCCTCATCAATATCTGGTACCGCTTAGGTGTATGACGGAACCTTTCATAAAGGAACTAGCACATCTTGATTTACTGAAAATACACAAAAAAGTTATTTCGCGCTCTCATGAAGAAGTGTGCTGTTGTTCTCTGTGCTATGGGGCGACATACTTCAAGGAGAATGATGAAGCATTTGTGTTGTCTGTGTGATGCAGCTTGAAAAGTAAATTAAAGTACTTAATCAGGGACAGAGGCATCATAATATCTGGCTTGTGGCTACGATTTATATTGTGTTTTTTTTCCCTCAGCTGTACTAAAGTGTTACGGTGGTGGTTTTGTGTGAGTCTATGACTGTGTATTTGTTAGTCTGTACATGATGGATGATTACTCTGTGAGCCATTAGAGACTTCAGAGGCCTCTGAGTGAGTATGCTTCTGAACTTCTGTTTGTGAGGACCAAATGACCAAAATTTTGTGGAGGAAAACAGTTTAAAGGAATAGTTTCGGGAAATAATTTGCTTTCTTTCCAAGAGTTACATGAGAATATCATTACCACTTTCATGCCTGTATACTTTGGTTTTTATACAGATTAAGCAAATGAGAAATAACATGTTAATTTGTGAGCTTTAGAGGGGCTAGCTCCTCACCCTTGTTTCCAGTGTTTGTGCTAAACTAAGCTAACAGTCTGTTAGCTGTACCTTCAGACATCTAACTCTGTGAATTGAAGTGTATTTCCCAAAAATGTCAAATTATTCCATTAAGGTTTAGAATCAGGATTATATTTTAGATTAAGGCAAAAACAGAGCATAAGAAGGACAAGAAGATTAAACTGTTAAATACTAAAAGGTTAAGGTAGGTAAAGCACAATGTGTAACACTGCAGCATCTTATTGTAAATGCTTCAACTCAAAATAAGGGATTAAACACAAGGATAATTTATTTTGGGAAAAAGAACTAAGTCGCTTATTTTGCAGGAAACATGCAGATCAGAAAATGTACCAAGACATTTGTTTTTTAATATCAGAGTTAAGGTTTTTTTTTATTGTTTTTTTTTTCTTATGTGTATGGGTTTTATTTATTTTCATATTTATTTCTTGCTTTGAACATTTTACATTTCTTTACATACTCTTCATATATTGTGTGCCTATAGCTGCTGTAAATCCCTCTACCTCCCCTCATTTAAAATAATAACAACTGTAAACCATCTGCCCTCCCAAAAAAGAGTGTAGTGGGCCATATTTAGGGTCCTCATATATATACAAATATAACTATCTCTTTCTCTCTCTCAGCCTGAAAGCACAAGAACAAACAGTGCCACAACTGCAAGTCCTTAGTTGCCCTCCTGTCTTTATAAAGTGCAGTATATGTGTCTGGGCATAGCAGACTGTATGTTGAAGCCTGGCGGACTGAATCATAGCGTCACATGTCTGTACGTGCAGACCTGATGGTGTGTTTTTATCAGACTGGATAACAGGATGATAACAATCTTTTCAAATATTGGAGAAAATATCTGCACAGACACACATACAGGTTTTGGCAGGTAGTAATAACACAAATGGTGGACAAAATCATCTTTAAAACCAGCATGACCCAGATGTGATCTTTCCCTGCCGTCAAAACATACATGAACATCTGAATCTAGGTCACATAGGGTTACAAATCACATCAGTTGCTGTGTCCTGCTTTGCCCGTTTTGCCCATCAAATTTAATCATTACACATGTATAGTAATCCAGAGAGTCAGCCCCCTGCCCTACTTTTGCATCCAAGAGAGAGAAAGAGACAGAGGCACAGACATAAACATAGACATCAACTAAGAGACAGAGGAGGGGTGGGGGCATGACAGACCCAGACAGTGCATGACACGAACTCTGCTTTAGGAGAGAGCGAGAGAGAGAGACGGGGTTGCTAGGAGACCTGGCCAATGCAAACCCAGCACCATCTGCTGCAGTGAGTGGGTTAGCCAAGTTGGACAGAGAGAGAAGTCAGCCCAGGAGGATCATTGAAAAGAACTCTACAGGGAGAGACAGGGGAGGGCTGGGGACAGAGGGAGGAGAGAAAGGGATGAAAGACGATAATGGAAGAGGAAAGAGAGAAAAGTGAAAGCAAGATATAGGAGTGGTGGTGGGGAGTAGGAATGAGGAAGAGAGGTGAGTACAGGGAGGGAGGGGGGAAAGAGGAGGAAAGTAAGCATGACGAGGAGCTTGATTAATGTATGACTAACAGGTGACCATTACACCACCCACTCATAACACTCCTCCACGGACGCGCACGCACGCACGCACGCACGCACACACACACATATCTTAAAATCCACTTTCATAGTCAAAAACATTCACACAATATTTTCTGTATTAAATTGAGATGTGACACTGGTGGAGGAGAAACCAAGTTGCTGCTGCTGTTGTTGGGTGTTACTGTTTTTTTCATAGTCCCCCTATGGTAACAGATGATGCACTTGTCACCATGGGGACAATAAAATGTCACCATCTGATATCACTGCTCAGTTGCAGCAGGCTTTGTGCTCACATCTTCTCATGATCTGGTCAATTCACGCAAACATCCAACTCATAATTAGAATGAATGACTCATTTCTCTCACCATTATTGTTGATTATTGTTGTGTTTTAATAAAGCAAGAATGTTATTTGTGTGTAGAAGCTGCACTGGCACATATCTGCAAAAACAAAGCATTGGTTAGTTTTCTGTGTCAAAGCTGCAATATGTGCAGATTGTTTTTATTCTCTCATAAAGGAGCTCTCCAGCTTTACACATGAGGCCAGTGAAGAGAGCTTTTTACATCAAGACAAGGCTCTGAAAGAATAGCATACTCTTCCTCTTATTGATGAAAAGCTGAAGTCGTAAACAATTAAAGACGCCTATGCTCAATTTAATACACTCTGTTTGGGGGCTTTCTTCTGTTTAGAACAACCAGTAGCTTATGGTGGCTAATGTTAGCAAACTTGCCAAAATGTAGATATATTTGTTCAAAACTGAGTTAAAACCAGACTCTAACTTTCTGACAACATGTTTACCACAACTATTATAATTATACAGAAAAGTATTATATCATTTTTTCATTTTGATATATATCAAAATGAAAAAAGGAACTAGAAAACAGAGGTAAAAACCAAACTGCAGTGAGTGTGCTCCTGCCAGTTAACTCTAGCTGGTGAAATAGTTTAGCTGAAGCTAATTTCTCCTGTCCCAGCATCTTAGTTATTAAGTTTGTAATACCACATAAATAAGACAGTAGCTAAATCTTATTTAATTAAAGATGAATTTATTATAGCACCTCATTAGTTAAAAGGGACAAGAGAGCTGAAAAAGAAACAAGGAAAAGGACACATTTTGTTTTTTTGCTCTTTGGTTTTATGTCCGCGATAGTTACACATTTTACCTTAGTGCCTTCGCAGATCAAATAATCTAAAAGTAATTAAATTGTGCTTAACTCTGATCACACCATCAAGCTAATCCTGCATTTGTCTTCACACATTATTAACCTCGGGGGGGTGAAGTTTGAAAAACATGGACATTTACTAGGCTGAAAGGGCCTATAACAAAAGACGCAATTTACACACACCATGGAAAATGTATGTTCCAGTGTGTTTGTCGTTTGACCCAGTGCCCCCAGTTTAATGACAGCTCGAATGCTCCTTTAAGGTGCAGGACTCACAGTATCAAACTTTAAGAGTGCACATGAAGACACAAAGTCTATATTCCATACAGATATCAAGGTGCTTTTTATTAGATGAAGATCCAATGATATATAGTCAACATCAGCATCCTCCTTTACAAAAGACATTAAAATTCAAACATTTTCAGTAAAAAAGTAGTATCGTACAGCCAATGTGGGGTACCAGAGAGAGAGCATGACATGACCTAAATCATATTCATTCATCATCATATAGAACACAATACATTAACACTATTTACAGTCTGTAACACGGAGGTTGACATGAATGGTAATCCTCATGGTGAATACAGTAAATAGAATATATTTATATATTAAGATCTTTTGTTTACAAAATCATAATGCATTATATATATCACAGAGAAAGGCTATCCACAACCTTGGCTTTCAGCTATGCACACACCCCCTTGTTTTGTAACACTTGTCCAAGCAAAATGAGATATTTTGTTTGCTCAACAATATTGTTGATGGGTGGGTTCTTTGGTTGTGCTGGGTTTAATGTCACAGCCTATGACTGAGCAATCAGCTGCTGAGTGTTACAGAAGGGTTATCTGTTTAGTTAGAGTTTTGAACAGGGCTCACCTTATACAGAGCAAAGTCTAGAGCAATTTTTGATATAACAGAAAACTATGTGTGACAGGGCAACTAATTTTATTTGTCTAGACCAGGATCACATTTAATCTGTAGTGCTTTTGTGCCATTGCAGAAGGACCTCAGAGCTCAAACGGACTGGGATGCAACTGATTGGAAGTTGTATTACAGCACAAGGTCTCAGTGCAACTCTAATACACACAATTTCTTTTTCACAAAAACGTAATGATGACCGAGCATGAAACTGGTCAGAAATTTTTTTTTTTGTTTTAGATCATGCATGCATTAACGTTCCACAGGATGGAGGCGGCTATAATGGATTTTCTCATTTGAAAATAATGCATTTCCATCAGAGAACAGTACATCCAGCACATTAAGTTGGCCTTAACAAAGTTAGCATCAAGATACCTGAGGAATGATTCCCATTAATGTTTTTCTCAACTATTACCCAGGTGTCCTAACTTGAAGGCCCATGATGTATGAGGACTATTTAGTAAGATAAGTTAGGTGGGAAAAGTAAGAAAAAGAAAAATGATCTAAAACCGGGGCAAAACCTAAGGAAATAATGTGTTGGTGCATTCAAGCAAAATAATGAGTAAATGGGTCTATCTAATGCATTGCTTCATAATGTTGCCCAGTAGGTAACAGCAGTTAAACAGCATTCATCCCAGACTGAAAGAGAGTGATAGGTATTTCCTTTTGCTTCTACAGTGCACATCTCTGTGGTCAAGTATGTACATTGTATTCGTTTTTTAGTATTTGCATTTTCTCTTGGCCCATGAAGCCAGTCATGCACTGGCCATTTGTTTCTTCAAATCAAACTATGTGGAGGTCTGTTGTTTGCATGATAGAGGGGGTTGTGTCTGACTGATCATTAGCTGTCCCCCCCAAGCCTACAGAGCCTAATCACCTTTGCTCATCTACAACAGCAGAGAGATACCCACAGTGTTCACAAACCTTTGGAAATCCCCGCCAAATTCGCTCACCTGAGACAAGCATGTTGTATAATTCTATCTGGCCAAGTAACAAAGGTAGACACAGCAATGCGTCCACCGACACCAGACACACATGAGGAGGATCAGCAGATCACATTACACGACACTGTGTATCAAAGGATGAATAAAACCCAGGAGAGCTGCTCTGCTGCTGCTGCGAGGGCAAATTCCTATGAGGTTTAAGGACAAGCTGGTGGCTGTCCGTATCTCTTTCACTGTCGGCCCACCCTGCTTGTCCTGAACTGCATCACTGGCAAGACTTGGAGTGGATCCCAGCCAGAAGCCATCAAAGCCACTGCATAACTGGATCAAGATCTTCTCCTCCCTACCATGTTGAGTGAGTGGCCCACCCCGCCCCGCCACAACCCAACCTCCATGTGCTCGGGCCTCCGTGCCAAGCCTCAGCGCCAGGCCGCATCACTGGCCCAGCTGGCATGGCCCTGATCAGCTGGATTTGCTATAATCATCTTAGGTCATTTCATTCACGCTGTGGCTAGAGAGATTGTCCATCAGCTCTTCAACCAAGACCAGTGAACATCACCTGGTTGGGACAACCGGCTTCCTTCTGGCTAAATTTCCACTGATTTACCCATTAACAACTGGTTTTAACATTATTGTTAGAGAAGGTAGATAACTTCACACAATGGGAGCTTTATCACCTTTTAAAGAGCTATCAAATCATGTTTCAGTTAAAAAAAAATGTGAAAATGAGACCGCGTCTTGTATTGCTGGCCAGTCACCTAGTCCTGCTAGCTGCGCACAAGCCTGCCTAGTGTGTCTCTGTCAAGCTGGGATGTCTGGGACCTTGACATGTCTGTGTGTTTGTGTGTGTGTTTGTACATCACGAGGCGCGGTAGGGAGGGATGGGCAGAGAGTTACAGAGGTTAATAGTAAATCAGCCAAACCAAAGTCACACACTCACCCACCACACACGACCCACCATGCCCCCCCCCTTCCTCCCATCCATTTGTCCATCCATCCAGCCACCCAGCCCCCCCTCCCCCCCACTCTACAGTTGCGGTCGTGTCCCGGCTGCTTGTCCCTCAGTCCCAGCCATTGTCCTTGATCATGTGGGCTAGCTCGATGATGAACTTGCCCTCTTTATACTTCTGACTGCTCTCAAAGGCATGTTCCTGGAGGGTGTGGCAGAGGACAGGAGAGACAGCATTTAATTAAAATGACAGAGACTGGTGACATATTTATATCTCTGATGGAGAGTAGGATAGTATAGGGAGCAAGTTTTTTTATTTTGTGTAGAATAAAAAAACTTGCTCAGGATAGTCTTTTCAATCCTTGACTCAGTTCTGGCCCCTCTCTGCTCCTGGCTCTTTGGGAGCTGGTTATATAACCGCTAGACACTTAACACTGCAGAGGAGCCTGCAGAATCAAAACTGACCAGACTGGAGCGTTATACCTTATATTGGTGGAAATGTGTCCCTAACCACTAAATGTGCCAGAGAAAAAAAGCTAACAGCCACAGACTTGAGCCTTGCAACCGCCATCAATGACGTAGAGTGTGCTTTAATTTTGCAGGTTGTAACGTGCATTTCTACTGTTAGGAGTGTAATCCAAAATTCCTGGAAAATATGATTTGGATTCATAACAAACGCCAGAGCAAGAGTCTGAGAAACACAGAATCTTATTAAAGTAACTAAGTGTTGCTCTATTTTGTAAAATACGTCAACTCACATCATAATTGTACATTTTTACCCTTTATTAGTTTTTCCTTATATGCTGACTGCAAAATGTCAATTATTTGAAAAGCATAACTGAAACAATATCTCATTGGCCTAGTTTAATGATATACTGTAAACTCAGTAAGAGTAAGTAACCACGTTATGAAAAGTAAAACATCAAAGACCAAATTTGTGGCAACTATGAAGGCTAAAGCTTCTCTAATGGTAATTTGGTTTATGTCTAAGTACTTACTAACTAAAAAATAATCACCTCAGCTATGCTTTGTCTTTAGTGCCAATTAGCAAAAATTAGCATGCTAACACTTTAACATCAATATGTTAGTTGTCATTGTAAGCATTTTCGTGGCTTATCTTTCCACAAGTAATCTAGCTAATGTTTCTTTATAGTGATTTTTACAAGTATTGTTTAAACAAATCAATTTTAATGTTAAAACAGGAATATGTTGGGAGTCTATGTTTTTGATTGACAGTTGCTTCTCATGGTGGTCTCACTCAGCTGCAGTGGCTGCTGCTCGCTCATCCCTCCTAAGTTTTTGTCCACCTCCCATGTCCCTAAATATTTTTTTTCTGGCCCCTGTTACCAACCATGATAGCAGCAAGCAGGAAACCTATGTCTATGAAAATATATTTTATGGTGTAAAATGTTTTTCAACCCCTTCAACTAAACATTGTGGGCGTTATTTTGACACAGCTCCCCTTTTAAAGGCTGCTTCATACTTTCCATTTTGGAGAGTTGCTAATCAATGCCATAAATATGGAACAAAACAACAACTTCTGCTTACTGTCCAAGTCCATTAACAGCCTCATGTTCTTCCTCAAAGCCCACTCACTCTCTGTAAGCCTCTCTTGAAAGCAGAATCACACAGTAGGTCGATACAAATGTTCTTTCACTGTGGAGCATCTGTACCCTGTTTTGTCTTCAGCTATTTTGGTTCTGAGCCGCAGACACACGTTATCAGATTTCTCAGTGTAGAAGTGCAGTAGGTCAAGCCTCTCGATAGAACTTTGATGAGTGCAGAAAATCAACACTGCTGCAATTGGTATTAATGGCAGCCCTCCATTAAGTCCTATTTTTTGTTTGAGCGTGTGCATACATGTGACCTCAGTTTTCTTTGCCTTGTGGGGTCCTGACCGGAATAGAAAGCACCCAGAAAAGTAGCTACTTTTGAAGCTGGTTTACTAGGTGTTTGCCAGGCGCCATAAGAAAAACAGTTATTTTTAGGCAGGTTTAAGGTTAGACACATAGAGTGACTGTTATGGATGGAGGTTAGGCAAAAAATGCCGATCAATGAGGTCTTCTCAGAAGCCAAACAATAAGGATACTGTGTGCACATGTGAACATGCGGTGACCCTTTAAGGATACAGTCACATGCCCTATAATGTAAACTCTCTCCTTCATACTGACAGGGATCACCAGTGACAGCTGCACATGCTCAGTTCTGTTGATATATGAAGACAGCTAGCATGTGGATCTTGTTTTGCTCACCCTGACATGGGACCTAAAATACCGTCTGCACTAAATACATACTGCACGTGTATTTTGACATGCTATATCACAGCTTTGCACAGATATCAACTGTGTATATATATATATATATATATATATATATATATATATATATATATATATATATGTAACAGGGCTACAGAGTGAGGCTATTAACTTTATTTTAACACTCAAATGTTAAAATCAACAAAACTGATAGTGTACATGAATTAAATCAACAATTGTGACAGTTGTGATGAAAATTAGTCACATTAAAAAGGCATCTACTAAAACAACACCACTACAATATCTACCGTATGATCCACTACTGTATGTTAACCTTCCAGTTTGAGAGACTAAGGAAAGATAAATCGAGCCCGAATCAAGATTTTTTTCACTTCGGCAAAAACACATCACAAGTTACATAAGATAAAATAAGACTTCTTTTCACCAACTGCTCTGAGAAGTCTGTCTAATAAATAATTCAGCCCGCAGCTGTACCACTGCATTGACCCTGACAGAGGAGGAGGTCCAAACATAATTAGGGTGCAAATAAAATTAGAGAGTGCTATAATAGCAACCTCCCAGCTTATCATCCTCTACCCTTGGATGCAGTTTGTGGGGCTGTGCATCAAATCAGCCAAGGACACTTACGTATTTCCAGCCCAGAGTCGTCTTGCAGTTCTCACAGTAGATATCTGCTACAGCATGCAGGCCTGTGAGCAAAACTCTCTCCTCTGCAGGGCCACACCCGACGTTCACCCTGAGAGAGGGAAAATCATTGTGTGGGGAGGAAAGTAGAGAGGAAGGAGACACAAGCAGAGAAAGAGGGAGAAAAGTTTTTTTTGAATGTGGCTCAAGTCACTCAGTTGCATATACTGTATGATGTGCTCAGAGTGAGTCACTGCCTCCCACCCACTCACACAGCGCATAGTGATAGGGCACCAGGCCGCGAAGCATAGATTCAAACAGCCTAATTTTCACACTCAATTCAGCTGATAATGACAACGCTCCGAGGCACAGGCTGGTTCCGTCTACACTGGAGCATTAAAAACAACACAACTACTATGTAGAACAACATGTACCTATTTTATAGGACCTGAACCTGTTAGATCATGTTTCTCCTGTGTGTCCAGCATGTTGTTACTAACACTCAAAGTCACGTGCAAAGCCATTTCTAAAGAGGTGGGTTGAAATGCAGCAGGAGAGGTTTGGCCATTTTGGAAGGATACTCACACTGAGTTGAACAGGTAGGCTCTGCCCTGGCTGCCTTGGAACGACTGCAGAGACAAGATGAGACAAAGATGAAAAGGCTGCAACGCCCTTTCATATAGTCTATAAATCTATAAAAAGATTTAAGCATGCTATTATATTGCCATAATGCTTAAGTCAAATAAGAGCCCTGGTTTGGTTTCCTTGTAAAAACGCCCACATGTTGATTTGAGACATGCCTTTACATACGTTCTTATTTTAAAAAATATGCAGACAAAACCTATTTTATTATCTACTTTAAACTGAGGTGTAGTCTCCCAGTAACAACCAATATGCTACTGATATCATCATCATGTTTGACTTATGCATAAGTAGCTTTAGCAGTAATAATGCTGCATAAAATTTCCACAACATGAAAGCTGGTATTGAAGAGACAGATTAATTAGATTTATTTAGGGCAGACATCTTACAATCGGCAGAAGGCCTTTGTGCACAGGTGAGCGTGTTTTCATTTTTGCATGTGGAAAAAGTGATAGTGCATTCATAATCCAATTGACTAACCAGCTTATAACATAATCCATGCACAGGCAATAGTGTGGCTGCAGCTCTCACAGACATACAGGTGTTCAGCCTGCTGTTTATTTTTATCATATAACATAACTTTTTATAATATAATATAACTGCTCTTCCTCTTTTAAATCTTTCACGTTTTATCATATTCTTTGATATAAATTGAAAGAGACAAAAACTATACTAACTATATATATGCTTGTTTCCAAAGTAAAAAATTACCCATAATAATAATAATAATAATAATAATAATAATAACAAAACATTAAGGAAAGTGCATCTGCCTGTGAACTAGAACTAGTCTGAAATAATTAGCTGCCTGAAGGACTGTGCTAACGGTTTCCAGGGACAACTGCTGTTGGTAAAATGAGACAAGTCACTGGAGCAGAGCATCGCTGTTACTGCCGGTTACCTTGGAGATGAGCTCGTCGTGGTTGGCCAGGTGAGCTCGGCAGTGGATGCAACTGTAGGTTCGATGGCAGCTCGGCAGGTACGCCTGGAAGGTCTTGGAGCGCGTCATTCTGACCATGGGCGGGGTTGGCGGGCGGTGCAAGAAGGGACTGCCAGCCCAGGTCGGCTCACAGGGGAAGCACCGCAACACGCAGGTGAGGGCCGTGGTGGGCGGTGGGTCGGGAGGCGAACACCTGAGCACAGGGAGGATAAAACAGTAGCTAATGGTTACACGGTTGTGTAACAGCTGCTTCCTTAAGCTGATGTTTCAAACTGAGTCACAGGTGTATAATTGCTGATGGGATTACAGTCTGCTCTGCAGGTTTAGAAAATTTTCCAATCTGCTTGCATCTGTGAAACTCTTAAATCCTCAAAAAGCTAGGATATGATGAGGGATTGTACATTACAATGGAGCCTGTGTCCCAGGCTGGGTCACTGAATTTCACATCTCATTTTCAAGCTGACACTACAGTGAAGGAAGTCTACCGCATAAAATTCATTCAAACATGGTACAGGTTTCCCAACACAGGAAACCCCCTCATCGAAAATGTGGTCAAAAATTAGTCCCAGTTCGAAAAGAGAACAATTTGGGTTTCCAAAGCAGGGGCAGACAAAGAAACATTTTTGGTTGGTTCTATTTAAGCTTAAACTAAACAATTAAAGTCATTAATTTGTCTCTAGGGAAGGTCAGTCAGTTGGTCGATCCACCACTACAAACTGAGATATCTCATCAATTATTGGATGAATTGTCATGACCCCTCCCCCAATCAAAAATCAAAAGAGCCATTAGTTGCAGGTGCAGATTCTTGTCCAGCTGTCTCCATTCTGCTGTGACTCCTGTTGAATGCAGACCTTTTGAGTGCACACAGGCAGCAAAGCTAGCTCACATTCTGTGTTTAAGTCTATGAAGCTGCAGAGATAATCTGCTTAGCCTAGCACAACTGTGAGGATCCTGCTATGCTCTCTCCATGATATCCAAATAGACCGAGCCCTTGAAATACTTCTGCTGGTATGGCCTGGTGACTGAGAGGCTTAGCAAGCGGGCCTGGGAGCCCATCCCAGAGGCTTGGGGCCAGGAGGGCAGGAGTATGTTTTGGCTAACTGTACAGGCCTGTGGAGAGCACAGGCCTCTAACCTTTTCCTTTTCCTTGTGTTGCAGCTATAGTGTTTGTGGTTTTATTGTTTAATGTAACTTTAATTGTGATTTCAGCACTATGGCTCTGCCAGGAAATACATCATATCAATCACACGATTTGATGATATTTTTCACGAAGTTCAAGAGGAGCTTCGCCCATCCACCTGTCTATTTCAACTACTATTCTTTCTAACCTAAGCTAATACAGAAAACATGACCTTTCCAACTAAATAAAAGTGTTTTTTTGTAGTTTATATTACAAAAGACTATGACTCTCTATATAAAAATTCTGCTTAAACTTTTATGAGTTGTTTCATCACCGTCATAATACACTATGTTGACCCATTCTGTCTCCCCTCCTTCCTGTCTGTCTTTACTGAACCATCTGGAAAAACTAATAAAATACTGAATGGGAGCAGGAGGCCTCTGTGAGTTCAGGACAAACAACAGAGAGAGAGAGGGAGAGAGGGAGAGTGGCCTCTTTACTGCTCTGCAATATGATTGTTTTTAGTGTCGGATGGAGGCTGATAAAGGCCCCAGTGCAGATGGGAAGGACCGGGGGATATAAATAAATAAGGCATTGAGACGTGCCCTTGTTGTCTCTCCTCTGACTTGATGCCAGCGGCGTGGGACTGGGGCACAAAGACGCACTCAGTACAGTTGTCAGAGTTGACCCCTGACACATGCGTGCACACACACACACACACACACACATATATACAGACTGATGTTTAACTCAAAGCATGTTTTATCCTCTCGGTCATTTCAGGACTGATGACAAGGAAGAAGTTTATGAAGCAGCCTGTCCTCTGACATACAGAATTGACACTATTGATTCATGGTCCTTATCTATTCAGAAAATGTTTTCCCACTTAATACATTTATATTTAGATACTGTATTATTACAGTATTATTAATTCCAAGAATTTAGGCTGAAGCGATTATTCACTTCATTAATTAGCTGAAATGCATAAAATAATAAATTCATAATTGTTTAAGCAATTTTTTAAGCAAAACTACCAACAAATTTTGGTTCAAGCTACTCAGTTGTGAGGATTTGCTGTTTTTATTTGTTTTATATCACTGTAAACTGAACATATTTGGGTTTTATAGGTTACAGATGATTGATTATTTAGTTACTCTCAGCCCCATACATAATACAGTTTGCAGCCCGATTACAGCTAAGTAATTAGTCTTAGGTACTGTAGGTATCTGAGAACATAAGCTTCAAACTTGACCTTTTTGATTAGAATTTAATTACATTAAACTTAAGCTTCTTCTTTTAAGCTTCTACTGCTGTATTTGGGACAAGACACTCAGGCTGAAAGTGCCAGCTAAATGTCAAAGATGTAAATGTGACGTCCATCACAACTGAGGCCAGATGACGCAGACGAGATGTTTACTCAAGCTAAGTGCTGCACAAATCGCTCTGTGGGATGCTGTTACAGTTAGCTGTCAGCATGTTATCGTGGTGCATCTCCTGATGCGCTAATGCACCTTTAAACTGAGCGACATTCAACAGCAGCGCAGGATTATAGTATTGCACGTGTTACACATCGGCTCATGGGTCATACATAATCCATGTGGAGTTCTCTCTGTGTATTATCCGCAGTCTGAAGAATCACTTCATTACAGCCAAGCAACAGAGTGACAGTGTATGTCAGCGGCTTTGGATGGACACTGATACTTCTTACTATTGTGATTAAAAATATATCCTAACAGTGAATAAAGTTTTGTTTTTTATTTAACGGGCCCATGGAGGGGATAAGCACTAAAGTTGAGATATTTTTACAACTAGTTGATCGACAGAAAATTAATCAGGAACTATTTCGGTGATCAATTAATTGTTTAAGCAAATTTTCAAGCAAATAACCCCACCATTAGTTAGTTACGAGGATTTGTTGTTTCTCTCAGTCTCTGAGTTGCTGGTCAAGCAAGCGAGACAACTTGGGTTCTGGTAACTCGTGACAAGCATTTACTCACTCTTTTCTGGCACTTTATAGACCAAATAATTAAAATATTTGGCAAATTAATAGACAATGAAAATAATGATGAGTTTCAGCCCGAGAGATGTTGAGGCTTTGATTTAGCAGGCACGAATTCCATTGATTTGGCCATAATATTTCTTAGCAGAAGTAACCGTCGTCAAAGGTTTATTTTGTTAGTCTCATATGCAGTCCCTAATGACAGACTTACAACATAGAAAAAAAGGAACTGGTAGCTGTAAAGGTAAGCAGTAAGGAAGTGAATCACATTAAACAGATGAGAATTGTCCTGGACTTGTTAAAGGCAGGGCCATGATGCTGTTTGACATTTCATAACAATTCCCATCAGTTTCCCAGAACAGGACCACACTCATCGTGGTGGGTGGACATGCTTGAAAATCATTTTTGCATGGCTACATTGTTTGTGGGAACAAGGATGTTGCTGACACGATGTGAAATGCTGACGCAAAGAGTCAATCCAGGCTGCTTTGCACTAAAAAAAAAAACCTCTTTGACAGAAAAACAGATAATGTAACTGATCGGATGACTACAGAAACTCATCGCAGAGATCCAGACGGTCTCCAGCAGCAGAAAATGTTATCAAAACTGACACATCAGGGCAAAGGCTGTCTACACAACCTCAGTGTGCGTCTTGTGTTTGTCCATCTTTTACCAGTTTATCTTTCACTGCGCCTGCCTGTGTCTTCTCCTCATCTGACTCGATGCCTCTCAGCATGTTTGTATATTTATTTTTTCTGTGTCACTCTGGCTATTCATCAGTCCCGCCACGGGTTATTTGAGGTCATTGAGCTGTCCATTCTGGTCATTTCTGGGTGTCATCACAAAAGGCTACGTGCCAGGCATCTCACCAGCCAAAAGGGCCCTTGTATCCCAACAAAACAACCTTTGTTATGTAATGCACTGATGCTGCCGCTGCTGATGCTGTTTCTGACAATGATCAAG
Organism: Trachinotus anak; assembly: GCF_046630095.1. Taxonomy (NCBI): domain Eukaryota; kingdom Metazoa; phylum Chordata; class Actinopteri; order Carangiformes; family Carangidae; genus Trachinotus; species Trachinotus anak. The sequence continues at coordinate 19,080,455 of NW_027273865.1, read as the reverse complement.
AGTGGGAGAAGGACAGAGGGGAGGAAGAGATGCGAGGGGGGGGGGGTGTAGATGAGATTCGGACAGGGACAGGGAGTTTGCTTAATGAACGGAGAAAGACAGAGAGGAGAAGCAGCGTGCATCCTTTCAGCGCTGGATGAGCTGTGTGTCCTACACAGCCCACGAGCTGCACCGACACAATTTCTGTACTTCATGTACTTTCATCGTGCTCTCCATTCAGTGTTACACCAAGGCCAACAGCATACAGCAGCATGACATCACTGACTAGAGGAGGATATAACTCCTCACTGCCTCCCCCCTCATATCAAATCTCACTGATGAAACGACGCTCCTGCATCCCAGGTGTCTGTGTGTCTGGTTACTGTTACTGTGCTATATCTGTACACCCGTCTAACCATCTTCTGCTGAGGGCGGTTAATGGTGGGCGATGCCTATTTTCAGGTGCTTTTCTCACGTTACTACAATTCCTCACAAAAAAAGGCCTGAAAGAAACACACTTTGAATGCTCATTATCTTGCTTGTTCATTGTGTTTGTTATTCCTACTTTCCTCATTCAAGCCTCCAAGAACAAAGTGGATGACGTGACAAAAAAAATCTGTACACAACTTTTGTTTACATCTGCAGGGATCACCTTTCAGGGCCTGCCACCATGTAACCCCTGTCTTCGATCACTGTGTATTGACCCCTCACATGATCAATACCTATCTGCGTGCAAATGAAAACAAATAGCAAAGAGGGGAGAGGTTGTGACTTGATCAGGCTGTCTGTTCTATGTGCACTCACATGGACTTTATTTTGTTGAATTTTTTTTTTTTTTGGGGGGGGGGGGTGTTGCAGCATTTCCACCTGCTGGTCTACCTGTCATTGACTTGTACAGGATGACATCACACATCATCCAGGTGTAACACATCAACAAACACACGACAACTTGCAGGTTTACGGGTTAGTGTGTATCTGTGCTTGTTAAATCACAGGCAGTGGCGCACTTTATCTGGGGCAGAACTTCAGCCACCACACGGAGCACAGATGGCGGGGATGCCTCGGCTCAGCAATGCTAAAAAAAAAAATAAATAAAATTTAAAAAAAAAACACTCGCACATGCGCACACTCACACGCACACGCATACACACGCACCACTGTGACGACTTCTGCAGATCGATGGGAATCAGGTGGTCGCCGTCAGAGTTTACATGAACGTATAGGCCTATTACGTGATAAGCCGCATCGATCAGCGGTGACGCGCACAATCACAGCCAGGCGCGTGCACGCGGGTGATGGCGCATACGTGCGGGACCGCGACCACGGGCAGCGTGCGTCCTCATAATAACCACTGGACACAGTCGGTCCACTGCAGAGCAGACTTCAGCATCCCATCCACGGCCAAAAAAAAAAACAAAAAAAAAAAAACAAAACACCAGTCCACACGTGAGGAACTGTTGTGACAATTATCTAAAACGTGTTAGCAGGATACAAAATCACAAGCCTGTGTTTTTGTTGTCGTTTTACAGCATGTGTACCTGCGGTGTAGCCCTTTGTTAAAAGTTGCCTCGATGACAAGGGAAAAAAAAAAAAAGTATCGGACAGCCTCTACATAAGTAGATAATAAGCTTCTGTGACACGAAAACAGTGCGTGACAACAAATGCAGCACGGTAGAAAAATAATGGAGAGGAAATCATTTTACCTTTGAAGGGAAGAAAAGGCGAATCTCCACGTAGCCTAGAAAATGTCGCACCTCCTCGTTTTCCTCTAGGCAGTGCCAATCCTAAAGCCCGTTTCGCATTCCTTCCCAGGCAAATTTCCTCTCCTCTCTGGCCCCGGCAGGTCCTGCAGAGACGCAATGTTTTGACGCGCAGCGATGCCCAGCAGAGTTTAGAGGAGGCAGAGAGAGAGAGTGCTGAAAGAGCCAGCCGGAGCGAGAGGACGCCCTGCTCCGTACTTCCGTGTTGGCAGGAAAACCCGTTATACAGCCAGGATGCTTTTCTTTTATCGAACAGGACTGTTTCTGTGTCTGTTCATGTTTCACACGGACGTCCAGCAGCTTAGTTTTCAGCGTCTGTCACTGTTACGGTTGTAATTCATGTTTTTAGTTAATATTATCCAAATAAAGTGGTGCGCAAGCTCAGTTTAAGTACAGCGACAGTCGTTTAACACGTTTCTTTGTTACATAATCGGAGTAAAAACAAAAACGCTGAAATGAATTTGATTGTAATCGTTGCTTTATCTTCTCAGGGTAGTTGTGCGTGTTCACTTTTGTCAAACTCATTTTAACTCATTTGGAATAAGAAACTTAGCGAAACTAAAGGACAGCTAAAAGATCTCCTGCGATTATCAACCATCACAACCCTGCTTTTTCATAACACGGTGGAAGAAACATTCAACTAAATTAATTTACTGATCGTAGTGATATTCGCTGCTATTAATTAATAAATATCTAAAATAAATATTAACCGTTAGCACGACAGGCCATGAGCGGACACTCCGGAGGAAGTGACTCATCTTGACAGCCGATCTTTGGTAAAAAAAAAACACACTGGTTGTTGACATGATGAATAAGTGACAGCCTCATCAGCCAATCAGCAAACCGATAAGGCATAGCAACACTGGGCTTATTGGTCGAAGATAGAAGCGAGAAACCAATAATGTCAAAGGAATCTAATATTTTCCACTGAAGCTCTGCAAAGAAAACAAGCTACCTGTGAGAGTAGTTTTATTAAACAGCTTGAAACAGGTGAAAAAAACGCTGAGACCTCGTCTATTCTAGTACAAGTGAGCAGAAAAAATGTCTTTGCGGATGATTTTCTTGTATCAAAACATGTCCAGCTTCATTAAACCTCTCTGATGCAGGGACAACTTCTTAAATCCCTCCAGGCTACAGCGCCACCTCCTGTCAGTCTGCTGATGGGTACCAAATATTTGTCTATATAAACTATCAAATTTATGTTGTTCAACATTATAAAGGTGTTAAAGTCTACAATAGGTACATACCACTTAGCTGAGATTTTTTTTTATTGATATTGATAAAAATGCAGTTATTCAATAACTGCATACACCATGTGGGATAAGGCATTTTGACAGACACAAGCGGCCAGGTCCCACACACCGAATCTGTCAAACTCACAACATATTCAAACATAACAGTTTATCAGATATTCATTTGAGCATGCAAAAGAAATGTTCACTCAGAACTGCACAGGTAATGTAATCGAAATATTTTAGAGTATATTCAATAATGTAAGATCTGTAATATGATTGGTAGATCACAAGCCTTTCTCCCAAACACTGATGGTTTTAGATGTTACAGGTGTTTTTTCAGATTTACACCTGTGCAGATTCCACTAAGACATAATGTCAAACACCAAACTTAAGTAATTAAAACTGCAATACTGTTTTGACTGCTAAATACCAAACAATATACAGTACATTCAACCAACTACATTCAATACGGACCCTCACTGTGTGGTCACAAGTTTGAAAAAGAAATGTCAGTGGTATGATAATCCTAAAAATCTTAACACATTCAAACTTTGAAACCCACTGTGAGGTATTGCTAGTTAATCACTGTCTTAAATAAATTTCTATTTCAAATCACTGAAATAACACATTCGATCAACGATGTCTCAGTGCCTCTGCTGTGTTCCCAGTACACTTTAAAGCCCATATATTTAAAGTGGTCATATTTCTTAACTAGGAAGTCCAACGCTGTTGACAATCACATTAACACAGGTGAAAAGGTACAACTTATTGCTAAAATAAGCAAGGTGAAGTTCCTCATTTTGTGCAAAATTTCTCTCTCTGATTCATTAATGGACAAGTGATACCTGATTCAGAGAAAACTCTAGAGACTAAACAACTACACATAAACACACAACTATGTAGCAATGCACTGTCTCTAAAAACAACGTAATACAGAACAATCCACCGTTCTATTGAATTTGACTGTGCTTAAACTCATTGTAAATATGGAGCAGTAGCGATTCTGACCTCTCACCGTACTCACACCATTGATTTGATACTGAACCTCATCGGACCTGAGGACTTGTGTCTGCATCCTATTATTTATGATAGCTTTTCTCTGCATCTGACACATAAAAAATATCTCACAACTGCTTAAATGTATGTATTAGTGCATCTGCTAAGTGACAGTCAGATTGTAAAAAAAAAAAAAAAAAACACCACAAAACATGAAGCAGCTGGCAATTTAACATTACAACATCAAGTTGTACCTGCTGGTGTTCTTACTAGCACAATACACGATGCAGTAATATGCAAACTGTCATGTACTTGATGGCTGTAGAAAAACAAAATAAAATAAAGGAGATAACAATACATAGCAGGTACAGCATGTGTCCTTTCAGTGTATTTTATGCGACTGAAAACACAAAAGTCTGTGTTACCAGAACAACAACTGATTCCCCATACAAGTGCAGGATGCAGAACATGATGGAGATCCCTACTGACTGTAAAACAGTGTGAGAGTAGTAACCCTGCTGGAATGCGTGCAGTAAAAGTCGGTTCGTGTTGTAGGGGGCTGGTTTGGCAGGTCAGTCAGGTTGAAGGATAATCACTGGTGGTGGTGGTGGTGGTGGTGGGGGGGTGAGGTAGATTTTGGCAGGTCACTGGAGCTTAGAAATGCCATTCCTGTCCATGAAGTCTTTAAGCTTGGTGGGAAAATCTGTCATAACTCCCGTGGCTCCCAAGTCAAATGCCCTCTGGAAGTCCTCCTCGTCATTCAGCACCCATATGTACACCTGAAACCAGACGCAGGACTCGTACAGTTAAAACGCGCACTACACAGAGTGGTGGGAGTCACACCAGGTTCAAGAATGCCTCTGTACTCTTAACAGTAGTGTTAGTGGCCACTCTGGCCTATTTTTGAACTTGTAAGAAACTCAGACATTTTCCCAGTAACTGCTTGTAACTACAGCACAACACGGCAGCCACAACAAACAGCTGTCAGCACATACAGGTTCACCATTGATATTTAATACTACAGGAAGTTTATTCTTGGAAGTAAAGATAATTCAGGGAAAGTGACTTAACCCTGACACAGTTCTGTATATATAACAGGTCTGGAGCTCTGAGTGAAAATAAAGAAACACTGAGATAAATTAACTTAATAGGGAAGTGGCCACTGATCATTATTATTTATTCCTAAAAACTGCATTTATCATTGTGCATCCATAATGAATAGAGTCATCTGTATGAGGAAGTTATTTGTGAGGACAATTACAGAAGGTACATAAAAGCAGTTTTACCTGTATTCCCCTGGCAGTGAGATGCTCAAACAGAGCTTTCCTCATCAGCAAACTAGAAGACAAAAATAAATGCTCATCTGCAGGGAGAAACTACAAGTATAGCAAAGGTAGAGCAAAGTTTGGTTGTAGAATTGTAAAGGTTTTGCACTAATCATGGTCACACGGTAATGTACAGTATACAGTGTGTATACAGTGTCCACAGTCAACTCAATATCAGCACTTTTCAAAAATAAAAAAGAGTAGACACAAATAAAATGCAAAATACAAGTTGAAGTGATGAAAAAGTTGTTAGTTATCAGTTATTCAGGTATACAAGTTTAAAACTATTATTTTATAAACATCAAACAGATTGAGCCACTCTGAAATTAAAATAAAGACAGAAGAGTGACCTACGTGTCTGCCAGCCAGGTGATGAACCGCTGACTCCTTGTTAATCTGTTAGGATCCTTGAGTCTGCAGAATCACAGAGAAATACAAAATAGGTCAACAGTCAGAAAAGGCACTGGTGTGGTTGCTACATTCAGACTTGACAAAAAGTTTTGGTGTGAAATGTTTTCTGCATTACAGGTTATGTGACTTGTAAAATAACATACAGCTAAAATTAGTCAAACAGCTGAATAAAACAAGTTCAAGTCTGAAATGGGACTGAACTGACTGCTTGAAATTCATTCTAGGAAGCAAAGGAAATCATTAACTAAAGTGGATATAAATGAGACTGGAAGAAAATGTACACAGCGACTGTCACACAACAATTCCCGATCACATAATAACTTGTCGAGCACGTCAAATTGAGATTCAGATTGTTTGTTCATGTGCATACAATAACCATGTCACCGTGTTTGAGTTGCAAATAACGTAAACACTGTAGAAAAACAGAATTGTAATAATGGAAATCACTTAATCCTTAGTGAATGTTCAGCATGTATAATCTGCTCTGTGACCTCAATCCTTATGATCCACTAACACATGCCCTCCATGCAAAGGGTGTGAAAGTTTCTTTTAATGACTTAATTAGTGAGTGAGATCATCTTTCGCACAGCATTGCATCCAAGATAACAGAGACAGAGCGGACACACTGCAAAAAGTCCAACAGTGGGTACATTGAACCAGAACAACATGTACCTTGTGACATTTTTAAAACCATTTAATTAAAGAAAACAAAGTAAATATCATGTATGTAACTCTCAACATCCACTTTAATATCAATATCAAGCCAGAGTTGTGACTTTAGGAAGAAATAACCTATTGACAAACAATTCTTAGCACAAGGTCCACTTGCTGGAAAACTTCCAGAGCTTTCAACCACATCTTGTGGTTCTTCATTGGCATATAGAGCTGGCTCATATAGTTACGTACAGAACTTCAGTCCCTCCTGTCTCTGTTCAAGGTTTGTCTGGCATTTGTCTGTGATGATGTGTCTTATCTGCTGATGAAGGCCACAAAACGTAGCCAAAAGGTCTGATAACCAGTAAGCAGACCTTGAGCTACTATTTTTTTTGTCAATGAACTAGTTCCAACTGTCATAATGAATTTCTAAACTCAATTTCACATGTTGTTCACACAAGATCAAACTTTAGCATTAAGAGAACAATTTTGTGTAGTGTTGCTGCTGTATCTTACTGACAAACTACAACTGTAAGGGACTTGTCTCAGAAATATCTTGGTTTCGGGTCTCTGTGGTTATCTCTTTTTGTTTTTTGTTTTGTTTTTTTGTCTAGTCACTCTGTGTCTCATTATAGTGGTTTTTACTCTTTTTTTGTGTTTTTTTTTTTTTATCGTTATGTGTAAACTTACTTGGTGATAATGGAGGGCATGGGGATCTCAAGGAACTGCTCCTTCAGGGGAACAAAAGGCAGAAGACCAGTGTAGAAGAGGCCCAGTAACTGCAATACTCTGGGAAAGCTGAACAACACTGGGATTCGTGGGTTCTGCAAAACACAAACATACAACCAGGATTCAGGCTCAGTTCCCTTGCAGTATAGGAGAGATAGCACTCATTTTCTGTCTTACAGCACTTTATACATCCAACTATAACGCCCGCTCAGTGAAAAGAATATTCACTTGATATTCACTTGATTAACTTCTTGAAATGATTGGACCAAATGTGAATTTAACATAAAAAATACTGACAGTCTGCAAGTAGGTAACAACAAAAAAATTAAAGAGCTCTTCATCCAAAAGTCATATGAAAGTACCTCTCTGTAACACTTCTTGACAATCTGGTTGCTGGCGTTGCCCCACACAGTTAGATGTTCTCTGTTGTACTTCACTACCAGCTCGGACACCTGCAAGGATTCAAAAGTCGTTATTACAGTCAATAAAATACATGTTACACCGGTGAAATTTTATGTTGCCATTCTACGTTGCTTATTGCCAAATGATTTTTGACACTGAGATCTGACCTACTGTTTGTCACATAATCCTTCAAATTACAACGCACAGTTACAAGAGAGAAACAATGAAGTAACCAGTAGGACATGCAAGTTATAAATTAAAAATCTGTGAACGGCAACTGCTGTGAAATGTATATGGCATGGGATATTGGCAAACAAATAAAAAGAGAAAAACAAGAGAACTGACAAGAGGGTTAAAGTACCAAAAGAAAAAGGAACACACAGACACAAACATACACAAACCTTCTTGATGAGTGTGTCATTGTTGACCTTGATGTCAATGTTGACAGGGGTATTAGGGAAGGCATCAAAAACGTCCCTGAGGAGTGGGATGCGTTTGTCCTCCCCGCCTTCACAGAAACACTCTGCACAGACAAGGACAAGTCAAAAACACAGCCGGCTTCAGATTAAAGTGAACATATTTTAAGTGTGGTTTTCTGTACAACAGTCTGTAAACTAAAACTTTATTATTATCTGTTAAAAGTCAAATGTCATATATCATTGTGATTTTAAATTCCTTTGCAGATGAACTGACCCTTTTGTGCAACATAAACTTTAAATATATTTGTTCCAACACACAAACATCCATCACATGTACATGTGCATGTGCATGTAGCTGAGCACTCTGGGGAACACACTGACTGCTGATGTTGCTGACAACACATCTGTATGTGGGCTATGTTAGCTTTGTAGTAATTACACCTATCATGGGTATGTGATGCTCACCCCTTTGAAAAGTTACCCCCAGCTTGCAGAGGTATGGAGGTAGCTCCTGCAAAGAGCACACAGCACACAGGTTAACAGACAAGAGCTACAGCCTGTAGTCCAAGCCTGTACGGTCAGGGCAGGTGCAGACGTTCATGGTAATGATGGTCAATATTAAAGAGACAGGAACCCAGCAGGGACAAATAGCAAAGCAAGATTCATGTGAAGAACTTTGTGTGTCTCTGTACTACAAGTCCAAAGATCACTAAAATCTTCAGTTCCACAAATATCATTTTGGTATTGAATTAGTGGCATCTATCAGTATCATTATCAGTATTTCCACTGATGTCACATTCAACTTTTAGTTGTGATCTTTGACCTTCAAACAGACTGGGTGGACTTTGTAAGGCCTCTTTTTTTTCATTGCGCATTATAAATGAAGACCAGGGGTCAGCTATTAGGTTCAACCATGGACCTGTTTTTTCAGCATTGTTCAGTGGAGAGGGCAGCCTAGTTTTACAAGCAGCGGAGATCTACTCATCCACTGTGTGTTGTATGTGTTTAATTTGTTGCAGTATTTTATCACATTTACATTTGCTTTGGTATTGTATTTGAATGCAGATGTCATTTCTCCATTAGTAAGTGAGGGCGCCCAGAGCTACAGCAGTATTTGTACTGCTCATTTGGCAAAACATGACTCAAGAATGACAGTGGCCTGTATCATGAATGGTCAAATAAATTTCTGTTAGACGGCCACTTCTTTGTGTTTGGGATTGCCCATCACTGGGCAAATAGATAATCAAAGTTGTGTATGACAGAAAAGAACAGAGATCCCAACCAACAACTGACTGACCAAGAATTTCTGCTGGATCTGCTTTTTTTTTTTTTTTCTAAATCAGGCAAAAGTTCATCATGTGACATAATCAGGTGACTTTGTGTGGACTTCACCTGATCAACTCACATGCTAGTCTAGTCTCGCTAAGACTCAAGTTCTCAATTTCAAATTCTCAATTTCAAGTTTCAAGTTTTTAACCATTACTACTATAACTAACTCGATATTTGTGGACCTGTGTCTTTTACATGTTATGCAGAAAGCAAATTAAACTACTACCAATAAATTGTCTAACTGATTAATACTCATTAACATTTTCCTTTTTGCAGGTGCCTTGAAAAAGGAAAATGGACAGCTAAACAATTCATAGAGCTTGAAGGGAGACTGGAAAATAATAAAAAGGTATTTATTTCTCTGTCAGATATGGAAATGAAATAACTAAAGAGACGTTTCAGAGCAGTAACTCACCGCATAGGCCATGTCGGAGATTTGGGCATTGATGCCAGTGGCCCTCTTCATGTTGGCATCATGTGAAACCACAACCTCTTCATCTTTCGTCAGGTGGCAGTCCAACTCCAGCATGTCTGTGCCGAGATCCACAGCACTGCATGAACCAACACGCAGGACACACACAGTATTTATCACAATACCTGGAAGACTCCATTGACTTTTATCATCAGTCTCACCACTGTCGTCACTGAGATCATAAAAAAAAAATCATAAACCAGTCAACTTCACACTCCATTAATAAATCAATCAAAAATAACAGCAGTAACTCTTCGAAGCCTCTGACAAACAAGTTTAAACAGACTGACAAACAAAACAGACAGTAGTCACAAACTGAACACTACCAAGAGCAGATGACACAAGCTGCCCACAATCACAAGTACAAGCACCAGATATGCTTCACTGACACATGCAGAAAACAAACAAACAGTTGCATCATTATGACTAAGGCTTCTACTCACTGCTTAAAAGCTGCCATGGTGTTTTCCAGGTTTTCGCCTGCTCCTGTAATGCAAAAAGTAAAGACTAAGTGTAGGACAGTGTTTTCGTTATATCTGCCCTACTGTGGGAACCACACCTGGAACACTGCCATCACTGCTAGGAAAAGATAAACAGAGACAGCCATGATCTTCTGGTGGGCCTGTGCTCACATTTTATTTACGCTTTCCATAGGTATGAACCTTTGTAGCTTTACATACTGTATATGTAACTTTATTTAATTTTTAATTTTTAGTTTATTCACTTTTGCTTCCCAGTGTGAAGCAAAAGTGGTCAAAGTGGCTGACTGAGTAAATGAAATGAACTACCAACAATTACACATTGCTTATTTTCACAACTCTGGCACAAGTGTCCAACTATGCTGATGTTGATAGTGTATTCAGACAGAAACATTTTAAAACTGTAGCATCTTGTATCATCTTCATATATGCAATCACTTTCTGCACAATAAATACACTAACTACTAAAAAACTGTTAATAACTGGGGATAAATTGTCATGCACCCTTTTCCTTGAGGAGGAAAAATCAAACCTGATATATACTGAAATCTGAATGAGTGCCACTGACTCACCTCCACGGTGGGAAATGTGTCTGCTGAGGAAAGTCTCTCGCTTCCTCCGGTGCAAAAGTGTTGGGCATTTCAGCAGCAGGGCAGAGGTGAGCACGTAGCCCGTTACCGTCGACAGGACGTACACAGCAGCACACATCTCCTATCAGTTTGCTGCAAAACAAACACAACCCAGTTAACATATACAGTGAAGCAGGATTTCAGTAGTCTCATAGGCTGTATCGTGCTTTGTCCAGACAGAGAAATATTGAGCAGAGCCTGGAAAACAACAGGACCAGCAAGAGCAGAACTTCCACTAATAAGTATTTTCCAGTTGATTAATGACTGAATAATTTTTTTTATATGATTAATGGCCAAATTGAAGACATAAAGCTCCTTATTTAGCCTGACCTACAATTAAACCCCCAAAATAGGACTACAACGTTCATTAATTAATTTGATGATTATTCTCTCATAGTTATTACCTGATTCATCATTTGGTCCATAAAATGTAAGAATATAATGACAAATGCCTACCAGGGTTTCGAGGTTGACAAGTTGACATATTAAAACTTTATTTTTGCTGTAAAAAAAACGACTTAAGAATTAAGTGATAATCAAAGTTGTTGCCGATTAATGGTATGTTTAATGATTAATCAAGTAATCGTTTCAACTGCACTCGGTAAATGTGGACTGACTGACTATGAAGGCTTATTTACCTTGCGTCAACATTGTAATCAAATAACATTGTGGCAAATAGATCATACAAATTTGTGCCTTCTAAGTAATAGATGAGAGGACGTTTTTATCACTGTGATTTCCAGACCGGCATTTATTAATGAATTTGCCAGTACACAGTTATGCTCTTTCATGAAAGACTAGCACTAAACAGAAAATAATGCTGCCATGGAAGGGGCCAGACAGACACTGCACATTTTTCCTGTTCTAAGAATGAAAGCAGAAATATTAAACTTCAGCTGTTATGTCGCAGTGTCACTCTGCCTACTGTTTCTCACTGAGCTTTCATTGAGAAGCGGTTTACATTCAGATGATATATCAAAAAACCTTCAAATATATTTTCTCCCTAACAAACACGCCGTTACAACAACTGTTAAATATCAATAGCGCTGTTACCGTACTAGCTAGATTAAGCTAACGTTAGCTGAGCTGGGGTCGAATTTACAAGATGAAATCTTACCTTTGTCATCAAATGTTTTCTTTGTCCTTTTGTTTTGATTGGTCTAGATTGTTCCGGAATAATTTAGTTAGTGTCCAGGAACCTGTGCAGAACGCTACTCTGCATTAAGTATATTTACATTGGATGAACTGGCCTCTCCCCCAGACCGCAGCTGTATCTGAAACCTCTAAACATAACCGCTGTCAGCTGGATGCGCATGCGCCGGCCTGAATGTCAGTGGCACTTCCGCTCGAGTATTTCAGAATAAAACCGGCAACCCGAGCTCTTACATCCATGGCTCTAGTAGTCAACAGTAAAAATACAGTTGAAATGACAAATTGTCTATTCGAGACCAGTGTATAAAAATAGCAACATATGTTCACATACACAAATAATCAAATGTAGATATATAATGAGTGGGGAAACACAGCAAATGCAAATACCTCCTCACAGAGCACACGGGGTCACTAAATGGTCACCAGATATCAACCCAACTGAACACTTATGGGAGGTTTTTGACCGACATGCTAGACAGGCCAGCAAATATTTAAGATTATCTTTTAAATTTAATTAGTGGAACTATACAGTAACAAAACACTCCCCTGACTGGCTGCTGACAGTCTATTATGTATAGGTTTGCATCTAAAAAGAACAGATTGCAGTTTCAAAACAAACAATTAAAATTAATCTTTTTTTCTAAAGTTATTGTTTCCACCAATTTGTCATGTGTGTGATGGAATAACAACAGTCAAAATATCTCTCCGCGACTCTTGTCTCATTTGTAAAGTGAGTTGGTTACTGATTTAGTCCACCAGATGTCGGCAATGTGCTGTGTGACAAACAAAATGTGCTGAAAGGTAGAATTTGCACAAATGCAGCACCTAGCTTACAGGGAGCTCTGTGAACTCATGTGAACCATGGCAAAGGTAAAATTGTACACCTCTGGTCTTTGCATTGTATTTAATATAGTCTACAATGACCTGTTGCTTTTAGCCCTGTAAGCAATAACTGAACAATGTGGTAACCAGAGAATTTCCACAGAACAATGTCCAAGTGAAAATCTTGCACATGTGTACCAGTCAAAGTCAAAGTTCACGAAATGCAATAAACCATCCATGGAGATTTGATACACACCCTGACAAGTAATTCTTCAACATGGCATTTCTTGTTGGTTAAACGATTAGAACTCAGTGCTGGGTTTTATTTTAAGTAGGCCAGGGTTTGTGCTCAGTAAAATTAAGTGAGAGGTAAAGTGTTGGAAAAATGCCTCAAGATTTAAAAGACGTTCTGGAGGAGTGGAAAGGGCTGGAGGACGAATATCAACAACTGCAGGTAAGAAACAAACCAAACAAAGCTGAAAGTATCAGGGTGTTCACATAAAGCAGTTGGATCAGTCTTATGCTTAACATACTGTTTGCTTGCTGTTGTGTAACTCAAACCATATGACGAAGTGCTTTTAATACGCAGCAATCAAACCTCCTAAAACTGACATGTATCTAATGCTTGGTTTAATCTCAAATATTTTAGTTATGCTCCAGATTATAATCAACCATGTACATTTTCTTTGGTTATTGTCGCAAGCAACTGTTTTTGTACCATCCAGGAGACGCACAGAATGTACCTACAGAAACTGGATGAAATTTCCAAACTGCAAAAGAACTGCTCCTCCTCCATTTCTCGTCAGCGGAAAAGACTGAAGGAGATATCCCATCTAGTGAAAAAGTACACACACACACACACACACACACACACACAATTGCATGCACACACATTTATAGTTACATATAGAGATATTTACAGTATATCAGGTCACATACACTCATACACAAACATATACAGGGTGGAAGAAATGTTAACTGATATAGACAAAGTGGATCCTCCTCAGCTGGAATGAATCCATTCCATAAAGGTGTCATCTTGTGCCAATGATAAAAACTCGTCTTGTGCTCTTATGTCACCCATTAGGTGCAACAGTGGACCATCAGAAGAAGATGCTAAAAACATGAATGAGCTTAAAGAGAAAATCAAGACACGACCAAATGCTTTCTTTGAAATGGAAGCTTTTCTTCCCAAAAAAAATGGGTGACGACTTCTTTTTATTCACAAAATGAGTGCTCATACCACTGCTGGGGATAAAAATTCATAAAATCTGACTAATTACATTAATAATTACCTTTACCATACAAAGTTAAATAAGGGGAAATTAATATAATCATTTCATATTGCAGCCTATATCTCAGTCTGGTCCTTGGAAATGTGAATGTCACTCTTCTCAGCAAGCAGTCAAAGTAAGTAGTGATTATCAAAGGTACCACACAACCTGAATATCCACTTTTTATTTGCATGTTGTCTAATTAAAGTAAATTTTGCAGAATGTTTCCCTGGCTGATGAATTTCTGCCTGTTTCATTAGTTTTGAAAGGCTTTGTGCTCTATATGGAGTCCTGAATTTATCACATCTTTGTCAGATTTGCCTACAAAGATGAATATGAGAAGTTCAAGCTGTGCGCCACAGTCATCCTGCTATTGTTCTCCTTCATTTGCTATTTCTTTATGAGCTACAGGTATGCATCAGTATATCACACATCACAGCTGCTCCATACTTGTAAGTTGCAATGAGTTTATACATGGACACTAAATGTGCTGTATGTCTAAATTCAGTATTGTGTTATGCCCCCAATTTTAGATTCCTCGATGCAATCCTCAATTTCCTGCTGGTGTGGTACTATTGTACATTAACTATCAGAGAAAGCATCCTCATCACTAACGGCTCCAGGTCAGCCACTCTCTAAATTATATTTTTTCACTATCATATTTTATATATCATTTTATATGTACTGTGCATAACCCTCTGACCTTTCACTTGTCAATACTTGGGGCAGTTGTTGCGGCATTTTTTTTCCCAGCAAGTCAGTTCAGATAAATGTAAAAACAAACAGTCTAATATCAGATAAAACGTGTCCTGCCTCACAGAATCAAAGGCTGGTGGGTTTTTCATCACTACATCTCAGCTTTTTTGTCCGGTGTGATGCTGACATGGTGAGTAGAGGAAAATAAAAACCAAAATCACAAATGCAATGACACGAAACTATGAAACTCGGTTTTAAATACATTCAATTTCATATATGAATAAAATTTGAATACATACAATGTTAGCTAAATTTGACTTTTTTTCTTTGTAATAACGAACTTCCCCCCTTTCACAATTAAAAGGCCAGATGGGAACCTGTACAAGACATTCAGGAACCAGTTCCTTGCCTACTCCTTGTATCAAAGTAAGGTCAAATTACTTGTAAAACATTCATGGTTCAAACTTTTGAAGAATCAAACCAATGCCTGATTTATTATTTTAACTGGCACGTGCAGGTTTTGTTCAGTGTCTGCAGTGCTATTATCAGAGTGGATGTCTGTACAGACTACGAGCCCTGGGAGAAAGACACAACATGGATCTGACCGTGGGTGAGCTACACTGATACATGTCAAGGACTCAGAGAACAGATGCACTCATCTTATTATAACTGAATAGTTCATAAAAAGGTTTATGATTTCGAACCCCCACATCTGTGGCTCCTCACTGCTGTAATAAACAGACAGAGTGGAAAAAAAACACTTTAAACCTTTGTCTGTTTTCTTTTTTTTCAGAGGGATTTCAGTCATGGATGTGGAAAGGGCTGACGTTTCTTTTGCCCTTCCTCTTTTTTGGTCATGTGAGTACAGTCTGTGACATTGAGATGATGTGCAACTGAACTTGAGAAATTTCCTCTAATTCACTGCTTAGTTTGCATTTAAAAAAAACAAAAAAAAAAACTTTGCATTGTCATGGTTTAGATTGGATGACACACAAAAGATGTGGGAAAATGCTGATGTCATTCTACGCCTAATATTACCCTGGATATTTAGGAATGATTTGAGACAATGTTTAGATTTTTGGTGATCTGGATAATAGCTTAACCTTTAGCCTGTCTCTGTGTTCGCATCATTACATACTACTGTATATCAATTCACTCATGAACATAAAAAAACCTTAAGTTCTGATGGTTTGTCCTGTAGTTCTGGCAGCTCTTCAATGGCCTCTCTCTCTTCAGAATGGCTCAGCTCCCAGACTGTAAAGAATGGCAGGTCAGTGCTTTCACAGTCACTATGTTTTACTATTTCACCCTGTCACTGCTGAAATAACAGTTATCAACTCTTCTTATTAGCTCATACTATACATTTACATTACCAGAGAGGTTCTTATTTGTATAGGTAGAACAAAATCAGCCACATGGATTTGCATTCACATACTTGAAAGTAACTTCTCATTACTTCTGATATTACACTTACTATGTATTTTCTCTATTTTCCATGTGACGCCAGGTCTTGATGTGTGGTCTCTGCTTCCTTATTCTGTTCATGGGAAATTTCTTCACCACTCTTGCTGTGGTGCGTCAGAAGCTCAAGAGCAGGAACCAGAAACCAAAGAGTCTGTGATACAGAATAGTAAAATAAAGCATGCCTACAAAACGTTGTCTCACATGTTCCTTTCCGAAAGAAAGCTCATATCATCATTAACATTAGTTATTATATGTCTACAGGATATTACTACAAAACATGTACAGTATATCTATAAAAATGTGCTGTGATTAATCAATCACCATTAAAGGTTAAATTATGCACTACAATGCCTCTGTGTTCTTACCTTGTATAGTTAGGCTCTCATAGGAAAAAACAATGAATAAAAGCAACATCCAATTAAGTGTATAATTCTACAGACACACTAGTCTCTGTGAAGCTGTTTTTATTATGTCTGCATCTTTTGTGCTTGTCTATGCATGTCTTTTTAATTTGTTTTTGCCCTTTTATCCAGTAGAATTAAAGTTGTGGGTATAAATCCTGAGTTTCCCTGCAGCTATGCATAAAGTGCAGCTCGTTTTATCACAGTATCAGCCATGAGGGACATTTTACTACAGAAAGAGTACTTTTACTTTGCTACTTTAAGAACATTATTCTGAGAGTACTTATTGACTTCTTGAATGCAGGACTTTTACTTACTAATGGAGTATTTTGAAACTGTGGTTTTGTTACTTTTACCTAAGGTTGTGAGAACAGCTGAGCATGCAGGAAGAAGCCCCCCTCAGGTTGTTGTGCTATCTATGTGTCCTTAATGCCTTGAACATAAACAGCCTTTAAACTGTGGAGGACATGTCTGACTAGTCTGCCTTTCAGCCTGTCAGGGACACGCAGAGGCTCTGGGTTGGATTACATAACCATGACCATTGGCCTGCCGCACCTCCAGTCATTTATTATTGCAGGTTACATGCGCACATTGACATTAGGTAATGCCTTTATAGACCGGCCCAAGTGAAAACACGTGTCTACTAGAAATTTAAAAAAATGAACACGATGAAATCTGCTAGCCCGTTAGATCGGAACTGTCTCTTTAAAAACACATACCTACAGGTTGTCAAAGACTGAAAATACACCCGGAGAATATTTATTTGGCATTGACAGTATAAAGGTCCTCCCCCGCTGCCGGGCCGGAGTTGGTTTGATCCTACATGGCGTAAAGTTTCCTTCCGTGTAGAGAGCAGTGTGAGCCTGACACGAAGAGGAGAGCCAAGGGTAAGACCACACCAAACTCACCTCTGAAACTGCTTTATGTCTGTCTCTGCTCTGTGGCAGTCTGTGGGACCGACACCTTCGGGATAATACACTCACTCCGAAACTATCAACTTAAAAAAGAGCGGAAATACTCAGCTTCCTCAGGCAACCGTTAGCTTGAGAGAAATGCTGAGTCCTGTGTTACGCAAACTGAGGCTAACTTATATCACGTTGTGACCAGTTGTTTATTTAGCATGTGTAGATTGAAACACTTTAATCCCATCGGATTTGTATGTATCATGCTTTAGGCAACATTATTTTGTGTCTGAATTGGCCAGTTTGTTTGTTTGTTTGTTTGTTTTTACAGTGTCATGTTTTCAGTCAGTCTTCCGGGGAATAGCCAGGGCCCCGGCTCCTCTCCCGCAGGCTGTCATGGTCATTTCTCTGGTTTTGTCCTAACCTGAGTGGTTTTATAATCAGGGAAATATCCTCAGCTATCACTTAACCCTGTGGACAAAATTGTCGAACATATCTGGAGCTTCTCACATGCTGTCGGGAACCGGTTACACAATTATTTGCTCTAAGCAGAAGTCGTCAGGATGAACTGGAGTAAACCTCGTCCAAATCTGGTTCATCGATGATTGAAACCCCATCAGCAACAGCCATCAGAGCTTCTTCAACTTGCACATGACCAAAGTCTCACGTTGTTGTGAATGCACCATGTGTTATCAGCATAAACCTCTTCAGTACACAGGACAGCTTTATCCACGGCGTCAGTGGTGCTTTTAAACCACTGGTGAAACTTATTACATTTCTATATAATGTCAAAAAGTGGTGAAAATGCCTGTTGTAATGATGTACAGAGATTGCTTGTTTATTTTAAAAGCCCAATATGTTAATCTAACTGACAGAGTAAAGCAGCAAATCCTCACATTTGAGAAGCTGGAACCAGCGGACAATGAATCATTAATCAATAGTTGCTGATTAAGATCCCTCATGTCATCTCTTCAATAGTGTGTGAAATCAATAAGAAAAACTTATTGCTTAAGTCACTAGTAGAAACTACCTGTTAAGTTAGTATTTTCCTGTTACTACCGAGCTGCTGACTTGGATGGATGGACTGTGAACAGGAGGCACTTGTGTTTTCAGTTTGAGCTGATGATTGATCCTGCTGGGAGATCACTAAGCAGAGTAGTCGGCATGGATACTGTGTCGCTGCAGACAGGAGACACTGTTAAAGTGTGAGTGATTTAGTTTGAGATCCTTACTGGTGCTTGGCGCTTGTTTTCTCCTGGGTGATCTGTGGTTTATGGTGCTGTTGAACTGTATTGCATTACTATACGTACATTGCATTACACAGAGGGATGATTGGGTTATTTAGCCTGCCCTCATTGTTATAAATGGGGTGGACAAAATAATAGAATTGATCCTTATAATGGAAAACAATTCAACAGCACCACTAACTACAGCCAATCCAAAGTGATCGTTAGGTTTAATCAACACCTCTCTAAAGGAGTGTCAACACAACTATGTTATGTAGTGTTATCATTGTAAACTCCTAAATATTGGTATTGGTTTTAAATCTAATACTGGTTAGTCATTTGATTTTATTAAGGACACCAATAAATGCTATTATAAAACTAGTGAGTACAATTTTAACAGACCAGTTAGAAACCACTGATTACCACAATAGCTGATCGTATGACTAGAATCTATTACCAAAGCTGCTGTGTAGTTAATGTTAAAAAAAAGCTCAAAACCTTAGTGTGCTGATTGACTTGATCTGAGATTCTTGCTTCAGTGACCGGTAGTCACCCATTCTAAACACATTACCTTATAATATAAAATGATCTAGTACTAAATGTGGATTATAAAATACAAGATGGTCACAAGCTGATATTCCAGTTCACTGATCTGTGATAAAATAAGTCAAGAGAGCCTTTATTAGTCCTACAGTGGGGAAATTCACAATGAAAATGTTATTGAAATATTTGATTTAGGAATGACTGGAGTATGTTTTTGACTGTGCTAGGTTTTTAGTTTGATAGTATTGCATGCCAGGAAGTCACAGTGACTTCTGTACCTACTGGGGTTGGCACACAGGTATCTCTGTACATGGGTTACTTAACATCAGTGAGTCAGCAGAATAGTAGTGAGCAAGCAAGACATCTGTTGATTTAGAGTGTATGGCTGAGAAAAATGATATCAGTCTGACTGTTCTGTAGTTGTGAGACAGCAAGCTCACAGGATCAGAGAAAACCTGATCCCATTGTTTTGACTCCTTGAACCAAATTGTAAATGGTGAGCTGAGAACATGAAGTCCTCTCATGCTCAGTTTGAGAAGAATTGCTGTCGCTGATTCCTCATGTATAGAAAGCAGAGGGTCACAATGTTGTAATATGCAGAGCCAAGTGGTAGAGCAACTAGTCCAACAATACTTGTACAAAAGCTGTCATTGTATGCTGTAACATGTAGAATGTGGCGCACATATGTTAGCAATCATATTGTTCTATGCAAGGACTTAACAAGTTTTATGCCAGAATCCCCAGTTTTGTTCAGCTGGATTTTTTTTAACCGAGACTGAAGACACAGAACACATTTTAAGTGACAGGTTTTAAATTACAACAGTCCCTCCAGCTTATGTTAAACACATTAATCACAAATGAGCCAGTATCAGGAAGGAGATCAAGGGGGGAACACGTTATTGTTTTTAAAAATAAATCTGGTGTGTAGTTTGCATAACTTTCATTTTGTATATTGTTTATTTTTCATCTCACAGTTGCATCCCTTCACTCTCACTACTCCATTGTTCTCTTATTCATTTTGCATTTTAATATATCTCTATAAGCACTTTTGTAACTGTTTGCATTAAGAATAATTTCAATGCACTGCTGCTTCTCTCTACAATGACAATAACGTTGAATCTAATTTAATTTAACCAACAGCTCAAAACCTAAAGGCATTTTTGCTATAGTACTTGATGATAAATGGAAAAAATTCTAGGTTAGTTATTAGGTAAATTTATTTTAAAATATTCAATTGGTCACATAACAGTTTCAGCACTATACAAGTGTTTGCTTATTTTTTCACTGGTCTAACAGCAGTGTTCTCACTGTCCCCATGCAGAGTGTCAACATGGCAGACATGGACACTGAGACCGCCACACACACTGAGCCCATGGTGGATGAAGAGGAACCTCTTTTTAGCAACCTGGACCTCTTCCTCTTTTCCCTGATAGTCGGCCTCGTCATTTATTGGTTCATGTCCCGGAAGAAACCCGAGCCCATCCCTGAATTCAAGAAGCTCGACACACCGTGAGTATCTGTCAGGCTACACCTGGATTTTCATTTTTTGCTGTTATTAAATTTAAAAAAAGAACATTTTTTATGTGTGTGTGTATGTATATATGTATGTGTGTGTGTGTATATATATATATATATATATATATATATATATATATATATATATATATAATCTGTGTGTGTAATATCCTTTGTAGTTTTACCAGGTTCCAATTCAGATTTGACTCTTTTAACATTTTTGACTCTTAGGAAATCCAGTTTCTAAGGTCTTGGCTTATTATTTAGATATAGATTTCACTGTTATCAAAAATGAAAAGTTATTTTTTGATCATTCTTACACTTTTTTTAAAACACTCAAAATGTTGCATTTTCATACCGTGGTACTATGCTGTAAGAAAAGGCAATGTTGTTTCAATCACATCCTTATTCATTAATATTTTTTCATGAAATTATTGCATTTTGTTGTATCATTACTGTTTTCTATGTAGCTTAGATTTATAACATTATCCTCACTTTTAAGTGCTAGCTCCAGATTGTGAGCCCTACAGACTCGTGTGGACAGCTTGACAACTGTGGGTCCAACGTTTGCTTTCAGTGATCATGGTTCTGTATAAAGTTGGATCTTAGAGCATGGTCTTTATCCAGTAATGGGTTGTGAGACCAATAGCTTATGAACAAAGCCCAGAGAGTAGCACTGGTCGTGTTTAGCTTTTGTCCCACAAGTGACATGATATTCTATGTGTGAAATTTAATTCACATTAGCTCTGCTGGAAAAGTAGCTTGAACTCTTTTGTTTGCGCTAAACTGTGTTACACCAGTGATCTGTGTGTGCTGTATATACACCAGGGGGTGGTATTGGTTTCAGATCTTTATTGTTGGTAATTGGTGTTTAAAATGCACATGATGTTTTGTCATTTAATCTGGAATGAAGTCCATAGCCAGATTCTATTTCTCCTATGTGATCAAGTAACTGCTTGTTCTCAGACATACTTTGGTTTGTGTAAAAAGCTGTAAAAACATGCTGATCTGGAGTTACAGAAGACATGTTGTTCTGCAGCTGGAAGGGATATTTTTATTGAACGCTATTAAGCCGGTGTCTGGGTTACAAGGCTCTTTTTTAGATAATATTTTTTAGGGCTGCCGCTAATCAATTTTCATTATCGATTAATCTGCCAGTAAATTTCTTGATTAGTTCATAAATCCATTTGTCTCTAACAGAAAATAGTGGAACAGGCCTGCTATGATTCCCACAGTCCAAGATGAAGTCTTCAATTGTCTTGTTTTGTCTGACCAACTATTCAGTTTACAATTATATCAAAGAGAGAGGCAGAAAATCCTCACATTGATGAAGCTGGACCCATCAAGTGTTGTGCATTGCTGCTTGAAAATGGCCAAAGTGATTTGATTATAAAAACAATCGCTCATTAATTTCCAGTCTATCAACTAATTGAGTTACTGACCAATCATTGTAGCTGTATATGTTTTCATTAGAGAAGAATGATGAGGATAAGTGTGTGTTTCTCTGGTGATCTGCCTGTGCCTTATTACACATAAGCAGTTAGAAAGAAACAAATGTTTTCCCTCAGTAAGACTCTGCCATAAAGTTCTGAACACAAGCTGTCACCAAATTGGCCTTGAAGCAAGTGTGTGAGGGTGCATGGTTTGAGGCCCTTGTAAATGTTCCACTAGTAACGACCTTTGCTGTCTGTAGCCCCTCTTTTGTGCAGTCCTTCTCCTCTCGCACACTTATCTGATCTCTCTCTCTTTCTCTCAGACTGCCTCTTTCTCTCTCTCTCTCTGGTGTCAGTGCGTGTGAGTGTTCCCTCCTCTCTTCCCTCCCCTCATCACTTATCAGTGGAGCGATGGAGGCTTGGCTTATTTTCAGTGGACTCTCCTTCCACTGGCCACATTTTTAGTCCCTCCCCAACCACAACACAATTCCTTTGGTCACCAGAGTAAAGCCACGGGCCAGCAGCAGCAGCAGCCACGCTCGCTGTGTGGCTGAGGTCCTACGTTGGTTGTGTGAATGGAGACAGTGTTGGAGGCTGAACGAGGGAGATCCTGACCATTTGTGTGAAAACAGGAGGTTGGCTAGAAAGAGGAAAGACCCCTGGAGGACATGTTTTGCCTCGGGAAGAGTGTGTATCTGTGGAGGGCGGGAATACAGGAAGGGAACATAGAGCAACACAAGCGCCAAGCTGGTCTCCCCTCCCCTCAAAGGGAGCAGTGATTACCTAACTGTTATGAAGGGGGCGTAGTCTTCCATGCCTTTCCTGTGCTTTTGTTTTTGGCCCTGAACCCATTTTGAAAGTTCCCTGGAGAACAAACGAGGAGGGCGAGCCAAGCTCCTTTTGTGAGTCCTCTCCAAAGGTGGAAAGTTGAGGCAAAAGACAAGCAACTCTTTCTTTGCCCTGAGTTACTTTTTTTATTCTTCTTTCCCCACTCCCCTTTTTTCTTTTTTTTTGTGTGTGTGTGTTTGTCTGTGTGTGTGTGGGCTGTGCTGCACTGCCATTGGAGTAGAGCCATGTCACAAATGCAATCCTTTTATGATAAATGAGGTTGCTATAGCAATGACATTCCCCTCTCTCCTCCAGTGAGATGGGGGCGGGGGATACTTCAGAAAAAAACGACCATTCACAGCTCTTTCCCCCCTTCAATGGTCCACCGAGGAGTTGCTCTGATAACTAGCCAAATTCTTAGAATGGCTCTTGTAGACTTATTCGTTCCGAACACCTTTCAGACCGGAGAGGGAAAGGGGCGGGGATGAGGAGGAAGGCATTTTCAGCCCGAGAGTGTTTCAGTGTGTGTTTGTGTGAGTCAAAACTGTGGGTCTGCAGCTCTGCTACATTTTATGGGAAAGTCAGTTTCCCACCATTGTGTCCTCAGCGGTTGCCAGACACTGACAGGGCTTGTAGGCTGCTGTGCTCTGTGTGTGTGTGTGTGTGTGTGTGTGTGTGTGTGTGTGCGCGCGTGTGCGTGTGCGAGCGTGTGTGGAGAACAGACGCTGCTGGTCTCAGAGAGCAGCACAGGAAGAGGCAGAGTTCAGATCGTGTTGGAGACTCTAAGGTGAAGGCAGGCAGCTCTTCCAAAGCTGCAAGTGTCCAGCTGCCTTTCTGGACTGGTTTTATTTTTTCCATCCTGTGGTTGTGGAGTGTTGACGTCCTGCTTTTGATTTTGAGCGTGGCGGTTTCCGGTGTGGCCTAGCCAGTGGTGCTAGAGGCAACGGTGAGCTACAGGGCTGCATGCCATGGGCTGTGTCTTCTCCCTGCCAGAGGACAGGAGAGATGCTGCTGAGAGGTCAGTAAAGTGTTTGATTTACCGCTCAGTAAGATAGAGAAAGATGTGTATATATTTCATGATCTGTGCCTAGAGTTGGCTTTACAACCAGCTGCCAAAGTTTAATCTTGCTGCTGAATATGATAGCACAGATCACAGTGGGAGTTTGAATAACACCTTTATTTATAAGTACTGTATCAAACTGGTAACTTTGTACATACAAGGTGTAGTTGCTTGTTTCTATCACAGCCTGGGAAGATAGTGGTTTCAAAAACCATTCAATGTTCCCAGTAGGTTACATAAGAGATGGTGATAAAATCTGTTTGACCACAAACACAATTTAATTATTTGGTCCTCTGGTTTTTTTTCCCCCTTTTTCCACAAGCTCAGTCATTTACCTCATTGGCCGTCACCGTCTTGCACATTTTAAGCCTTGTTCCATTTTATTCAGTAAACAAACCTAGCATGAGGTGTGATTTCCATTTTATTGGTGTCAGGTCGTAAATGGGAAAAATGTGTCATTGATTGTAGCATCATAAGATCACTTCCATGTTTGAATGGGCCTGTGTTACAGAGGAAGACTAAACTGACTCAGTGTGCATGTTTGAAAAGGTTTGGGTCCTGTATAGATGGATGAATGGAAATTTCATTTTGACAGTATATACATATGATGAGCTCTGAACTATTTGGACTGAACTGTATAGTTCAAACAGTAACTAAACGCCAGCAGACGTGAGTTTGTTTTTATGTGGGACTCAAGCCATTGCAGAAAAGTAAAGATGGTTAAGATCATGAGCTTATTTGCATTTGCTGTTAAATTACAAAATGCACACTTTATTTTTATACTTCCATCAGTATTATAGGTGTATACTGCACTCTCACAGGAACCATTTCCCCAATTAGAATCTAATTTTGTTAGAATCAAACTAACACAGGTTATTTCCTGATTTTGAGATACCATCATTTGACATGTATGATTTGCAAATACAACTTTGTCTACTTAAAGTAACGTTGGTCAGTTTCAGGCTGTAACTAATAGTCCTTCAACACTAGTGCTTTGTCATCAACCACTATTTCTTTCCTTTTAATTTTTATTCCATATGTTTTGTCCACATTAAATGTCTCTCAGAATATTATTAAATAGTAGTTTGTCTTTATAGTTACAGAGATGGGGAAAGTGATATCCTTTGTTGCGTGTCCTGTATGTTTAATTTTACATAGGCTCAAGATATTTGCATTTGTTGTCACAGTATTTTTGATGGGACATAGATTTTGAAGTCTGGTAACCTGACTGTTGTCTAAGGTGAACAAAAAAAAACCTCTTGAGTCACTCTGGGGCCGGTGAAGCAGACGGTGTGAGCTGATAACAGTTCAGACAGATCCTGTTAAAACTGTGAGGAATGCTTCAGCTTCGGGGCAAAGGCTCTTCTTTTAAATTTCTATCAGGAATTTACACTTGGCTTCAGAGTGCAATCCGTGTTAACCATGGGGGGACAGTTTCTATGGCGTGTTGGGCATCAGTTCCACATGCCTGCACTCTGCACACTGCTTCCTAGCTTGTAAATTGTTGTTACATATAGACAGCTGGCGCGATTAACATAAAAAGAAATCAGTTAGATATATTATATAGGAAATGAATATACTCTTTCTGTTATTGTGAAAAAAATTAACTGAAGCATTATCGAAATCTCAATATGGCCAAGTGCAACTCCAAATCGCAGGAGCGGCATAAAGGTAAAATGTCTCTCAACATGCCATTGATTCATAAATAAAATTGATGCTACAGACATGTACTGGCCTACAAATCATATTCTTCAGGGAACATGCTTGCTTGGTACAGACCACAGGAAAACTCACATTATCATTTTTTAAAAATGAAATATAAACTATTAATAATAATCTCAATATGATTTTTGGCATATCTTTCTACCCTATTCTTCTATTTCACTCAGATTGAATGGTTGTATTAGAGTCTTGTGCTCCTGGTTACAGACACATTCTTCTTTCACATGACAATTTGTAGCCTTTTTGCCTTTGCCTTTTTCTGTGCAGACAGAATTGCAGCTGTCCACTCAGAGCTTTGATGCTGAATGAAGCGGCGTTGCCTTTTATTTGGTTCAATAATAGATTTTGCTTCCCGTGTACCTTTTTATACGGACACTTGTTGTTTTGATCTGTTCCCATCCATTAATTACTTCCTGGATAAATCTGACTCAAGCTTTTAAATTACCATGAGGGGTAAGCTGTAATGATAATGTATCTACCACTTTCATTTTAAATATTCAAAACTGTGTAATATATTCTTAGTACGTGCTTGTACTCACAGTTAGTATGACTAATGCGTGTGTTGCTGCTTAGTCACTGCTCCGCTACTTCCTGTTGAAGCGTTTATTTAGATGATTATGCTTAGCTGATTATTTTTGAAATCCTCTCATGTCATGGTCTGTTGTAAGACTTAGCAATAACTTGCCCTTAATAAGATTTTTTTATCATATTCTTTTAAATTAAAGTTTTCTCAGAATCATGAATTTGACCAACACAATTTTTGATTCGAATCAGTATGACAGTGTGATTTCCCTAAAAGTCAGTAAGTATAATGTTGATAATGATAATAATAATGATGTCGACCCAACGCCTATCTCTACTTTTGTTTATAGACCTTTTACACAGAAGTTGATTAAGTATATGAGCCTGTTGAGCCGTGTCTACCTCATATGTATTACCTGTTATCACAGTCTTACAACTACTTTATATTGTGTTATAAACTTTTAATTAGCTGGGTATTTAGTGCTTAAAATGCTAAATTTAGGGGGTTAATACAAACTTTTACCTTTTAATGTTTCCTAGAACCTCTTGAAGACTCATCTCTGACCTGTACCTCCATCACCCTAACACGCCAAAGTAGCACTTTGCCTTATTGAACAGATTTAATACCTCTTACTTACTTCAAGGTCCCCTACATTATTGAAGCTTTAGCATTCTCCCTCAGTTGTAAGTCACTTTGGATAAAAGCATCTGTCAAATGAGTAAATGTAATGCTGTTAAAGGTTCATTTATGGGCGGCCCGGTAGTCGAGTGGTTGGGGCGTGTACCATGTTGAGCTCTTGGCAGGCGGTCACCGGTTCGACTCCCGACCGGTCCGACTCTTTCCTGCGTGTCATTCCCCTCTCTCTGCCCCCTTTCCTGTCAGTCTAAGCTATAATAAAGGCATAAAAAGCCCAAAAAAATTATTAAAAAAAAAAAAAAAAAAAAGGTTCATTTATATCTGCAATGTCTGTAAATTCAGCCAAAATATAGGCCAATATTTCTAATTATGATCAGCTGTTGAACAGTAGCTTGTCACAGAATCATGTTTAGGAACAAACTGTTATTTAGGCTAAAATGACCTAATAACTAGTGAAATCTTTTTATTTTTCCTTTTTCCAGAGCGCCCACCACAAGAGAGACAAGTTTCATTGAGAAAATGAAGAAAACAGTGAGTAATGTTGCTCAAACAACTATTCTTTTTTCCTAGTCATTTTATTAATTTTTTTATTTCCTAGTCACCCTTCCCATAATTTGTGTATCATATGTTTTCTTTTGTTGCTGTGAGCCATTCAGACTTGCAATTATACAGTGTTTAAACAGTGTTAACTGGCCCCTCTCCAGGTTTTGATCAACCCTGAAGTTATTTTCCCAAGTAAATGCCTGTTTTATCTGGAAGCTCTTCAAGAGAAAACTGCCTTTGTAGTGTTTTTTTCCCCAGCAGCTTGAAGCAATAAAAAAAAAACAAAAAAAACAATTACATTGTTAAAATGATAAACTTTGGTTTCCCTCTTTGAAGACTATGACTTTGATGAGTATAATGGTCTCTCTGCTAATGTATGCAGTTTTAGATTTGGAAAACCCTGTTTTGACTTTGATGGTCTTCTGTTTTCAAGACAGCCTTGAGAAAAGACTTTGGTTTTGAATTGTGTGGTTTTGCAGAAAATAGTTCAGATACCATAATGGTGATAGAATAGAAGTGTGGCCCCCACTGCTATTTGATTTTTTTCTGTTTTTCGTTGTTATGAATTATGGCAACTTTGCAGACAAGGACAAAATATTTCCTGATTCTTACAAATGTAGAGATGGAGCAGTCTGTTTATGTACAGATTAGCTACATGGTGGAGAAAGTAATTTAAACCCAAATTTGTATCATTTTTCTTCCCCCACATTATTCAGTTTCTGGTTGTGTTAGTGTGATTTCCCTGTCACATGCAGAGGCTGACAAAATGCAGTGTTGCAGCATTTGGAAGAAAATAAATTCTGAATATGTTTTATGTCATTTACAATAGATGTAATTCATCTGTAGCACTCTTAAATTGTTCTGCAATAATAGTAAACAGTAAGAGTCGAGTTAGGTGCTTGTTACAGTTGTGGGAGAAAGCTTTTTTCATGCAGCATGTAAATGATTTTCTGTCTGTTTGTAACCAGGGCAAGAACATCATTGTGTTCTACGGCTCCCAGACGGGCACAGCAGAGGAATTTGCTAACAGACTGTCCAAAGATGCTCAGCGTTATGGCATGAAAGGAATGGCTGCTGATCCAGAGGAGTATGACATGGTAATTTGCATCAGTGGAAGAATATACAACCCACATAATTAAAATTAATTAAGTCCTTCTCATTCTTGTGGATTATAGTAGTTATAGCTGGAGTGAATGATTTGTGATCGTGTCATGTGAGAAGTATCACTGCAGTAACAATGACTGTAGAAGTCAGTGTGTTACTGTAGTAAAGCAGTCATTCAGTTACCATCCTGGTGGTAATAATCTGATTATCCTGCATTGTCCAGACATGTTATTATAATACATATACTGCATCATGGCAGATTCTAAACAAGCCAAATAACAGCCAGAATAATGTGGTCTATTCTAATTAGAAATTACTGCACTGTGTAATAAAACAAGCAAGACTAATGCAGACCATAAAAACCCAAGGACAGCACACACTCCTATCTAAATGTGCATACTGTTTCAATCACAAAAATACAAAGTGCACAATATAATGATATCAGGCTTTGTCCAAGAGTGTGTTGCAACACTGAGAACTTTGCTGAAAGGTCAGCATTGAAGACAAACTTATTAGCTCTATAGTGTTCACGTTCTGATGCTGATATTTTATGTTCCAGGGGGAACTGTCCCGTCTGTCGGAGGTTCAAAACGCCCTCGCCATATTTTGCATGGCCACCTATGGTGAAGGAGACCCAACAGATAATGCCCAGGACTTTTATGACTGGCTGCAGGAAAATGATGATGAAGACCTCAGCGGACTAAACTACACTGTGAGTTTTAATGTCATGTTTTTTCTTTGAAATTCTTATGAGCTAACAAGAACAGTGACAATTGTGTAATTAAAAAGTAATTGTATAGGAATTATTTTGGTGTTAGTTGTGCATAAATATGTTGGTATCTCTTCAGGTTGAACAGTGCATTAAGTTTTCCATCAAATGTCTTGTTTTGTCCAATGAAACCATCAGAAATTTGTAATTTTGCTAAAAAAATGGCATGAAGGTTCTGTAAATGATCATCTCTGCTACTAGATGTGGCACTAGACCACCAGCATCTCAGACTGAAACATTCTCACTCAGCAAAGTGTTGTGAAGCTGCCACTAAAACACATGATGGGAAGCACAATAAAGCTACCCGGTACATGTACATGAGAGCCAAAAAAAACAATCCAATCATGACCATTAGCTCATGCTAGCACTGCCATGACATGCTCCAAAGCAATGCTGGCAGAAGGCCAGCTAGTGATAGCCACACTTGTTGAACACGGTTATCACACCTCCTGTAGCAGGTCACTAATAAAAACAGACATGTAACATTATGTTACTGAGACATTGTTACTTAGACACTGAGGAGAAGAAAAGCCAGTTCCAAGTCAAGTTGGAAATTAGTATTTGGCTCCACAGTTGATCTGGATAAGAAACTCAGGCTTGGAGTTATCTGCTGAGCCCGGCCACATGAATGACACTTTGGATGTTTTGATGGTCCACTGGTCAACTGGGATTTGAGCCTGTACTCCCCATGTCCAGTACGCCTGTGTTCTGGTTTTATCTCTGTCTTTGTCAGAGGTATCTTATACAAAAAAAATGGTTTTCCTCAGTGGAGGAAATTCTGGAAGGTCACTTTCACCTGAAGGCTGCGTACTGCACTGTGCCATCTCACTAATGGGTGTTGTGGTTATTTGTGGGTTGGGCCAACAGTTTAACCGGAGGTACTCACATGCACTGCTGTTTTCTGCTCAGGACACCATTACTCCACTACATCTTTTCATTAAAGTAGTTGTTTGAAGCTATGTTATTGTTTAAAGTCTCATTTACAGACCCTTCAAATTATTAAAAGCTGATCAAAATAGTCGCCAAGTAATGTTTTATTGATTGATTGATTGCCGCTCTAGTTTCATGTCACCACAAGTTGAATTTGATAAGGTAAAATTATGTGGTGACTACATTTTTCAATGTCCATTTTTTCTGTATAGCTTCTCTGTATAGCTTCTGTTTTGCTCCTTACCTTCAGCCCTGCACTAGCCCTTCCAGTTTTTTAAAGAATGCAAATTATTTCCCCTTTTTCCCATTATTTCCCTTTTCAGAGGTAATGTTACATGGAAATTTGAATGGCTACCTCCAAATATTTGGATTAACCGTACAGGCTGGATTTGCATTAGTCCTACAGTGAACATAAGGGATATGAGTCAAATTTTATATTCAAATTTTGTTCACCATTGTTCCTGCACAACCTGCTTATTTTATGAGTCACACTTTGTCAGTTTGCGTGGCTCTCAAACTGAGTTTGCAGGCTTCACTAGCACGAACTGGTCTGTCTGTGCGTGTGTGTAATTGTGTGATTGTTTGGGCGCAGCGCCCTGGCCTCATATGAGTGGAGGACTTGACTGTGAGAATTCTTGGGCACAGTTACATCCTTCCTACTGTGTTTTATCTGTTGTTTTCTGGTGTGGATTAGAGTAATGATGTATATAAAACAGAGAGATTTTTCAGCATCTCTTGTAAGATATTATTCCGTGTTGCATTTTATTTTCATACTGTATTTTTGTAGAATAAGGGACATGTTACCTGATGATGACAATAACTGTAAATTGACTAATTACAAAAGACAAACCTTTTATTAAATGTTAATAATGTTTAATAACTGAAAACCACAGGTTCATCATGTACACTGTGTTCCAGGTCAATATTTGTTCAAGCTCAATGATTAATGGTTTCTGTCTTCAGGTATTCGCTTTGGGCAACAAGACATATGAACACTACAATGCAATGGGAAAATATGTTGACAAAAGGCTGGAAGAACTGGGAGCCAAGCGCATCTTTGATCTTGGTTTGGGAGATGATGATGGCAAGTAAGTAACCAATTAGTCCTCTGAGCCTATGAAGAAATGCTCACTTCCATTTTATTGGGTTATCAAGGTTTAGGATGCAGCAGAAATTACATCACATGAACAACAATCTGTGATTGTTTAAAACCCTCTGGAGTCTGTAATAGTAACATAATGTCAGACTTAGAGTTGAGTTTGCTGAAAAAAGAACATCATGCATGTGGGATCAGGACAATTTAAAAAGTGTTAAAAGAAAAAAACGAATGCATGGATAACTGGCATAAATTTACCAAAATAAATCTGCAGCCAGGGTGAAGTACATGGTCGGTAGCTGAACGGAGATGTTGCCGTCTTTATGTTCACACAAATGAAATCTAAGTTAGAAAACGTACCGAATACATTCATGCCCCTTAGACAATTAACCCTTTACACTTTTAGCACTGCACAGACCTTTTAAACCAACCACAGGCCAAACGCACATAATCCTGTTGAGAGAATATCCATAAATGTAATTTGTATAGACCCCTTCCCTCTAATGTCACCTTCAAAAAAAGGTTTACATTTTTGGCTCCAAAACTGTTAAAATCATATGTGCTAAATTGTGAGTAGGAATCAAAACTTGTTCATTTCAAGCAATGTTTTTGTTTTGTCTTTTAATAAAATCACTCTTATTTAAGTCGTCTCTCTTGAAGAAACAAAACTTTTCAAATAAATTTTTTCAAGATGTTTTTCAAAGCGTTTTCGTGTTATTGTAAATAAGAAGTCTAATTTAAATCTGCTTTTTTGAACAAATCTTAATTCAAACTGTTTGTGTCTGTCTGTTTTCGTCTTTCAGTCTGGAGGAGGACTTCATTTCATGGAGGGAGCAGTTCTGGCCGGCAGTCTGTGAGCACTTTGGAGTGGAAGCCTTAGGAGATGACTCAAGGTGCATTTGTAGACATTTCACAGTTTTTGTGTATTATATGACCATTTACAATTTTACTCTTTTTGAATTATAGTCGTCTTACATTATTTTATCTTTACCTCAAACGCTTTTTTACATTCCTTACTGTAGTATCCCTGTATGAACAGTATTACATTTCACATGGCCATAAAACAAGAACAAGTCAACATCTATTTTAATTTATGTCACTGGAAATGAAACTATGTATGCATGCAGTGTTGGAGGAGGCTAACTTCAACTTCAACATTTCCCTCACAGCATACGGCAGTACGAGCTGCAGGAGCACACTGACATCAACATGAACAAAGTGTACACAGGAGAGATTGGTCGCCTGAAGAGCTTTGAGGTCCAGAAGCCGTAAGTACTGCAGCAGAGGCCGGTCGTTGTTAAAGTGCTGTGTGCTTAGTCATTGCCCACGTTTCACCTACATTTATAGGCAACTGCAAAAGTTCATCAATGGTCACTTTCGAAAAATGAAGCTTTCTGCCCCCTTGTGGACACAGAAACACATTTTCTGTATTACTTTTTTTTTTTTTTTTTTGATTCAAACCTTGATGAGTCATTTATTTGTTGAATGATAGATCTTAGCATTTGTTAAATGCAGTTAACTCTCTTTTTTGACTATATTCAACCCTTTTGTAATTAAATTTTTACTTTTTTTAACAGGCCCTTTGATTCAAAAAACCCTTTCCTGGCCCCAGTCACCGTCAACCGCAGACTCAACAAAGCTGGTGATAGACATCTTATGCACCTGGAATTAGATATAACAGGCTCCAAGATCAGGTGAGACTGGTTTGGTTTATATAGATAATTACTGGATAATTTCCTCCCCATATCTCTTAACACCATATGACGAGATGAACAACTCTGATTCTTTTTCTGTTTTAAGACTTAATGAATACAGGACAAAGTCTAACTTTGTCACATTCTGTGGTTTCAGATATGAGTCAGGAGACCACGTTGCTGTTTTCCCCACAAATGACTCTGCGTTAGTGAACAAGCTGGGACAAATCCTTGGAGTGGACCTTGATGTGGTTATCTCTCTAAACAACCTTGATGGTATGGCATTGAAAGCCCCAAGCACCTTGACTTAATTTGTCCCAGAAACCCTCTCACGAAATTCCCTCTTGATATCTGATACTGTGAGTAACAGTGCATGTATTGCACTTGAAGTGGATAATGGTTATTACTGCAATTACATGTAATTGCTGTAATATAACTTGTTGACTTTTTTGTAAGAGTCAAATGACGTTTCCAGTCATCATGGAGATCATTATATGTACTTGGAGGTTGCACAGGTGATATTTAAGGCTTTTTGTTTAAGTATTTTATCAACATTCCTGAAAATTAAATGCAGATATTTAATAGGCAAATTTGCTAAGCTAATCACATGATGTATTTGATTTCCTTTAATAAAAAAGGCAGTGTATTAATACAACAAAGAAGACATGCTAGTAACCATATTTCTATGTGTTAAACAATATGTTGAAAAGCAAGATACATTAGAATACTACCATGACAGTGTTAGTATTATCTTTACATTTTGTTGAGTGGCCCATGTCATAACTTTACTTAACATTTTCTGTTACCAGTTGACTATGAAAAGTGGAATTTCATGGTACCAAAAAATGAAGGTGTTGGTAATGTGTTCTCCAGATGAGTCCAACAAGAAGCACCCTTTCCCCTGCCCCACCACCTACCGCACAGCCCTTACTCACTACCTGGACATCACACACCCACCTCGCACCAACGTCCTCTACGAGCTGGCACAGTACGCCTCAGATCCCAAAGACCAGGAGAACATGCGCAAGATGGCCTCCTCCTCCCCCGAAGGCAAGGTCAGTGATGAGTGGTGAAGTTTCATCCGTGGTGATGTTATAATGCAAACTGATGCATGCATTGTACATTTGTTACGTCCCTTTTTTTCACCACTTACACTTCATGTTGTTTTCTTCTTGTTGCTGCCTCTCTACAGGCACTCTACCAGAGCTGGGTGTTGGATGCCAGTAGAAACATCCTCGCCATCCTGGAGGATATGCCGTCTTTAAGGCCTCCCATTGACCACCTGTGTGAGCTGCTGCCTCGGCTCCAGGCTCGCTATTATTCCATTGCCTCCTCGTCTAAGGTAATCCTTTATTTAAATTGCAGGGAAAAGAAATTCAAGTCATATGTTTTTAAATTTACTTGGCATTTTGGTTTACTAGAGCACAGGAGTAATCTGTTAATAACACTCCTCTGTTATGCAGGTTCACCCCAACAACATCCACATCTGCGCTGTAGTGGTGGAGTACAAGACCAAGACTGGCCGCATCAACAAAGGAGTTGCCACCAACTGGCTGAAAAACAAACTGGTCTCTGACAACGGCCACAAGTCAACTGTTCCCATGTACATCCGCAAGTCTCAGTTCCGCCTGCCCTTCAAAGCTACCAACCCGGTGATCATGATCGGCCCTGGGACAGGAATCGCTCCCTTCATGGGTTTCATCCAGGAGAGGGGCTGGCTCAAAGACCAAGGTATTAACAGATGCTGTGTGTGTTTGTGCATGCACTGTTGTTTGTCTGACCTCTCACAATGTTATGTCAGCAATTACAAAGAAAGAAAAATGAGGTGGTAGGTCTCCAAATATGTTTGGCATGTCTGAATTCATGTTGACCTATTTAGATAAGTTCCACCTATGCAGTTTGCAAATGCAAAGCGTAGAGTTAGGCTGTTTTAAGTAGAAACTGTGTGATATGGTATACTTACAATGTGAAATATAAAACATGAAGGTTGAGTCTGAAAATTTTGACCATGTTTTGTTTTGCTTTCTTCTTTAGGAAAGGAGGTTGGAGAGACAGTGATGTACTTTGGCTGCAGGCATAAGAATGAGGATTACCTCTACCAGGAGGAGCTGGAGGAAGCAGAGAGGAGTGGAGTCCTAACGCAGCTTAATGTTGCCTTCTCCAGAGACCAGGAGCAGAAGGTACGATTGTCTACATCACTGTTAGTGTCCCTTTGAACTGAAGCTGGAAACCGCTGGCCAGCAGTGATTACTGTATACTAATGCACCTTCACGTGGCTGGAATTTCTTCATCACAGTAAAATCAGGTGCAGATTGTAGGTCTCAGTGTCATTTTTGAGTTGACTGAATGTACCAGAAATGTATAGCAATGATAAAATATAATTACTGTAGTTGCTGACTGGTCTTCAATACCTTAATCATTAGTGTTTATCTCAAGTTATATAAATTTTAACCCTTATTTTCATACAGATTTTTTATGAATCAATTGATGTGCCTTTTTTTGTGTGTGTGTGTGTTCACCATGTGTTGTACATACACTACAATTAGAACATTTTCTCTTTTTGTTCATTCTCCAAAAAAAGGTGTACGTGCAGCATCTCCTGAAGAAAGATAAGGAGCACCTCTGGAAGCTGATTCACACAGACAACGCTCATATCTACATCTGCGGGTAATGAGGAAATTTAACCAACAAAAATATGATTTGCAGTGAAGTCACAATTAATTGTAAATATCACATTAATTTATTGATTTTGCAAAATGTTACTGATTAGTGCTGAATATTCCTTAAGTGAAGGCACTGATACTTTGTGCCACAAACTGAAATAATTTAAACTTGCTTGACACCATGACTGATGTGAACATTATTTCTGGATGATATTAGTTTATTTGATAATGTTGAAATCTCCTCAAAGCAGAAATATATATGATTAAAAAAATCACTATAACGATGGGAACCAGACATTTAAACTGATCTCTTTCCTGGTTTAGGGATGCGAGGAACATGGCTAAGGATGTGCAGACGACCTTCCACGAGATTGCAGAAGAAATGGGAGGCATGGTGCGCACCCAGGCCACAGATTACATCAAGAAACTGATGACCAAGGGACGCTACTCACAAGATGTCTGGAGTTGAAGAGCATCAAACCCAGTCTCATTCTCACTACTCAAGTGGTGGTTTTAAAATTTCGACTTTTATTGTACGTCTTGTTTTATCAGGACTGAATTAAAAAAAAAAAAAAAAAACTTGTTCATACCCTCCCTGATTAATGAAAGTTACAGGTAGCAGATCATGAGGCAAACCCTACCTCAGAAGGTTGTAATAAACCCACACGCAATTTCAGTCTATTTTTCCTATTTATGTATACTACATTTTATACCTGGACCACTAGCCTGTGTCTGCTGGAGTCCTCACTTGAGCCATGGTCTCAGACCAAACAACAGTTACGCAGTCTGGTTTCCAGAGACTGTTAAGAGATGCATATGAATGTTGAAAGATTAGTGTAATTTTGGGTGTACGACTGCAACTCTGGGCGCTCAGATTAGATGTAGGAACCCACAGACATCACGAGATGCAAATGCAGCAAATACTCATCTTATTTTCAGATTAAATTTGAGACACATTTTTATACTAATGAGTTACTCAGTTTGGCTGTGCAGCTTTCTGAATTGATGACAACTCGGAGTAGAAAACCCATTTGTTTAGTGGGACAATATCTTGTTATCAGTCAATCCCAACCCATGGATGTACATAATATAACTCCACTGTGAACATAACAATTTACATTGGAAATTCAAAAAATTTTAAAAAGATTTATTCTGTTTGCCATCATGAGGTATTTGTAACTTTCATCCAACTGATTAACAGATTGCAGCACCACAGCAGATAATATCACATCATACTGTATGTCTAAGTGAA
This sequence comes from Trachinotus anak, assembly GCF_046630095.1. Classification (NCBI taxonomy): domain Eukaryota; kingdom Metazoa; phylum Chordata; class Actinopteri; order Carangiformes; family Carangidae; genus Trachinotus; species Trachinotus anak. The sequence goes on along the minus strand of NW_027273865.1, from coordinate 19,043,388 downwards.
TATAATGAGCGTGATGTGCTCCTGTTGCAATCTAACACTCAGAAGCTTTAGACATGAAAGGATGCTGACTTTAGTTTCCCCCAGATCTTGTAGTACTTTTTAAAGTACTTAAAATACTGTTTTAAAAACTTTGTAAACATTCTGTGAGGAAAAATGTTTTGTGTAACAAACTGGTGTCATAGGTACAATTATGTTTACCTTTGTATTTTGACAGGGGATGTCGCCTTTTATGCATAAGTTGTTCATTGTAATCAGTAACGGTAACCTTTTGACAGGCATGAAAAGTGTTGCAAAGGGGAAGATCATTTATAGAAAAAAAACATGAGGTTATTTGCGTTGTGTCCCATAAAAACCTGCCTTTAAACATGATGAAAATGAATTTGTAGGTACCCTGTAATATTTCTAAAATGTTAGACTTGAAACCAGATCTCACCTCCCAAGTAGAAATAGTTTATTTTATATGCACCTGACAGCAGAAGGTAATGAATTGGTTTTGTCTTAACAACCACCTCTGTTTGGCCTTTTTTTTTTTTTCTTCTTTTTTCATTGTTTTGAACAATCACATATGCATCACTAGATGGAGGAGATAACTGGACATATCAAAACATTTTGTGTGTCTTGCAGCATCCTTCAATCAGCATTCATCACAGTACTTTTATGTGAACATATGGGGTTTGATGAGGTCAGCTAACCAAGTGGAGTAAAAGTAAAAGTGGAGCCTGTGCCTTTCAACTATGCCTTATGTATTAAGTTAGCATTAAAACCCTGACGTTTCACTGTCTTTGTAATAGTTGTTTCTTATTATCTTATCTTATCTAAAAAATTCCAATTCATCTGAGACACTTTACCTGGCGCTGTCACTTTTTGTCATTCCACTTTATGATGTGTTTGGATGCATCAAGGCATGCGTTTTTTTAATGAATAAAATTGGAATAATTTGCCATATTGATGTCTTTTTTTTTTTTGTCATTACATAAGGTTTAACTTTGAGGTTTATTTACATACAGTGGCCTAGTCAAGTGTAATAATAGCACATGTTAAAACAGTGGAAAAAGTGCATGTTCAGCCAGCTTGCACACTGACGCAAAAAGTGTCCTACACTGTGCAAACTGAAACTAGTGAAACCTAGGTTCAGATGTAGAAGCATTATAAATAATAGTTTTAAGTGTTTGAGACAATTGGTGTAACTATAAAGTCTACAGTCTATTAACTGTAGCAGATTATCTCAACCATCTGTTTGCCATTTGTCGTTAGATGTGAGGTTTCAGCTCCATCACTCATAATATTCATGAGGCCTGAGAGATTAAAAATCACACTGGGTTTATATTTTAATTGAATTGGCAGCTGCTCCTACAGGTTACATGACTTTTTACAATCAGTGATTACTTTGCTATACAGTACATTTTATTTTTAGTGGCATTCAGCCATTTCCGCGCTGGATTACTTTCTCTCACATAAATTATATGTACCGTACTTAAACTGATAAAAACTAAATTACTCATAATGGCCTATTTCAAATTAATATGTATCATATGACTGTGTCATAATTAAGTTTTTTATGTTCCAGCATGTAAAGCTGGAGCTAATTTTAATTAGGTGATATTGCAAATGTTATCCTGCTATATGTTCTCCTCAGGTTCAAAAATTCTTTATTATTCCACTGTTTCTTCATTCGTATCTCCTTCTAACGGGTTCAGCATAGTTACTCCATTCAAACTTTAAAATGTTCAGCTCAACTAGGACATTATTGGATGTATTAAGTTGTTTCATACATTTCATACTTTCCAAAATATTCAATGTTTTTGTGACATTTTTTCCCATTTAGATGAAAGGACGGTGTGTTCAGTAACTCCAGTTTTCCACTACTTTTCGTACATTTTTCCACCCCTTCTTCTCATTCATGCTTTCAGGTATAAACTCCATGTAGTTTAGTCAGATCATTGTTTTTGTTGAAAAAACATTAATATATATTCCCAACAAGGGGTGCAGTGTTATGTGTTTAAGTACCAGAGCACACCTTTGAAATTTCTGATTTTCTAAGGTTATGTAAATACTGTTCCTATGTGGCAAGTTTAAGGACATTATTCAACTATAACTGACCACACAATCAAATCATTTATGAATAATTCATAAAGTCATCATGTTGCACCTTCTTTATTTACAAAAAGAACAGGTTACAGTAATACTGATTGGAGAAATATGTCCATATTGTCTCAATATCTTCGTTATCAGTCAAAGGACTAAGACATAAACAATTCTGTGAATTTACTTCCCAAGTTTTTTAAGAGAAATTAGACTGTCCTGTAAAAAATGAGCCAATAGGTCCTATGTGCAGCAGGCCAAGACTGATGTCGACACCCAGTGGCTGTAGTAATCATGACAGGAGCAAAGGGAAAAGTTTGGTGTCATAGTAGCTTAAATGACGTCAACACTCATTCAACAGTGATGACCATGTTTTATATTTTGTTTTCTCACCACCCCATAGACAGTTGCAAAGGATACTATCCTGAGATAACTGTATAAAGTCTGTGGAGTTTCAAACAGTAAACACAATCTGCAGCCTTGGATCAATGTAAAGCTTCATGTTGTTTCTGATGGTTTTACATAGTTCTGTATATTGGTTGTACTGTCACAAATTCAGGCATCATTGAAAGTGAGCACTTCCTGCACATGTACATGAAACTCTTTCAGGTCAAAGATGTTTCATGTAAAATGTCAGCATGCGATGAAGTAACTAACAAATATCTCCCACCGATTCTTCAAGATTGATCACAGTGAGACGTCCTTATAGAAGCTGAGGTTGGCAGTAGTTAGTTCAGTGTGAGGGAAACAAGGCAGAACAGCTCTAATGTAGACCTGTTTGTTTTTCTTGACGGTTATTTATACTTGAAGGACTCATGGTCATTTCATTTTATTACTTTTTACATTTTCACTTTCAAAACATTCTGTTTTTTAAGAAAGTATTAGAAATATAAACAGGGTTTATTGTGTAATATATCAATTTAGCGCTTGAGGAACTGAAGATTAATAATGATTTTGTATTTTTCAATAATCATAACACTAAAGATAATGTTCCAAATAATATTTCAGATTCGTCCAAACTTATAACACATGCAACAGGAAACAAACTTTTATTATCTGCATCACAAACAGAAAGAAATGTTATAATCTGTTGGTGTCAGTGCTGCTGTTTTTTCTTAAATCACTCATCCAACTCCATATAACAGACACATGCGGAATGACCTTATTGCATTTAACCTTTTCTTTACCGCCTGTAGTATCTGTTCTTCCTGGATCTTGTTGCTGATATAACCAGTTTGCACATCTGGTCTGGATTTACGTTGGTTATGTTGTGAAGGGTGTTATCGTGCAGCAGGTGTGCATGTAAACAAGTTTTGTGTGCAGAGCAGGCTTTTTCCAATAAACTTTTAAGTGATTTACAGTGCAGTTTAAGCATTTTCCACACCATAAAGTTATGATGAAAAGTGGAGGAAATGTAACACAACATGTTGTCCTGATAATCTTAAAGCAACAATACAATCAGTTCAGTTTAGGTGTTAGACAGCAGAGAAATGACACTCGAAAAGGAAAAAAAAAAAAGTGTGATAACATGAATTTACTGAAGGAAATTAGCAGAAAGGAGATTAAACAGAGAGGGCTGATGGTTCTCAGTGGGCAGCTCTTTTCCTTCTGTTCCGGCAGGAAGTTTTCATCCTGGCAATGTGCATCTTTCTTAGTTGTTTAATTTTCTTTTGGAGAGCCTCAACAACCTCAACCGCCTCCAGTTCATAGTTCTCTGTTTGGACCCTCAAAGCCATTTCTCTTTGGAGCATCTGAGTAAGCTCCTTGATGTCTCGGACCAGAGCATCCTGGTTACTCCCCTCCTGTTTCAGCTTGTCAGCGAGCGTCTGGCTTTCAGCTGACAGCTTCTCTGTGACCATTCGGGCCTCCTCCAATCTTTGGAAAAGAGCCTTGCTGATTTCAACAGCCTCCAGTCTCCTCCTCTCTACCTCCGCCCTCAGTTTTCTTTCTGTCCGGAGCTGGCAGTCCAGGTCTCGATAGAAGAGGCCCTCGTTCATGAAGCCTGTGAGGGTTTCAGCCTCTGCCTGGATCCTCAGGTCTTTTTCTTCCTGGTGCATTTGCTGCAGCTTCAGGATTTCAAGATGAAATTGATCCTGTTTGCTTTTCTCAGATTTGAGCTCAGCTGAACACTCCTCAGACGCCTTCTGTATGTCCTCAAGTGTTTTGAAGAGAGTCTCAGCGATCTCCACAGCCTCCAGTTTGTCTGCCTCTACCTGCATCCTCAAGTGCTTCTCTCTCTCGAGCTGCTGGTTGAGGTCTTTCAGCTGCTGTTTGGCTTCGGTGAGCTCAGTGGTGAGCATCAGCTTTTCAGCTGAATACTGCCTTTTTGCTTCTTCAAGTTGTTGAAGTTCCTCCACTGTTGGACGGCAGGCCACCCTCTCTGCTCTCACCTCCTGGGTCATGGCTTCAGTTCTCTGAAGCTCATTATCAAGCTCCTCCAACTTTACGTGCATGACCTGGGTTTCAGCCTCTGCCTGGACCCTCAGGTCATTTTCTTCCTGGTGCATTTGCTGCAGCTTCAGGATTTCAAGATGAAGCTGATCCTGTTTTAGTTTCTTTGTTTTGAGCTCAGCTGAACACTCCTCAGAGGCCCTCTGCATTTCTTCAATTGTTTTGAAGAGAGTCTCAGCGATCTCCACAGCCTCCAGTTTGTCTGCCTCTACCTGCATCCTCAAGTGCTTCTCTCTCTTGAGCTGCTGGTTGAGATCCTTCAGCTGCTGTTTGGCTTCAGTGAGCTCAGTGGTGAGCATCAGCTTTTCAGCTGAATGCTGCCTTTTTGCTTCCTTAAGTTGTTGAAGAAGTTCCTCCACTGTTGGACGGCAGGCCACCCTCTCTGCTCTCACCTCCTGGGTCATGGCTTCAGTTCTCTGAGGGTCATTGTTAAGCTCCTCCAACTTTACGCGCATGACCTCCTTTTCCTCCCTCTCAGTTGTGATTTGAGCTCTGTAGTGCAGTTTCAGCTCATGGTTCTTCAGCTGCAGAGCCTCCATCTCTCCGGAGAGTTTGCTGATCTCCTCCTGATAGATGCTACAGAGGTCGTTGTACAGGTGTTGGGCTCTCAGTTTCTCCATTCTTGATTTCTTAGAGTTGCTCTCTAAAAATGTGCCTGATGATAACTCACTCACTGGGATGAGTGTTTGTGTGAAATGACAAAGGGTTCCCCTCGACTGAAGTTCTGCTGTGGAACTGAATTATTCTTCTATGACATCAGACAGAACACTGGAACCTCGTCATGTCAGCGCTAAAATATTATGTACAAGTACAAGACTGGTGATATTCTATATTTTTCTTCCTGTCATCATGTCGTTTATTGACGAGCACTGTGTGTATGAAAGCCTGTAGAGCTCCATTATTGTATGACATGGCCCTTCATTGCCATAAACACACAGACACTGGTTTATTTTGACTCAGTTCCCCACACACCATCCCGTTGCCCCAAATAATCACTATAGCACCAAATGCAGTTTCCTCCTGTTTGTTTCATAAAAACTACAGTGAGCAGCTGTATATAGTTATAAAGATATAAATATATTTGTAAGGGGTTTGTAAAGATTTGTGTCTTCTCTTGGCTTTGTTTGTTTAAAAGTAATTCTGGTTTATGATTCATGTTCAGTGCATATATATTAATATTTGGAGAAAAATCTCATATCACATTTAGAACACTTACAGCATTCATAGTTATTTCCTTTCTCTGAATCAAAATCATGAGCATTAGCAGATCCTTTCATCAACCAATCTCATACAGCAGCCCTTTAAACTCTGTGTAACCTTATAACATAGGCTTTATTGTTTATTATTCATATCTGAAGAATATTTTTGTATCAAGCTTGTCCCTGTTGATCTCTGTTTATCTGTTTGCCTTGTATCATGCTATTTTATCGCTCTTTGTCCTCACCATGTGGGATGAGTCAGACCCACAACTTGTAACGTTTTTCATTGCTTTGCTATTTTTCATGCTGAATAGGGCTGCAACTAATAATTATTTTAATTATCAATTGATTTTCTGATGAATTCCTCAATCAAATGTTTAGTTTATAAAACAACAGAAAACTGAGAAAAATGTCCATCACCATATCCTAAAGCATGATGTCTTTGGTTGCTGTTTGGAAAACTTTATATAAATTATATAATTTGGCAGTTTTTGTCCTTTTATATTCAATTGAGAATTCATATATTTAATATATTCAGCCTATATTTAACACTTTATTTTAGTATTCTTTGAAAAAAATTCCAATGCATTTTTTTCTAGAATTTCATATCTGTGATAATTGTGGAGACCTGTCCAGGGTGTACAACGCCCTCACTCAGTGTCAGCTGGGACTGGTTCCAACATCCCCACAACCCTCAAAGCATAAGCAGTATAGCGAATGGGTGGATGGCTGGATTCCTTTTTTTTTTTCTTTATTATCTATTTGTTTTATGCTTAAATTTCAAGACTACTGAGACATTACACTATGGAAATTTCAGTAACAACTTTGGGTTTCCTAAAACTTTGGACTGGTAGTGCACTCAATGCTCTTTTGTGTTTTTTAATAACTAGAAAAAATGCTTTATTTATTTATTTTTTAAAGAAATGCCTGCAGTTAACACCACGTGCCCCCAGTTGGCATGCCAAATCAGTAGCATGATGATTGTCAAATTAAATGAAACAAGCAAACATTCACAACTGTATGTGATAAACCAGGATTACATGATTAGGTAATACATGGTTCAAATCAAAATGATTTGATAATCAAAATGTATTTATCCCATTATCAAGTTGAAATGAAATGTGCAAAACACTGTCAGAATGTGTGCATCACTAATATGTTTCTGATTTTGATTAAAAATAATGTTTTTGAAATGTTTGTGTTCATCAAAATTCAGTGAAATTTAATAAAACCTGATTAATCTATTTTTTGTGTGTGTGAATTTTATTGTTTATCAATCTCTTTAAATCAATTTTTAACAGTATGAGGTCTTCATGTCATTTGGAGTGACCACTCATCCTGTGGAGTGACCAATAAGAGCAATAACGGTATTAAATCTAAAATAAAATATGTCATTTCTGTGGCTGAAATATCAATCACTGATAAAGTATGCTTAAATGAATGGTTTTTAAAAAATTTTTTTTATTAGTTTTATGCAATTTATAGGAAAAATAAGTCTCCAGTACATTTCAGATGGCCACTGTGACTTTGTAGAACAAAAATATGACATAATTACATACAAAATGTACAGGAAATGAATACTTTGCTGAACACTTTACATTACTGTAAAAAAAAAATGTTCAGCGTGCTGAGGAAATTAAATAATTTAAAATCAATCACAGTCACACTACGAGTCCAGTTCATCCTGGGTGAAAGAATACTATCATCACTTAATTTGAAATGCTCACATGCATTTATGTTTACTCCACATTCTTCAACAATTGCAATAAACATCCTTATTTTGTGCATTTGGCGCGGTAGGTGGCGGTAGTGTGGGTTAGGGTTGGATAAGAGCAGCGTGCTGGAGCAGGCGGAGGAAGAAGCTGCATTAAGGGAAGTGCCGCAGTGAACCCAGCTCTGTTCTCCGCTGCGTACATGTCGGCTGGGGTTTTTATCAGCTAATCAGAACAAACGGAACTCATCGATTATTTTTTAAACTATATATACACACGCATATTATTCTTTCAACACAACGGCACAGGATGGCCACCGGTAAGTCAGCTTGTTTTCTTTCTCATTGTAAAATTTAGCTGATGATCATGAAAAGTAGGTCAAGTAGCATTGGAGCTAAATTAGCCGCTAACCGCGAGGCCGGAGGGAAGGGTTCGTCTATTTCATGGAGCGTCTTTTTTTTTTTTTTTTTTTTAGCACAGTAAAGTTAGCTTTATCGGGGGTTTGACTAAACTTTTTTATAGGCAACTAGCTTTGTGAAAACGCCTTTTGAAAGTTAACCCACTGTTGGCGGATAGGTGTGTGGTATTACAGCAGCCTGAGCAGGGCCTCGGCTAACGTCTGTGTCTGCTAAATGCCTCTTTGTTTACACCGATGCTATTGTTTCCTCGGCTGAAAGAGAAAAAGAAAATTGTGCTAACCGAACAAACGCAGCTTTTGTTTAAGCTGCTGTTACTTATATATAATCGCCGTGTTTTAACACAAGACTGTTTTTTTGAGGAGGATGGACCGCATTTCTGAAGCGAGGTTGGTTGGTTTCGTTTCAACATTTAGCCCAAACCACGCAGAAATTGACCGCCATTTTTTTTTCCAGCATTGGCGTGGCGACGGGCCTCTCCTGCTGCATTCAAGCATCTGCCGTCAAGCCTACACAGCCTCACAGGCTGCTTAGCCACCTTCTTATATGTAGTAGACACGTTTTTTTTTACCTCCTGTTCTCCTACTAAAAAAACACTGTTTTATTCCCCCTTTCAGATTCGGGCTACGGTGGCTCACAAAGGTAATGTGCAGAAGATAACATGTAAATCCTCGCATTAATTGACTGTGTATCTTATTGTATCGAGCATCATTGCCCAAATCAGTTGAATTAAGCTCTTCGTTTGTATGAACAGATATAAACTGTGAAAAAATAATGTTAAGATGGATTCAATGAGTTGAGCTGTGGGCTACAAACCGAGCCACGTTTCTTAGCCCTTATTTGTTTACATTTTGATAAATGAAATGCACTAAATTAGCAAGTGATGTTTTTTCTGTTCAATTTGGTGTTCTGACAACAATCACTTTATTACTTTTGGTAATTTTCTGCTAAATTCTATTATCAATCTGGCAACACTGGATATAATTAAGCCACACAAGAGTTTCTAATGTTCCTAGACCTGGAAGCTAACTACTTTCATCATGTGTCTGCAGCTATGGATCATATGGTGGTCAGCAGAGTGGACAGGTGAGGCCCTTTCCCAAATTAGAGTCTCCTGGCTGTAAGAATCATAATTTCAAATGATCTTTTCTTTTTTATTATAACCTATTTAATTGGCCTTTCTGGTTGACAGGGTTATGGACAAGGAAATGGCAGTGGCTCTTATGGGGGACAGAGTTACACTGGCTATGGACAGCAAGGTATGATGCAAATATAAACCAGAGTAATTTTTTTACAAGCTTGTTTTGATATTTGTGTTTACAATATTATCATGGTGTTCTAGCAAACATTTCTAAGATAATTGTGATGGGATTTCTTGCATCAAAAACTATAAAACAATGAATTAATGAAATATGTTAAAAGAAATTTGATGTTTCTCAGTTTCTGAACTTTTGATTTTGTTTTTCACTTGTTTTAGCAGATGGTTTTAGCCAGTCTCAGCCACCGAGCTATGAAAGTTATGGGCAGGATTCATCTGGGTAAGATACACATTGTTTAATCTGTCGGCATGATTTTCACTGACTGTCACTTTTCCTTTCAATATGACCTAGTGCATTAAAAAGTAGAATAATTATTTCTCATAATTTTAACCTAAAAAATATGAACATTATTAAACGATACAGATCTGTACAGCATACTGTTACACATGTAAAAAGTACAGATGCAGAATTTGTTTTGCAGCAGTCTGAAACGCCGATCATGGAAACCAGCAAACCAGTTATGCAATATAGTTAATTTGACTAATGTTGCCGTACGTGTTTTACCTGTTTAAGTCTTTGGATATAATTATTTGGAATCTCTGTTGCTCTGACTGTAATGATTTTTCTAAAACTACTTCAAGGTATGGCGACAAGTCGTATTCTTATGGACAGCAAGGTTCCTATGGTGGCCAGGGGCAAGGAGGAGACAACTTTGCACAGCAAACTTCTTACGGCAGCCAGGGACAGGGCGCTGGCGCTGGCACTGGCAGTGGATATGGTAGCCAGGGGCAAGGAGGTGCTGGCTATGGAAGATGGAGTGAAGGTATGACTAACTGGATCTTAAAATAATATGGTGAATACATCTATGTTCTGTAAGCACCTATGAATGCAACACAAATGTGTTAACTAGTAAATCAGATTGTATATGTATACTCAATAAATCTGTCTGTACCAGGCGAAAGTGGTGGTCAGGGTGGAAGGTTTGGACGTGACCAGGGAGACCGTTCAGAAGGAGGGGGCTTTAGAGGCAGAGGCCGTGGTGGCTATGACCGTGGCGGATATGACCGCAGTGGTGGATACGACCGTGGCGGATATGACCGCAGTGGTGGATACGACCGTGGCGGAAGAGGTGGACCTCCTGGTATGGGGTAAGTTGCACAGTGCCACTGCCCCCAAGGTACCTCTATACACTGTGAAATGAGACATGACTTGTTGTCGCTCTCCCCCATCATCCCTCATCAACTACAAACCATCCACATAATTGATTTTCACCACTCATCTGCTTTGTGCTCCAGATCCCCAAACTCTGGTAATATTTTTTTGTTTAGTTTTTTTTCCAAAGTTGTCACAGACCACATAGGTAATATTCACCACCCTTCTGCATTTTGCTCCAGTTGCCTGAACCGTGTCAGAATTTCTTTAATCAACCTTGATTCACTCAGAAGTTTTTACAGAAGAGACATGCAGCTTTAAATCGATCCTGATTGGTACTTGAATTTACTGTAGGTTGTGGTTAGAGGATCCATTCATGATTGAAGTCTGAGGTCTTAAATAAGTGGAGACTGAACATGTCTGACCAAATAGGAGCTCTAAAGGCACCAGAGACCTTGTTGTGTAACCATCTTATCCCAGACATTGGGACTGTTTTGTTTTTTGTCCCCCCCTCCCCCATTTCTGCAACAGAATGGCCAATAGGAAACCTAGTGTCAGAGACTATATCTAAGTGAAATACCAACATTGAAAACTTTCAGAGCTTTACCTAAACAGATGATGCCGTAGGAAGAAAAATGCTGCAGCACATCATTAAGATTTCTTACACAGGAAAAACATGTGCTCTTGTGAAAATGGGCCCATTTCCCACTTTAGGATCTATAAAACTAGCACATCAGTTTTGAAGGGAGATTCTAGCTAAGGTACCCATCTGCCTAATCTGCTCGGGAAAACAAAATGGTATGTTTTGAAATTTTTTGGAGACCAACTTTGGTACGTTTTTGAGAGCTCCACATGCTGGGTGACCAGGTAACAATGCGAAGCCAACTGTTATAATAATGTTTTGTCTACTGCATATTTGTTCTACATTTAACATATATCCTGAGACCAGTGAAAACCTTTTTAAAGCAGCCAACAAGCGGTTCTCACATTTTGTAATTTGACCTTGATCTACAAAGAGCGAGTATTTTCTTTTGCTGTGCTTCCTTTATTTTTATCAAAGTTAAATCTCCAGCTACCATACTTTTTAAATGCCAAAAACTCAACTTTAGTTTGTTCTTGTGCTCCGAGGACCACATAATAGTTTTTGAACAATGGAAATGCCACTGAAACGATGCCCTTAGACCTGGAGCCACATCTTCAGCTGCTTCACATTCAACAGGTTTCATTCAAGTGTTGTATATTTGACAATGGCGAACATGTGTATTGTGTTAACATGGATCTACATTTTATACTACAGGTGTTCAGAGTGATTGAACTAAAACTTGGACCTCAGTTAAAGGATCTCATAAACGCACTCAGTGGAAGATTGCTTATAAGTTGCTACACCCCTTCACACCAATTTGGCTTCTCATGTTTAAGAAAAAACACATTCAGCTGGTTTTCCAGCTCTTGGTATCCAATCTGGTCAAGTAAATAGAAAAAGTACCAAATTTGTTTTGTAAATGGTGACCCAGTGACATGTGATAATTGTCTTCACTCGTCTGCCTGATTGTTAAGTCGGAGCTGCCTAGTCGTCTGTTCATTGATCTCTAATGTCAAAGACTAACACATTCCTCGTGTGAGACATTTCCACCATAGTCGCACACCCTGGCAGGAGTGCATACTGATGGGGATGTAGGGGAGCTTTGAGCTCTCAGTTGGGACAAAGGAAAAGCCATCATATCTCCAATTTTTCCTCTGCAGAGGTGGTGACCGTGGTGGCTACAAAAATTACGGTGGTAAGTGACGAGCATCAGAACTGTGTCGGTGGGGGAGGAAAGAACTTGAGTTAGCAAAAAGGAAAAAAAAAGAGGGGGATTTAAAAAAAAAAAAAAAAACTCAATGAATGCCACCATTTTCATGTCCAGATCCCAAGGGACTCAACCTATTATTCTAGGCAGGATTTCTCATAAGTGACTTCAGATATGGTAAAGAACATGGAGCCTGAGTTGTAAAATAATGGTATTGTTGCATGGGCTGATTGTAAATGGCAAAGGTGTTCCCAGGACGAAGAAGGAAATCTTTCTAATACTGGAGACATTTTGGTGGTTTTCATTTCTGGTGTAAGCTCAAAAAAAGAAAGCACAACAGTTTTGTTCTTGTTGCAAGGTGTTGGTATGTGGTGCAACGGTATGAAAAAACCCATCAGAGAGCTGTAAACATGGGCTTTGCTTAATTTTCTTTGTATCATTATGCATTGGTAGGGATGAAGTTAATAATTATTTCTGTGATACAGTATGGACAGTTTAAGATTCCTTCCTCAAGTGTTCTCTTCCATCCTCTCCTCTGTTTTACAGGCTCTCGAGACTACGGCTCAAGGGATGAACCAGGTAAGACTGGTTTGGAGTAGTACATGATTAATGAACAAAGGTTTGAACTGGTATATCAGCCCTAATTGAAAATGTATCCTGTCACTGTAATCTGATATCAGAATGTCGATATACTGCCTGAATGATCTCCATATATAATCATTCACATACAGCCAGTCCTGATTTCATAGCTGATGTCTCCTCTTCTCTGATCTCTTTCACAGCTGGAGAACAGGACAACTCTGACAACAACACCATTTTTGTCCAGGGGCTAGGAGAAGATGCTACAGTTCAGGAAGTTGGCGACTATTTCAAGCAAATTGGTATCATCAAGGTGAATAAGTCATATTACATTACATGGCACTAATTTCCTTTTACTTTCCTTATGACTATTTAGCAGCCAAACCATGTGTCACACTGCAGTTGTTTTATTTTTTTGAACCAGTTATCTGAGATTTAGTTGAGCATTAAACCTGTTTGAATTACCTGGCACTCCATCCCAAACAGGTGTAGAAATGGTGAATGCTATTGAATCCACTGAGAATTTAATGTTTTGTTTTGTTTTTTTGCATTTAGGTGAACAAGAAGACCGGCCAGCCAATGATCAACATTTACTCTGACAAGGCCACTGGGCGGCCAAAGGGAGAAGCTACAGTATCATTTGATGACCCACCCTCTGCCAAAGCTGCTATTGACTGGTTTGACGGTAAGAGCCTTGGCATATTTTTAAAATTCCCAAGTAAAATTTTAACATCACTTTCACAGATGTGTTGTGTTGTAATTTCAGGCAAGGAATTCAATGGAAAACCCATCAAAGTATCATTTGCCACCCGCAGAGCTGAGTTCACACAGAGAGGAGGTGGGAGAGGGGGACGAGGAGGTGTGTAATGGTGGAGCTGTCCGAGGCCTCAAATACCAGACGAAAGAGATTAAAACCAGTTTCTAAATTGATGTATCTGTGCTGGATGTTGCAACTCTGCTTTTAATCAATTGTCCTTTTTGATTTTTCAAGGTTTCAGGGGTCGTGGTGGCGGAGGACCCAACTTTGACATTAAGGGAGGAGACTGGCCCTGTCCCAACAGGTTCGTTGGAGACGGTTTCATGTTTTTATATAATTAAAAAAAACATTAATGTATAGCAGAAGTGGGTCATTTGGCCGAATTTGTAAAGTTGATTGATGTGTGTAAAATGTCCCATCAAATCTCTCTCTTCAGCTCTTGTGGCAACATGAACTTTGCACGGCGGCAAGAGTGCAACAAGTGTGGTGCACCCAAACCAGGAGATGCAGGATTTGGAGGTGGAGGTGAGTACTTTCACTTGAGTAGCTGTTCCGATGCTGCTTATCTGTTCACATTGTTGAAAACATGTTAGATTGAAAATAACTTGACCAAATTCTAGATAAAAAAATTGACTAGGGCAAAAATGATGTGATTGCATATACAAAACAACAACAGCAAGTCTGTTCAGTCAATGGGTTTTTTACCCTGTTCCAGCTTCCTCTTTTTGCACTGACATAATTGTTGTGATTGTTCCTAGACCGTGGAGGCAGAGGCGGTTATGGTGGTGACAGAGGTGGTGGCTTCAGAGGTCGTGGAGGTTTCCGTGGGGGAGACCGTGGAGGCTACGGAGGAGGTGGTGGTGGTGGTGGTGGAGGATTTGGAGGTGGCTACAAGATGGGAGGAAGGTTTGTGAAAGTTTTGTTTGTTACATTTTTCACATTTTACATGAAAGCTCGACCTTCTGCATGATGACTCCTGCATAATCTGTCTTTGCTGATGCAGTTAGATTATATGACCAGAAGAGGGTGTAGCTTGCCTGAGATGAGTAAAAAGGTCCTGGATCTGTAACTTTGTTGAAGACAAATGTCTCCCAGTCTCATACTACATACTATCTACCCACAGCGTGCACTATATGCCAATCTCTCCAAGAATTCAACAGGTTGTGAAAGCATGCATTAAATTCAGTTGTTTTTTTTTTTTTTGTTTTTTTTTAAATGAGAAATGTTTTAAATTGTATTTACAAAGGTAAATAATTGCTCTTGTCTACTGTAGTCAGTAACATCAGTCCTAAAAGGTTTTTGTATACGACTGTAGGTTGTCAGGAAGTGTTATACTCTTCTAAGCTAAAGTGGGATTGTTGTGCTGCAGGAGGCTGCCCCATCCTGTTTTGTGGCGTTTCAGTTGGCATCATTTCAGCTGTAGCCAACACTGTCAGTAGTAAGGCCACTGCACTGAAGCTCCTTGCTTTAGTCACTTGCACATTAAGTGAACTTAATGAATCACTCATGTTAAAATGGTTAATCCAAGTTTCATTAATAATGTATAATTAAGAATGTATGTTATATGCCACTGGGAAGTAATGAAAAAGATAGAATAATGAATTATTCTAGACCATATTGCCTCTACTTGTTTTCCATCACACTTTCACATTTAGTATAAATACTCAGTATAATGGTTATGAAATTTCATTCTATGGAAAAAAAAAAGCCTTGAATGTGACTATCAATCCTGTCACAGGAAATGATAAAATACTTATGCTTGTTGTCAGTAAAACATCACTGGCCTTTAAGCTTAAAGACATTGAAAAATGAAGCTTAAGTTTTCCAAGTGAGAGGTTTTAGAAATATTTAATTTTGTCAGTTTTCTGCTGTAACCACAGTAAATGCCTCCAAACTGGGTGTTTAGGTTGCCATCCTGAAACCAGGCTCTTTACGTCCCTGCTTATTAAGAAGCCTGAAGTGTCTAGTATCTAATATTCATGCAGCACACATGGCGTTTTTGTGCCCTTTGAGTATTTGCAAATTTTGATTTATTGGTACTCACTGACGGTGAAATGCTACATTAATAAAGGGGTTGTTAAAGGAAGGACGGTTGCTTTACTGAAAGCAAATTATGTTATCCATATACAGATTTAAAAGGGGAAAGGGTGGGTGAAGGAGAATTTGCCACTTTGTCATCCTCACCATAACTGTTAATTTAATGACAAAAGCTAATGTTGGTCTTAAAAAAACAGCCAGTAACAGACATTGTCTTTTCCCCACAGAGGTGACCGCAGAGACGACAGAAGAGACCGGCCATACTAACCGTTGAACAGATGGAAACCATTCCAGCCCTTGAGTTTGTAGTGGAGGGAGGGTTTAGTTTGGGAAAACTGGGAAAAAGGATCAGGAAAGGGGATATATCAGATATTCTGATTTGTGTACCTTTTTTGCAGCCAGTGCATCCCAACTATTGCTGTTCATCTGTGAGTGAGGGGCGCATGTGTTGAGCTAATGTGAAGGGACTTTGGGCTGAGTGGAACTGTTGGCATGTTTTTGTTTTGTTTTTTTTTCTTTCTTTGTACATCCTTTTTAATTTTCTCTCAGACTCTAGTTGGGGATGTTTTGTGAGGTAGACTTCATACCATTGTTTTGTATGAACGAATAAAATGTTTTACTTGGGTTTTTTTTTTTTTTTTTTTTTTTCAAAAATGATATTAAAAACTGTGATCTTTTCTTCCTGCTTTGTGTGACTTTATACCCATCACTTAAAACACATAAGACCTGAAATGCATTTTGAATTCACTAGTTGTGTGCAGCAGGGAAAGCCTGCTTTGCTCTACTGGTATTTTACCGTCAGCTGCAGGCGGGCAGAGGAGGCGGTGCAGAAACCCCCCCCCCCGTAACACCCCGGCGGGTTGGCTCGGTCCTGTCAGTCCTTGCAGGGATGGAGATGTTAGGCGAGCAGCAGCATGCTCTCTCTCACTGACAGCGGGGAAAATCAACAATGAAAAAAACACAGGGAGCTGAGCAGAAATGCGCGGTGCAGAAGGCGGTGTGCTGACTGCGTGCTTGTCCCGCAATGATCCGCCGACCTCCGCACCACCGGGGTGGAGCTGGACGGGACATGAGGGCAGCCTGGATCCTGACTGTGAGCGCCCTCATCGCTCAGACTGCCGGAGGATCACCGCTGATCCCGGACCCGGAGGTACTCCTGTTTAAAAAGGAAAACAAACTTCAGGAAGACTGCAGGGCCTCTGTCACACAAATTAAAATGTAATCCATAACTGAATTTAAAGCAGCTGTTACTAGCTTTAAGGTGTGAAAGGTGAGCAGCTGCTGTATCCTAATGAAAAATAATGTAAGTTGTTTCTTAGCATTAACCCTAATGTTGTGTTTGGGGTCTTGGAGAGCCTCTAACATTTTTAAAATATATAGTTAACATTGTCTTGTCTGTCTTCATTTGATAGAAAAGTGGCTTAGAAATGCAATTTTGAACTGAGTGTGACCTCACCTATAAAACGTAGATAATTACAGTGGATTTTTATAGCCTATCTCTAAGTGCTGATGACTACTTTTTATGCCTGAATCCCAAGTAAGCATTTCTGAATTTCTGTGAAGGGAATTTCAGACTTGAGCCAGGCCACCATGTCAGATAACATACTGTACGTTTCTTTGTCTCTGACTGACCTCTGACCAACAATGGGAATATATACTTTTTCATGCACAGCCCTTTATTGTCTGTAATAATGTGTTTTGGTGTTTTTTTTCATATTTTGTCACATTCATCAAATGGAAGAAATTTTGAGATGAAAACACTGGTGGTTGATTTTTCAAACATTTTCATTTCTAAGGATGAAACTTTGGGTGTGTGGGACCCCAAACAATGTGGGTTATATTCCCTCAGAATTAAAACAGTGCTGTTTAAATGCATCAAAACTATATGTAAAGATATTAGGAATTTTCCTAAAGGTTGTTTGTGAAACTAACTTTATCAAAGAAGAAATGTATTTCTAAGCTTGAGAAAAAGTAAAGAACTGTCTCGAGAACTGCTGCATGTTTAGTTTGTTTACAATAACAGTGACCGAAACTGACATAGTTAGACCATGTCACCCATATAGCTGCACACACAGTGACATCCAATTGCCCAAGCCCACTTTTAAAAGAAAATACAACTATTTGTGTCTCAGGGTGTTTTGGGATTTTACGGTTTAATTGCCTCAGTGGCGTTTAGCCTGCACTAGTTTATTTGACAGCTGTCTCTGCTGGCCTTCCATAGGCTCCACATTTTCTTCATCAAAGCTGCAAGACCATATAGCATCAGGCTTTAACATGTGTTCCCGCAACTTCCCTCTCGCTCTTACATAAAACAGAGCCCTCTGGCATATTTGGGGCAAAGGGACATTTTCTGTTGCACATTCTTGTTTGCCCAAGCACAGCTGTCATCTCCTCAATTTTAATTTCCATCCTAACTTCACCACATCTGTAATCACAGCTGCGGCTGCTGTTGTCTGAACACGAAACTTGTTATATACACATGAAGGGCTATGATTGAAAGATCAAAATATTAAACCATCAAGATAACTAATCTCAAACCACAATGCAACAACATCTGTTGTCATGTTCCCTGCTGCTTCATTTTTTTTTACTGTATTTTATAGGTGTTAAACTTTCAGAACTATTCTCGACTTGCATGTTTATATGAAATTCTTGTGAAATAATAACTATGAATTTTCAGGGACACCCTAAGGGTTTCTTTGTCTTATGGGTGGTCCTGATGTATACATCGTGCAGCAGATCCAGTACAAATGGAAAATTATGTTAACACTTTTATCACTTCTCTTTTTTCGCACGGGGAGTTATTTCTCTCTCGGGGATTTACCAGAGTGTGTTTTTATGAGAAGCATTGTGTTACTATGAGATTGGTGGTCTGCAAAGACGACAGATCTTCATCCAAAATGTTATTTTATGAGCTTTAAAATTTAAGCAGATTTTTACAGAGGGGGACTTGGAAGTGATAATAATCAGAAAAAGTTTTGTGCTGGAGTTTTTCTAGTGGATTTATGTGTTTTGTCTGAAACACTATTAACAAGTATGATTATAATGACAGGTTTTTCTTGAAAAGTACGGCTACCTCCATCAGGACAACTACATCCACAATGCAGTGGAGGTGCGGTCAGCCATCCGGTAGGTGATTCAGCTCTTCTTCAGCTCATGAAACGTTTTCTCATCAATGAGTGTAGAAATCACAGCGGACTGTCAAAGGTCCTAAAAATTGTGATACAGTGTGATGCATCTCTGCACTTTGCCAATCAGAGTTGGCTGTTTGTGTTGAGTGAGTTCATCGGGGGGCAAGGGTGAGCTCAGTGTGGGACAAGCCTCCAGGGGCTGAACATCAGTGCAGGGCAGTAAAACACACCCTCACCTCTACATTGAGAAACCTCTCCTGAACCCTCTTTGAACCATGCAGGAATTTCAAGAACCTCGCCCTCTGGCCCGTGCTCTGACTGTACCATAATGGATACTGATTGAAAAGCTTTGCTTTTGCTGAAAACGTAAGACTGGGTGATGGGTCAGTAAACTGTGTGGTTGACAGTCATCTACAGTGTTGTGAAAAATCATCTCTAGCATCTGGTCATTTAGCCAGATCTGACACATTTAGATCACTCATTGTTAACTGATGTATACTGTCTCTGGTGAATAACTTGGCTTCACCACTTTACTTGTGATTCAATGGTTTTAAGCTTGTACTCTCAAAAATTAAAATGATAAATGGTTGGAAATATTCAACATTGTGAACTTCCTCCTCCTTCTTGTTCTGAAAAAGAGTACCACTGATGATCCTAACATGGCTTCACCACACCACATTACACATTCAAGAAATGACTTTAAATATCTTTATTGAGCAGCATTGAGTCAAATCTTTCTAAACTCGCCTGAATCCTTGATCAACTATCAGTCTAAGCATCTGGTATAGTGATGCCTTAAGATGCTAAGAAAAACATGAGTATACTGTAAATCACAGTGAGACTTCATATTGTTAAGTCAAGACTCTCAGACTGGGTAGAGAATATCCAGATAGTTTTAAATTCCTGTTTGTTCACATATTGTTGGCATGATTGAAAAGCCAAATGCCTGTTCAGGAAGAGCCTCATAGAAACGTTTCCTCCCTCTGCAGTGAGTTCCAGTGGTTGTCCCGGCTTCCTGTCACAGGTGAACTTGACAGCGCCACCCTGAGGCAGATGGCCGAGCCGCGCTGTGGCGTGTCAGATGAGGGCAGCCATCAGATCTGGGCCCAGAGAGTGAACGCCATCTTTACTGGAAGAAAGGCCGCTGCAGGGCGGCCTCAGAGCCGCAGGAAGCGCTCTGCTGCACAAGGTACTAATGTGTACATTTGTGAGACACCATGTTAATATGTGTGTTTCAGTATATGTGCATGAAAGTGTGAATGTCATCCGAAGGCCTGTGTGAAGAAACTGATATGCATTGCTGCCTTGGTTTTGTGTGTCCTGTTGTGGAGAAGTCATAAAGAGACAACAGTTAGCTGGGAGTGTCCTCCTTCCTAAACCCAAGCACTAAATAGAGCTCAGGGGTGTAATTAAAGCTGTAGCTGTGTTTGATGTTGCACGCGTCAGCCTGGATGATTCCTGCTTTTAGTTGCAATTACACAAGTCCATGTATCTTTCACGTCATCTTTACTGAGTGATTTTAACCTCAAGTTTGCACAGGAACATTGTTTAGTTTAGAGCTTACATTCTTGAGAAAGTTTGAACCCTCCATTGAACCCTCTGGATGGTGTTTCTCAGTTTGTAAAGTGATTTGGAAGATGTCAGGACTTCTCCAAACAACAGCAGTATATCAGTATACCAGTTTCCAGTTTCTCTCTTGAGCAATTTCCTGTAAAGCTATAATTCCAAATTCTGTCCCCACAAATACTACAGAAGGTTTATGTTTTGACCAGTGCTGTCTCGTTGGCTGTTTAGTTTGATTGTTCCCTAAAAATTGCCTCAGAAAATCACAGGGGCTCTTATTGGAGATTATCCTCATTTTCTAATCTAATGAGCACAGTAATAAAGGCATTCATTGGTGAGGAGATCACTGCAATTTGAACTGGCTAAAGGCTGCAGGATTTTAAGTGTTTAACGGTGGTTAGGAGTGCAGCTGAGCACTGCAAATTTCTTGCAGACTCCATGAAGTAATTGAGCACAAGGTCCTGCCCTCCTAGCTTTGGGTGCTTTACAGAAAATCTCTGAGGATTACAAAGAGGTGTAATTTTTGCCCTTGTATCAACATGTATGGGAAATCTTAAATTGGGCAAATCTCATAACCATGATGAACTTTTCGGCCGGGGTCTTCAGACAGGATTGATGAATCCATGTGGCCCCTGTCTGTGTATTTGACAGCATTAACGTGTGTGTGTGCTTTTTTTAAAAAATTATACCTCCATTGGATTATTACCTCCTCAAAGAAGATCTTTGTTTGTCTGTTATATCTCAACAAGACTTAAGAGTCTGCAGCCATACTAGCAGCTCTGTGAAGCTGTACTTACACACAATGTACCAAAGTGGTGGACTGACCAACCAACTGACTGAACACTCTTGTCCTTAGAGCCACCATGCTGCTAGTGTGGCCAAAAACCACTCAGCAGATGAAACCCTGTAAAAAGGGACACAGGACAGGTAAAAGTGACTAGTTCTTGGTTTAGATCTGGATCCATCTGCATCCTACTGACTATTAGTCCTACGTGTAAATGTCTCTTATGCCCTATGTTTTTATGTCTTTAGTTCCTACTGTCTTTCCCTGGTGCTGTCATTTCTCTACTTGTGCCTCCAGCCTCATGGTGTGCGAAGCCTCTACATTCCTTCCTGTCACTGACGAGGTTGGCTAATGTTCAGGGAATGCAGCGGTGGCTGATGTTTGCCGCTGTCTCTTCATGTCAGTACCTGACATGTTCCTTCTGGTAAACACATCCATAACTGACTGACTGGATTACGTTGTTTGCCAAGCTGGCTGGCTATCTCAATGGCCAGATATCTCTACTGGCTGAATGAGTGGATACCTTGCTGAGTGACTGACTGCTTGGCAGGATTATAGCCTGCTCTGGTGTAAGAAAACAACTCTGTCATTATTTTAGTCTCAGACATTACTCATATGACAGGCAGCAGTATTATTATCCAAAGAGTGGTGTTAATGGCAGATACTTTTACACCCTCTGGTCAAACCTCTTACAGATCTGGCTTCACATATCCACTGATGTAGTCTAGCAGTGTAATAACTTAATTGTGAGAAGCAGTATTGTGCTGCTGTGTAACCACCACCTTGAACATCACGTTGCTTTGTCCCCCCAGAAGCCGCAGATATGCTTCTGCCTGAGGCTTGAAGGGTGCTCACTGGAACAGTTTCATGTTTGGATCAGATGTTTAGTCTAAAAGAGTCAGCCTTGGTAAAATGCCAGTAAAACCTGCATTTTATTCTGGTTAACTATTAATCACTCAGCCAACCGGGGGCAGGGACAATTGATTTGAAGGCCTCAGTTATTTTCAGCTATTCTCTATGGATTGTATTGCTGGTCAGTCGGTCCACCACTTCGATCCAGACTGAATATCTCAACAACTATTAGATGCACTGGCAAAAGAATTGTGAAGACATTCGTTGCTCCTGGTTGATGTCTGATAATGTTTCCTCCTCTGGTGCAGTTAAGTTCATCTTTGTGGTTGTGAGTGAAATGTTTTGACAACTGGACGGATTCAGTGAAATTAGGCACAGACATGATCAGACACAGACATAATAACTTTGGTTACTCCTTTACTCTTCATCTATAGTCATCAGCGGCATGGCTGTAGACTCTTCTTGTCTAATTCAAATTGTGCCGCACACCATGACGTTTTTCACTTTGTTCGATAATAAAAGTAAATGAGCAGGTTTAAATTTAACATATGATTACACTGAGAATAGAAAGGTTTTATTACAGTAAATATTTTGCCAAATAAAATTTCCCATATAAATTATTCTAGTCCAACATCTGGAGGGAGCTTGGATTAGAGTCGCTACTCCTTTGCATCGAAAGGAGCCAGTTTAGGTGGTTCTTGCATCAGGTTAGGCCTCCTGCGCACCTTCCAGTCCCACTGGTAGGAGACCTTGAAGTGGACCTGGAACACGCTGCTAAAAATAGATGGATAGAAGGAAAGTATTCTAGTTCACCAAGGGTGGGGTATACAAAAGTTTGGTTTCAACGTGATACCTGGTAATTCAAAGGCAGAATCGCCAATATCAATATTAGCACCACTACTTTATATTATTAAAAGCAGCTTGTGCTATCATGTAGGAGAGAGCTTTATTAGGTGAATGCATCATTAGTATTTATAAATACATCTACAGTACCACCCAATCATTTGTCAGACAATAAGTTTTTTTTTTACTATTCTGTGTTAATCATTTAATAACATGCATAGACATCTTAATGGTAAATAGCAGATGTTACTGTGTGAACTGATGTACACTGCATGCTCAGACAAGAGAAAAATCTAAGAAGAGGGTTCATGTGCCCAGAACGTGAAGTAACAAGACAAAGATCCTTCTTTTGTATCAAACCAATTCATTCAAGATTGATATTCAAAATAAGTTTTAGTTGCAGTATTGATACTTCCGGTTATTGGTCCAACCACCTGCATTGTTCACCACTTTTCTCTAGCAGCTGAGGATACATGTACTGAGCCAGGCCATCCATGACTTAAACTTAATGCTTAACTCTTTGAGCTGTTTGTCCTTGATGGCTGACACCGGCTGCTAAATGAAGCCTGCAAGCTACAGCAACATGCAGATGAGTCAGACGCGTTGCCTGTTTATTCACCCCCAGCTGTGGTGTGATGTGATTTTGTTTAGTGTTAGCATGGCTGCCTCTGAGCTTCCTGGAAACTAAAAACAGGCCTTGAGTTGTGGTGGAATCAGACGGCCGTTCCCTCCGATATTTACAGGACTGACATTCCACCACCCTTGTCCAAGATAAGTGCTATAAGTGCGATAGGTGTGTGTGTGTGTGTGTGTGCGTGTGTGTGTGTATTTTTCAGAGGTGTGCACTCTTGGATCTACCCCCTGCCCTTTAAACTGTTCACCACTTCATTGCCATTTTACAACATACTGTACCCATTAGCTTAGTTTTACACTATTTCAGCAGCGTGTGCATTGAATGGAGTTCAGTGGCTTTTATCACTAGAGCTGCAACAATTAGATGACCGGCAGAAATGTAACTGGCGGCTTTTTTGAGCATTGATTTGGTTTTAAAGAACATGCCTAAAGGCCTTAGTTTCAACTTCTAAAATGTGTCAATTTGCTGCCTTTTTCTGTTTCATATCATTTTAGATTAAATGTCTCCGGGTGTCAGACTGTTAGCCAGACAAAACAAGCCATGTGATGACGTAAACTTGGGCTCCGACGTGGATTTTTATCCAGGCTAACAGCGTGGCTCTGGGGATGATAATGTTGGTCTGTCAGTCTCACCACCACTTTGGTCCAGACTGAAATATCAGGACAACCACCGGATGAATTGCCATGAAATTTGGTGCAGACCTTTACATTTTCCTCAAGATCAAATGTTACTTTGGTTATACCCAACCTTTTCATCTCATCGTGGGGTTTTAATTGGCACAAAACACCTGCCAAACTAATGACATTCCCATCAGCCTCAGCTTTACGTTCTGTTTCATGCTAAAAAGCAAATGCTAACATGACGATGGTGAACATGATAAGCATTACATGTGCGGAACATCAGCACGTTGTCATTAATGTTATCATTTAGCTCAGTACAATACACGGTCACAGCACAGACTTATAGCCTTGTTCATAATTTTCTCACACAATTCATTAATTAATAAAGAAAAAAAATACAAATTAATCAGTGGTAACAAATCTGCCATATCAGTGACATCACCTATCTGCCTCTATTTCTGCCCTTATTTTCCTCCTTGTGAATGAATCTGAAATCTGACACACAGACATTAGTCAAAGCAGACTTTGCAGGCAGAGCCATCTTTGTGTGCATGTGTCAAAAAGCCTCCCCGACACCAGAGACAAACAAAATCTCCCTGCACCTCCACAAATAATAACTTAAGCTATCAGATGATCTCAGTCACTTCCTAATGTCTGTGATAACCCACCCTCCCTACACTGCTGCTATAGAGAGCATCATGTTAATTGCTTCCATAAGGGAAGTCGTGGAATGTCTTGTGTATCGGACTTCCTGGCTTCCCCGACCGTCCTCGGGGACCTCTTACTCTGCGGCGGTCTGGGATGGAGAGAAGGCGTCTGAGCTCTGCTGAGAATACAGATCTACACACATCATGTGGCAACAGGCTTAATGCATATAGTTCATCTGGGAATTAAAAAATGGAGCTGGGTTGTGAAAGTAAGGGACTGTGTTCTGCCTCACCAGCTTCAGTGTTTTGACATACTGAGAGCTGGTTTAGTGTTAAATCACGTGTAAAACTCAGACTTTATAGGGAAAATGCAGGTTGTAATGATGGCGACGTTACTCCTGAGGTTGAATTGTTATTTTTGTGTATCTTTCTAAAGTCTTCGAGGCCCCAGGTGCTTCCCCTCTTAGTATCTAATGTTTCTGCAAACTGTACACCAGAAATGCCAAATACCAAATACAACTCAAGCTGCTACTGAAACAAAAATTCTGTTTGTGTGTTTACTCAGAAAGAAACACACTCATGTCACTGCCAAACCCATGTCTTAATAGCTCCAGATATTCAGATATTTTCCTGTCTCCGGGGAGTATTGAGGTCTCTTGGTGGTAGTAGTGTAGTCTGTGGTGCATACCTCTTGTTTATCGCTCTCATCTTTCACATGACTCTTTGCTGTGTGTTTTTCAACCGAGCACAAATGGCGTCAAAATAGCTCAAATTTGAAACACAAACGCGTCCACAAGTGCGAGTGTGTAACGAAGGCATGTGTGCAGACCTCCCACTCACATTCGGCCTCCACGTCGGGGCAGACATACATCGTCTACATTTTAAAATATTTTGACAACTGTAAGTGTGCGTGATTTATGTTGCCACTTTCTAGTTAAGCCTCAAATGCGAAAGCATGTGTGAATCCATAAAGTCCATGTGGCAAGTCGTCACAAGAGCGTCTGCATGAAAACCGCTTCCACTGAATTTTTATTGTGGCGCTCATTCTATATCTCACCTTCTTAAACCTCTGACCAGTACGAACACGAAGACTTTTAAAGTGCAGTAACCCTCTTTTGTTATTACTGCTGCAAAGGTTCTGTAGTTGTGTTACTGTTTGTCTCTTAAGATTTTTATTGTTTGTCCCATGTTTGTTGATATTTTCAAGGATTTTCTTTCAGAAGATATGGTTTTATATAATGGGTCAAATCTTATTGGCACACACACTACATATACTCCATTTTCCAGTGTTTTGTATGTTGTTTATATTGTGGTATTAAGGTAAAGCACTAGAAGTTTATCCAGGATTTTGCCTGTTAACATCTATTCTAAATATTTTCATTATTTCTTACCAATATGGAAACATTAAAGAACAAATCTGGAAAATATGAAAATATTTTTTTACCGCAACACCTTGGACAGAGCAGTCTTGGATTGATGTTAGATATTAGATTCTCTTTCAGCAGCTCTGTCCACTTGCACACACTCTGGACATGAGTAAGCGTCCAGCTGCCTCTCCTTAAAGGTCCACATTATCTAATGATTGTTTCCTGCCAGGCAGCCTCTCTGTCTGCTGGTTGTGGAGGTGTGCGGCATGGTTTACAGCTTGTGTGTTTCCAGATTGCTACATTGTGTAATCCTTTGTATATATGAAGAGACCAGAGTCTTGTAAATTAAAAGAAGGGCTGAATCTAACCTCCTCCCCCTCTTCCCTGTATCCCTGAACAAATGTGAGATTGTGACGTTTGAGACATATGTAATTATGTCTAAGCTGAGAAACCACACACACGTGTAGAAGTAAACTGTTTAGACAGGCATGTACTCAGAGTGCTTGTTAGTTTACCCAGCTGTGTGCTAACATGGTTAACATCCTATCATTTTGGCTCGGCCTGTTGGATACGATGAGGCGCTTCTTTAAAACATCACAGCCGAACATGGGATGTCAGGCATCTGAATTTATAATACAGGATATACAAGATTTAAACACATAGCTGATACTCCAGTGGGTAATAATTACAACTGTTGGAGAACTGTTTTGCAAATACTATTACCAGTGCTGTGCAAATGATGATAACACTGTAAAATGTAAGTACAAAACCAATAAAAATACCAAGCATTAATTCAAAAAGGCATAAAACCAGAAAGCAAGGAAAGGGTTAGTTAGTCAGATTAGTTGAATGAAAACAAATTAGGCCTGCAACAAATCATAATTTCTTTTGGCAATTAATTGACAAAAACAAAAAAAATGACAGAAACTTCCAGTCTTTTGACCAAAGACATTCAGTTAACTGTCACCTTAAAGCAGAATAAAGGCCATGAAACTGGATAGTGATATTTTTGCTGGAAAAATAAATGAATGAATTAATGGATTATCACTATTCATCTTCTGATGATAGACCAATTGTTTAATGAACTAATGATCCCACCTGTAAAACAACATTGTGGATTTTGTCCCCAATCACTTACTGAAATTGTACTAAGCTGCAGTGGAAAAAAATGTGAACCTATCCTTGAGGTTTTTATTTATGTGCATCTGCTGGACAGTGAAACCAGCTGAGCATCATTATGTCAAGTAAAAATTATGTGAAAGTTGGTTCACTTGTGAATGTGCTTGTGTTACCATAAAGATATTTTGATTGCCAGCAAAAACAAATGATTCATGTTTTTTGCTTGGTCTCCTGCCTACAGTGCTGCTTTTGTAAGTTATCCAGTGCTGACCACTATCAGCTGCTCTAAATATGGTGTACAGGCACTTACAAGTAAAAATATAACAATTCTCTTAAATGTAAAACTACATATTCCAGTTAAAAAATGAGAGAAAAAAGTGGTGGATCCACATGCAACAACAAACATTTTATTAATCATTTTAGTCCAATTTTCATCTCCCTGGCAGAGAAGGAAATGTTATGTCCCATACCATGTAAATATTTAACTGAATTAACTATTTTATGTGGTGTTTTTTTTTTTTAACAGTAGATGATGTTTTACAGAGGAATAGTTGAACTATTCTTGCTCAGAGGAACACTGCCAGGGATTTTGCTTTGGTTATCTGGTGATTTGAGCTTATCTGCAGTTGCACTGGCTGTAAGTTCGTGATGAATGCATACCTGCATGTCTCATATCTCTGTTCCTCTGTCTCCTCTGTCTCTGTGGGTGATCTCCAGCTGAGAAGTGGTACAAACGTCACCTGACCTACCAGATAGTGAACTGGCCTCGCCATCTGTCTGTGGGCTCGGTGCGGCTGGTGGTGCGTGCAGCTTTCCAGCTGTGGAGCAATGTGTCGGGCCTGGTCTTCCAGGAGGCCCCTGAAGGACCTGCAGACATCCGGCTGGCCTTTTACGAGGGAGACCACAACGACGGGGCCAGCAATGCCTTCGATGGACCAGGTCAGGGTCAAGCCCACACTGATTCAAGTCATCACACATCTATCCACCCAATCATATCTGAGTCCTGGCTTTCCAAGTTAATGAGATAACATCACATCTGATATCTGATCACAGGATGGGTTTGTGTGTCTGTGTGTGTGTGAGTGATGGTTATTGTGTAACCGACTTATCTCAGTTGTGATCTTGTGTATGTAATTTGCTCTCAGGTTTCTCTTACAAAACAGATCTTAATTCCAATAAGACTTCCTGAATAAACAAAGCATAACACACAATAACCTGATTACTGTGAATAATCGGATTAAGGTAGTCGTTTGATTACACACTCTGCACTAGCCTGAAATACACAATAACCTGAGTTAACATGATTTGTAAACATCATGGAGAAAAGCTGTTCATATTTAGGATTTTTCACACTCAGCGTCAGGTGTAGCATGAAAGCTTTCTTTACTCTCATTACTGTAACAGTGGTTTATGATATAATTTAGTGTGGATTAAGTGAATAGTTCCAGCTAATCATCTGATTTCACAGATCAGTTTTCCAGTCAAGTATAAAGCAATACAAACACTGGTAACACTTTATTTTACAGGCTGTATCATGGAGGGAACTTTGTAATTTGATGCTAATTATAGAGAAAATAAGAATTTCCTTGAAACAAAGGCTAACTTAAAATAAAAGTAAATGATATGCATAATATGATGTGTTATATATACATTTAAAATTTTTTGTTTGAAATTTAAGCGGGTAAAGTTCATATTTTTGGTCAGATGCTATCATATACTCACATTCTAGTTCTGATTTTTGCACAGTCAGCTGACTTGCTGACTCTCTAGGTTATGTTTGCAATTATTTGTGATTAATTAAGAGGAAGTGTACCATTTGAATACTGTTTCTATTTTGCCTATAATTAAGTAAAGTTACCGAACAGTGAAAACCGATAAAACTGGGTGTAACTGTACAACACAGGATTCTGAATCGAGCCATCTTTTGTGGACATGAACCTTTATTTAGTCATCATCAGATGTGACAGTTGAAAAGAAGTTACTCTGATACTGTGCGCCTCATTGCCGCTTATCTCCTCTGCTCTGACCCTCAGGAGGAACTCTGGCTCACGCCTTCCTGCCTCGCCGAGGCGAAGCTCACTTCGACATGGCGGAGAGGTGGACCCTGAATGGACACAAAGGACACAACTTGTTCATGGTCACTGCCCACGAGATTGGACACACTCTGGGACTGGAGCATTCCCCGGTCCGTCACGCTCTGATGTCGCCGTACTACAGGAAGCTCGGCCGCAGCCTGGTGCTCAGCTGGGATGACATCATTGCAGTGCAGCAGCTGTACGGTGAGAGGATGGCACTGTTCTTTTCAACCCCTCGGATCCTATTTGTGGGTTTATTGTTACAAACTCATGTCGACTGGACTTGCAGTGTTCAAAATGTGTTACTCTAAAATCTTTTCCAGATTCGAAATGAGGCTTAACAGCTACTGAGGGGAACTGTTTTCTTTGGTAAATGGAAAGTGTGTGGCCTCAAGGTCAGGAGGAGTGTTAAACATAGCACCTTCACTGAACACACAAAGACATTTTGTCTTTAAAGTTTGAGGGGTTGAAAAAAAAGCTCTTTAGTGGACAGATGGCAAATGTCTCACTGTCTGGCCTCAGGACTGCTTAGTTACAGATGGTGAAATTAGGCTGTGGTTTTGACTGAGCTGTTATTGGAATACATAGAACCAATTACATGAATTACTGACTGGTTATGAAACCAGACTGTCTTTGAAGAAACACAAAAGTAATTTTTGCTCTGTGGCTCATTAAATTGGGAGTTGTGGCACTGAGCTGTGAAAAGGCCTGAGAGGCAGCCCTGAAGGCCACCAGCTGCAAACACAGAATGAGAAGGAGTAGAGTGGCAGAGCCTGTCAAGAGCTCCAGAAGGTCATTAAACCTGGATTTCCAGAGAGCTGTCATCTTCCAGCAGGGTCCTCCTGGCTGTTTATATTTGAGTGCACAACGCATCCAAAGTTCTTGTGAAATAAAACTCACATCTATGAATATGATTCAAAGTCTGTGGTAACTGAAAGGCTTCATTTTTATAGAACGGCAAGACAAAAAAAACAGACAAACAGTTTGCTGGCACGTTGAGTTTCATTGTGGCAAACATGGAAAAAACATCAAATCGTCATCCTAAGGAGCTGAAACAGCATCCTGTCTTTGTGTTTTCAGCCGAGTTGGTCTTTGACAGCAGGAAGAGTCTGTTCTATCAGTTTCAGTTCTGTAGCTGCTGGGAGGCATAGGTTGGGACGTGAGGGCAGCAGAGGTGGTGTGAGCGTCAAAACAACACTCACTCTCTCTCTCACACACACACACACACACATACACACACACACACACACACACACACACACACACACACACACACACTCACACACTCACACAGTGGCTTATTTTCTATTTTACTACCATCTGTCCTCAGTACTACACACGCAGTGTTTGCCTGGAAGTTTGGTCCTCTCTGTTGTGATAGATTACAGGTGCTGTTGCAGAGTGTGGGAGAATGACGTATTTTGTGTATGACAAATAATGTAATGTGTCTGTTTACTGTGAGTGTGTTGTCCCTTCTGGCATGTGTTAGGCAGGTTTCCACATGCGCCTCTCAGCAGAGTTTTTTTTCTTCTTCTTTTTTTTTTTAACTTCTGCTAAGAAACTGATTTCAGCAGCAGTTGCACAAAACATGTCGTCTTAAGTGGTTTGCACGGAAAGTAGCGTGTTAACCCTCCGACGTCCTGTGATGATGGTGCGGTGCTTTGATTCTCCAAGACGCGACCACAGTGCATGAAGTTCTTTCCCTGCTTTGACCCTGAAACGCAGGTGTAAAGCAGCTGCAAAGGGCCAGTGCCTTCTCAAGGAATGATTGCATGGCTGCAGGACGGTCTCACAATCATTTGGATAATTCAGCTCGAAACCTGAGATTCAGTTCAACAGAAGCTTGCAGACAAGGCCACGTCCAGATGCCGGTCTTCTCTGTTTAATATCTGAGGAGTCCCATCTGCTCTGCCTCTGGAGATATCCTGGCCTCAGCTTCCTAAAATGGTATTTGCCAGCCCTTTCTCCCCAGAGCCTCCCTTTATCACTCTGGATTAAAAAAAACAGCAACTGACCACTCTGCTGTCTCAGCCAAGCCACCGCTCTCACACACTGTCTCAGTTCAGTTACGCTCAGTAACGACAGCATTTAATGCCATTTTGATTTATAATGTGCCCATAAATAGATTTATAATGTGCCCGTAAAAAGTTTGGTGTTTAGTTGGTCACAGAGCTGTTTGTGGTTTGTTTTTACACTGGTAGCTGAACCTGGGAACATTTGCTTATCAATGTTCAAAGGAAGAATTCAAGACAGCTCACCCTTTTTTTATTGCTTCACAAAAAGTTCATCCCAGATTCTTCAGCTGGCGCTCAGGTGGAGTTTAGGAAAACATTCTCTTCTCCATACACTGATTCCAACCCTGTGGCAGTAATCTCTGTGGACTGCAGCCGCTCCCACGTAAACGTCAAACAGCTCCAGAGGCAGATATGGACAAGAACCGCGACTGACAGGACTGCAGGCACTATGAAATTGCTAGTGTGTGTGTGTGTGTGTGCGCGCGCCGCATGTGGGTATGTGTGAGACAACCATCCCCGGTGTTGGCATTGTGATGTGATGGGAAGCAGATGTGAGGCAGCCTGAATATGTCAGTCTCCAGAGATGATCTGGATCTGATATGCTCAGTGATAAGAAACGTGAAAACGTTCAAGAAGTACGTTTCTGCCTCATAAGACAGTGTATGTACAGAGTGTATAGTGTGGTGGAGGGAA
The DNA here is from genome assembly GCF_046630095.1 of Trachinotus anak. NCBI lineage: Eukaryota > Metazoa > Chordata > Actinopteri > Carangiformes > Carangidae > Trachinotus > Trachinotus anak. Next base: position 19,011,611 of record NW_027273865.1, on the reverse strand, counting down.
GTATTCAGATCCTTAAGTAAGATTAACAACCCCACACTGTAAAAACAACCCAGAACAAGTCCTGCATTCAAAATGTTACTCAGGTGCAAGTGCATAAGTATTATTCACAAAATGTACTTAAAATATCAATAGTAAAAGTACTCAATACACAAAAGTGGCGCCTGTGAGTGTTTTAGCATTAAATCTCATATTATTGGATTATTACAATTGTTGATACTTTCATGTGCAAGTAGCATATTACCGTTGTAGATTTGGAGATAATTTGGACAACTGTGTAAATTGTTACGTAATTTCTGCACCAGCGTATAATTTTTTTATAATACCATATGTTACTTAAATAAGATCTGCAGAATAACTTCTGACTATAAATGTCAAATAAATGCAGTGAAGACAGAAGTATTATATTTCTATTTCTCTCTGAATTGTAGTGGAGTAGAAGTATAAAGTGAAGTGAAGTACAAGTACCTCAGACGCATGTTCAAATACAGTAGTTGAGTAAATGTACAGAGTTGTATTACACCGAACAGTCACAGTAAAGACGATGAATGGGAATAATATTCAACTTAACTCTAATGATATGTTCAGTTCAGGAAATAACTTATTTTTCACACAAAATATTGTGTTGCGCACATTGTAGATCACAACTGCTTAAAACCTCAGTACTTTTTTCTACTATACTTTTACTCCTCTACATTTACTCCACGGCTATAGTTGCTAGTTACTTTGCAGGTTCAGATTTTACATACAAAACACATAATCATCATTTTATAAATTAAAATACTAACCATAACCTATATAAATTGGTTAAAATTTGCTGCACCTTGATCAGCTGTAAGATTTGAACACTGCAAACGCTGCAAACACGCAAATTTCCCAAAACATCACTGCATAAATTAGTACTTTGAATACTCTAAGTACATTTTGGTAATAATGCTCACATACCCCCTACTTAAGTCCAAGATCTGAATACCTTTTCCTCCACTGATGAATGTAAACAGGGAAGAAGGAGGGAGGTTTTAGGCATCCAGCTCTTATCTCACAACACTGCTCATATCCTCACACACACTGTGTGGAGCTGTCCACGTGTTATCCACTCTGGTCTGTATATCTATTTTTCCTGCAGTCTTCCTCCTGTTCTTGGGTGTGCTGATTTTATCCCACTCCTACACAAATGTTTGTTCAGCTACTTGCAAACAAAGTGGCTGTAATCATGTCGAAAGCACCATCATTTACTCTTATGCTTTGGTATGTTGCGCTTTTCCTTTTGTTCTGCTTTGACTGTTCTTTATTCTTTTGATCTCATGTGCCTGGAGTCTGCACTTTGAGGCTGCACAGGCCCCAAAAAAAGAATAAGTAGGTTGTTGTTTTGGTGCTAAAAATTCAATGAGTTAAAGGTTCCAGTCTGTGCCCTCTCTGAATCCTTTGTTTATTTCCTGTGCAGTATGTCGTCATCCATCAGTATACATCAACCCAGCCACATCCTGCGATGGACGATTTAAATGTTAACATTATCCAAGTCCTGCTTTGGGAGAAGACTCCTTTGTTTGTCTTTCAGCTTGTTCCTGTGCTGTCCAATTTAGAAAACGCTTAAATAGCTTTTGGCATGCATGAGAAATGGTCTCTAACACACTGTCCTCAGAGTTTTGTTTATTGTGAGTTTTAAATAACAGTCTCCAAACAATTATTTTATTTTTGGGGATGACAGTGATGATGGCAGTAAACAGGTTCATCTTTCATGGCCTTGTCTGATGCCTTTTAGCTCATTGTTTTGTTGCTCTGTTCCTGCCCTCAGGTAAGCCTTTGGGTGACCGCCCTGTGAGGTTGCCAGGCCAGGTTTTGCACGCCACCCTGCAGGAGTGGGAGTCCGCAGAACTTCAAACCACAGGCCAGCCTCTCTACTGCCAGGGCATCTTTGATGCCATCACTATGGGTGAGGTCCAATAAAATATTATTATAAAAGAACAATCAGCCAGATCTGAAAAACAAAACTAAATCCTGATTTATTTATCTTTTTAAAACTGGACAGAGCTATTTTAAACTGAAAATTACTTGAAATGAAACAAAATGAGAAAGAGAGCATGCTGATGAATGAATGCAGTTGGAACTTGTGTAAAAAGCTACCAGGTGGACTTTAAGTTAAGATTAGTTTGTGAAACAGCTATTGCCAAGGTCAAGAATGAACTTTTAGATGTGGTACACATATATTTACCTTTGGTTTTCTGCATCTGTGTATCCAGACCAGAATGACACTGTGCTGGTGTTTCGGGGCAGTGTGTATTGGACAGTATCAGCTGAAGGCAGTGTGAGCGGCCCGCTGCCTCTGCGTCAGCGCTGGTCTGACCTCCCTCCGGCCATCGAGGCTGCTGCTTTCTCCCCACTGGACTCCAAGTGGTATTTTTTCAAAGGTGCTTCTTCACTAAGCTCATTAATGCGACTGGCACTTCCTTTTAAAGACATTCTCTAACCCACTGGCCAACTTCATGCATCTGTTAAAGTCCCAAAATAGATTCTACTGGGCCTTTTAAATAGGAAATTGCTATTTAAAGACACTATATTGCACTTAAGCCTCAGCTGCAGTTATTAAGTAGTTTCACCTTTGTGCTAGAGGCTAACAACGTGTTTGAAGTTATTGCCAAGCTTAACTTTGATGCTAAAAAGCTGATGTTATCTCAATTCACTTATCTGCTAAATGCAAAAGAGTTTTATGTAAAATGCAGACGCTCTGCTAGGGCTCCATAAATCATCGGCACCTTTCTGTCCTTTGCTGTCTGAGAACAAGTCACAAGTAGCAGGCTGCTGTCTAATCTTAGTTTTAAAAGAGCAGATCTTATTATATTTCGATATCTTCATAGAAATCTTAGTATCTTAAAAGAGCAAGTGGCAAAGTGAATTTGTCCTGTGACTGTTATGTGAAATGTTAAGTACTTGTGGTGCTCTTAAAATTATATATGTAGGGATGGTGCATTGCAAATAATTTCCACACATTTGACAAAATGTTTAATTGTAGATTCTTTGCCCATTTTCAGTTTGAACTTTTAGTAAATCCTCCTCCTCTGGTGCTCTGCAGGGAAGCGGATGTGGCGCTATACAGGTAGTGTGCTGGACTCTAGCTTCCCCAGGAAGAGCAGTGACTTGGGGCTGCCTCACCACCCTGACTGTGCCTTCTTTTACACCCCTCTGGGTCACATGGTCCTCTTCAAGGGGTCCCGCTACTCTGTGCTTAACCTCAAAACACTGCACCAAGAGCCCTACTACCCTCGCAGGCTGACAGACTGGAATGGGGTGCCACAGGGAACCAATGGGGCTCTGACCCGTCCAGGTGGACGTCTATATCTGTTCAGAGAACATCGCTTCTGGGCTTTTGACCCGGTCAAGGTGCGAGTCACCAGAGAGGGTCAGTGGGCTAAGGATCTGAACTGGACTGGTTGCAGCAAACCTCCTCAAAGCAACAACATTCTTTGACCAGTAGATGGAGCTGTAGGCTTGAGATAAAGTGCAATTTGTTGACGTATACTGTAATACAGAGGTGCTACAACTTTTTTTTTTTGGTTTGTTTTTAGCCTAAACCTGCATTGAGTTTCTATGTTGCAAAAGACCCCTGACTCAAAAAACTTATTCTAATTAAGGACTTACACAAGCCCACTTTACATACACGTTTATACATTTTGAAGCACATACAGTATTTATACTGCAGAGCAATTAATCTTACTGTATATGAATGAGCAGTTATAGCCGTGTAACACAATTTAGACAATAATAGCACTGTGCACTCTAAAGCGATTGGACCAAGAACTGTTGTTAGGTGGGGACAATATTACACAGCAGTTATATCTGTGCTTTTAAAACCATATTTTTTCTCTTGTATTTGCACACTCACATGGAAACCTAAAGATCTGTGCTTTTATCATCTTGTCCGCAGTGTCAGTAACATAAGTAAGATATTGTATAAATAACTCTTACTTACTTTGGCCTGTGCTTCTCTCCATGGCTTGCTTTGGTGGAAGGCCTAAATCTTTATCACTGACGCCCGCTGAGGTCCAACTGTTCGGACAATATGACGAGTACATCATGAAGTGTGTAAATAAATTGTAGGAGAGCAGTAGAGGTCGGTCATTTGTCAAGTGTGATGGCAGATGAATGGTGGATGTTATCATAAAGCTGACAGCTGTGTCAACGGTGTAATGCACATTAAGAAACAGCTGTAGAGAAAGCATGATTCTGCTATAACCATGGATATTTCCACATGAAAGCAAAGACGAAATTCTGGTTTGGGATTGAAGCCCAAATAGCAGCAGTTTGACAACACTGTGATTATGTATCTGGGAAACAACCAGCATTCACCTCTGAGCGTTTCATCCTACCAGGATGTCTTTTGTTGTGTGATTTTTACATCACACATCATGTGGAAACATCACTGTCAGCACACACTCAGTGACCGTTATAATTTGACAACAACAGAAAGCTGTTTTGTTCAACTGTCTTTTAATACTAAGCCTTAAGAAATTTCCCTGCATCACTGAACAGTTTAGAAACTGAAGAGACACATAGATGATGCTCCCTGACTAAGCCTTTTTTCCAGTAACACCCATGAACAGTATACATCTTATATAGTATACATCACACCCACAGTGTCCTATATGACCTTGAATCATATGCATTTGATCCAGAACTGGCCACAATCCACATGTAACAAAAATGAATACTAGATTGAGGTTCACCTGTAGTAGGTGAATTTAAAAGGCCCTTGGCCACACTTAAGAGTTTTAGTCAACAGGAAAAGGTGTCAAATAAATGTAAAGGAAACTAGTATGACCTGAGACCATCTTCACCCTGATCTGTCATAACTGATCAGTCCAATACATGATGTACTTAAGTTTTCACTTAAATTAATCTGCTCATCTCTCATCTTACTGTGGTCTTACAGTAATTAATATTTCTAAGGTCTCAGGTTGAGGACACATTTGAGACACCTTACATAATAATGATTATTAAATACATATCCAGATGTTCTCTTTCAGTAGTTATGTAGAAAATCCACACTAGGCTAATAATTATCAGAGAAAATTCTAATATCTTCAATACAGTAATTTGGCCAAATCTAGTCCACCATTCCTACATTTCAACACACAAATACTAGAACAAGGATCATTTGAAGTGCATTTAAGCAAATGTAATCAGAAGCCACTAGGCTATACTTTTACTATGTGAAGCCTGGTTTCAGATCTGTAATACAGACTGACAGTGCTGCACCGTGGAGAGTAATCAGATTAAATCAGATCTCTAATCACGATCAACAGCAACATCAAAGCGCTCCTTCACGGTAAAATCATCTTCATCTGTTTCAAAAGCAATCTGAAAATAAGACACAAGTTTTTCCTAGTTGGGTAATGCAATAGAAACCCAGACTGGCATTAGTACCCTGACAGGAACACATTCAAAACATTACCGTCATGTTTGCTATTCACAGGGCTACAAATTAACACAATAGCTGCACAAATCATTAGTTGGATCTCAACATTATAAAAGTAATTGAACATTCAACAATATTATTACCTGCACTCTCTAAATTAGCACTCACCTTGTGCTGCTCACTTAACAGGTCTGTTAGAGTTGGATACGAAAAGTTACTCTGTTACTGTACATTGTGGAAATTTATGGGACAAGTCAAACCATTTTAAGAATTCATACACTAAGACCCTTTTGAGTGGAAAGTGTCTCCTGCAGCTGAACTTTGGTTTCCTCTATATTCCAGAGCACTGCTCTTTTGTCAAACTACACATCCTCCTACAGATCCTCTTTAAAGGGTTTCTCATCTTCTCCATGTGATATGTTTTTCATTGAACTGTGATTACTACCACAGCATGTGTCACAGGGGCAGGAGTTTAAATGAAGAACTCATCCACTGGCTCCTCGTTGTTTGTGCGTGCTGATAGCAGCTCAGCAGTAGTTCTACTCTCTACCATGGGCCCTCTGGAGGGGCTCTGTCCTACTGCCACGCTCCTGTTGCCCTCCCTGGTTCCATCTGTATAACCAGCAGAGCCCAATGTCCTGGAGGGGCCCCGACGGTGTGTGTGCGTCTGTGGCAGACACTCACTCAACTCCTTGGCCAGACTCTCAACAGCTGAAGCACCAACGGCTGCAGGTCTCTCAGAGTGGAAAGTCATCAAAAGGTCTATGGAGGAAGACCGAGTAATTGTTTTGACTGCTGTGTCAGAGCGCGGTGAGACAGGGACTCCTGTGTCCACATTGGTCTCCGGCTCCTCCTCGTCCTCTTCCAGAAGGAGATGGGAGAGGGAACGGGTGATGGAGGGGTGCAGAGGAGAATCAGGGTGATTGGAGGTTGAGGGCGGGGCAGGGCTGCTTCGCTGGGATGAGTAGCAGGAGCTGCCTGGAGGGGTGCTACAGCAGCTTCCTGATCCCAGACTCTCTGCTCCACCTCCTCCTCCATGAAGCTTCTCCAGGAGAGGGTCACTGCGTGGTCTGTGACCTAGAAACAACAAACAACACATTAAGCAGTGTCATAAAAGTGGACAGTTAAAATGTAATGTGATATACTAAATTGTAATTTAACATGGTAACTATTCAGTGTGGTCTCTTTGAGTAGTGTTGACTTAAGGTGACTGTAGAAAAAAGTTTCTTAACCTTGAAGTCTAAAACTAATGAAATGGTATTTGATATATTTTAATAAAAAAATATTGAAAAGTTTTGAATTATATGATCTTGTACCTCCTTGAACATTGAAAAATTGAAAATTGAACAATTGAAAAATGCCATTTTCACATTTAGAAGATGACTCGACAGCTCTCTAACTGCTGTGGTGATGAGGTGGAACTTCAGCAGGATAAAGTTAATTAAACCTTTCTGCAGAATACACTGACCCACTTCAACAAACTGCAAGTCACCGTAGCTAAATGGCTAGTTTAACTACTTGGCCTGAACTTTGCTATCATAATTCATTTCATACATCAAGACTTCACACTTAGCTGGCAAACTCTCCATGTCTCTGATTCATTTTGGCCTGTTATGATCCAGTCTTATGTACAATATGCTCCCACATATTAACGATCACTTAATACACTGGCTGTCTGTAAGCTGTGGGAAAATTAAGAATTAACACACACTCATGAGTTGAGTCAAATCATTATATTCAACTCAGTGGCCTTTGGGAGACAGATCAGCGCTACAGCAATTTAGAGACCTGTCTAACTACCAATGATCGTGTCTTTTTACAGCTGGCTGATGCCTCAGGCTCCTGACATAGAATCTGTGACTGGAAAAGACCAACTAATATCTGCAGCAGATATAACACCCTGAAGATACGGCTGAGCAGAGCATCTCAACCCTGCAAACACAGTTCTTTCTTCTGCACCTACTTTGCCTGTGTGTTTGCCAGGGCAAGGGAGTAGTGAGGCTGCAGGGTGATAGGCTGTGGGCCTGTCCTGAGCTCCTAAGCTGCATTCCTCGAGGGGACACGCTGGGGCAGGTCAGGGGGAAAGCACAGGTCAGAGGTCGCTGAGGCTGAGCTGGGGTTTTCACCTGCAACACAGGAGGACAGGAGGAGAGGGATTATGATTTGCAGCCGGACTAGAGAGATTTAAACATGCTAAGTATCTTTGACAGAATTAACATACACGCATCTAACATATGGCTTTCTGACTGCTAAGAGTTTATTCTGTAAAAGACAGTAATCGCATGCCTCTTTGATTTCATTATCATAGGAAGATTCACATGACAAGTGTTTTTTTCCTTTCTATTTTTGAACTGATGGAATATACACAATACAATAATACACAATTGTGTTCATAGATTTGCACAGATCTGCATCTCATGCAAATCTTTAACAAAATGGGATTTGCATCACATGCAAATGTTCTAAAACGTCTTTTTTAAACGTTTAGGTCTCTGTTTAACATGGGAAAATGGGGAATAAAAGAAAAGACTCTCTTTGATTTATTCTTGGTTAAATCACCATCATCAGTTTACCAGATTTAGCATAAAACAAAACTGAAAGGCAACACATTAACATTCCTTCACCTTACAAACAACTGTTCTTAGCAGCTACATATTGTGTACAAAACTTCCTGTTCTACAAATCACATTTTAACGACACAATGAACAAAGATCCTGCCTTTTACACTCAGTATTCTGTGACATAATTGTAGAGTAAATCTTCCAGCACAGCACTGTGCGTTTATGGATAATGTAGGGCTCCTTCTGACTGTTGCAACCACAGACAAACCTCACGATCTAGGCTTGGCACAAATCAAGGAGAATCAATTCTCCCATTCACAATTATCTTGTTAAACAAAGAGTGAGACAGAATAAAAGACTTAAAAAAACACATATCATCACTCATTAAGCTGCAACTGAGCAATTATAAACTAGGAATTTTGTCATTGTGCACAATTTGTTCCATTTGACAACAATTTTTATAGAAACGTTTTCACTTTTTGGTGTCAGGTTACAATGAAGTCTGTATTGAGAAGCACTTACCTGGAAAAGAATCTTGTTGCCATCTAGGTCCTCTGTCTGCCAACGTGTACTGCTGATGGGTGTGCAGGGGTTTGGCAGCAGTGGGACCAGCTGGCCAATTTCTTCCACACTAAACTGCAGCACAGCAGAGCTGCATGGCTCCACCCGCACCCCTGGTGACAACTGCTTTAAAGCAAGCTGCAGGCACAACCCTGGCTCTATGTGCAAGGGAGAAGTCAGAGCAACAGGCAGAAATGGAGCAGAGTCAAAACAGGGTAACGCGTTTAAGGACAAATTTTTTTCCAACTTTTATATTTAAAAAATTTACTCTTAAAACTTTTTTAAAGAGGTGTGTGACAACATTTGATTTTACTCTGTTTCATGTTGCTTTCAGAAGCTGTAAAATACATCTGATGTTTTAAAATACGGCAGATAAATTCTTGCTGTCAAGATAGATAGGTATAGCATAAACATGAGGAAGTACCAGTGTGGAGGGTGAACCAGCAGAAACCTGTCTTCTGCTCTTCTGCCTGTCGCTGTAGTACTGTCTCATACAGCCGTACAGCATCCTCATAGTTATCATATCCACTGTACAGTGTCACACGTAGTATTTCTCCTCCACAATGAACTGGACGAACCCCCCACACAGGCATCCCAGCACCCAAACTATAGAAGTCTCTGCTGGGCAGAAGGTAGGGCCGGATCAGGGCGTTGGCGGGGGAGCTGCTGGACGTAATGTGGATCCCTCCAGTTCGGTTGCCACAGCTCTCGGTGTGATGGTATTGCCAGGGAGGCCTTTGAAAGAAGTCCAGCACTTTGAGGATTCGTTCCTCTCCATAGGCCTCATGAAGGAAGAAAGTGATGGCCAAAGAAGGGTAGCCTGTAACATTTTTGGCAAAGGTTCTTTTCTCAGTCAACCTTAAATAAAAACAGATGCAATTCTGGCAAAGGAGGCTCATTGTGGGATGACATGTTTACACTAAACACAGAATAAATGTAGTGCTCAGTTAAGAATACAATTTCTAAGCCAGTCTTTGACATGAAGAGAAAGTTTAAATCGTGTAAATTTATGTTAAAATGTCTTGTTTTCACATGTGGAAAGTATTACAGAGAAAAATACACCTACAGGATGTGCAATGAGATGAAATGTATGGGCAGGACTTTGCATCCCTGCCAATGAAATACCTGAGACCTGAATGTATAACAAGATATACCTACATTAAATGCAAGACCGCACAGCAAGGACCCTTACCTGAAACAGGAGAGAGGCGGGTGTAACTTCTGAATGGAGAGGCCCTCTCTGACACATGGAAGATGCGGAGGCTTGGGCAGAGCCAGCGCAGCAGGCGATCCAGGGTGTGCTGCAGCAGCAAGGAGTCTCCAGGGTTGGCCAGCAGATGCAAGTTCATTAGCAGGAGCTGCTGGTGCCGCTGCTGCCTGGCCCGCCTAGTCATGAGCTCAACTTGGGCAAAACACACACAATGCACAAATTTATTTTAGACAGGTGCAAACACACAAAAGTTAAAACCAGACAGCACAGAAATACTTCTTGAAGGCATAACACATGTCTAGTTAGTTATAGGGGCACTCTATCAATTTTACACATCAAGATCAGATTTCTCGTCATGGGGAATATGGCTCAGCCTGTGAAAGCAGTTTATAATGGCTTCTTCGGCTTCTTTGGAAAGGTACGGTCACATTACAGTAGTAGTATTACATGTTTTAGTGTGATATCCAGCTGGGTCTGCTGGAGTCACAGTTCAGAGTTTACCTTTGTTCAGCTTTTACTGGTCAGCCAAAACAAGTACTGGATGCATTGTGCCAGTGTTGTCCATACTTCATTTTTTGAGTTCCCCAACTTTATGAGAGTATAAATCTGAATAAAACGAGAGCCCTTTTAAATTCTGCATGAGTGAGGGAATACTTACTGGCAGCTGATGACATCCTGCTGCAGTCAGATCTGAATAAGACACAAAATGAGAAGCACATGAGTGATTACCTCCCAGACACTTTTGGGTTTAGACTTGCTGGTGGAAAGACAAAAATCTGTCTCCATCTTGTGGTGGCTGGTTTGGCAACCTGCCCCTTTGCTTTGGTCACCATGACAACATATTATCTGTTGTTAGCTAAAAAGCTTATTTATGAGAAAATATCATAAAGAGTGCAGCAATAACAAGAAGCTACACTTAAGTGACGATACGTTAAAACGACGCTGAAGCTGCTGGTTTGAAATGACAGTCCTTTCTCACTTTTCTGTCTTGGACTAAACTAATTTCCATTGTGGCAGCGGTTAAACAGCGAGGCTAACGTTAGCCCGGAGCTAACGGTTGTTGACTCACTCGGCAGTCTCAGCTCCGGAATCCACGTTTTCATTGTCGGCTCTCTTTGACCCCGCCGCTCCTCGAAACATCGCCCGGCACAAACTTTCACATCCAGCCGAGTGCCCCGGACAGAAAGTTTGAGCTGTGTTTGCGGCAGCAGCCCGGACTGAGAGTGAAAAGCATCCTGTTGGATTTCTTTCCACAGCCTGCTTCAAAAAAAAAAAAAAAAAAAAAAAAGGGGGGGGGCAGTGACGTCACCAGGCAACCATACACCGTTATGTTAAAATATAGGCTCTGTGTGATTATGGAGAAATACAGAAAAAAAAAAATAAAAACCGGAGTGTCCTTACTCGAGTTTACACTACATTCATATTGTACTAAGTATCCGAAGTTACTGGAACTAAATTTTGGGCGAAAGGGAGCAGCTGAAGCGGTGCTGCTTTACATCTAAAGCCGCCTATAATAACATGGAGCAGATGGCGTGCGTCTAACAATATGAGAGGACAAAGGAGACGGTCCAGACGGGCCGCGCAGATTTACAAGTGCAGGGGACGTGTGGAGGGGAGGCTCTGAGCCCTCAACTTTAAAGACGCTGTTTGTTAAGACCTTGTTAAGAGCATTAAAAACTCCTCGACAGCTCGCTTTTTGGGGCAGTTCCCCGCTTTTTGACAGGACTAAGATCCAAGTAAATAAATGCTCTTGTGTTTTGGCATGAGGGCTTCTTCAGAGCATATGACAACAGTGAGCTTCCCCTTAAAGGACACAAACATAGTTAGAGAAAATTAGGAATTGGTTATAGTCCTACAAATCCAAAATAAGAGAGTTGATAATGGTTAAAAAAAATAATAAAGCAAAAACACATAGGCTATTACTAAAGAAAAAAAATTATGTGTGTAATGCAATTTTTTCCGCCTGTAACAAAAAGTGATGTGATGCACTTACATGAGTGCAATTAAGTTCACACACATGTATACTCAGCAAAAACACATCGGCCCTGAAATACAACCTAACTTCATATATGCAGAATAAGTGTTAAGTATCCCAGAACTAAACATTTACAAAGACACATTATGAAATAAAGTCCTGTGAGTTTAGCCACGAAACTGTGATAAATTCCAACAAAAGTTTAAAGCTCAGCTTATTATTATGAAACGTGACTTCATCCTGCTTCCTCTGACAGCAACAATATTGTAACATGTATTGTTCCAGTTTTTATTTCCAAAAAAAAAAAAAAAAAAAAAGATTTATGGTTTACTTTACAACACAATTTTCCCCAGTGATCATTTCATTTAATAATGACACAAAAATCAAGACAAACTGGATATAAGCAGCTGCCTTGGTCTGAATGAACTCACAGACTATTAAGGTTTTGAAATATAAATTACTGGGATGAAAAAAAGAGACCTGGAATAAACTGCTATTGTGAAAAAAGCAGGACAAGATGTTCCTCAATAAACATCTTGGAATATTTGACAATCTTGTGGTTACATGATATTTTTCCTGCATTTGTTGTCATCATTTTAGTATTTGTTTAATATTTCGCAAATTTGAGGCTCCATAATAACAAAGGTTATGATGTTCATTTTTTCCTGAAACGGTTTTAGAAAGGCTATAGTTTGTGGTAGGTTATTTTGAAAATTTCACCCATTCATTTTATACCAGAGGGTAAATATTATAAACACCTCTCTGTGTAACGCAACACGATTCAACGGCACCACAGCCTCAGCCCTACAGCTGACTCTACAGTTTCTGTAAAACTAAACATTTTAACTGAATGCATTTTCTTATGAAGATTAAGATGTCAAGAAAAATGCTAACCTTTGATCATAAAACAATGTAGTAAACAAAGTACTTTAGAGGCTTGCAAAGTTCCTCTCGTGAACATGGGGATTTTGACTGTGGCTCACCATTTATATTGAGCTTTAATTATGGTTAGAGAGGCAAGTACTTCTGACGTTTGCCAAAGCTTTCCCGTGACAGATGTTAAAAAAAGAAAAAAACATCCCTTCATTTTTTTAATTCTACATTTAATATGATGAAAACAAGGCCCTGTACAATCCACCTTCTCAGTGAGTACAATAATTATTTTACAATTTGTACACATTAGAACATGGTGCCAGACTGGTTCCACCTGTTCAAAATGCAGTCGTGAAAGGAAAAAAAAATCCTCTTTGAAACCTGCACCACAAGGAACCTTCCATTCAGAGAGAGGAGATAATTTTTTTGGCTGATCATACAGCAGGCCTGAAGTGAAATATGTGTCATGAGAGACCAAACAGCATTTATGGAGCTTTTGTGTGTCTGATTCCCCTGATTGATCCGTTAAATAAAAGCATGCTGTGAAGCTACAGCTCTTGATCTCTCGAACCACTAGTACAGACCTGGCCAAAATATTGAAAATGGCATTAAATATTTCAGCTAAGTGAGGTGCACTTAATTCATATTGGATATTAAAACAACCTCATTAAACAGACATATTTGCAACATAAATTAAGCACTCTTCATGTTTTTTCTCAAGTACTCAAAATGTATTTTACTGCTGTTGTAAACCAGGTCTGTGCCAGTTAACACTTTGTCCTCTTCTTTAAATTTAAAATCCTCTGGGAGGAGAAGGCCAAGAGTGCTTGTCAACCTGTACAGCCATCATTGTGCCACAAAACACAAACATAACACACTGACATCAACATTTTAAACAGGGGAGTGAATTCAAATGTTTTTTCGGTCTCCATGTAGCTGCGTTTGCTTTAACATGTTGATGCTCGTTCTCGACAGCATGTAGTTAACTGGCAAACAGGCTCACCCAATTCTGTCCAAAGGCCACAAGAAACATGATTTTATACAAAATAGATCCCCTCCTTTCATGTCTGTCAGCAGAAGAAATCTAATATTGCTAGAAAACTTCCCCATCTTTTGCATGAGTTTTTTTTTGTTTTTTTTTTTTTTTTTACACAATTTATGGAAGAAAAGTTAAGCTTCCCAGTGTTTTCCCAGAATCAATGATGATAGCACTTCCAAGTTCATTCAAACGCATAGCAGTCCACGAAAAAAAAACAAGGCTCTCAGTTTATCTCAACTCGATGTAAGCTTTCATTGAATTCACTTGTTTTATGCTACATAAGTGTACACTTTGCGGTCCTCTGGTGTTCGTGCCAAATATTCCCTCTCAATGAGTCCTTCAATGCGTTTCTTGATGACTACAGGACTAGGGAGGAATCGAGCTCGCAACTGCTGTGTGACCTGTGGAGACACAAAACACAGTGTTCAGTATATTAATATTTCTTTTTATCCAAACATAATCCATTATCATCACCTCCGTTTATATCTTTTGCTTTCATTGTCTGTTCATTTACAGCATCACACAGTCCGATAGTGTGGACAGGCTGTGGTCAAAAGAGGGAAATGTGCTGGAAATTTTTAATTTTTTTAATTTTGGAAAGTTTGTTATGCAACACTCCTTCTTCATCTTCAGCCTTGCCCCTTGCTTAGAACCAGAGTGACTAACATCTTGTATGTCGCATCATTTACCACTAGGGGGTTCACTGAGGAGAAGGCAATGTGCTCTGTGAAAGATGTGGAACTAAGTGTAATACATAAGGGTATATAACAGCTTCGGGTTTTATAATAAAGTTTAGTTTTCCTTTAAAATCACAGAAACCATTTCATTCAACTGACCTCTGCTACTAGGACATTGTGCTGCATCTTCTTTCTAGACTTCATGATGCGAACGATGGCAGCTTCGATCTCATGCTTCCTGTCGTCGTCCACTTTCTGTCGCGTCTCCTTCCTCTCTGGGTCTGACTCTCCCTGTTTAGCAGCCACTGGGAGGTTCACAAGAGAAGAAAGTAAATGCCAAAGACAAGGAGGAATTACACTAAAAGAACACTTTCTTTTTGTCAAGTATGTGCTCTGAATAATTCATAATGAGCCAAATGGTAAGACTTTCAAACATTTTGTTTGATTTACTGCAGTACATGGTAATATGACATGACACTATTGAAACACCTCATGTTTCTGCACTGCAATTCAGTCCTGGAATTTTCCTCGAGCTTAGTTAACGTCTCTGCTATGCATATAAGACTAACATAAAGTATATAATATAACGCATACAGTAACAATAACTCAGTAACACAAAATTATCCAAATGTTTTTTTCTAATCAGAGAACTTTATATAATCTTAATTTGTCTACCTGTCTGGATCTTGACACGGTGCAGTTTGGAGGTAAACTGGTCATTGACTGTAAACACATGGCCATTCTCAATCTCCTTGGACTTGGGCTCCTTGGTGAGGACTCTTTGAGTGGGTTTCCCACAGGCCAGCGACTGTAGCGCTCGCACCAGCTCCCTCTCTGGGATGTCTGTCTCCTGCTGGATTTCCTGCAGGGTGGAGAGATCAAGTTCAGGTCTATGACAATAAAAAATGCAAGATGTAAAAGACAGAGAAACTTTTATGAGAAATGCTTTATTCAAGCAAAGTTATTTGCAATCAATCAATCAACAGGCTGTTTGTCTTTTTTGCCCCAGAATATTGTTTCTGTGATACAAGGGGAATATTGTGTGGCATTTCAAGACATTAAAGTCTGTACCTCAAAGGTGGACTTGTCTCTGTTGTTGAAAAGCATGAGGATGGTCATCTGGAAAGTGGAGACCTGCAGTATGTGCTTCCTGGTGTTGGAGCCTGTTACCTGGGCTCCTCCCACTCCAACCTCTGACCCATCCTCCTGGTGCCATGTGGGGACAAAAGACCAGAATCTAAAAACATGGTTCAGAATTCCTTTCACAAGAAAATGTTTTCTTTTGCTCAAAGTCCTCCAAACACTAGATTACATCTAATAAGGTAAATGCTCCTCATAAGAGAAAGTTAACATGACTTGAAAAAAAAAAAACAACAAAAACACACGATACATGAAACACATGATGTTGATTACCACACTGGTGTTGACACCGAGTGTGTTTTTACAATTATTTGTCACATTTACTTGTTTGTTATTCTCTGTGCTTACATCAATTTTACAAAGTATTTCAAGCTACTATGCATTAAAGTATTATTTAAATAATATATATTATATATATTATATATATATATATATATATATATATATATATATATATATATATATATATATATATATATATATATATATATATGTATTATATATTTAAGCTCTGAAATGTGTTATGATGTTCTTCCTTACAGGTGGCACATACCTTTTTGATGGGACCGTAGAAGGTAGCATTTAGATCTGCAGAGCCCATATGGTGCTGCAATGTGAGTTGTCTGCCGCTGTGCTTACCAAGATAAAACCTACAGCAGGGTGAAGTCATTGAAGGTTAACCTCTAAGAATAGTCAATGTGCCACAATTAATCTAACTGTTAGTACTTTTTGCAACAGTCCCTAGGTGAAGTACACCTTTACAAAAACAAGGCACCAACGAACAGACACGAGCTTATATTTTCAAGAACTGAAAGGAGTTGTTACTCTGGTCAGCTTCCACATGTAACTAAACATAATGTGGCTTTGTGAGACTTTTTTCCTTTTGGATCACACAGAGAGACATATCAGAAAAAAATAAACCTCTGTGCAGGAAGTGTATTAACTAACTAACCTCCTAAAGACTTCAAATGCATGTCGTGGTGAAGGAGGGATATTGCACTTGGGTGTTGCTGATTGTGTTGGCCAGTATCCTGTGGTCAGGACTCTCACAGTAAGATCAACCCCTCCAAGTGACACCTGATGTTAGAAAAAGACAGACACACAATCAGGTTTCAGTCTATGCTGATGTAATTACACCCTGTAGCTTACTGCTATTGTACACTGACTTATCAACGCAATTAGAAGTTTAGAAACAAAGGAAAAAGGTAAAACTTAGACAGAAAATAACTACAGACTACTGACACAAACATGAGCTTTCAATCTAAAACAGATCACTGTGGGCTTCCACAAATTCAAAATTTCTCATAATATTTTATTATATAATAAATAACTATAGACTGTGCAAAATCATGCATAAATAATTACTGGTATTCACACTCCAAGTTTACTCACTATGTGCTAAACATGAAGTTTCAGCAAATTACAATGACAACAAGACACTCTAATAGACACTAAAGTGACAAAAAGCTACGTAACAGCACAGCACAACCAGAAATTGGTACCAAATTCCCAGGATACGGACAGTTAGGTGCATAATTGCTTTAATGTAATTGAGCAGCATACCAATGCTAATTCAAGCAGCCATGATTCCTGAATGATTACAAACAGCACATGGACTTTTTATTTTGACAGAACAAGTTGTGGCGCATATTGTCTACTCACCCCAGTTGTTTGTAGATGTTGTCTAAATTCATCCATGGTGGTATTGGAGATGCTCATATCCCGGAACATGCCCTCAAGTTTGGAAGTGAACTGACAGCCGCATTCAGTCTAAGCAATGAAGACCAGAAGAAGGATCACATGTAGCTAATGAAAATGTTATTGACTGTAAATCAACATGGTGGTCAATAAATCTGTCAATTGTCAATTTGTTACAGTTGCAAGTGGATACATCCTGCTTACTATGTTTCCATTATCTAAACTTTTAATCCTTACCATAGGGATTTACAGTAGATACCCATTAACAAGATCACGCAAGGTGTGTGATAGTAACACCTTTCAATATCAGCGGACTCATGGAAAATGTCAGTGAATATTTTTTTTTTATTGTTTGAGCAGTTTTAAGCACAGAAAAAAGGACAAACTGCATAAAATCATTCACCTCAATAACCATTTCTCCTCATCTAGAGAAGGTTTTTCAAATCTAGACTGAAATCTCACTGCCAAAGAAAATAACTTGGTATATAGCACTCCTGCTCACCTTGAGCTTTGAGATCATGTTTTTCTCAGAGTCATCAGAGACGCTCTTGTTGGTGAGCAGCCTGCGGGCCAGGTGCTGCTTGTAGTACCTCTCAAAGACGTCCTTTTCTTGCATGAAGCGGAAAAGCACCATGGCCTTGTCCAGTATAGACTCCACCTCCTGCTCTGTCAGCTGGATTAAATAAGCAAAAACATGACACAGGGCCAAGTTACACCCATTGTATGTGCAGAATATACAGCAGGTGAGGACAGTCAAACAGACTTAATAATCTGCTCTGTCTAACATCTTTGATACACAACACAAGCCACTAAAATGGATTACACACACAAGGTGACTAGAATATTCCCTTTTGTTTAAGTAATGTGTTTTACATAAAATACTTTTAACAGCAAAATAAACATGATATGTAAAAATGCACACTACTTCAGCCTGTGCTGTAGTATTTACACATAAAGATGCAAGATGCAACTAGACTAAATTTGAATGAACACTATAATAAACCACAGCAATAAAAGCTAGTTAGATTGCCAGTTTATGGCAGATAAATATTTATCAAACTGAGACAGAGTTTCTCATCTCTCCACATGTAATAATGCCTTCTCTTGTTTAGGAGATGTGGTTTAGAATAAAGTTGACCCAGTTCTATGTTGCAGTGTGGCATCAAATCTTGAATAAGAAGGCCATTAACATCTGTGGTATGAGTGTAGATCCTTGAGAGGGCTCACCCCTTTAACACCTTTCTTCAGTTTGTCATCAATGAAAAGTGAGAGGTACTCAGGTGAACGAGAGTTGAGGTTAAGGAAGTACTCAAAGTCGCCAGCAATGGTTTGTTTGAAGAGCCGGTCATTATTGAAAGACTCCTGTAGGAAACGGTCAAAACGGGACTTCAGGTCCAGCAGACCCTGTAGGAAGGAGGCAGTGAGACAGGGATTAAGAGCGATGATTTGGCAGCAGTTTGCATTAGCAGTTGCTTAATACTGTAATTAAAGCTCTAACAGTAGCTACAGCAGAGGAGAGCTGATCTCATCAGAAAACAGAGAGGCTGCTGTCTGTTAGATGAGAGTGAGAGCAGGAACGTAGGAGTGAAACTGCAAACCACAGAAATGATATTACACAGGAGCTTCAAGAGTACAGCAGGATGAACATAACAAGGCTTTCAAATACAGTGCCTCCTCTCTAGTCAGCTGAATGATATCACATATTATTCAGCAGAATGCAACAACAACGTGCGGTTGAGGGCAAAGACCATCATGGTTTGTGGCGTCAAACGCAAGGGGTCAGAACAGTTATCCTCTGCTGGGAGGTAATGGAAGTGCATTATGGTCAAAGCTTGGCATGCAATGGTGTGTTAAAGCCTGCTAAGCCAATGGAAATTACTCCATGATCTCTAACAAGGCTAGATGTTAGGATCACAGTCTTTTTCTCTCTCATATCGCTGAAAATACATATGTGGTTAAAAGGTTATACTGCGCTTCAACAGAGCATGTGTACCACCTGACCTGTCTCTCAGCTTGCTGGACCAAATTAATTGAAAGTCTCACATGATGTTCCTGCAGGTTCAAAGGAATAAGCAACAACATAACATCACTGCAGTGTCTCCTGATAACTGAGCATCTCACCTGGATGTAGTCTACAGGGTTCTTTCCCTCGCCCTCCTCTGACACAAGAGCCTTGCCTTGCTCCCGCAGGTATGAGCTCATACACTCACACATGGTCTTCAGCCCATTGGGAACCCTGCTGAACAGCTTGTACATGCACGCCAAGTCTGTAGATGGAGATGCATAAATACACATTCACACAATTAGAAATGTATTTCCACCAACTGGAAATGACTGATCAGCTGAGATCTGATAGAAAAGGGGGTTTATTTGCAAAGAGTGAATTGAGAGACATGAGTACTTGTGAGCTCAACAATGTGAAAATATTTCCTGAAGGCAGAAAAATCAAATCATTCTTGCATTCCTCATATTTCAATGTTTGTGACATGAGGAACACAGAGGAACACACTGTGACTGCATGACTGATCCAGTAAGACATATCTCTTTTGCGAGTGACTGTTACAAGGTTGTGTTGGGGATTTCTATTTCTCTTTTTATAAAGTGAAGCTGAAACTTGTGTGAATTTCCTTTTCACTGATATATGACCAACTACAAAAGCATAATACATAAAGAGTAAGTTGCATATGACTGGGCGCTCACCATCTGTTTTGCCGTTCTTGAGCATGTGGACCAGGCCTGAGTTCTCCATCTCTACAATAGTTTTCATGTGTTTGGAGATGAGTTCCCTTTCCACCACTTTGACAATAGGCTCCTCTGTGGACTTATCCAGGCAGTGCATCACTCGCTCAATCTCCTCATTAATCCTGGCTTCCACCTTCTTTATGTACACACTGGCACTGTTTTCTGCAAGGAACTTTTGGCTCTCCATCTGTGTAGAACAAGAAACACTCATGAGATGGAAGGAAACATTTCTCAAACACCTATGTATTTTTTTGTGTCAATTGAGAACCATATTTTTTAATAAAAACTAATTTTAAACAGAAACCTTCACCAGTAACTTCTTATGCAGCTTATGTTTTGAAAGTCGTCTATATTGACACTGTTTTATTTATATACATCCAAGAAAGGGAAGATGTAGCCAAGGTAACGACGAACAGGGATGCAAATGAAGGAAAAGGTTACAGCATTAAATAATAATGACCAGAAATGTTTTTGCAGAACATTATGATGTCACAGTAAGGTTGACCTTTGAACCTTTTGGATATAAAATGTCATCAGTTCATCATTGCGTCCATAAAATTCTAATCACTTTGAGACTAAATGTTGAATGAATGTTTGTGTCAGATGTAATGAAATTCCCTTTGGGATTTTTTTTAATATTGCATTCACAAGAACATGAGGTCACCATGATCTTGAACACAAAAATCGAAGTGAATGTTTGTGCCAAATCTTAAGAAATTTCCTTAAGTCAGTCTAGATATATCACATACAAGAGGCTAAAACAGTATCGCATTCACAAGAGTAGGGACAGACAGACGGACAACCTGAAAACACAATGCCGCCTGCCCTGGCAGTCGCCAGCACAGAGGCATAACAATGAACATGGGAAAGCTGTTCTCTCACAAACCTGGAAAAATTCTGCAGACATTTCTAAGAATGGTGCCTCAAAGTCTTCTTCATAAACAGATCTCCCTTCAAGGCCGAGGATCATTAACATTTGGCAGGCATTTCTTATGGCCCCCCTGGAGCAGAGGAGAAGCAGACCAAATGTTGAAGGCAAAATCAGTAATGCAAGACAATAAAACACAATAAATAAGTTGCAATGCTAAATAAAAAAGAAACAATGAAAAACATTTTTGAAAGCTCATGTCACACTTACTATGGCTGCCACAAAAGTCTGATTACATGTTCATTGGAAAACCAAAAAAAGAACAATTCAATGAACTTCCCAGCAGTTGCAACTGTGTCAGACCTACCCAACGGCTCTTTTATTGTTCATGCAAAAAGCATGCACCCTGCCCACCTTTCTCTCCAGTTTATGTGCAAGTAAAATTAAAATAAACTTCTCAACATGAACTGGCAATTAGTGCATTAGGCTGTCATGCAGTCAATCCTGTGTTTGAATTTTTGGCTACCTGTCCACCACCTCCCCCTTCCTCTCGCGTGCAATCATGTCCAGCAGGGTCTGTCTGAGGTGATCTCTGATGCAGCCGTAGCGAACCACCTGATCCCTAAAGATGATAAGACCCAGGTTGTAGACATTCTCTACATTGTTCTGCTGTACGTAAACCCGGTCCTATAGTACAAACACACAACAAAAGAGAATATTATCATTAGATATAAGCATTTTTTTCCTCATTGCATTGTCAATGCCTTTTATCTAATTCAAATGATAATGATCTTTTTGCAGAGTAACATTTCCAAAGAAGACCTTGTGTTCTTCATTCCTCATTGATTCAACAACAACAGTTTCAGGTTCATTTCCAAATACAGACAGTATCCGTTTATGTGGTAATATGCAAATATAACCATAGATCAGCAGCATATGTCCACACTACAGGCATCAGAGGAGTGCCAGCTGCCCACATGTAGTTAAATTAACTTAATGGGTACTTCCAGCTAGACTTTACTGTGGAAATCATAGTAGTTATGAGTAAACACCAGTACTCGACACGTATGCATTGTTTTTAATGATGTAGCCAAGCCAATGGCACCAGTGTGACAGAAGAAACTCTTGTTTAAATCAGAAAACTGACCAGATAATGTAATTCCCCTCCAACAGCAGATATACTTAAGACAAACCTGAAGCTCTGCATATTCTTTTTGTGAAATACTGACCAGCACTCATTTGTATTGGTACTCCTCACTGATGAGAGCTGTTATTCAGTATGATGAAGACTACTCTCTGTAAGCTGTGTAAACGCTGTGTTGTGTGAGAGACTTGGGAAACAGCTACTCACCATATACATCAGGATGTCTCTGATCATCACCATCGCTGTCTGATGATCATTCCAGGCCTGATTTAGGGTTTGGAGGAAATTATTGTTTAGGGAGTTGAGGACATCTTCTCGTACCTTTGAGTGAGACAGACAAACACACATGCACACGAGGGGGACATATTACAGCGTGTTCTGCAGTGTTAGTAATACCAAAATGCCTGACCATGAACAAACAACTGGAAAACTTAATGTTAAGAGTAAAAGAAAGTAAAAAAATCTCCTAAGTCAAGCTGACACTCATACTTGAGATTTCTTACTCATGCAGCCTTTTTATCATCTTGCTTTGCTGTTCCTTTAGAACTGTTTCTCTACTAGACACACAACAGCTTCATAATAGTCACACTGCAGTGTGACTCAGCACTGTGAACCAACGTCTCTGTAGAGTAAGATTCTTAAGGGCACACCGACCTTCCTTATTTTTCTTCAGAATTATCAACTGCTTCTAATGGATCATGACCCTCACAGACTCACCAACTTCTTTTACAAATGCTAAAATGCAAGACAGAAGCAAACCCATACATCTGAACATGCCTTTAAATCAAAGAGTCATTGTGCACACTCATGGCTTATTTATAAAAGTAATTATGAGGCAACTATTACATCTTACAACTTGAACATCCATTCTGACTCTTTATAAAGCTGCTGCTCCATCATGTGAAACAATACATACATTATATAGAGTAAAATTCATATATTAAATAATTGTTTCATGGTTGTCATAGTCATCATAAAATGATGTTAGAAGGATGTGATGCACTGTTACAAGTAATCATACCAAAACAAAAGTGTGATTTCATGAATACGACAGTAGAAGAACTGTATCTATTGCTTCTTTTATGTTGCTTCAAAATTCACCTGCTGTTCTGTCTCCTTGGTCAGTGCTGGGCGGCAAACTGAGCTGAGAGCGTGAACTCGTTCTGTGAGTAATTCTTGTCGGCAGGAATCGTCAGGCCAAACATAAACCCGATTGAGAAGTAGAGTGACTGGTTTAAGTATCTGAGATCCCTTTGCATATTTTCAGGTGGCATGCAAACCATTATTACTCTGTTCCTTTAAAAGTGATATTTGGACCATTATTAGATAATAAAAACACATTCTGGTGTCAAGGCTCTCTTCTTCGATCTGTTCCTTGTTGACAGTTCCTGACTGCTAATTTACTAAGCCTGCCAAGTTAAGAATGTGCATTTAATTAAGCGTTAAAACCATCTGGCTGGTATACAACAGCAGCCTGCTGAAATATTGCTCATTGGGTATCTGCACACTGTAAGCTCCGCAGAAGCATTCACTACAGATATCACATGGGAACTTAATTTGTTGCTAATTACATGCAACAACAGCCTAGGAAAAACATTCACTCATGGCTGCTCTAACTTATTGGGAAGAATCTGAAACAAACTAATCTCATCGTTACAAGGTCAGCGCTGGATCACCATCCCTTGTGCAATTTTTTAAACAGACTTAGAAAGCTTAGAATAATCCAATTTACTAACATTTGGCATGTCTACAATTTCACTTCAAATTGATTTCTGCAGGTAAATAAATCAACTAAACGTTCAATTTGAGAAAACAGTGTTCTGTAAAGGCATCATTCAAAACCATAATGATGCACTCCTTTCACACACAAGGCAAAAGCTGTTTTATGAAAGAGTAACCATGTACAGCTGAAAAGCTAGAACAAAATCACCACTCACGGATCCTATCTACAAACCCAGGCCAGTCACACAAATGAGGAATCTGTCTAAAGAAGGGCTGAGTGATCCTTAAGAGTTTTACAAATCCCCCACCAGACAAGACTTGGGTAACAACCTTTGAAATCATATTCCCCTGCTTTCTGACTTCATTTAATGCTCACTCACCCTCACAAGGCCTCTCGTGAATGGAAACAGCTCCTGTTTTCTGGCATTACCATTGTTTTGCAAGGATGACACACAGGCCAAATAATATAGATCTTAATATGAAACTTGCATCATATTCTGTTAAGAACAAAGAGGGCTGCTGAAAAGAGGCCTTCAAGCGGTTGGCTTAAATTCAGATCCAAAATTCAATCAATAGTCCTGATTACATTGGAGAGGGACATTAACACTATCCACAGGCTGGTTTTCTGTTGTAAACTGTCACCATGGATCAACTATAATTTCAATGTTTCTAAATGTAGATCAAGTCCTACATTTTTGCAACACTAATTAAAATATTAAGTAAGTATGTACCAGTAATTGCCTATTACAAACTTTAGTGACAGAGAAGTCAAATACACTTTAAGACACACAAAAACAGAAGTGTGATTCTGAGCTTTTAATTAAAACTGTCATTACTTGACTTTCAGTGTCTGGCAAATTAACTAAGCTTAAATGGTGCATTTTTATGGGTACTATAATTTCTTCTGACACTGAAAAAAGCACATTTGATTGTTACAGATACAGTGATATTTTCATGGAAATTATTTTATGTGAAGGCACTGCATGACATTTCAAAAATACTATTAGCTTTTGAGAAATTACTGATGTGTTTACTACAGGGTGTGTAATCCTAACTGTTCCTACCAAACATATAGTTCAGCAAGTGTGGTAGTCTGTAATCTCTGTATGCCTTACTTTGTTGATAAGGTGTTCAGTGACGACCTCCCGCAGGCCCGTGTACAGCTTCTCTCCATGTTTGTGGAGCACCATTGTGTAGGCGTTCCTGTACAGCTCCTCAAAGCTCAGACCACTGTTATTCTTCCTCTGTATCTCCTGGATGGCATTCTTCAGAAGGTCCCAGATATTGTTGACGTATTTTTCATCCATCGTCATCTGCAAAAGACGGCCAGTCATGGATTGAATAAAGTAACCATCGCCTATGATAGCAAAAAAGACTGCTATGTCTTTCAATGTCACAAATCTGCTTTCCCCAAGTACTACACCTCTATACTGTAAAAGACAAGTAATAAATGAGTTTTTACACACCAATGACCAATTAGTTATTTTTTTTGTTTGATCACTATGTTGATGGTTAAGAGATACTTTTCAGTTATGTCTCTGCAGTATCCATAGTAAGGTTGACTCATTTTGATAAGGATGAATCATGTTTCCTTTGACATTTTACTTAAGACCCAATTAACCCAATGAATTATTGGGATAAAGGTTAGGCAGTCTATCCCAAAAAAAGCAAAGGTCAGATGTTTAGTTTTTTTGCAATGCCCTTCTGAAGTATGTTTGAGGAAGACAAGGAACCCCCGTCAGAAGAATCTTTGTCAAAGCTGCTGCCCCGGTAGCTCTAACTAAAAGCTTTAGCTTCATGAGGAAGGTGTTACATTTAAGTACATAAATTTCAATATCTAGACACAATGAGTAGGGCCTGTCATTATGTAGGTCATCCAATTAGTATTTAATAAATAAGGAACAATAATACATGTGCATAACTTTGAGATTACTCAGTTGCGGTTCTGTATTGGTTTATCTGCCAATCCCACACATTTCTCAAAAATGACAAAACTGACAAACACTGTTAAATCATTATTAGCTTTTTGTGCACATTGAAACATATTGCAACTTCATTTTTCTTAGTTTTCAAAAACCATTCAAAAGCTGGTACTTTCAGATTGCGTTGTGTGTTCGAAAATGGGTTTGATTTTGTCAAGCTTTTGATGTCTAGGAAATACGGGAAAACAGGTTATTAGCCACATAGACAAAGTGAAAAAATGTAGTTGTGCACAGTACTGAGCTGTGGTGCATCATTATAATTACAAATCTCAAAAAGCTTTAAACTTAAACAGTCATCCTCAGCATGCTAGTAGGCTTCCCAGTATCCAAAGACATGTTGACCAGGGGAGAATATTCAATATGTGCCACCCCCAGTAAGGAGGAACTGTGTGTGCTAACTCTCAGCAGACAAGCCCAAACACATGCATGTCAAGATGCTGCTCTGGCATCAAGTCTGTGTCAGAACTGAGCCACATTCAACAGGCTCACAGAAGTAAAGGTGTTCTCTTTATCAACACAAGCTAACTATGTGGCCTCTGCCAAAGGCACACAATTTGAAATTAGTCATTTACTCTGATGTACAGTCTCACCCAGCCAGTCACAGACAGGCTGAAATTTCATTTTATCCAAATGAGGTCAGTTCATAAATGAGGTCTGTCAATGACTTGCAGACAAAAGGAGTGCCAGCAAGACGAGGAGAGGAATCCTACATCACAATTTCACCACTGAAATAACAACAAAAGCAGGACTTTCAATTAACACTGTCAGAGTCATTAATGCAAACCCAGAACTATCTGAGATAGCTTGTTTTTTGTTTTTGGGGTTTTTTTGCATCCATTTGCAGCTGTGGTAACGATGCTGCTTGCTCTTGTGTGCAATTGAAAATCTAGCAAGCATTTCAGTGAAGAAATGTCAGCCAGATCTAGAGCTCAGGCACAACGAGATGTGATGCATTTGATAAAGGGAAAGGCAAAAGCAGTCAAAACAACAAGTGTCAAGAACCAGGGCTAACGCTAGCCTCGGCTGTGTCGACAGATCCAATATGCAAGCTAAGGTTTCGGGGAGTTGTGAGACATTTAAACGTTACAGACAATGAAAGTGATTCATAAAATTAATCTCCGAGGTTACCAGAGCAGCCACCCACCGACCAGCCGAGAGTGAGGGCGACTGGACATTTGACGGCTGCACTTTGTTTACGGATAGACAAATCGTATCCGCTGCTCAGCTGGTTAGCCTACTAGCATTTAGCCAGCAGCCCAGACCGCGGTGGTCGAGTCACTGCCTGCCGGGCAGACAGAGCACCTACTGCGGCGTGCACTTACAGGAAAGGCCCGTATCCTCATTTTGGTGTCCTTCTTGGTGCCGCCTTTGCTGAGATTGGACATGGTTGCCTCGTCCGTGGGGCTCTGTATTCACATGAAAATGTTCTCCAGGGAGGGACGGGGGTGACTACTGGTGTATGGAGCAGCCGACGAGCTTTCACTCGACCTCGGTAGCTCCGCGTCCCGGCACCGCAAGTTTATTGTTGACAGCCAGACGCCAGATATGATACTTCTTCATGCAGCAATGGCGGACAACCTGCAGTTCTCATTGCGCAGAGCTCACGCACTCCAACTAACGCGAGAAATCAATAATTAAGAAAAAAAAAATTCAACTTTACTTGCAGCTGTACCTTCGACAATGGTGGAGGAAATATTTAGAGCCTTTACCCCAGTAAAAGTACTAAGACCACTCTGCAATGAAAATCCTGCCTAGTGTAAGTTTAATCAGAAAAATGTAAGAATTAAAAGTAAATGCCCTACTGTACAGTGACTGTTCAACTAGTATATATAATATAATTATTATTACTGGTGCATTAATGTCTAAGCAACATTTTACTGTTGCAGCGGGTTAACTTTATTTTTTTTAATTTTTTTTTACTTTTATCTGCTGATTATTTGCTTGGTTTGTAAACTTTCAGAAAAGCAGCGACAATGTCATGATTAAAGATAATTTAAAAATGAAAATAATATTCTCAAAAGGAAAAGCAGTAAATCCTCACATTTGAGAAGCGGGAATCATGAAATGTTTTTGCTCTTAAACCATTTTCAACATAGTTTCCGTTTACAATCGTTCAATCAGCTTATCATATCAGATCTACTTATTGTTAGGTACTTTAATTTCATGAATTAATTTATCTACTTTAATTTATAGCAAGATATCATATTTGATAACCCCCCCCCCCACAAAAAAAAATCAAAAAAAATCTGTAAAGTAACATTTGTAACTGTTGCTGTCACATAAATGAGGTTGAGTAAAAAGTAGCCTACAATATTTGTATGTGAACTGTTTTGAACTAGAAGTATAAAGTAGCCTAGTTCAAAGTGTGAATTCAGTAGGGGCGACTTTTTCTGGGGGGGTGGCTCACACACCTGCAATAAGAGATTTGTGGATATTGTCTGTCTCGTCTGTCTGTGCGCTGTCAGCGACCATAAACTTACCACTGAGCAAAAGTATTTTTACCATGTGTCCAGTTGTGCTACTTGCACCATTGGAGACTGTATAAGCTACTAATACACTATTAGCTTTTCTGGGAGATAAAAAAAATACAAGTGTGATGTGATGTTATGTCATTGAAGGAGACGGAGCTCAACTCTGACGGGCCCCGGACCAATTTAACCCCTGTGAACCACTAATGGAGTGAAAGTGGTAGAGGCCAAGTTCAACTAACATCAAGGAATGGTATGGTCCACTGAAGGGGTGTCTGAAATCTTACTGCAAGATTTTTTCAGGCATGGGAAACATATTGTAATATTTACAGTAACAGGTAAGAAGGAAATATTTCAACTCCCCCAGCTGTTTGTATTTAACTGGTTTCGGGGGTCCAAACCTTAATGTGGGACCAACCCTGATCTAGTTGTGTAAATGTACTTAGTTACATTCCACCACTGACCTTACAATAACTTCAGCAGAGAGTTTTGACATTAGAGTGTTTGTTTGAGTGTATGTAGGCTACTATTTTGAAAGTGATTTTTCAGTGGTGGAAGAAGTACAAGAAGTACTCAGATTCTTTACTTACATGAACTGGATGTCAGATTTAATGCTTTCCTACCTTAGATGACTTGTACCAATAGTGTTATTTCAATTGGTACAGGACAATTTGATTGAATCCGGATATATCTGGAACCAGGCATAATTTTAGGCACAGTATCAGGTAAAAATTCAATAAAGGGACCCTTGTCAAATTCTTAAATGATTCATATTAAAAAAATAATTTCTGTTTAATTAAATTTGACATCAGTTGGTTCGGTTTTGGAGTCTTCACCTAATAAAAGCTTCAGATATTGCACAAAGAACTTGTGATAATTTTACTTCGAATGCATGCAGAATGTAGAGGGGAGATAAAGCTGACTGTTTGAGGGAGGAGTCAGTATATGTGTTAATCTGGCCATACAGTATCAGTATATGGGCCAACAGTGGATGGGCCAACAGGATCAACAGGGATGCCACTGTGATGACTAAATCTATGTCACAGAGCCCTAGTGTCATCTGATCCAAACGCACAACTCCAGGCAACCAAGTACACCTTCCTGGTGAAATAATATTACAGTATGGTGAAGCTATAATATCCTGTATGGTCTGTTGTGCACTTTTAGAGACATCAGCCAAGAAGCCTTTCACCAGCTTTATTCCAAGAAAGAAAAAAAACCAAAAAAAAAAACCAAAATTTCACCCATTTGTCTTCTTGTCAAAAATGTCCTTATTCATTACATCTGAAGAAGAACAAAACCACCAGCACTCAGAACTCAACAAAACAAATAATCAACAGATGACTGTATTTAGTCCTCAGTATAAGCATTATTTATACATTTCAGATTCGTCTGGGTTCTTCTTTGTGGGAGAATATGTATATCCTGAACACACATATAGTTTTCTTTCATCCCCTCTGTCTAATCGTCTAAGCGTGGGGTTGTTCAAAAATGGCATGAAAAAAAGAGAACAGGATGCAACCACTTTAAATACATTACAGAATTAAAATACTTCCCATTGTAATAATGACAGACAATCAAGTAACATTTTCTTTTAAAACTTTGATATTTACAGCAATTATATTTTTGCCACTTTTAACAATTATGTCACAGGTGATCATTACAATGACACTACATCACAGGTTAGAGTCCTGCTGCTCTGTGATGATGGGAAATAGACTGGGTTCATGCTTCCTGGATGAGCTGCAATTTCTGACCTGGTCATGATGTAACAGAAAAGTTTTATATGAAGACAGCCCTCGTCGACATGCCAACGTTAGAGAACAAAAAATTATTTTTCCATTTTTCAGTTTGCAGCTTAGCCAGGAAGTAGAAAATGTTTGCTTGGCACATTTAGCCCTGACTTTCAAAAAACAAACATGAAGGGACAGGTACACACTCAGTATAGAAAACTGACCTTAGCCTGGCCTCTCAAAAGAATTGAGAGAAGCAAGCAGTCAGTTGTGTTTTTTTTTCAATGGAAACATCATGATCTAACTCTTAAACGCCTTTGGAAACCCAGACCTAAAGTAATAATTTAACAAGAGTCATAGCTATTTACATAGGAATCTATGCAACATCACAGAGGCAGACACTTCATATTGCACGTGAAAAAGGCAGGTACGTATGAAACAGTGGTTTAAAAATAACAGAAATGGGAAACCACATGTGAGAGAAAGAGCTTGAGAAAGAGAGAGAGAGAGCGAGAGTGGCTCTTCTACAAAAACATCTTTATGCCTTTTAAAAACTTTTTAGTAAAAAATGTTCAGACCATGTAGCAAACAAAGTCAGATCAAACTGAATTATCCAATCCCGCTAATGCATTTCCCAGTGTAGATATAACACATACATCAAACCACTTTGCTAACCAATTAACCTTCCTCCCTAATGCACCCTCATGAGACTCCTTCAAAGAAAAATTATATATTTAAATCCTATGATTGCAATATTTTGCCTTTCATCTACCTTCACAAGCATTATCAGGGCTGCATAAAAGGGGAGATATTTTAAGAAATTCTTGCAGATCACTTGAGGTTTTTGTCTGCTTCATCTCTTTCAATAGCAGCTCTATAAAGAAAAGGATAAATGTTCGCTTCTACTAAACATTTCCCTCTTGATTTTTTTCAACTGACTACCTCCAGCCCTCTCTCTCTCTCTCTCCTTCTCTCTCTCTCTCTCATCTACTCACCCACACGTCCATCCACTCATTCGCTCACCAACTCTCACCTCTCCACACTGCCTACATGCAGTGGTGTCCATTACAGAAGTTTCTCTTTGTGTAACCTTTGTGTGGTTATCTTACCATAACTCTGCAGCATTTCCTATTTATAACATTGTACAATATTGAAACTGAATATGGAATATTGTAACACAAAACCATGGCACCAAAATGTCAGGTTTCCTACGAGGCACAATCTGAGACCTTAACTCTAAGTTTTCCTCTGGAGTGCAGCAATAGTGAACTGTTGATGCTTTCAGGAAAGAGTCATTTCTGTGATGGCTACATCTCTAGTCCCTTCTTGAGAACAATTTTTAGTGCACTGACAACTGAAAAAATGCTGTTGTGTCTGCCAAATATCCACTTGTGGCTGTTTACATAACTTAGAATGGAAAGAAGTGAAATGACATGACATCTGAGGTCTTCACACAGTTATTTCACAAATATACATCTTCTGAGCATGGTAATCATTCAGTCAACACATTGATACTCAAACTATGTCTATGACAAATGTACAACATACATACTAAACAGACGCTTTATTTCATTTTTCATATATTAAAAGCTCTAAGAAAGGCAGCAAAGATGCGCAATAAGGCAGATCCATATGACACACCCAATGACACACTCCATATAACACACTCTACTCTGGCACATTTACACCAACATATGAGATGGATCTTTTAAAGGGCTTCAGTTGCTCTCTATCTAAAGTGGTTTAATGAGGAGATCAGTAAACTAGAAAATAAAAGAAAGTGTAAAAGGTGCATGGGAGTGGAAGTGATGCTGAGGGTAGGTTTAAAATGAGGGGTCTATGTTTTTAATGTTTAATGTGTGGAGCGAGGTGTCATGGCCAGGGATCTGTGACTCTGTCATTGAGCAGTGATTGTCAAATTGTCCTTGAAGCAACCCAAAAAAGGAAAAGTAAATCAGTACACATGAGGGTTAAAATGTTGTCTAAGCAAATGAACAAATCTCCATTGTGCAACTTCATGATCATGAATTAATTAAATATACTTCAAAAAGCTGAATAGAAAAATCTGTTCTGGTGGTATAAAAATGGACTGCATTAATTTCTTAGCCATGGAGAAATCAACACTGACCCAGATAAAAGGAATAATACATGAGGTGTCCATACAGCATGCATTCTTAAGCATCAGGTGAAGGACTACAGTATGGCAGCTGCTTGTGTGTGGACAAAGCTGAGCCACTGAAATCAATGTAAGCTATTATGACATTTTACAGAAAGTATAGCACTTTATCTCACTGTCACATGTTGAAGTAGTCTTTTTCCATAACAATGAATAGTTTTTTCTCTGTCATGTGTGTCTAAATGGCATGTGCATGTACATATGCGTGTCAGTGTGTGTGTGTGTGTGTGTTTTTACAATCTTAATCAGGATCAGTACTGTATGAATGAACTTTTTTTTCCAACATAGCCGCTGAAAAAAGATAAAGTCACCACCTTCTGCTTTCCTGAACTGGAGACACAAGCAACAAGTAGCATCTAATCACTGAACCGGCTCAGATGGATCCACTTGTTTCAAATCACTTGTCTGATCCAACTGGTTTGAAACTTTGTCCTGTCCATTCTGCATGGCTTACTAAGCTTCTAAGTGACTGACAGCAGCGAGACCCCTCCCTCTTAGGTCACTAAAAAGGTATCCTCAGCCTCTTATTGGACCACAGAAAACTTCAGGAAACTGTTGGCAGTCTGCTGTCGTCACTGACCCCTCCCTCCCTCTGCATCGTCAAGGCAACCATTGAGGCAGTGGTCGTCGCTCCCAAAAGCACCCTGGGACTGCAGCAGCTCATATTCCTGGTCCAGGAAGTCTAGGCTGTTGTTGCTAGGCAACCCACGGATGGTGAACTTGTGGGACACTTTGGTCCACTGCTCCCGATTTGCCGCCACTCTCTCATACAGCTCAGTGGCCCCAGGTAACAGTTCAGATAGCAGCCTAAAAGGACAGAGAACAATAGTGGCGCATGAGCTTTCTGTTATTGTAAGACTTTGTGAAGAGAGGCATCCACATGACTACTGCACGTTAGTCCCATACAAAAAGGTGTAAATGGTAATTTAATTACATATTCTTTTGATTGCTTATACAGTCGTCCTCAAAATTATTCATACCCTTGCTGATTCTTGTGATTTTTTTCATTTAGTGATGAAATAAATGCTTGTTTTCAAATTTGTGTTTTAGCTTCATGTGACCAACAATTGAAAGAATGACAACAATATAAAATAATTTTAAAAAATCATTTCTGGGGTATTTTATTAACGGAGTCCAAAAAAAATGCCATGTTCAAAATTATTCATACCCTAGTCCATCGTCTTTATTTAATAGTCAATGGCATAGCCTTTATTCTTTATGACTGCTTCCAGACGATTCTTGTACGTGTCCACAAGCTTCTTGCACGTCTCCTGTGGGATGTTGGCCCACTCTTCCTTGGCGAATGCCTCAAGCTGGGTCAGGTTGGTTGGTTTCCTCGCCATCACTCTGGTCTTCAAGTGATGCCACAAATTCTAAATTGGATTGAGGTCAGGACTTTGACTTGGCCATTCCAGGACACTGATGTCATTGTCCTTGAACCATTTCTTGACTACCTTGGCGGTGTGTTTAGGATCATTGTCTTGCTGGTACATCCAGTTTTGGCCAAGCTTGAGTTTTTCAGCAGATTCCTTGACATTTTCATCAAGTATCCTGATATAATCCTCCTTTTTCATGATACCTTGGACCTTGACGAGATTGCCTGTGCCACTGGAAGAGAAACATCCCCACAGCATTATGCTTCCACCACCATACTTGACAGTGGGCACAGTGTTCTTTGGTCTATAGGCTTCTCCTTTCTTCCTCCAGACATACTGGGTATCCATATGGCCAAATAACTCCAGTTTTGTCTCATCAGACCACAGGATGGTTGACCAAAAGCTGGGATCTTGCTTCAGATGACCTCTACAAAAGGCCAGGC
Organism: Trachinotus anak; assembly: GCF_046630095.1. Taxonomy (NCBI): domain Eukaryota; kingdom Metazoa; phylum Chordata; class Actinopteri; order Carangiformes; family Carangidae; genus Trachinotus; species Trachinotus anak. The sequence continues at coordinate 18,977,813 of NW_027273865.1, read as the reverse complement.
GAGCTACCAGATGTTTTTTCCTGAGCAGCGGCGTCTTCCGAGGTTTACGTCCATGGAGACCTCCTCTGTGCAAAACTCGCTCAATGGTGGACCGTGACACCTTTGTCCCTGTCTGCTCAAGGGTTTGAATTAGGGCCTTGGTTGTGGTCCGTGGGTTGGTGTTGACCTCTCGGCAGATTCTCCTGGCAAGTTTGGGGGACACCTTACACTTTCGGCCACGCCCACTGAGGTTTTTGACAGTGTTGAACCTCTTGTGCTTGTTGATGATGCTCTGGACGGTTGAGACAGGGACACCATACTGCTTGGAAATGGCCTTGTAACCCTTTCCTTCACTGTGGGCCTGCACAAGACGCTGACGCAGGTCCTCACTGAGCTCCTTCTTCTTTACCATGATGACCAGAGATTAACAATGACCTGAACACTTTCCCACTATTTATACTCTTCTGGAAAGATGCTATTTTTTTAACCTTGTTTAACATTTGGTCAACAAAAAAGGTATTCATTCCAATGAGACATCATGAAATAACTTTGGGACAAAGATGAACACATTTGGGACATTTTTGTTGAGATATTGCCAGGGGTATGAATAATTTTGAACATGGCATTTTTTGGTAATCCGACAATAAAATACCCATGAATTTAAGAGTTTCTTGAATTGTGTATTGTTGTCGTTCTTTCACTTGTTGGTCACATATAATTCATAAACAAACTTGACAAAAATGCATTAGTTTCATCGCAAAAATAAAAAATCACAAAATTAACAAGGGTATGAATAATTTTGAGGACGGCTGTATATTGCATGTCTTCTTTTCAGTTGTGTTACATGGTGTCTTCTTTTTACACAGCATTTCATTTTGTGAAACCTGCAATCTCAATTTTTTTGGCGACTTCGCGGCAGCTGAACAAACTGTAAAGACAGCTTTGATATATGACCAGCTTATAAGTGTTAGCATAAGCAATCGATGCTTATTTACACATCTAGCAGCATTAGCATTTATTTGGAGTCATGTTTGTGTCTAGAAGAATAATCACTCTTATTTTAGCAGTTTTTTCTCTCCACCAGCTCCTGAGGGAAATTTCTGGCTCTTGAGATGCTAAACGCTCCACTGTCTGTCCGTCATTTGGTGCTGAGTCTGCAACAGGTTCTTACAGAGTTTTCACTGAAAACAGGTGAGAATGAACCAAAACAGTGGCCCCGCAAACAAAAACAATGAGCTGAAAGATGCTAAAATGCTCCATATAGCTGAGGGAAACTGCAGAAGTGGGTGATTATTTTCTCTGGGTTTGTCACTTAGAGTGACTCCTTTCACATTGCAATGGGTAATTTAATCCATTGTTGTTATAAATACAGTAATTAGAGCAGCTTTGTTAAATGAAGAACAAAATATAATGTACCAAAGCAAAATTTTGTATATAATTTTGTGTTGAACACAGGGAGGAGATTTCTGCATGACTATTTTCTGCTTGGCAGCAATATTCAAAATGATATTTCTCACCCAGTGTTCAGTACTTGTAATGTGGGGACTGAAGTAAGTCCTAAAGCTAACACAAGGTAATATTTATGTTTAAAGTGATCTGGGTAGTTAGGATGTAAACTTTTAGTTTTTTGTACGCACTTGTAGATGGGCATGGCGATATGTTCCATGAAGCTTATCTGTAGTTCTGGGATGTACGCTTTTTCTCTGTCCATCATCTCGCTCGGCCTGTTCCCCATGGCTTTTTCCTGCACACACACACACACACACACACACACACACACACACACACGCACACAGTAGAGACAGACATGAATAATGAACTCACTATTGTGTAAAATGACACACACCTCAGCCACTTGCTATATAATTTCACATGTCATTTAACAACCAGACACTCTGACACATACCAGATCTCCTTGAGAGAAGAACTCTTTATAAATCAGCTCCTGTGGACACAGAGGCAGACATCTGTTATTGGTGATATGGTTTCATAGTCACAGTGACACTGATTAAGTTCCTCTTAAAATACAACTTCCATTTATATGATGTCACAGCAAATACAAACAGACTCCTGTTCATATTTCCTTATTGACTGAGGTATAAACTCTATCATGAAATCTTTTTTGGGGCAAACTAACATTTCGTTTAGAAGTTTACATTTTCATTTAATTTAAACATGAACAAAAACCAATTTTTAAATTTAAAATGGGATATTTCAAGGTACTATGTAATAACGTACGATACAATAAAACGATATTCAATGCAAACCTGGTGTACCACAGTCTGGGTTTTTTTAGCTTTGGGAGAGAATTTCTCATATTTGCAAACATGACTGTAACTGGATTATCTAAGATAAATTACCATCACCCCCTTTATTACAGTTCAATATTTGGCACAATTGCTGTTTTTCATTAATCCTCATGCATATTCTGGTCTGTGAGAAAATGATGTACCAACTGAGACCAATAAAAACCAGACATTGTAGAATAATTTCTTCCTCTGCATTAAACAGAAATGCATTTGCTGTAGGTGTCTGGTATTTGCAGATTTATGGAGTTGGATTTAGGACAAGGGTCAGGTGTTTGGTTTCTAAAAGGGGACAGACCAAGATTAAACATAATCCTAAAATGGACTGCAGTTTCACAGAATAGAATATCATGGAATATAGTCTGAAATGCTGTCTACTGTACAGCTTTGCATCTCATTATCTTTATTGTCCTGGAAATGAGTCAATCTGTTTTTAACAGTCAAGCTGTTTTTAATGCCAAAAATGTATTAGACCACTATAATTACCACTACTACCACAACTACACTTCCGCAACTTGTTCCACACTAATTACTAAGTATTAGTATGAACAACTGTTGACATTACTTGGGTAATTATTCAAACAAGACACATTTGCACGAATGAATATACTACAGTGTAAAGGTGTACAACCCCATATGAGGCCATTCGCAAGAGTATGTATGACCTAAATAACTGTGGGGTGATTCATGTACTGCTATGTAATTGCTTAAATGTAAACCTGAATATTCCCTAATGTGGTGCTAAATCAATGTATTTGTCAAATCATCTTGTCCATGTTTAAAAAAAACAAACACATTTTGACACAGACACGGGTATGGACTTCAACTGACAGCAATCTTGCGTGTGGTTTTCCAGCCCTTGGTTTGGTCTGACAGGTCACATGACGTCATCAACAGGCACAGCAGCATGGAGCGGTGGGTACGGCTTTTTGGATTGTAACCGTCTGAAACACACAGATGCGAAAAATGATTCTATCTAAGCCGCATTTTATGTTAAGTTATGTTGGCAGTAAATCAGATGTCAGTGTTGTGAAGATGTAAGAAAAGTAAAATTGTAAAATCACCTGACAAAAATTTCACACTGGCATAAAATTTCTGGTTGAATAGGTTGAAACATTTGACTTACAAATATATATTTTTTTAAACTCATTGCATTTTAGCATCCCGTTATTAAAAATGCTGAGCTGCCATGTCTTGTTAGATAATGAGAATAGACAACCACATTTAGATGTGGTTGAGAGATTTATCGACATTTGGTAAGAGATGTTTAAATGGCACCTTGCCTCTGTATATCTCCACTGCCTGTTTGATTCAACTATTTTAGTCCATGATCGACAAGTTATACAATCTGTGGTGTGAGAAAGTTGCAACTCATTTCAAGGTTTTTAATGTCCTTGAATTGCTTTAACAACTAAGAATGGATTCTACTGAGGAGGCAGCCACTCAGGATGACTTATAATTGGCTGCATTCAGGCGTAACAAACTACTGGCCAGAGGGTTAAAGCCAATTATATTACATAAGAGTGCAGTAAGCATCTGTCTCCTCAAAAGGGTAATTCGTCCATAATACGTAGAGGATTTTAAAGAATGTCAGTGGTGAATACTACAAGTTTGCTCTCAGATCTCCTGCAAAAGAAGACATGGAATGAAAGTTTAGAGTCAGAATGCCAAGAAGGTACGGCTCCTTTTCAGCAGAGGAAATTGATGTGTTTGTGTGTGTGTGTGTGTGTGTGTGTGTGTGTATATATATATATATATATATGAGATGCATATATATATATATATATATATATATATATATATAAACAGTATGTTGTATAATGCATCTGAACAAATCCTTCTTTTGCTGTTTGTGGCTGTGAGTGAAAAGCAAAGGTAGAGATGTGGCTGTGCATACTGAACTACTGTGGCGTACCATCAGCCATCTTCTGCAAGTCCTTGAAAATGCGAAGGTGGTGAGCCAGGTCTGTCGCCAGAATGATGTCTCTCATCAAATCCAGCATGCGCCCGTAGTCCTAAAAAACACATGAATAATAACTTTAGCTTGCACACACAGTGACAGCAGAATATGGCCCGAAAGAGGAATGAGAGACATTTGCAATGTGTGAATGTCAGATTTTATATCTCACCTTCCTGGAGAAGTTCTCAAAGATGTTGCAACCATGAGTGTTCAGAATGGCGATGGCCTGGGCGAAGTGATGCCTCTGTCATGGCAAATAAAACATGATGGGAAAACGGTTGTTTCGGAAGTAATGTGGAGCCAATTTACATGCCCCCCACTGCTACAAAGAATTAAAGTTTGATTTTGACCACTAGATGTCGCACTGGAACACAACAATATTGGTAGCTCTTGGAGACTAGGAACAAACCAGTGTAACCAGAGAAAAATGTAACTGGCTGTGAGTTTACCTCCATCACAGATCCCTCTGAGCTGTAGAGTGCAGCCAGCACAGATTGCTGAAAATAGGAACAGACAGACAAATGAAAGACAATCCCTTCAGTGTACACGTTGTATTGATTCAAATGAAACATAATCCTTCAATAAAATACACTGACTGCTTTTTAACTGTGCTTGTCAGCTTGAACATGAGGTTTGAAATATAAATTATAACAGAGCTGATAAAGCTCTGATAAAATGATGAGTGACCTTTGCTGCATAATGACAGTTGATAATGTGTGTGTGTCATTTCAGTGCTGGAGGGTTATGCATGATTAGAGTGGAACAGAGCGACATGCTCCTAATCACAATGACATCTAGTGTCTCAGTGGGGCACATTCACAGGCACAGAGATACAACCACACACTGATGTTACAGAAAAACACCCAGAGCCTGGCTCTTGTTGACGTGCTTCATCTAAAAGTCAATTTTTTGTCTGCATTTTTAAATTGACAGTGAAGTGCTGCTCTACTGCGCTCTACGTGCTCAGGAAGATTAATGTTCTTATTCTATGCCGTGTTCCACCGTTTTTCACTTTGTATCACTCCTGACGCTTCATTCACACCGAAGCAGAAACATCATTTATGCACTCACAGAGGCGACCTGGAAAGAATTGTTGGTGCCACGGTGGTCCAGGTCGTGGCACATACAGGAGACAAAGAGAGCTAAAATCTCTATATCCCTAAAAGAAGAAGAAAGCGGGCAAAGTGAGATAATTTCAGCGACATAAACAATGCTGAAATTATATCTTATGAAGTGTTGAAGAGTGGTATACTCACTCGAGGTAGTTGGACAGCCCTAGGTTTTGGTAGAGCAGGTAGCAGAAGTGTGAGACAGAGAAGGCGTGCATCCAGTTGTGGTAGGGAGGGTCTCTGTAGCCTTTCTTCACCATCAGGCAGAACCTGACACCGAAGCAGCAGTTAAATTATGGTCTACATCTCAGCATTGCCAGTGATACATGTAGTATGAAGCCACTGCCTATCTGGTCTCCTAGTTGACTGACAGCTCAATAAAAAAAATAGATAAATAGAAAAATCACTATTACAAGACACTACAAAGCAACCAAAAAAAGACTGGATATTTCTTAAATCATAGCTTGGAAAAATGAAAAATGAAAACATCAATTTATCAATGTGGACACACACATACACACAGGCGTTCAGTACATGAACTGCTGGTGTTTTCAGACCTGGCGAGAGTGTGCAGGTCAATCTTGTATGTGTTGATGAAACCCATATCTTCAAACATGCTGAGGACGCACTGCAGACACACACAACAGGATAGGTTACATCAGTTATCTTTCTCTGTTTCCTCCTCATTCACGCTGTGTCACTAATCTCCCCCTGTCTCTCTCTTCTTTCCCTTTTTCCTCACCATGGGTGTGGTGTCATCGGGCAGGGAGCGAGGTGTGTACGTGAACTCAGCGAAGCAGGGGTGGATCTCCTTCACTGGTTCAATCCCCGTCACCAGCAGCTTGGACACTTCTTCCTCTGAAACCTGCAACAGACAGATACTGAATCATCCCGAGTAAATGATATTGACTGTATCAGAAAATACATTGTGTCTGCGTGGGAGAGAGAGTGAGACGCATCAAGGTGATTTTACCTTCATGTGGTACATCATCATTTCATTGGCCAGGTGGGACCTGAACTGAGCTTCATGGACCTTCTTGTAGAGCAGAGACTAGAGAAACAAACATCAGTCACACTGTACTGTCACGAATCAGCAATTTAGTTATTATTGTCACAGAAACCTGGCTACAATATGATGTGCAGTTTAGTTACAGCACCAGTAGTAGAGGAAGCAACTGAGGCATGAATATAATCTAAAATTTTCTTTATCTCTCTTCTTCTTCTTTATGTGGATGTTGGCAGAAACAGTTGGGAGGCTGAAACTGTGCCCAGAAAAGCCTGCATTTAAAGTAAAGTCAAATGTTTCTAACAATATCATCAGGAAATTGGAAGCACCGGACACAAACTTTGTCTCCCACTGATTATAGATCATCCGGCTGAACCAATTTCTGCCTTTCATGTTAATCTACTTTGTCACATGCTTCTGTGTGTGTGTGTGTGTGTGTGTGTGTGTGTATTTGTCTATGTGTGCATCTTCAAATGGCAAGACAGAGATTTATGATTAACAGCTGAATGCTGCTTACATTTCAGGACATGAGGGAATTGTTTTTTTTACAACCCACAGAATAATGTACACCATGATACAGCGTGAGCATTGATAAATAATGAATTGGATCATGTTTAAATGATTAATAAACTGCCTAGAATGCAATTATTTTTCCAATCAAATATCTTTATACTTTGTAGATACACTGTTGAGTACCTGCAGTCATTCAAAGGTCAGAAGCTACTTCATATGACAGTGAATCAGAAATGCCGAACAAAATATCACAGCTATACTGTGTGTTTGTTTGTTTGTTTGTTTGTTTGTTTGTTTCCTTCCACAGTTTCCATTACTGTGCTTTTTTATGGCATATTATGTGAATCTGTTGTAAACATGTAATTATCAGTTAATAAACTATAGCAGTCAATTATTGATTTAATTCATTTTTAAATCCATTAAATTCCTCAAATGAATTGCATGACTGCCCGAGGGCACAGTTAGAGGCAAGAGAAATCAATCCAGTCACACAGAGTGAATCAATTTTAATCAATGTTTCCACTGTGTCCTGGTAGAAGGCGAACAGGGCTGCAATAAAGATGACAAACATACTGACAAAGTTTTCATCGTTGCATTTTGAAAAACCTGCTTTACAGCAAATTCAAAACACACATTTATCTGAGATTATACATATTGTGTGTTTAGAAATCAATCTCACCACAATCTTTTGCAAGATCTGTCAAAGCTCTGGAAGATGACAACACAACTACAGCGCAGTCCCCTACCTCTGCTGTTTACGACCGTCATTATCATCACAAACATCATCATCTCCTTTGTTGTCTTTGTGTGCAATGTACAGCAGTTCAGCTGAATGTGTGTTAATGGGTTTGCAGCATCCATACGATGCCTATGATCTACACTATAAAGCCACTCAGACCCATCACAGACCCAATCTCTTTAAATTTCCCTTGAGACTTTGCTCTACTCTGCCTTGACCGAGCATTTCACTCCCACTGAACTGATCCTGTCCAATCTTTCCAACAGCACTAACAACAGATCTACCACACTGCTTTAATGATGGATGCACTGTATGTACTTTCATTTACTCCTCTCTGTGCAGTTAAGTTCAGTTCATGATTATAAAGCTGCATGGAGAGGTGACATTACTACACATTGCCTTTTTATTTTTTAGCTGTGTTTAAAATCAAGAGTTAATCACTTAGGATTGTTTATTGAATGTGCAGCTGCAGAAATGCTGCATTTTACTGTTTTAATGTTTCAAACTTTTTCATTGCTGCTGCTGCTAACGAAGATAATAAAACACAGTAATAGAAGCTGTTAGAAGTTGTTAATTAGTTTTCAACCAATAATGTTTCTCCAGCAGTTGTGTAGTTAATTTACTTCATGTTTGATATGCTTGGTTTATAGCTTGGCTTCTTTCTTTTATATATGTACGTATGTATATATATATTATATACTGTATATATATATATACAGAACCATACACTAACCAACAAGTGGACAAATTAAGTGTGTTGACCTGTGTGGTGACAGCATTTATTGTAATAAATAAATATACCAAGAACAATTTTTTATGTCCTAACCTCTGTGGCTATTCGACATACTGAACCAGGAAATGTCAAGGCTATAGAGAGTCAGTTCCCAGGACTTTGTTTCAGTGGGAGAGGAGACTTACATGGGCGATGCTGATACCACAGTAGATGGAGAAAGCTGTGGCCAGATCCTCATCGAACCGGTTGAACCAGGGCCCGTTCATTTTATTCACCAACTCAGCCACCCCGATCACCTCTAGAGGAAGAGGGATTTAGAGAAAAGTAGAAAAGGACAGAAGCAAAGATGAGGACAGGAAAGGAGTGAGAAAGGAAGGGGTGGGACATTGAGGGGGGCAGTGAGTTGTGGATCAAAAGGAGTGAGGGATACAGAGGAGAGAGAGAGTTGGTGATGAGGCAAAATGGAAAGTGGAAGATGGGAGTCAAGGAGGAGAAAATGAGGCACAAGATGCAACAGTCAGAGGTGCAGAACAGACATTGAATCTGCTAACCTAAATTAATTTCACACTGGAGCTGAGCCTAATTGCACATAAAAAAGATCTGATTTTCAACTCCTAATCTAAGCTTCAGACAGTTTTCTCTATGGAGACAAATCACAGAGGATCTGCTTGGATACAGCAAGAAGTAGGGAGCGCATTTAAAGTCTGAGTTTTCTGTAATTTCTAAGTATGGAACACACTGTAGACAGTTTCCAAAGTGCACTTTATGCACTTTTGGAGAGGCAACCGTCATTTAGGCTCAAGGCTGTGATGTAACAACCTATTGTGCTATTCTGAGAGAGCGCCTGTGTGGAAATGCAGCTTGTGAAAGATAGATTCTACCAATAATGTCACAAAACTAAATACAGACAGTGTAAGAAATACATTATCAGCAGCCTATAGATTACTGAATTATTAGTGCAGTATTATACTCTACATGGCTAACTGCACACTGCACATTGTCTTAGAACAGAAAAAACATTTGGTGAGCTTCTTGTTTTCACGCATCCAGCTGCTGCAACAATCTGCCCACGAGTAGCTGAAGGTGTTTTATCTTAATAATAATAATAATAATGCTAATAATAATAATAATACACCTAGAATAATTCAATAATGGTCACAAAATAGCGCTTGTAACATTTCAACAGGTTACTTGTTGAGATTCAACAGTTCAACTGTTTTGCTGACCCGAACCTTAACGATTGAATTGCTCAGTAATTGTTAGTTGAATATTTGTGTATACACTGTTGAACATTTGTTGAGCAATAGACTGTTGAAGGCAGTGTGTGTGTGTGTGTGTGTGTGTGTTTACTGTTACCATTGTTCTCGTCTTTGATGGGGAAACAGAGGATGTTGCGAGTCTTGAAGCCGGTGCTGTCGTCCACGCCTCGGTAGAAGAGAGGATGGGAGTAGGCGTCCTTTATGTTTAGGATCTGACCAGTGGTGGCCACGTGGCCGGCAATACCCTGATCTGCAGGGATACGAAACTCCTTCTGCACTCGCCCGCACGCGCACACACACACACACACACACACGCACACACACATGCAATTGCTCATGTCATTAAAAACCATCAATAACTACTGATAACTATTTTTGCTTTTATGATGGTTAACACAAGAGACAGAGAGGAAACATGTGGAGAGAGTAAAATAGATCACATGTGATCATGGTCATCTCACTATGCCTTTATTTTCTGTCAGTTCTCCACTGTCAAAAAAAACAGTAAAAAAAAAAAAAACAAGCAGCAAGTTGTACCTCTTCATCACTAACCACGCCCCCGTCAAACACCTTCGCCACCAGCTCGTGACTGACACGGTCCAGCAAGAACACTGAGCAGCTGGAGGAGCGGAGAGTGACAGAGTTGGAGGGGTAACAGAGGGCATTTCATTTAATTTTCATTAATGTGGCACGTTGGTTAATAACAAATTGCCAAGATAGCCTTTGCAATTGGATATAAAGACATCTAGTCTATTCACACATACTCGCTCTCTCTTTCACGCACAAACTGAAACGTCCCTTTAAAGATTAATCAGAGGGCTTACATCTCTGCATCACTGAGGTTCCTGGCCTCCACTATAATTTCCTGTAACAGTACTGACACGTCATCTGAAAAAATTAGAGAGAGAGAGAGAGAGAGAAGAAGAAGAGGGTGAGCGAGGAAATAAAAGGAAAAGAGAGGAAATGAAAGGAAAGCTCAGATAAACACAAACAGGGATTACACCATGAGTGCTGGTGGATCAGCTGTACAAGCTGATAAGAGCTTTTGTAATCAACGGTTTGGTACAATGACAGGCAATTTGCTCTACCAGTGGATCAATTTTTTGCAGCAGCAATCATGATGAATCATCAGTGACTTATTCTACTGTTGGTGCTCACTGTTAGATAAGAATCTAAATGCCTTCGTGTAATTATGGGATGGGGTGAGGGGGTGGGGGAAGTGTGCATCGCTTTTAATGCCCTTTTGATTTTATGGTTATGATCCTGGGTGTAATCACCTTTAGGGTCGGTAATATCTCATTCAATTATGTGCGTCATTCGTTTCATTAGGTGATCACTTAGATACTGGCCATTAACACAAATTGTCCTACAACGTTCTTCCTTCACAGAGACAGACAGGCAGACAGACAGACAGACAGACAGACAGACAGGCAGGCAGGCAGACAGACAGACAGGAGGGAAAACTTACCCAAGTGTGTGAATAGATTCTTGGCCACTTGCAAGAGTGCCTATGTGGAGAAACAGTGGACCGGCAAAGCTCTTTAAAAGGCAGCTTCATGTTTTTTTATGTATGCACGCAGTGTGTGTGTTTGAGTTTGAGCATGGGTGAGTGAGTGGGCATGTGCCCTACCTGGCACTCCACTTTAAGTTTCTGCTCTTTCTGAAAGGCCAGAGTTGAAGTGAGGACCGTCGAAGTGTAGCAGAAACAGTGCTGGATGGCATGCTCATCTGCCTCTGTGTGTCTGCGGTGGACACAAACACACACACACACACACATCATATATTAATGTTATACAAATCCTGTGTCATCTTGTGTTACTATTAAGAGTAATATGATTCTAAAACATTTAAGAGAGTAGAGCTGAAACTGTAATTAATTCATTTATTCATATAATTCAGTGAATGGGGTGATAGATTAACCATTTTTAACTAGAACAATGCACACAAGTCTGTGTTTCTAGCTCCTTTAGGACGTTATCATGGGCTTTGGAAGATTGAGATTGACATTTTATCATCATCTATTCTTCTGCCCCACTGTATTTCAGAGGGAAAATTTGTCCTTTTTGCTCTCATTACTTCTTCCATCATTGCATTTTATAGATCAATCAGAGAAAGGAAAGTAAAAAAAAGGAAATTTGAATTATTATGAGACAGATGACATCACACCTATGTAAGACTGAAATTAAGCAAAGTTTAAATGACTGGAAATGACTAAAAACTAAACCAAACTCTGGTTTTCTACAGGTACTGAATGCAGCTGTCACTCTCCTTTAAAATCAACTTGACAGCATTAATCAGGCAAATGAAGATTGATAAATCAAATGATCTGCAGTGACCACAGAGATGCTACTAATTGCCTGCAGTCACCTCTCTTTACCTACAGAGGGCAGTGGCACATTATTGTGTTGCTGTCTGGAGCAGTTTATAGTACCCCCACTTTCATGCCCTGGGCTTCGACTCCCGAGAATCCTAGCAAAGGGGGCAGAATTTGTACCAAGCTTGGAAAAGGCCTGGGAATCTTAGTTTGAGGGTGATTAAGTTCACTTTCCCACAAGGGGTACAAATCCCTTTGAAAAGAGAAAAGTCTTCAGTCTTGTGAGTCAGGCTGTAGAATAATTTCCTGTACTAACAGTGGTAGCTGTTTTTTTCTCTCAAGAAAGAAAATAAAGCTCCGTCCTTGTAGCTAGAATGAAAACCATTTTCAAAGACCAGAAGCACAAAACACTTGCCACAAAGAAAATGGTGTTTAAGAAAAAGGTTATGATGTGTGTGTACCCTCTTTGGTCTTGTGTGACTCTGCCGTGGTGTTGGTTGCAATTTTCACACAGTATATAAAACTTTTTATATCGCTGCTTAGGATGCAGGTTTATCATATGATCAGCATTTTTTTTATTGTGCACACTCAACCGGCTTATGTTTGTGATGGTGTGTGTCGCGTGTGTGTTCTCATCTGCTGGCGCCAAAACTGAGTTATGGACATGTTGCTGGTGTCACAACACATTTTCATGCACCTGTGGCCGTGGGTAAGAGGCTACATTACACTTTTTTTGAAGCCAGAAGTTCCAGCAAACTTTGCATATGAATATGCAAATTATATGAGGGGATGTGTCTTTAAGATGTATGTCTCCACTAAAATCTGGATGACTGAGCTCGAAGCATACGAGAGATTTATCTCATTTTACGCACAGTTGTGACCATAATCCTGCTGC